>NC_053490.1:512456373-513103873 GCF_905171775.1 Rana temporaria
TTTTAGAGAGCGATCTTCTCCGCCGCTTCCGGGTATGGGCTGCGGGACTGGGCGTTCCTACTTGATTGACAGGCTTCCGACGGTTGCATCCATCGCGTCACGATTTTTCGAAAGTAGCCGAACGTCGGTGCGCAGGCGCCGTATAGAGCCGCACCGACGTTCGGCTTCTTTCGGCTACTCGTGACGCGATATATGCGACCGTCGGAAGCCTGTCGGAAGCATTTTGCTCCACTCTTCTTTACAGATATCCTCTAAATCCTTAAGATTTCTTGGCTGTCGCTTGGCAACTTGAAGTTTTAGCGCCTTCCATAAATTTTCTATAGGATTAAGGTCTGGAGACTGGCTAGGACACTCCATGACTTTTTATGTACTTCTTCTTGAGCCACTCCTCTATTGCCTTGGCAGTATGTTTTGGGTCATTTGTCATGCTGCAAGACCCATCCACAACCCATCTTCAGTGTTCTGGTTGAGGGAAGAAGGTTCTCATCCAAGATTTTGCAATACATGGCCCATCCATTGGCCCTTTTAACCACTTAAGCCCCGGACCAATATGCAGCTAAATGCCCAGAGGTGTTTTTACAATTTGGCACTGCGCTGCTTTAACTGGTAATTGCGCGGTCATGCAATGTTGTACCGAAATGAAATTTGCGTCCTTTTCTTTCCACAAATAGAGCTTTCTGTTGGTGGTATTTGATCACCTCTGCAGTTTTTATTTTTTGCGCTATAAACAAAAATAGAGCGACAATTTTGAAAAAAATTCAATATTTTTTACTTTTTTCTATAATAAATATCCCCCAAAAATATTTAAAAAAAAAATTTTTTTCCTCAGTTTAGGCCGATATGTATTCTTCTTCATATTTTTGGTTAAAAAAAATCACAATATGCGTTTATCGGTTGGTTTGCGCGAAATTTATAGCGTTTACAAAATAGTGGATAGTTTTATTGCATTTTATTAATTTTTTTTTTTTTTTACTACTAATGGCGGCGATCAGTGATTTTTTTTCGTGACTGCGACATTATGGCGGACACTTCGGACAATTTTGACACATTTTTGGGACCATTGTAATTTTCACAGCAAAAAATGCATTTAAATTGCATTGTTTATTGTGAAAATGACAGTTGCAGTTTGGGAGTTAACCACAGGAGGCGCTGAAGGAGTTACGGTATGTTTCACCTAGTGTGTGTTTACAACTGTAGGGGGGTGTGGCTGTAGGACTGACGTCATCGATCGAGTCTCCCTATAAAAGGGATCACATGATCGATGCAGCCGCCACAGTGAAGCACGGGGAAGCCGTGTTTACATACAGCTCTCCCCGTTCTTCAGCTCCGGAGAGCGATCGCGACGGAGCGGCTAGAATAGTTTCTAGCCGCCCCCTCATCCCGGATCGCTCCCCGACGATTTCCGACCGCCGAATGTACCGGGGGGGGGGGGTCCCGATTGGACCCCCGACCCACGTCTAGGCAGCGACGTACGGGCACGTCGTTCTGCCTGTCTGTGCCATTTTGCTGACGTATATGTACATGCGGCGGTCGTTAAGCGGTTAATGCGGCAAAGTCGGACTGTACCTTTAGCAGAGAAACAGCCCAAAAGCATCATGTTTCCAACTGTGACTGTAGGGATGGTGTTCTCAGGGTCATAGTCAACATTTTTGCTTCCTCCAAACACGGCGAGTAAAGTTAATCCCAAAGGGCTCCATTTTGGTCTCGTCTGACCACAGCACTTTATCCCAATCCTTAGAATCATTTAGATGTTTATCAGCAAATTTCAAATGGGCCTGAACATGTGCCTTCTTGAGGGGTGCCTTGCGGGCACTGTAGGATTTCAATCTGTCGGGGGGATTGTGTTACCAATGGTTTGACCAAACACTAAACACCAAATACCAAAGACTATGGTCCCGTCTGCCTTGAGATCATTCACAAGCTCCTCCCATGTAATCCTGGGCTTATCCCTCACTTTTCCCATTTATATCCTTACCTCATGAGGTGATATATTGCATGGAGCTCCAGACTGAGGGCGATTGATGGGTTTTTCTTTCTTTGCATTTTTGAATAAATCTCTCCAACAGTTGTCTCCTTCTCACCAAGCTTCTTGCTGATGGCCTTGTAGCTCATTCCAGCCCTGTGCAGGTTTACCATCTTGTTCCTGACCTTCTTTGACAACTCTTTGGTCTTGCCCATGATGTTGAGGTTTGAATGAAAAAAGAGATTCTGTGGACAGGTGTCTTTTATACACATAACGAGTTCTCGTTAGGAGCACCTAGTTAAATTGACAGGACGAATCTGTGTACCACATGAGCACATACTGTAGCCAGTCTGTGGGAACCAGAATTATTGTTGGTTGGTAGGGGAACAAATACTTATTTTACTCACTGAACTGAAATTCAATTTATATCATGTGTTTTTTCTGGATTTTTGGTTGATATTCTGGCTCTATCATTTAAAATACACCGATGATAAACAATTATAGACCCTTAATTTCTTTGTAAGAAGGAAAACTTCAGGGGAAAAAAAATCTGCAGGGGATCAAATAATTTCCCCCACTTTATACCGGAAAGAAAACATGCTGGCTTAGCACTCTAAATGTGTGTTTTGAGAATTTTGGTTTTACATACAATTTTTGATTGCATGGAGGACTCGATCTGTGGCATTTGTGCCTAAAGGCAAAGGCCAAAAGACGAGTCCCCAGTATTGCCTGAAGGCTTCCTGCAGCTGATCATTTCCCAATTACTGGCATACCATGCCTTGGCCAGCAACTTCGAGAAAGCCATCATGGTAGGGGCAAGGCCTTGCTTCCTCGTGTCAGAGCTTCCCCCTGAAGACTGGTGTTCTGATGAGATGTAGGGGAAATTTAAGAAACAGAGAAATAACGTTTTTCCCAGATAAAATGAAGCAGGTAGATCCTTGCACTGACAATTCTCGGGTACAGCTTTCTCTCCAGCAAGCAGAACAGTGGACAGCTCAGCAGTGACATCACCAAATCTCATTTAAATTTTCTTGAGGCTGGCAGTTGAGACAACAGTGCCTTAGTCGATCTCGCACTGCAGATATATAACCATGAGCATTGGGTGTTTTCTGAATGCCATGAGTCTGTGTGCAAGATCATAAGTTGGGCCTTTTCCCATTGTGAAAAAGATTGTCCCCATCAGAGCTTTCCCTTACATCAGGGTCCCCATCAGAGCTCTCCCTTATAACAGCGTCCCCATCAGAGCTTTCCCTTACATCAGGGTCCCCATCAGAGCTCTCGCGTACATCAGGGTCCCCATCAGAGCTCTCGCTTACATCAGGGTCCCCATCAGAGCTCTCGCTTACATCAGGGCCCCCATCAGAGCTCTCCCTTACATTAGGGTCCCCATCAGAGCTCTCCCTTACACCAGGGTCCCCATCAGAGCTCTCCCTTACACCAGGGTCCCAATCGGACAGCCACTCCCTTACACCAGGGTCCCAATCAGACAGCTCCTCATATCAGAGGCCCCCTTTACATCAGGGACATTATCGCAGTCCACCTTACATGAGGAGAGTCCTCCTTGCATCAAGGTTTGCATCAGAAAGCCCCTCATATCAGATACCCCCTTGCAGCATGGTACCTGTCAGAGCTTCTCCTTACATCAAGGTCCCTAAAAGGGCCCCCCTTGCATCAGGGACCTTATCGCAGCCCGCCTTACATGAGGGTGCCCCTTAGTGCCCCTTTACATCATGGTCCCCATCAGAGCCCCCCTTCCCCCTCTTATATCAGGGACCTTATCAAGTCCCCCTTACATCAGGGTCCCCACCAGAGCCCCGTCTTACATCAAGGTTCCCATCAGAGCCCCTCCTTACATCAGGGACCTTTATAAGAGACCACCTTATATCAGGGTCCCCATCAGACAGCCCCTCATATCAGAGCCCCCCTCCTTACATCCGGGTCTTCGTCAGAGCCCCCCTCCTTACATCCGGGTCTTCGTCAGAGCCCCCCTCCTTACATCCGGGTCTTCGTCAGAGCCCCCCTCCTTACATCCGGGTCTTCGTCAGAGCCCCCCTCCTTACATCCGGGTCTTCATCAGAGCCCCCCTCCTTACATCCGGGTCTTCATCAGAGCCCCCCTCCTTACATCCGGGTCTTCATCAGAGCCCCCCTCCTTATATCCGGGTCTTCATCAGAGCCCCCCTCCTTTCATCCGGGTCTTCATCAGAGCCCCCCTCCTTTCATCCGGGTCTTCATCAGAGCCCCCCTCCTTTCATCCGGGTCTTCATCAGAGCCCCCCTCCTTACATCCGGGTCTTCATCAGAGCCCCCCTCCTTACATCCGGGTCTTCATCAGAGCCCCCCTCCTTACATCCGGGTCTTCATCAGAGCCCCCCTCCTTACATCCGGGTCTTCATCAGAGCCCCCCTCCTTACATCTGGGTCTTCATCAGAGCCCCCCTCCTTTCATCCGGGTCTTCATCAGTGCCCCCCTCCTTACATCCGGGTCTTCAACAGAGCCCCTTACATCAAGGTCCCCATCAGGTTCCCTCCCTCTACTGACCTGAATCCATAAACTGTGCACATTGCTTTAAAATGATGAAATGTCTGAGGTCCTTCCACCCAAAAGATAGATCTTGCCAACACATAGGATCACACACAGGAATATGCAAAACCTCAAAGCGCTGTATAAAAAGGAATGTATTTTGTAAAGTGAACGATCATTTTGATTTTGCTGATATGGCGTATATGGTATTCTATTCCAGCACAGCTGTTTTTTTCGCATATTCCTGCATTGCATGCCATATTGTTTCTTTCATTCCTTGCTTCCTTCAGTCATTAGGGGTCATCTGATGTCTCCTCTGTATAGGTGGCAGGTGGTGTCCTCGCTAGCCTGGTGGTGTAATGTCTAATCGGGATACTCACACTCCATATTTGTATATACAAAGCTGTACTCAATAAATAGGATTGAGGGATTCCAGGGGATAATGAAAGATGGGTCTAAAATGCAGAGGCTGAGAATTCCGGGAACAATAACGGAGCTTTGTAGGAATACGACTTATCTATGAATATTCAGCTCTTGGCTTGCTTAATAGAGAACTCGGAGAACAAGACAGACTCCATATTGATACCCTATGAAGGTTTATGGCTTACAGCTGGTACTAAAAGTACATCTGTTTTCTAGGATTTCCATCCCTTTCTCATGAACTTATAAAAATACAGATTAGAGTCCGAAGGATCTGTTTTTTTAAATCGATCTAAACCTAGTTGCTAACATGTATGCATGTTGTTTTTTGTCAGAAAGGTCCTTGTTCTGGCTCACCCTGTTATGGGATGACCACTCTCTTTGAATTGTTCTAATGCGTCACCCTGTCATATGGGCTGCTGATAAAGCGGGCTACTGTTGTGTGAGCCAATCATATATGTAGCGCCCCCTTACTTTTAGTATGGGCACTACGCTAAAGTTAGTGGGGAATGGGAGAGTTACCTTGCTCCCATTCACTATTTGTTCAAATTGTGGGACTTCTGTCATTCCAGAAATATCCACTGGGTCAGTCTGTGGTCCAGGGATGCAATATTATCCATGGCCAGCAGTTGGCGCCAAAGGGGTTCTGGCAGAGTAAGTTTCTCCAGCAGCCAATCAGAGGAGTTTTTCCTTCAGGGGGGGGTGCTGGAGAGGAGTATATCTGTGACAGGTGTCATGTGTTCTAAAATCTTTGCGGGGTCCCCGTTCCAGGTGCGGCATCCACCTTCAGGGTGCGCGCATCCATGGACCCCGCCGGCGTGGCCCACCTGGCCATGATTGCAGACTACTTGATACCTCACCCGGAGGTACCAGGGGACCCCAGCGACTTGCTGGGTTTCCGATTCCACTGAAAGGATCCCAGGCTGGGTGCCGTTCGATTGGGGAGTCGGTTTGAGGGGGACCCGGAGGCAGGTCGTCCAACAGAGCCTGAACAAACCAATTGGGGATCCGGTGACCAGAGTACTGACAGGTATGTTTGCTGTCATCTGGTGACCGATGCAGAAATCTACTGGGAGGATTCGCTCCATCTATCTAGCTCAGTTATTGTCATTGGCCTGTGGCAGAGGCCCGAGCCGGGTCTGTGAGAGTGGCCTGTTCCTCCCAGAAACCCTAAGTGACATCTCAGCTGCCAGGCCTGTAAAAAAGGGTCTGTCCGGGGGCACTTTACCCACTCAGTTGGAATGGCGACGAGTTACAAATTGGTACTATGCAGAGCAGTACTGACTGCTCTATCTAATATCCAGGCCTGATACTGCAAGGTTCTTCCTCTCTATCTATTCATCAACTTTGTCCTTCCCAATTGATGTTGATGTTGGCCGTGTTGGCCTGGAAAATAAAGCATTGGAAAAAAACCTTCATTCACTGTCTGGACCTTCGCTCACTGTTTGTCTCTACAATTGCTCCCTTAGACAACGCCAGGGTAACTTAATAGGCCAATCCCAAATCAAACAGCGGCTCCTTCGGGGGTAGCGCTACATATAATATACTCCGTCACAAAAAAAACCCCTATTGAAATCCATGCGTCCAGCACCCTACATGTAGATTAGGGGCTGGGCGCATGGATTGGGGGGGGGTGCTCCTTATGGACGGGTCGCCACTGATGTCAACTGTGTATTGCACAAAGCATTCACATCTGAGCATTGTGGTGTCCTGAAAAAAATAATCCCATATTCCCTTTTTTTCACATACTTACCTAGGTGGATGCTGCATCTGTCTCCCGCCGGCTCTAAGACTGAGAACTGAGCGATCAAACACTGCTGATCGCTTGGTTCTCGGTGCTCCCTGAGCAGAGAGCTGCTGACTGTCACTCATTGCTGTCTTCCCTGCCCTTCTGCCCCCCCCCCCCCGTGTTCACTGGCGCGCTGGGCTGTGAAGGGGGTGGGAGTGGCTGGCTCAGGCTCTCAGCGGCTTGCTGAGAGGCTGAACCAGGTGCCGGTCCAGGCGTGTGGGCGGGTCCCGACCATATGGTTGGGATCTTTCCCGAGCCTGCACTGGCTCTGTGATATTAGCCGACGACGAGCTTCAGCCTGCTGTCTGCTGAAAATGGGGCGCAGGAGTGCAGAACAAACTGCACTCCTGTGATCCACAGAAGTACAGCCAAACAAGCTTTGGCTGTACTTCTCCTTTTACAAGACAATTAAACCCAAGAACAAAAAATTTATATATTGTAACTTAACGCTAAGAACATTGGGCCAGATTCACAAAAGAGATACGACGGCGTATCTCCTGATACGCCGTTGTATCTCTGTGATCCGCCCGTCCTAACTATGCGGCTGATTCATAGAATCAGTTCCGCATAGATAGCCCTAAGATCCGACAGGTGTAATTTAATTACACTGTCGGATCTTAGGATGCAATTCTAGGCCGGCCGCTAGGTGGCGAGGCCATTGCGGTCGGTGTAGAATATGCAAATGACTAGTTACGGCGATTCACGAACGTCCGCGTTACCCGTCGCTCTAACTTTACGTTGTTTCCGTCGAGATACACGTCGTAAAATTAGGGCTGAGCCCTAGGTGTTCTAAGCAATGTTAAGTATGGCCGTCGTTCCCGCATCGAAATTACAAAAAATTCACGTCGTTTGTGTAAGTTGACCGTGAATGGCGCTGGACGCCATTTACGTTAACGTCTAAACAAATGACGTCCGTGCGACGTCATTTAGCGCAATGCACGTCGGGTAATTTTCCCGACGGAGCATGCGCAGTACATTCAGTGCGGGAACGCGCCTAATTTAAATGGTGCCCGCCCCATTTGAATTAGGCGGGCTTGCGCCGAGCGGATTTACGTTACACCGCCGCAAGTTTACAGGTAAGAGCTTTGTGAATCAGGCACTTACGCTGTAAACCTGCGGCGGTGTAACGTAAATGGGATATGTTACGCTGCCGTGGAGCAACGTAAATGTATCTGAATCTGGCCCATTTTCAGCAAATATAGAATATACCAATTATTCCTGCCAGAAATGCCTTGTGACTTCCTGTGAGCTGCATCAAAGAAAATCTTTCTTCCTAGCAATCTTCTGTAAACTACCAATTGGCCTGCCCCCATTTAATGGAGATAAAGAGATACTGACCTGTTTATAGTCCATATCAGGGAGCAGCCTAGTGTGATCACCATGGCTCTCTCCATAGATACAGTGGAGGAGTGACGTAGCCACCTAGGAACAGGAAGTGTGTTATTTGCAGGATTACCAGAAAATAAAGCAAGAGCTAAACAAAGAACCTCCTTTTTTTTTTTTTTTTTTTTTCTCTCTCTCATTTTAGTTACTTAGTACATTTATTGGCTACACATTTTTTAATCGTCTTCACTGGTATTTAACCACTTGCTTACAGCGCATCTTAAACCCCCCTCCTGCCCAGACCAGTTTTCAGCTTTCAGCGCTCTCACTCTTTGAATGACAATTGCGCAGTCCTACAACACAACAATTAACATTTAAAAAAAAGACTGAATAAACAAAAAAAAAAAATACAAAACTGTTTTATATTTTGTTATAAAATTTGGCAAACAGGTAATTTTTTTTCTCCTTCATTGATGTACGTGGATGAGGCTGCACTATTGGGTGGCACTGATAAATGGCACTGATGGGTGGCAATGATGGGCAGTGATCAGCACTGGTAGGTTAGACTGATAGGCAGCACTGCTAGGTGGCAATGATGAGACACTGATTGGCACCACTGGTGGGCATTAATAGGTGGCACTGTTTTGAACTTGTGGGCACAGGGCACTGGCAGGTGGTACTGGTAGGTACTGATGACTCTTCCACTTGGGACCAATGTCCCTTACACAAAAGCCGGTGATCAACAAGCTTTTGTTTACATCACATGATCAGCTGTCATTGGCTGACAGCTGATCACGTGGTAAGGGGCCGGGACCGCCAAGTGGTTAAAGATTCGGGGGAAGCCATCTTGGTTCTACCTAAGTTACTAATAATTCCTATTATAATTTTCAGTAATGAGACACACATGGCTACTTGGACACTTTGGAGGAGAAATCAATCCTAAGGAAAATGCAGCCCTGAAGTGAGATTGTTTTCCAGAGAACAAAGGGGGTGGAGAGGAGGTTGTGGACTTTGCAGGAATTGTGCATTCTACATTATTAGATTGTTATATAGAAAATAGATGTTCAAGGAGATCAAAAGGCACAACATATGCTCTGATTTTATAATCTCAACATTGTACTATCAGTCCAAACATTTCTAAGTATCCAATAAAAGCTTACTTTTGACCACCGCCATAGGAATTTACTAAATTTTGCGTATTTTCTTTTCTTATTTATAACGCCCCTTATGCCCATCAGTAAACTTCTTCTAAAGCTTGGTTAATTTTGGTTCAAACAACTTTCCTGTGTCTGGCTGGGTGTTGGAGGTTATCTGGATTTTGGGGGGCCTATTTTCAGACCTATAAGGAAACTTGGCTGTAAAGCGCATCTTGTGTCAACAACACCTGGCATGGAAAATCAATGGGCACCGTGCCTCCTCATGAAATCCAGCTCAACCTAGTGGTGGAAGAAAAGTACTGCACTAGGCAGACTAATTGTGGGGATATTAAAGTGGGGGTTCACCCTCAAAAAAGGTTTTCTAACATTACATCCAGCTCACTCTCTACATTCACAGTATGCCGTTTTTTTTTTGCTGTACATACCTCGTACAGCTATTTTCTTCCCTGGCTTCCGGGTCGGGACTCCCATGGGAGGGAGCATTGCTATCCAGCAGGTGATTGACGTGATGACAAAAACAACCTCCCCCCATCGCATAAGGAGGCGCCGTATAGTGCCGACTCGCCGCTCGGCTTCTTTCGGCAACTCGTGACGCTCCTTATGCGATGGGGGGAGGTCGTTTTTGTCATCACGTCAATAGCCTGCTGGATAGGAACGCCCACTCCTGCGGGAGTCCCGACCCGGAAGCCGGTGAAGAAAATAGCTGTACGAGGTATGTACAGCAAAAACAAAAAAAAAATACGGCATACTGTCAATGTAGAGAATGAGCTGGATGTAATGTTAGAAAATCGGTTTTAGGGTCAACCCCCGCTTTAATAGGGACCCTGGTGTGCTGAAGTGGTCCTAAAGCTGTCCTGCCTGGTATGGAGAAAGCTGTGCCAATGAGGAGACCCAGGGGAGGCCCCTTGCTGGAGAGAACCAGGAAGAAATTTGGACTCTCCGTAGGGCCAGGTGACTCACTTGGAGGTGTTGCTGGGTCAGCTTAAAGGTTCTAACGCTTTAAAGTTGGAAATTGATCTGGAAAGTCAAGTGATTTGCTATGGTATCTGAGACCCCTAACCCTCATCTACTTAACCGTTCTGCAATAAACCTTTAAAAAGACGGTGGTGCCGAATATTCCTTCTCAGCTCCCCATTTTCTAACCATGGACTCGGCTCTGGGGTGAAATGCTAGCCCTCCCCTAGCCCCTGGAGGATCTATCCTGCTCTTGGGGTGTCAGAGGGGGTGCTACATAATGTTTACCTAAACAGAAAGACCCCTAGTGACCAAACTGGAGACTGCCGCTTAACCCAATAAAGGAAACTACAGTAGGGTCCTACAGATCACTGGGAGGTTTATTACATAGCCATGCAAACTCCCCTTCCCGCAGGTTATTAACCACTTCAGCCCCGGACCATTTTGTTGGTCAATGACCGGGCCACTTTTTGCGATTTCTGCACTGCGTCGCTTTAACTGTCAATTTTTTTTTTTTTCAGCCACTACATTTTTGGAAGGCGTCAGGGACTTTTTTAAACGCAAAACTGTGTTTTGTTTTTGCTTTTTTTAGTTTAATAGACTTCAATAGAGAAGCTTCAGAAAAGCATGTCGTTTGTTCATGCCAGGATTTTAATCTGCCCAACAACAAATTGGCCAAAAAAAAGCATCAACAATGCAAATTGCGGTAAAATCGCATATGCAAGCTGCATAGGTGTGAACTGAGCCAATCAGTCTAAAAAAAAAAAAGATCAAAATGTCATATGGGTACAGTGTTGCATGAATGTGCAATTCAAAATGCTGAATGCTGAAAATTGACCTGGGCAGGAAGGGGGTGAAAGTGCCTGGCATTGAGGTGTTTAAAGAAGAGTGAGGGCACCCAAAATGTTTTTTTTTTTGTATGTCATTTACAATTTTTTGGGGAATAAAGACCGTTAGGCATTCATACCAGTAGAAGACATTAGATGGTGATAGAGAGCAGTGATTTCCATGGGATGCCGATCGCACTCAGTCGTGCTGGTACTTAATTTTTTGGCAAATTTGGAATATGGCACAGAGGCCAGACCAACGCAGCGCCGTACAGGGCACAGAGCGGTCTGTTGTGCTGCTGTAATTGTAGGTTTCAAGGCTTTATGATCAGCGTGTTCTATGTAAATGCTGGGCTGTCAGTCTACAGCATGGACTGGCTTGTCATTTGAGGAATGGAATATGAATTCTGCTAGAACGCAGCTTTCAGCATGCGCATCATTAAAGACCCCAAAACCACTGTGCCCTGTCCAACGCATTTACCATTAAACCCTGGCATTCAGTCCTTTCTCTGCAGCTTTTACTGCTCATCTTTATTGTTATATAACTGCAGCTGAAAAATGGTACTAGTTAACCACTTAAGCCCCAGACCAATATGCTGCTAAATGCCCAAAGGCGTTTTTACAATTCGGCACTGCGTCGCTTTAACTGACAATTGCGCGGTCTTGCGACGTGGCTCCCAAACAAAATTGGCGTCCTTTTTTCCCCACAAATAGAGCTTTCTTTTGGTGGTATTTGATTACCTCTGCGGTTTTTATTTTTTGCGCTATAAACAAAAATAGAGCGACAATTTTGAAAAAAAATGCAACATTTTTTACTTTTTTCTGTAATAAATATCCCCCAAAAACATATATACAATTTTTTTTCCTCAGTTTAGGCCGATACGTATTCTTCTACCTATTTTTGGTAAAAAAAAACGCAATAAGCGTTTATCAATTGGTTTGCGCAAAATTTATAGCGTTTACAAAATAGGGGATAGTTTTATTATTATTTTTTTTTTTTTACTACTAATGGCGACGATCAGCGATTTTTTTTTCGTGACTGCGACATTATGGCGGACACTTCGGACAATTTTGACACATTTTTGGGACCATTTTCACAGCAAAAAATGCATTTAAATTGCATTGTTTATTGTGAAAATGACAGTTGCAGTTTGGGAGTTAACCACAGGGGGCGCTGAAGGAGTTAGGGTTCACCTAGTGTGTGTTTACAACTGTAGGGGGGTGTGGCTGTAGGACTGACGTCATCGATCGAGTCTCCCTATAAAAGGGATCACTCGATCGATGCAGCCACCACAGTGAAGCCGTGTTTACATACGGCTCTCCCCGTTCTTCAGCTCTGGGGAGCGATCGCGAGGGGGCGGCTAGAAACGAATAGCTGCGCCCTCGTCCCGGATCACTCCCCGCGGGTATCCGACCGCCGCATGTAGCGGGGTGGGGGTCCCGATCGGACCCCAGACCCGCGGAAAGGCGGGACGTACATGTACGCCTATATGCCTGTAAGTGCCATTCTGTGGACGTACATATACATGCGGCGGTCGGCAAGTGGTTAAAGGGCAGCTCCAACTAAACGTCTTGTTTACTTTGCCTCCGAAGAGAAGTCCAGAATGGATTTCTTTTCAGAGGTTGTTTGACAGGCAGCAAGGAGACGATATATTTACCACCGCACTGCCTATTTCAATCCAAAAATAAAACCCACACCACCGCGCTGCAACCTTGTACACATTTGTTGCGCAGCTCCCATCACTTGAACGGGTCGTGTTTGGTGGTTAGTACTGAATGTGACTGGGAGCATTCTTTTTGATTAGCCCCGATGCAAAGAGCTATAGCATTTATACACCCCTATTCGATGCCTTAGCGTGTTACTGGGCAGATCACCAGGTGGGAAAAAAAAGTAATAAAAAAAGAAAACGAATGCAGCCACCACATCTAATGATTGGTAAGCTGAAATGTAATATGTTTTTGGGTTTAATAGCGCTTTAAATGCACATTTTAAAGTGTTACTAAACCCAGGAGCCTACGTTCACTATATCTGATCTCCCACAGTACAGAGAGCATGGAAATACAAATATTTTATTAAATATAAACTGCTAAATACCTTTTCTCATCAGCAGTTTATAGCAGTCTTGTGACTTCTATCAGTGTCTGGTTAAAGCTTTTAGGAGGAGTTTTCATTCTCCCATGATTGTCCTATGAGGCTGCCTGACTCCTGACCCTTTGTCTGGACGATGCTGATTGGCCCTGTGCTGATCACATGCACCTTCCAAAAAAAACAAATAGGTAGATTCAGGTACAATGGCTGAAAGTTGCGGCGTATCGTAGCCTGTTTAGGCTACACCGCCGTAAATTAGCTAGGCTAGTAATGATTCTCAATATACTTACCTGCTAATTTACGGCGGCATAACCTAAAACGAGCGGGCGTAAGGGCGCCTAATTCAAATGGGTTGGGAGGGGGGCGTGTTTCATGGTAATGAGGCTTGACCTCACGTTTTTTGTCACTGCGCATGCGCCGGGCGACTACATTTCCCAGTGTGCATTGTGGTTAAGTACGCCGCACGGGCCTATTGATTTGGACGTAAACAACGTAAATCCCGAATTCGTGGACGACTTACGCAAACGACGTAAAAAATTTGAATCTCGCGGCGGGAACGGCGGCCATACTTCACATTACTATTCCACTAGAGCCTAGCACTAACTTTACGCGGCCTATCTCTTACGTAAACGGCGTAAAAGTACTGCGTCGGCCTGGCGTACGTTCGTGAATCGGCGTATCCCCTCATTTACATATTCTACGCCGGCCACAATGGAAGCGCCATCTAGCGGCCATCAGAAAAATTGCAATCTAAGATAGGACAGCGCAAGCCGTCCTATCTTAGATATGTTTACGCGTATCTCTGTTTGAGCATACGCTTAAACATAAGTTGGCGTAGATTCTGAGTTAGGCCGGCTTATCTACTGATAAGCCGGCCTAACTCTTTGTGAATCTACCTAAAACACTCTAGCAATACACACCAAACTGAGCAAAGGCTCTGTACTATCAGCAGGTGGATCATTGGGGACAGTGGAAGAAGGGGAGGTCAGAGAAGACAAGATCAAACAACCTTTTTACACAATGTGGAGGATTAACCCCTTAGGTTCCACAGTGAGTATAACAAGCATGCTTTACTGCTGTGGTTTTAGTAACACTTTAATGACAGGTCCACTTCTTTGTATCACCAACATTGCCGTCCTGTTGTTGAGTCTCTTTTGTTTCAGCGGTAAGTCGATTACCTTCGCTGACAGCATTGTAAATATTTTAATTTAATCGCTTTGCGTTCATCATGTTCCAGGTTGAGTGTGCTCACTGCGAATGTCGGGTGTTCTATTCCTCGGAATAATTGATTGGTCATATTTTTAGAATCGGATGTGAACTGGAAATGTAAGGTCAGGCTGGACTGAGAATGGTATCAAGGTGTTCACAAGATGAGGCCTTCACTTAGGGCCCTTTCACACTGGTGCGTTTTCCTGCGTTTTTGCCGCGTTTTCGCGGTAAAAATAGCGCTATTAAAACGCCCATAAAACGCTTCCCATGCCCCCGCCATTGAAATGTATTAAAAACCGCTGTAAAAACGCGGAGCGTTAGACCTCTCTCACATTGAGGCGTGGAGCCGCGGTGACGGTATAGCCGCGCTATTTGTAGCGTGGCTATACCGTCGTATTTACCGCGATATTCGGGCGCTAGCGGTGAGGTTTTAACCCCCGCTAGCGGCCGAAAAAGGGTTAATACCGCCCGCGTTGCGGGCGGTATTACCGCGCTTTCCCATTGATTTCAATGGGAAGGCGCGGTATAGGAGCGGTGAACACACCGCTCCTATACCGCTGTAAAGTTGCGGCTAGGAGGACTTTTGGAGCGCTCCTGATAGCGCACCGCTTCAGTGTGAAAGCCTTCGGGCTTTCACATTAAACACTACAGGGCAGTTTTTTTCATGCGGTATAGCAGCGCTATTTTTAGAAAAACGCCTCAATGTGAAAGGGGCCTTAAGATCGCGTATTTACCGCGTTTTTAATTAATTTCAATGGAGAGGGGCATGGGGAGCGTTTTAATAGCGCTATTTTTACCGCAAAAACGCGGCAAAAACGCACCAGTCTGAAAGGGCCCTTAGAAAAGCTTGTTCACACCAGAGGCAGCCTAGTGCGCTTTTAAACGCATGCTGAATGCATATACAGTACAAAGCAATGTATTCCAATGGGCTGAGTTCACACCATTGCGTGGCATTGCAGTGCGCTTTAACCCCTTAAGGATCGCGGCACGACTATTTACGTTGGCAGAATGGCACGACTGGGCATATGGACGTACAGGTACGTCCCCTTTATGAAGCCCAGCCGTGGGTGGCGAGCGTGCCGTCGGCACCGTGCTCATGACCCGGTCCTGTCCTCCGTGACCGCGCCTGCGGGACCCGCTTGACCCGATCGCCGCTGGTGTCCAGCCATCGGGTCACAGAGAGGTAAGTGTAAACAAACCTCTCCCCGTGCTTCCTAGTGTGGCTGTCACTGATCGTCTGTTCCCTGTGTTAGGGAACGACGATCAGTGATGTCACGCACAGCCACACCCCCCACAGTAAGAACACTCCCTTTGGGCACGCTTAACCTCTACAGCGCCCCTCCTAGTTAACCCCTTCACTGCCAGTGTCATTTTTACAGTAATCGGTGCATTTTTATAGCACTTTTCGCTGTGAAAATGACAATGGTCCCAAAAATTTGTCAAAAGTGTCCGATGTGTCCGCCATATTGTCGCAGTCACAAAAAAAAAATTGCACTGATTGCTGTGAAAATGACACTGGCAGTGAAGGGGGTTAACCTCCTAGGGGGCGCTGAAGGGGTTAAGTGTTTACTAGTGAGTGATTCTTACTGTTAGGGGGCGTGGCTTGGCGTGTCACGTCACTGATCATCATTCCCTATGACAGGGAAGAGTCTGACTAGGAAGCACGGGAAAAGGTTTGTTTACACTTACCTCTCCCCGTTCTTTAGCTCTGTGACTCGATCTTAAGGTGCATATTTACGATGGCCGCTAGGTGGCGCTTCCATTGATTTCTGCGTAGAATATGCAAATGAGCTAGATACGCTGATTCAGAAACGTACGTGCGCCCGGCGCATTGTTTAACGTCGTTTGCGTAAGGCTTTTTCCTGCGTAAAGTTACCCCTGCTATATGAGGCGTAGCCAATGTTAAGTATGGATGTCGTGACAGCGTCTAATTTTGCGTAAGTCGTACGCGAATAGGGCTGTGCGTAAGTTCCGTTCACGTCGAAAGCATGGACTATTTGCGACGTGATTTCGAGCATGCGCACTGGGATACTTTCACGGACGGCGCATGCGCCGTTCGTTAAAAGCGTCAATTACGTGGGGTCACGATTAATTAGCATACAACACGCCCCCTACCAGCCTATTTTGAATTAGGCGGGCTTACGCCGGCCCATATACACTACGCCGCTGTAACTTCGGGCGCAAATTCTTTCAGAATACGGGACTCACCTCTCAAAGTTACGGCGGTGTAGCGTATATGAGATATGCTACGCCCGCCTAAAGATAGGCGATTCTTACTGAATCTAGCCCTATGTCTTTAACATTTTACTTAGAAACAGTCATTGTAACAATATTGTCTCCCTTCTCCTGCAGAAAGTAAAATGAAAAGATCAAACGGACAGAATCCTGCCTAGTGACTGCGTTCCATTTCCCGTGGAATTTATTTTTAATCTCTAAACACTAAAGATTGAAGTGTGAACCTGCAGATCTATTTAAAGCACGCCGTTTCTTTTAGCGACTGAGCAGTGAGATTGGCAGCCCCTCCTCCGGCTTCTGCGCTAAAAAATAAATAAATGAAAAGGTATCCAAAATCGAACGCAGTAGGGGCACAATAATGCAAAATATATTCGCTCAATTCAAATACTGGAGTTCTTCTCTTTTTTTTTTTTTTTTTTTAAGGATTCCTTTTACCTAACCTGTGCAGACAGACGTGAGCAGCTGTTGCTAATATATATATATTATACGGTATGTATACCGTATAAGCCGGCTCGAATATAAGCCGAGGCACCTAATTTTACCACAAAAAATGGGAAAACATATTGACTCGAGTATAAGCCTAGGGTGTCCATCTGCATGCCTCACTGTGCCCATGCCTCACTGTGCCCATACCTCACTATGTTAGGATCGAGGGAAAGGTGAATGTAGCAATGTACAGAGACATCCTTGATGAAAACCTGCTCCAGAGCGCTCTGGACCTCAGACTGGGGTGAAGGTTCATCTTCCAACAGGACAACATCCCTAAACACACAGCCAAAATAACAAAGGAGTGGCTTCGGGACAACTCTGAATGCTCGCAGGGCTCGACAAATCCCGGTCGCCATGGCGACTAGAAATAGTGTCCTGGCGACTTGGCTTGGAAGTCTTTGGCTTTGTGAGCTGGCGCCATCTGGTGGTGAGCCGTTGGTATTACAAGTTATTACCACCAGATGTGAGCTGGCGCCATCTGGTGGTGGCCGTTGGTATTACAAGTTAAACAGCAATTCTAATGTCATTTTTCACTATTTTCACTGCCATCTTCTTCCCTCTAATTAGAACCCCCAAACATTATATATATTTTTTATCCTAACACCCTAGAGAAAAAAATTACTTTCTGTCACGCCGTATTTGCGCAGCGGTCTTACAAGCGCACTTTTTTGGGAAAAAATTACACTTTTTTTAATTAAAAAATAAGACAACAGTAAAGTTATCCCCATTTTTTTTAATATTATGAAAGATAATGTTACACCGAGTAAATTCATGCCCAACGTGTCACGCTTCAAAATTGCATCTGCTCGTGGAATGCCGACAAACTTTTACCCTTTTAAAATCTTCATAGGCGACGTTTAAAAAAATCTACAGGTTGCATGTTTTGAGTTAGAGGAGGTCTAGTGCTAGAATTATTGCTCTCGCTCTACCAATCACAGCGATACCTCACATGTGTGGTTTGAACACCGTTTACATATGCGGGCGCTGCTCACGTATGTGTTCGCTTCTGCGCGCAAGCTCGTCGGGACGGGGTGCGTTTTCTGGCTCCTAACTTTTTTAGCTGGCTCCTAGATTCCAAGCAAATTTGTCAAACCCTGTCCTTGAGTGAGTATACGTGAGGCATAGGAGATCAATATCAGGACACCACATCCCATATTGACAGAAGAAATTAGGAGGGAAGGGAGGGTAACAAACCCTGGGACTTTTAAACGGTGTCAGTAAATACAAAATAATATAATAGATAGAAAAATATAATTTATTTGATGAGACACATACATAAAAAGTGGAAGTAGACACAACCACACAATAAACAAATGTGCGTAGCTTCAGAGAGAGCCACGTTCATGGCTTGTACATGGAATGCCCATTGCCCAACATGTTTCGCCCCGAACGGGGCTTCATCAGGAGCTTAATACAAGGCATGCTATAACGAGAGAATAATCATGTATGGGTAAATCAATACAACATCAAGACAGTAAATAAATAACAAGCTCAATGTGTGATCAACAAGTACAGTATGCATAGATTAGCTTTTTTTATCAAAAAAAAAACAAAAATACAGAAAAGGAAAATAATCACAATGAGTCTACAATGCAAAATACATAAATACATGAAAGAGCATTATATAATCAATGCTGGACAGAGACACTCACCCAGGAAGCAGCGGATGTCCTTGAGTGGCCCAGCCAGAGCCCAGACTTGAACCCGATAGAACATCTCTGGAGAGATCTGATCATGGCTGTGCACCGACGCTCCCTATCTGCCTGATGGAGCTTGAGATATCCTGCAAAGAAAAATGGGAGAAACTTCCCCAAAATAGGTGTGCCAAGCTTGTAGCATCATACTCAGAAAGACTTGGGGCTGTAATTGGTGCCAAAGGAGCTTCAACAAAGTATTGAGCAAAGGCTGTAAATACTTATGGACATGGGATTTTTTTTTTTGTTTTGTTTTTTCAAAAAATTTCCAAATATATCAATCATTGTTTCACGTTGTCATTATGGGGTATTGTTTGTAGACTTTTGAGGAAATTAATGAATTTAATCCATATTGGAAAAAGGCTGTAACATAACAAAATGTGGAAAAAGTGAAGCACTGTGAATACATTCTGGATGCACTGTAAGTGGCACTTTACCCAAAAGGAGAAGTTCTGCTTTGGGTCCAGTGGCGGTCCGTCTATAGAGGGCGCTGGAGCGCCGCCCCCTCTGGTGGCTCTGCACCTCCACTGAAAAAACATACATTCATGCATTGCATGAATGTATGTTATTGTTGCAAGCTGCCGCTGGTCTATTCAGATGGCCGGAACTTGAGCGCCGACCACCTGAATAACGGCAGCTGGTTGGCTGTGCGGAAGTGCCTATCAGAGCCAGCGGCTCTCATAGGCTTTCCGAGTACAGCCCTCGTCTCCCGGAAGCTCATCCTCGGAACGTACGGGGGGTGCGTTCCTTGGATAAGACTGATGGCCGTCTCAGCCAATCAGGTTCACTGATTCTGGTTATCGGTAACCTGATTGGCTGAAGCGTCACCGAGGCGGGAGAGGACATCGAGGGACGTGGATGGAGAAAGGTAAGTGCATTTTACAGGGCACAGCGGCGACATTGGGCACAGTGGCATCAATGGGCACAGTGGCATCAATGGGCACAGTGACATTAATGGGCACAGTGGCAACAATTAAAAGGCACAGTGACGTGCACAGTGGCAAAAATGGGCACAGTGGCTACAATTAAAGGGCACAGTGGTGACAATTGAGGGGCACAGTGGCTGCGTTTGATGGCTTGGCACAGTGACTGCGTTTGATGGCATGGCACAGTGGCTGCGTTTGATGGCATGGCACAGTGGTGCGAACTGATGGCATAGTGACTGCATTTGATGGCATGGTACAGTGGTGATAATTGATAGCACAGTGGCTGCGTTTGATGGCATGGCACAGTGGTAACAATTGATGGCACAGTGGCTGTGTTTGATGGCATGGCACAGTGACTGCGTTTAATGGCATGGCATAGTGGCTGCGTTTGATGGCATGGCACAGTGGTGCGAATTGATGGCACAGTGACTGCATTTGATGGGCACAGTGGTGACAATTGATGGCACAGTGGCTGCATTTGATGGGCACAGTGGTGACAATTGATGGCACAGTGGCTGCATTTGAGTGGCACAGTGAGGCTGCAATTTATTTTTATTTTTTCCGTTTGCGCCCCCCCAAAAATGTTGAGCACCAGCCGCCACTGTTTAGGTCCTACCTACCCCCCCCCCCCCCATCACATTTGGTACATAGTTTAGCTTGGCCCCCTTCTCTTTGCTTGTAGCCTTCTGGGACACGTCACAGGTCCCGGGAGCCTGCAGGACCATTCACAAAGCACAAAGCACAGCCCCCCTCTTGCATGCGCAGCGGTAAGCTCCCCACAGTTAACATTCTGTTGTCCCGGGGGCCCCGAAGAGTGCTGAAGAATTGGCCCGGATGAGGACGGAGCTAGATCCAGGAACTGATGACTTTAAAAAAAAAAACAATAAAAAATTCTAGGGCGAAGATCCTTCTTTTTTAAGACTATTTACGTCAGCAGAATGGCACAGCTGCGCATATGGACATACATGTACGTCCCCTTTAAATCGCGGCATTGCGGGTCCCGCGGACTCAATGTCTGCCGGGTGCCCGCGATCGTGTCACGGAGAAGCAGAACGCGGAGATGCCTATTTCCCTGTTCTGCCTAGTGACAGGACAGTGATCTACTGCTCTCTGTCATTGGGAGCTGTGATCGCAGTCGTGTCACAGATAGCCCATCCCCCACAGTTGGAATCACTCCCTAGGACACACTTAACCCCTTCCTCGCCCCCCCTAGTGTTAATCCCTTCCCTGCCAGTGTCACTTACACAGTAATCGGTGCATTTTTATAGCACTGATCGTTGTATAAATTACAATGGTCTCAAAATAGCGTCAAAAGTGTCCGATGTGTCCGCCATAATGTCGCAGTCAAGATAAAAATCACAGATCGCCGCCATTACTAATAAAAGAAAATGAATACAAAAAATGCCATAAATCTATTCCCCATTTTGTAGACGCTATAACATTTATGCAAACAAATCAATATACGCTTATTGCGATTTTTTTTTTTCTTGTTTACCAAAAATATGTAGAAGAATACGTATCGGCCTAAACTGAGAATTTTATATAGATAGATTTATTTATTTGTATAATCTCTATTAGCCAGATTCACATACATCAGCGTATGTTTAAACTGGCGTAGCGCAGCTCATTTGAGCTACGCCAACATAAAATAGAGAGGCAAGGGCAGTATTCACAAAGCACTTGCTCCCTAAGTTACGTCGGTGTAGCGCAAATGGCCCGGCGTAACCCCGCCTAATTCAAAATAGGCAGGTAGTGGGCGTGCTCCATGTAAAGTACCCGTGACCCCATGTAAATGAAAGCCGTTGGTACGGCGCATGCGCGTGCATGCTCAGAATCACGTCGCAAATACTCATTGCTTTCAAAAGTGAACGTTACCTACGCCCAGCCCCATTCACGTACGCTTACGCAAACAACGTAAAATACGACGGCTGTTCCGTCGTCCATACCTTGCATGGGCTGCGCCATCTTTTTGGTGGTTTATCTTTATCTATTTATTTATTTATTTATTAAAATGCTTATAAAACAGCGCAGTCTTACACACGTGCCTCGATGCACCGGCGTATGTCTTACGTAAATGGCGTATCTTTCTGCGATGGGCGTACGTACGTTCGTAAATCGGCGTATCTTGCTCATTTACATATTCGACACGTAAATCTACGTACACGCCCCTAGTGGCCAGCGTAAATATGCACATAAGATACGACGGCGTAGGAGACTTAAGTCGGTCGTATCTTGGCCAAATTTAAGCGTATCTGGTTTCCATAATACGCTTAAATATACGATGGCGCGCATTCGGACTTACGACGGCGTATCTACTGATACGCCATCGTAAGTCTACCTGAATCCGGCTATATCTCTATCTCTCTATCTATATAATCTTTTTGAGTGATATTTATTATAGCAAAAAATATATTGTTTTTGTTTCAAAATTGACGCTATTTTCTTGTTTATATCGAAAAAAATAAAAACCGCAGAGGTGATCAAATACCACCAAAAGAAAGCTCAATTTGTGGGGAAAGAAATACGTCAATTTTGTTTGAGTACCACGTCGCACAACCGCGCAATTGTCATTCAAAGCGACGCAGTGCCAAATCGCAAAAGGTGCTCTGATCAGGAAGAGGGTAAATTCTTTTGGGGCTGAAGTGGTTAATAGGTTTTTGTTTTTTTTTCACAATACGTTCCAAGACCAAGAGGCATGATTGTCAGCAGTGTGACTGCATTGTATGTTCTCTTTGCATCGGAAAGGGTTAACGGCACCCGGGGAGCTAAAAATCAATGCGAACAGCTGAGGGCTTGGACAGAACACTGTTGCAGTCGGGAGGACGTGAGCGGCATTGTCAATGTGAAAGGCCGGGGCCGCGTTTGATGAAATGACACAGGGAATAATATATACAGCGATAGTCAGGTGGCCATAGGACTGTGGCAGCTGATTGGAGGCAGCGCAGGCAGCAGGCCGCCATATGTGTACGAAGTGAATGTCAAAACCTTTTTCTTACAAAATGAAACCTAAACAAGCACTATATCTAAACACAAGAACATATTGCAGGTTATCTGTTTTTTTTTTTTTTCTCTCCTTCATGTTCTTGCCAGTAACACCCTTCCTGTCCTCGGGTGACAATGCGCACATTAGTACATTGTTGTGTCAATCGTTTTGGATCTGCAGTATGCCAGTGCATTGCTGTGGGGTGCATTCCCCCCCAAAAAAGGGTCTGGTCCGATATGGGTGGCGGTGGGGTGCATTCCTCAAAAAAGGGTCTGGTCCGATATGGGTGGCGGTAGGGTGCATTCCCCAAAAAAGGGTCTGGTCCGATATGTGTGGCGGTGTGGTGCATTCCCCAAAAAAGGGTCTGATCCGATATGGGTGGCGGTGGGGTGCATTCCCCAAAAAAGGGTCTGGTCCGATATGGGTGGCGGTAGGGTGCATTCCTCAAAAAAGGGTCTGGTCCCATATGGGTGGCGGTAGGGTGCATTCTTCAAGAGTCTGATCCGATATGGGTGGCGGTAGGGTGCATTCCCCAAAAAAGGGTCTGGTCCGATATGGGTGGCGGTGGGGTGCATTCCCCCAAAAAGGGTCTGATCCGATATGGGTGGCGGTGGGGTGCATTCCCCAAAAAAGGGTCTGGTCCGATATGGGTGGCGGTGAGGTGCATTTCCCAAAAAAAAGGGTCTGGTCCGATATGGGTGGCGGTGGGGTGCATTCCCCCAAAAAGGGTCTGGTCTGATATGGGTGGCGGTGGGGTGCATTCCCCCAAAAAGGGTCTGATCCGATATGGGTGGCGATGGGGTGCATTCCTCAAAAAAGAGTCTGATCCGATATAGGTGGCGGTGGGGTGCATTCCCCAAAAAAAGGGTCTGATCCGATATGGGTGGCGGTGGGGTGCATTCCCCAAAAAAAGGGTCTGGTTCGATATGGGTGGCGGTGGGGTGCATTCCCCAAAAAAGGGTCTGATCCGATATGGGTGGCGGTAGGGGTGCATTCCCCAAAAAAAGGGTCTGATCCGATATGGGTGGCAGTAGGGGTGCATTCCCCAAAAAAGGATCTGATCCGATATGGGTGGCTGTGGGGTGCATTCCCCAAAAAAGGGTCTGATCCGATATGGGTAGCGGTGGGGTGCATTCCCCCCAAAAAAGGGTGCATTGGCAACCCATTCAAAATAATGCCTGATTCACATCTATGCAAGTTGCGGTTGATACATTTTCCCAGTGCGTCTTGTGTTTTTTTTTTTTTTTTTTTTTTTTTTACATGTTTTTGAAGCATTTTTGGCATTTGTCTGTCTTTCGGGTGAAACCCAGTAAAAAAAAAAAAAAAAAAACACGAGAAGCACATAAACACAAGCACTGTTTTTTTATGCTTTTTTAATGAGTTTCCAAGTCTATGGAGCCTAAAACGCAACCTGCTGCTGGAAAAGATCCCTGACCTTTTTCAAAAAATGCACCGATTGAAAACGCACAGATGTGAATGTGGCCCTTATGTTAAATGGACTGTGGTACGTTTCTGCAAAATTGAAAACCCACTGAAAAACTCATAGGTGTGAACCAGGCCTAAATGTTAATACAGGATGTATCCCAGCCTAAGGGATTAGTAGTTTAGGGGGAAAATCTGGTCGTTTTTTAGAGGGCAATAAGCACTGCTGCCTGTCCCCATTCACACTTGTGCGACTACTTGGCATGCCACTTTGGACCCCAAAGTGGCATGACAAGTTGTACAGTATGTTTCCCAATGAGTACCATTCATATTTGTGCAATTTTGCATTGCTTTGGTCTGACTTCCATGTGGGCCATAGAATTCAATGTGAACCCTCAAAACGCATGGAAGTCGCACCTGCATAATATACCGTATTTATCGGGGTATAGCGCGCTCCCGCGTATAGCGCGCACCCCTAAAGTTGCCCCGAATCCTGTGGAAAAAGTTTTTTTGAACTTACAGTTTTGGTGTCTTGCGCGGCGGCCTCGTCGGGTCCGGCGTCCGTCTGCGGCTTCGGGTGTCCTCTTCGTCGGGTCAGGTGTCCTTCTGCGGCGTCCTCCCCGCTCGTTTCCCGCGCCGAGTTTGAATACTGCGCCGACATATACAGAGCGCAGTACACTTGTGTATTGTCGGCAATGCTCGGCTACTCTCGCGCTGATGTCCTGTACGTCCAGAACGTCAGTGCGGGAGGAGCCGAGACTGCCCGACAATACACAAGTGTACTGCGCTCGGTATATGTCGGCGCAGCATTCAAACTCGGCGCGGGAAAGCGGGTATCGGCGTATACCGCGCACCCACGATTTTGCCCTGATTTTCAGGGCAAAACAGTGCGCAGTATACGATAAATACGGTACATGCAACTTGTGTATGAATTTGTAAAGCAAAAACAACCACATAGTCTGCTTTTTGACCCCCTGTCCCAGCCCCTCCCGAGCAAATTTTCCATCCATCTCTGTTCCTGGTGACCCTACTGCAAGAGACATGAGCTCTAACCCTAGCCCTAGCTCTAAACCTAAACCTAGCCTTAAAACTAACCCTAGCCTTAGGCCTCGTACACACGATCGGTTAACCAGAGGACAACGGTCTGATGGACCATTTTCATCGGTCAAAACCTATCGTGTGTGGGCCCCATAGGTTATTTAACCATCGGTTAAAAAAAAGCCAACTTGCTTTAAATTAGAACCGATGGATTCCTAACCGATAGGTCAAAACTGATCGTTAGTAGGCACGACCACCGGTAAAAATCCAGGCATGCTCAGAATCAAGTCGACGCATGCTTGGAAGCATTGAACTTAATTTTTTTCAGCACGTCGTTGTGTTTTACGTCACCGTCCTTCAGACCGTTCTCATCGGATGGACTGATCGTGTGTACGAGGCTTTAAACTTAACCCTAACCCTAAAGCTAACCCTAGACATATCCCTAAAGCTAACCCTAGCTCTAAAGCTTAAACCCTAGCCATATCCCTAACACTAAACCTAGCCATAACCCTAGTCCTAAAGCTTAAACCCTAGCCATATCCCTAAACTAAGCCATATGCCTAGCCCCAAGCCTAGCCCTAAAGCTCCTAACCCTAAAGCTTAAACCCTAGCCATATCCCTAGCCCTAAAGCTCCTAACACTAAAGCTTTCACATTAGCCAGGGCCCTAACCCTAGCCATATCCCTAGCCCTAAAGCTAACCCTAGCTATAATCACTGCAGCAGGAAAAGGAATTGTCACAACATGTATCTTCTCATTGGTCAAAGCCAAAGTCGTAATGGAAATCGCATAATCTTCAAGTTGCACAAGTCTCAGTGGAATCTGAAAGAATCACAGTTTGCTGCAGATTGAAATGAGAAACTGATCGTTATTACTAGTATGAAATTACAAAATTACCTGTGTATTAATTATTTGATAGATAACGAATTATACTATTCTCAAAGATTTTGTGATGAGTCAATGCCGTTGACTATTCCAAGATCTTCCCTGATATTTTTAGCTTGCCTTGTATTGTCTAGTAGCCATTAAAGCGTGTCACAACGCCTGCAGGCTTTTGACACATTAATGGGGAGGACTGAGGAGGACCTGCTTGGGGAGGGGTTGGTGAAAGCTTTGGGATCGCTCCGGCCAGTAACCCTTTCCTCTCCGTACCATCTGTAATCATCTGCTAGGTCTTGCTCCCATCCTGTGTGCCCATGCTGTTGTTAATTGTCCCCGGTGAAGGTCACCTTTTGTAAAAGTGACCTTGTGAAAAATTCCCCATCTGCTGTATAAATGTCCCAACGCATTTTTCTTATTGTCACCTAATGAAATCTGACAAATGAACGGCTGTTACGGGAGGTAGGACAATTAACTCGATGGATTCAACCAATGCAACCTCTACACATCCCAATGATGTCCATGATCCAAGAAATATTTGCAATATTAACATTTCTACGTTAAAGGGAATAGCCACTATTTAAAATTCTGTTATGGGTGGCTCCACCCACTGTCCTGAAATGAGGAATAATCCTTTTTATTTTTGGAATATGGGATGAAATG
The DNA here is from genome assembly GCF_905171775.1 of Rana temporaria. Taxonomy (NCBI): domain Eukaryota; kingdom Metazoa; phylum Chordata; class Amphibia; order Anura; family Ranidae; genus Rana; species Rana temporaria. Next base: position 512,482,954 of record NC_053490.1, read on the forward strand.
AGCCACGTTACATGTAGATACATAGGGCCAGATTCAGGTACATTTACGTTGCGCAGCGGCGGCGTAACGTATCCCATTTACGTTACACCGCCGCAGGTTTACAGCGTAAGTGCCTGATTCACAAAGCTCTTACCTGTAAACTTGCGGCGGTGTAACCTAAATCCGCTCGGCGCAAGCCCGCCTAATTCAAATGGGGAGGGCACCATTTAAATTAGGCACGTTCCAGCGCCGAACGTTCTGCGCATGCTCCGTTAGGAAATTTCCCGACGTGCTTTGAGCGAAAATTACGGCACCCCAACGTTTTTTTTTGAACGGCGACGTGCGTTACGTCGTTTCGTATTCCCGGACGTCTTGCGCCAAAAAAAAAAAATTGAAATTCGACGCGGGAACGACGGCCATACTTTAACATGGCTGTTCTAAAGATAAGCCATGAAAAAGCAGGCCTAAGTTTGCGACGGGAAAAACCGACTAGCGACGATGTAAGAGATTGCGACGAACGCGCGTATCTTCGTGGATCGCCGTAATCAGCTAATTTGCATACCGACGATGGGAAACGACGCAAACTCCACCCAGCGGCCGCCGGAAAATTACACCTAGGATCCGAAGGCTTACGAAGCCATACGCCTGTCGGATCTTAGCCAAAAGCCGTCGTATCTTTTTTGTGAATTACAAATAAAGATACGACGCGGCAAATTTGAAAATACGCCAGAGTATCAGTAGATACTCCGGCGTATTTCCTCTGTGAATCTGGCCCATAGTAGTTTAAAGCAGTACTCAACTTCCCCCACCCCCATATTATTATTATTATTATTATTATTATTATTATTATTATAAAAATTATAATAATATTATAATTTTTGTTATTATTAATAATAATAAAAATAATATTAATAATCTTTAAAAAAAAATTATATATATATATATATATATATATATATATATATATATATATATATATATATATATATATATATATATATATATATATATATATATATATATATATATATATATATAAAAAATTTTACTTGCCTTTCAGGCTGGGTTCACACATGTCTGGCTTGGGTTTTGCACCGGTTCAGGTGCAAATTTTCTTTGATTTCACACCTAAACTGGACCCAAAATTGCACAGGACCCTTTTCAAAAACAGAGCTGTCCCCATGCAATCTGCTACTCGGGTGCCACACAGCAGGTCTCACGTCATCTTGGCTCTTTTTACTTGGCTGCCTCTTCAGGTGCAGGCAGCCACCTCTGATGCTGCGCCAGACCGGCCCCCTCGACCAACCTCCAGACTGCCCCCTCTTGCTATGTGTGCTGATCCTGCAACCTCCTGGGAGATGTAATGTAAATATCCTAGGAGGCTGAAGGACCAGGCACACATGATTTTTGGCTTGGACCAGAATGCTTAGGGGGGGGGGGGGGGGATTGGAGAGGGTAAAAATGTTTCTAACTAATTATTTAAAAAATAAAAAAAAAGGTGCATTGCGGGCGGTATTACCCCGGTTTCCCATTGATTTCAATGGGAAGGCACGGTATAGGAGCAGTAAACACCCCGCTCCTATACTGCTCCAAAGATGCGGCTAGCAGGACTTTTGGAGCGGTCCTGCTACCGCACCGCTTCAGTGTGAAAGCCTTTGGGCTTTCACATTGAAGCCTGCAGGGCAAGATTTATTCATGCGGTATAGCAACGCTATTTTTAGCGCTGTACCGCATGAATAACGCCTCAATGTGAAAGGGGCCTTAGTGAGTAGAAAACAAATCCCACAAAGAAAAAATGTGACTCGCCCAATGCAATCAGACCTATTTCGGATTAGTCCCAATAGTGGATACCAACATGGCCTAATGTCTCCACTGTCTCTACCGGGACCACCAATCCCAAGGAAGCGTCCACAGCCTAATTTTCCACTTCAGTATGTAAAGGCAGTAAATCTGAAAAAGATTAATTATGAGAGATATATTACAATGTGCACAGTTTACGCTTACTTGGAGTGACATACATAGGATCCATATCATATTTGGTGTCTATTAAATTGTAATTTCGTTCTGTTTATTAATATGTTGGAGTCTGAAACCCTTTTAGATGGAGATATAGATAGAATAATTGGCATTAAATATGCATCCCTTGGAGCACAATAAAAAATACCAACCATATTGTCAGCTCTGCTACATTCCTGTCTAGGCGTGGCAGGGAGTGATACAGACATTTCTTCTAAAAGAACTGCATCAGCAGATGCTGTGAATGGTGTGTTTCCATAAACATGAGGTGGTGGCTAATTTGTGTGCGTTTGTGTTTACCGGTTTTCTTCAGTGACGATCACTCTGCTGGTGTTTTTAGATGTTGTCCTGCGAGCAGGAAAACCTCTGCACAGGGTGGAAACTAAGAGTGGCATTGTTAATCCTTGTTCACTCAGGGCATATGCATTCACCTGCACAGGTGTACCCTGGGTACTTTTAGGGCCATGTACCTTCACGGGTATCAGATTGGGATTGGCAGCTGTGTCCATGCAGCCACTGCTTTCCACTTTGGGTCTGATTGCATGCAGAGTATGGGGATACACACCCTAAAACAGGGTACGGATGCATGCCCCATGTGAACAAAGCCTTGCACTCCTTTTTGTTTATAATTTTATTTGTATATGTGCCGCAGTAAAAGTAGACTCCATAGGCCAGATTCACAGTGAGAGTACGCCGGCGTATCTACTAATACTCCGGCGTACTTTCAAATTTGCCGTGTCGTATCTTTAGTTTGAATCCTCAAACCAAGATATGACAGCTTCTGGCTTCGATCCGACAGGCGTACGGCTTCGTACGCCTTCGGATCGTAGGTGCAAAACTTCGGCGCCCGCTGGGTGGAGTTCGCGTCGTTTTCCGCGTCGAGTATGCTAATTAGCTTTTTCCGGCGATCCACGAAGGTACGCGCGGCCGTCGCATTCTCTTACGTCGTCGCTAGTCGGCTTTTCCCGGCGTATAGATAAACCTGCTATTCTGTGGCGTATAGATAGACTTGCCATGTTAAAGTATGGCCGTCGTTCCAGCGTCTAATTTAATTTTTTTTTTTTTTTGCGTAAGTCGTCTGTGAATAGGAAAGAAAGTAACGCACGTCGAAGTTCAAAAAATGACGTCAGTGCGACGTCATTTCGCGCAAAGCACGGCGGGAAATTTCAAAACGGAGCATGCGCATTTCAAACGGCGCGGGGACGCGCTTCATTTAAATGAATCACGCCCCCTACCCGCCCAATTTGAAATACGCGCCGAGAAATACACTACCCTGCGTAACTTACGGCGCAAAATATTCCTGGATTCGAAAATGCGCCAGGTAAGGTACGGCGGCGTAGCGTATCTCTGATACGCTGCGCCTGGGCAAATGTGTGTGAATCTGGCCCTATGTTTCCAGACAAATTTAGGCCCTAATGTGCACACAATCTAAAGTATTTTTTTGGGAAAGGGTTTCCAGGTTGTGACCCTCAGATACATCTGAACTGGCAACAGCTGACAACAATGAGATAGGGTCCTTTCACACGGAGTGGACCGTTTCTGTGTCCGCTCCGTGTGTCCGCCAAAGCTCAGCGGGGATTCTCCGTCATCCCCGCTGAGCTGTCGGCGGATAGGGCGGTCCCCGCACACAGTGCAGAGACCGCCCTGTCTCTGCTCCGCTCTCCCCTATGGGGGATCGGATGCAGATGGACCGTCTGTCCGTCTGCATCCGATCCGTTCCGCCGAACAGAAGAAAAATAGGGTTTCTTCCGTTCGCAAAAGCGGATCCCGACGGACGCGGACGTTAGCGGATGCTCCATCCGCTAACGGACGCGATCCCATAGGGATTCATTACAAACGTGCATATAAAGAAAAATGTAGGCTGAAATTAGAGTTCTAGGTCAATAAATGTAAGTATTAAAGCCACTGGATCATCATTAACAGTTAGGAAATGAGCATTTTCAGAAGGAGGTCAACATTGGCACCCATCCCCCTATATTCCTTTTTTTTTTTTTACACAGTAGACACAATAAAATGAGTCTTCACAATTACGTATGTGATTTATTATACTGAGCTCAGGGAACCTAGAGGCCAGAGACTGTGACAATGCTGTATGTTGCCATGGCAACTGGCCTTAGTGTTTTTGTAGCTGCTGATACCTGCAAGGCTCTGCCTGAGAGAACTGATAGGAAATCCTGCTTGGTGAGGCTGTGGTGGTGTCTGAGTGAATGGAGACCCCCCCCCCCCCATCCCCATTCTATGTACCAGGGGAAGTCTTGGCGGGCATTCTTCTCCCTGGCTATGAACAACATGGCATCACTTGACCAGGTAGCAACACATAGAAAACATAGAGCTAGCTATGGCACAAAAAAGACCAAGTGGTCCATTGGTTTATCGAGTTGTCCAAGTTTTTTCTGTCTATTAATAAAAAAAAATATATATATGTAGCGCTACCCCCGAAGGAGCTGCTGGTTTGTTTTTGAGATCGGCATATTGAGTCACCTTGATATGGCCCAGGGGTGCAATTGTAGAGACAAGCAGTGAATGAAGGTTTTTTCCTATGCTTTTTTATCCAGGCCAACATCAACATCAATTGGGAAGGGCAAAGTTGATGAATAAAGAGAGAGGAAGAACCTTGCAGTATTAGGCCTGGATATTAGATAGAGCAGTCAGTACTGCTCTGCGTAGTACCAATTTGTAACTCGTTGCCACTCCAACTGAGTGGGTAAAGTGCCCCCGGACAGACCCTTTTTTGCAGGCCTGGCAGCCGAGATGTCACTTAGGATTTCTGGGAGGAACGGGCCTCTCTCACAGACCCGGCTCGGGCCTCTGCCACAGGCCAATTACAATAACTGAGCTAGATAGGTAGATGGAGCGAATCCTCCCAGTAGATTTCTGCATCGGTCACCAGATGACAGCAAACATACCTGTCAGTGCTCTGGTCACCGGATCCCCAATTGGTTTGTTCAGGCTCTGTTGGACGACCTGCCTCCGGGTTCCCCTCAAGCCGACTCCCCAATCGAACGGCACCCAGCCTGGGATCCCTTCAATGGAATCGGGAACCCAGCCAAAATGGACTGGGGTCCCCTTGTACCTCCGGATGAGGTTCCAAGTAGTCTGCAACTATGGCCAGGTGGGCCACGCCGGCGGGGTCCATGGATGCGCGCACCCTGAAGGTGGATGCCGCACCTGGAACGGGGACCCCGCGAAGATTTTAGAACACATGACACCTGTCACAGATATACTCCTCTCCAGCACGCCCCGCGAGGGAAAAAGCTTCTCTGATTGGCTGCTGGAGAAACTTACTCTGCCAGAACCCCTCTGGCGCCAACTGCTGGCCAGGAATGACATTGCTTCCCTGGACCACAGACTGACCCAGTGGACATTTCTGGAATGACAGAAGTCCCAAAATGTAAACAAATAGTGAATGGGAGCAAGGCAACTCTCCCATTCCCCACTAACTTTAGCGTAGTGCCCATACTGAAAGTAAGGGGGCTCTACACACATATATATATATATATATATATATATATATATATATATATATATATATATATATATATACACACACACTATCTTACCAAAAGTATTGTGACGCTTGCCTTAACGGGCACATGAACTTTTGTGGCATCCCAGTCTTAGTCCGTAGGGTTCAATTTTGAGTTGGCCCACCCTTTGCAGCTATAACAGCTTCAACTCTTCTGGGAAGGCTGTCCACAAGGTTTAGGAGTGTGTCTATGTAGATATTTGACCATTCTTCCAGAAGCGCATTTGTGAGGTCAGGCACTGATGTTTGACGAGAAGGTCTCCGCTCTAATTCATCCCAAATGTGTTCTATCGGGTTGAGGTCAGGCCAGTGAAGTTCCTCCACCCCAAACTCGTTCATCCATGTCTTTATGGACCTTGCTTTGTGCTGTCCTAATTTGATTTCCAGTCTGTACAGGCCCAGGGTCTGTCTGTCTTTGAGGTCTTGTAGCACCTCCAAGTATGGGGCCAGTTTGTAGTCGCTCTGCAGTGACTAGTAAACAGTTTGTTTCTTGGAGTTCATTTCATTTCTCCATTCTCCCAACATATTATTTTTCTTTGGCATCATTCATTATGTTTTTTATTTGAGATTTTGTCAAACCGGATTGTTGTGAGTTTGGTATAGAAAAGGCGTGGATGAGTTGTTGCAGGCCACACGGCTTGGACTGCTCCTTATTGGTCAGTAAAGCTTTATGGTTGTATGAATAAGTACTGCTGTTTTGTAGGTGGTCTGAGTATAGCGCCCTCTCCTGTACTGTGGGAAGTAAGGGAAATCTGCTCAGCTCAGACCGCCAAGCACCGTTAGAGGAGCTTCGATGGACTTGGAGGAGGTCTCTGTCTTGAATTTATGCTGCGTACACACGACATTGCGGATGCAATTTTTTTAATTGGTCATTAAAAACGACCGTGTGTAGGCTCCAGAGCATTTTTCTCGACGTGAAAAATGGGCATTAAAAATTTAGAACATGCTCAGAAGCAGGTTATGAGAAGGAAAATGTGCATAATCAGCCCAAAGGGTGTCGCCAATCTAATGAAACTTCCCCTTTATAGTGCCGTTGTACGTGTTGTACGTCACCACGCTTTGCTCGAGCATTTTTTCTTCATGATCGTGTGTATGCAAGGCAGGCTTGACAAGAATCGCGTCGAGAAAAACTTTGTTTTTTCCATGACGTGAAAAATGGTCGTGTGTAATGGTAGTGGTAATTTTGGCAACTAAAAAAATATTTCTGTTGACTGATTTAACACTATTGTAGTTGACTAAAATATGACTAAGGCCCCGTACAGACGACCGAACATGTCTTCTGAAACTGGTCCGTGGACCAGTTTCAGCAGGCATGTTCGGTCGTCTGTACAGCCGAGCGTACAGGATTCCAGCGTACATTTGCCCGCCGGGCCTTTTTCGAGTGGGCAAATATTCCTAAACATGTTTAGAAACATGCCCGCTGGAATCCTGTCCGTCGGACATGTTCGGTCGTCTGTACAGACCTACCGTACATGTCCGAGCGGCCGCCATCCCTCGCATGCGTCGAATGACTTCGACGTATGCGTGGAAGCATTGAACTGCCAGGGCCGCGCACGTCGTCGCGTCATCGTCGCGGCCTCGTCGCCGCGTATCGAGTACGCGCGGATTTCTGTATGATGGTGTGTACAGCCATCATACAGAAATCTCCGGGCAGACATGTACGCTGAAAACGGTCCGGCGGACCGTTTTCATCGTACATGTTTGCTCGTCTGTACGAGGCCTAAAAGGGCATTTTGGTCAAGACTATGCTTACACGGTCTGTCTCTCTCATTCTCTCTGGGGATCTCTGTCTCTGTGTCTCTGTCTCTCTTATTCTCTCTGGGGATCTCTGTCTCTGTGTCTTTCTGTCTGTCTCTCTCTTTGGGGGGGTCTCTCTCTCTCTCTCCCCCTCTCTCTCTCTCCTGGGGGCCTCTCTCTCTCTCTCTGTGGGTCATTCTCTCTGGGGGTCTCTCATTCATTCTCTCTAGGGGGTCTCTCGTTCATTCTCACTGGGTCTTTCTCTCTTTCTCTCTGGGGGTCTCTCTCTCTCTCTCTTAGGGTCCCTCACTCCCTCTCTCCTGTTTTCTGGGGGTCTCTCTCTTTCATTCTCTCTCTCTCTCTCTCTCTCTCTCTCTCTCTCTCTCTCTCTCTGTGTACTATGATGCACACATGTTCCCGATAGTAATGCATTATATTGCATAAAACGCATAGTAGAAGATTGATGCATGGTTCAGCCAGCCAACATTGCTGTACAGCTAATGAGCTCAGCAAATCTGCTCTACTTCTGCTCCACCTCGGAGAAAAAAAAGCTTTGTCAGCATAACTGACCAGCTAAATTCTACAATCTGTTCCATTATAGATGCAAGTTGTGTCTCTCTTCCTCTTTTCAGCATTTATTGAGCCATAATTTATTCACATAAATCTTTGGGGGGGGGGGGGGGGGGGGTGAGAAAATCTATACTTCACTTTTTTATCTTGGAGAGGAAGTGCAGTAATTAAATGCCTTTGCCTGTTGTAAATCTCCCTCTTTTGAAGTGTGTCTTCATGTTGCAATTAAAGAGAAACTCCAGAAAAAATACATAGTTATAAGATCATATGATAGATAAAAATCTAGTAATTCTGCTAAGGTAGTCTTGTGATTCACACACCTCTGCATGAATAGTCGGGATGAAAACTCCAATCCCTATTAGAGAATCCGTGACATCAATGTGATGATGGAGATTGTCCAAAGACAAATCTGAAAGCAGAGGAGTGACACAGGATGCAAAATAGCTGAAACAGAAAGTATGGGTGGCACCTTGTTGGTTATCTGCTTCCGGGCTGCCGCACCTGCCATAACCCAGATATTCTTGCCTACAGGCGGCCGTCCGGTTTCCGATAATGGTGGTCTCTGTGGGTGCCCCATGCTTTTCACAGATGAGAGCAGGTTCCCCCTGAGCATATGTGACAGACATGAAAGGGTCTGGAGAAGCCGCAGAGAACTTCATGCTGCCTGTAACATCGTTCAGCATGACCGGTTTGGTGGTGGGTCAGTGATGGTCTGGGGGAGGCATATCCATGGAGGGACGCACAGACCTCTACAGGCAACACAATGGCACCCTGACTGCCATTAGGTATCGGGATGAAATCCTTGGACCCGTTGTCAGACCCTACAATGGTGCAGTGGGTCCTGGGTTCCTCCTGGTGCATGACAATGCCCGGCCTCATGTGGCGAGAGCATGCAGCCAGTTCCTGGAGGATGAAGAAATTTCTACCATTGAATGGCCCCCATGCTCACCTGACCTAAATCCAAAAGAACACCTCTGGGACATTATGTTTCGGTCCAACCGGTGCCGCCAGGTTGCACCTCAGTCTATTCAGGAGCTCAGTGATGCTCTGGTCAAGATCTAGAAGGAAATACCCCAGAACACCATCCGTCGTCTCATTAGAACCATGCCCTGATGTTGTCAGGCATGCATACAAGCACTTGGGGGCCATACAAACTACTGAGGACCATTTTGAGTTGTTGCAATGAAATTTCAGCAAAATGGACTAGCTTGCTGCATAATTTTTTAATTTAGATTTTCGGGGTGTCTTTGAATTCAACCCTCTGTAGGTGGATAATTTTCATTTCCATCAAATGATGTGCCATTTTTTCATTCCTAACACATTACCCAGTCCATACCAGTATAGATATCAAGCATGAGATTGTTTGCCTGTTGAGATCTGATGTGTTTTCAAAGTGTTCCTTTAATTTTTTTTATGTGTGTGTGTGTGTGTGTGTGTGTATGTATGTATGTGTATATATATATATATATATATATATATGTGTGTGTGTGTGTGTGTGTGTGTGTGTGTGTGTGGCACTACCCCCGAAGGAGCTTCTGGTTTGTTTTGGGTGGCAGGTTACCGGTTTTCTCCGCCGTCTAGGGTGCTGAATGAGAGCTGAAACAAAGTCAATGTCCACACGTTGCGTTCCTTTTTTCTCTGCTTTATTTACCGAACGTGGTAAAAGAACGAACAATAGATTGAAGAGGTGAAATAGGGTATAGGTAGTGGGTTCAGGTGAAGAACTTGATCGGAAACACTCCGGCTTCCAGACATGAACTCTCGTCGCCACTCTAGCCAGAGTGGGTAGTGTGCCCCTGGATAGGCCTCTCTCACTAGTCCTAGCAGCCAGGGCGCTACATGGAACCTTGGTACAGTCTCTGCCACTGACCTTCCCAAAGGTGGAGACCCGTTCGGTCCAGAATCCTCTCTCTTTAGGATTAAGCACCCGGATCTCTTCTCAAAGTAGTTACTGCTCAGCCTTTCAGTAGTGATGTGTCCTTTTTAATGAAGATCGGGCCTCCCCTGAGTGTACCAGCCTCGTGCTGGGTACTGTCCAGACATGTACTTCATTCGGTGGCTTCCTCCCACTAGGATGGATAGCGCAGGACCCATAGGCGTGCGCACAGGGTGTGCCAGGTGTGCCCAGGCACACCCTAATCACCCTTTACAACACAGATTCCCCCTACTTCCCTGGCTCCCTCCTTCCCCCTGCAGTGCTACCAGCTTCCCTCCTCTCCCGCCAGCTGTTGCTGTAAGGATGTTTTAGGATGAGTGGAGGAAGGGGCCATTAAATATGTAATTGACCATCCCCTTCCCTTTCTGAATAAACATCGCGAGTGGTCAGTAGTGTGTGTTTGAGCTTTGGGGTGCACATTCTACTGCAATAGACTGCACACACCTATGGCAGGACCACTTAGTCAATGCAAACCCAGTCTGGATACTGGGCCTGCTCAGCAAGACACGACTCCAGACCAACGTGGTCCCGGAGCCAGGAAACTCTGAACACGCTCCCCCGGCCAGAAGGGCCACACACAGGGGTGGTGGGACGCCTGCCCAGGGCGGATGACAACGACCCAGAACTAATGACGTCTGTCCCTTAATACTCTCCCCCAGCATGCACAGCGGGGCGACCAACCCCCACTGATTGGACGCTGAGAAAGAATACCCAACACACCTGGATCTGACTGCTGCCACCCTTGACCTGGGGTGGAACTGACACCCCAGACAACAATAGTGGTCACCTGCAGTACAGCCATGGCAGGAACAGAGATCCAAATTTGGAAACAAATAGGTCAGAGGTAACTAACCCTCTAAATTTAGAGCAGGTTCAGCAAAGAAAACAGCCGCCCGCTATGCATGAATGTTAAATACAATTGACAAAAAAACTGACAGAAAACCATTAAAGATTCCCTTTTAAGCATGTTCAATCACTAGAGTTGCGCTTGAAATTCAAAGTAGGGTAAAGGACATAGATGTATTTAAAACATGTGTCAAGAAATAAGTGATGAAGCTGTATTGGATTTAACATTAAACGTCTCCTTTCCACAGACATCGACTTGCCAGTAAACATGAGGCATTAACTTAATTAAATCATTTGTGGGCAGTGACCTATAAAACCTACATTGTCCCAAGAGGTGTGTTCCAAAGCCCATTTTGGTACAGAAGTTCAAACCCATTAGATACCCCTAAAACAAATTTGGCCTCACATTTATATAACCAAATCTAGACAATCCCTGTAGACCAGCCATGAATAGATGGAGACAAAGGTATATCCAATATATGCATTTTTTTTACATGAGACTATCATCTTCATCCCATTGGGTGTTTATCTAAATCAGGGGTGGCCAACCAGTGGCCCACGGAGCCCTCTGATGTGGCCCGTGACCTCCTGCCCTGGAATGGTGGGTTGGCAAGCCCAGATCGCAGGTTGCCGACCCGCCATACCACAGCATCAGTGTTGTGAATGAAGATGGTGGTAGAGAAAGTCAGCGGTTGCGGAGCAGAGCCCCATAAGCCGATGCTTCCTCTGCAGCGTCGGCTTTTGCCACAGGTGGAGTCTATGGCAAAGTTCAACTAGCCCGCAGGATAGACACAGATGCACTACGCTGCACCCGCGGTGTGGGTAAACTGCAGCACATCAAGTGTGAAAGCAGTCTTGGGCCCTTTACACACGATCAGCCCGACCAAATGGGACCCTCAATTCACCTCTATAAAGCGCCTATCTAAAAATCCGAAAAACAGAAGGGAATTCGTCCCCTTTAATCTGGGCGGATCGGAGGGCCTATAGAGTAGCCGTGACCTGTAATCCGCCAGCTCCGCTCATTGTGGCCCTCGACTGATTACCAAGTTGCTTAAGTTGCCCTCACTCTTCAAAAGGTTGGGCACTCCTGATCTAAAAGTTAGGTCTAAATGAACCGCGTTGAAGATACATTTGATGACTCAAAATGATTGAGTTCAGGTTTTATTGCTACAACATACAAAGAGATTTCAGTGCACTTTCAGCTTTCTGACAACAGTTTGGAATTCTTTTTGTCCCTGTGAACAAGGCCAGCTCCATAAAGACATGGTCTGATGAGTTTGGTGTGGAGGAACTGTAGTGGCTCTGACCTCAACCCTACTGAATACCTTTTGGTATGAATTTAAATGTTGATTGTGAGCCAGCTCCATACACAGTGTTGAATAAGTTAGATGTGGAATAACTCAAGTGACCTACACAGAGCCCTGGCCTCAACTCAGTACTTGGACAGGGTTGTCCAGCGCCCAGGGCAAGAATCCAGAATTGTGCCACCCCTAACCCTCTATTAACTTAACCCACTATTAATACATGCTGTAGGATGGGTGTACCACCCTACGCCCATTTTTTGCCATTTTGCTTTACTGCGCCCAGGGCCCACCCCTTGACCCAGCCCTGCATCAACCCTACTGAGCACCTTTTAGGATTAATTTGAATGTTTGTTTTTTAAAATAAATTTGGGAATATTTATTCTATCTATCTATCTATCTATCTATCTATCTATCTATCTATCTATCTATCTATCTATCTATCTATCTATCTATCTATCTTCTTATTTTTTATTTTATTTTATTTTCAAAATTGTCGCTCTTTTTTTGTTTTTATAGCGCAAAAAATAAAAACTACAGAGGTGATCAAATACCACCAAAAGAAAGCCCTATTTGTGGGGGGAAAAAAATGTCGCACGACTGCCCTATCGTCCGTTAAAGCGGCACAGTGCCGTATCGCAAAAAATGGCCTGGTCATTAAGCAGCCTAATCTTCCCGGATCGGAAAGCTGATAATGAATGTTTTATTTGCTTCTTCTTGATCTGTTAATTAAACTAGGGGTCTTCCAACCACAGCCCTTCGTCCACAGCAACCTTGGCTGGTTGGCAGTTGATGTGCCACTCTGTGTATAGTAATACGGAGATCTGCACATCGAGTGTCTGTTAGCCAGCCGTGACCCTTTCCCAGTTCCCTGCAGAGATCCCTCCCCTCCCTTCACTGTGGTTGTTTCTAGGACTGCCAGTGTCCTAGCAACTATTGAGATGATTGCCCTGCCCCCTGCATTTCCAGGAAGAGTGGACTTTCTCTGTCCAGACCTCCTGGCTTCCACACTGCTCCTCTGCTGCCTGCTCTGCTGGGTACACCTGGATCTTGAATGTAAGGCTGCCTTTACACTGAGTCACTAAAAATAGCGCCTCTCCTCTCCTTCCACTTGAGGGGTACGCTGGCAGGACGGTAAAAAAAAGTCCTGCAAGCCACATATTTGCAGTTTTAACCCTTTTTCGGCTGCTATCAGGGCTTAAAAGCGCCCCGCAAGCGGCCGAAAAGACGGTAAATCGCTGTTAAAAATAGTGGCGCTTTACCGCCGATGCCGCCAATGTGTGGAAGTAGCCTAAGGGAGGGGGGGCAATGCTGGTCAGGTCACGCCTGGATAAAAGGGGGACACTGCTGGGCACTCTTTGATAAAAGGAGGGGGCACTCTTCTAAGCATTCCTGGATATAAAGATGTAGGGGGGAACTCTTCTGGGCACTCATGGGTATGGGGGGGGGGGGCATGCTGGGTACTCTTGGATAAAAAGGGGGGGGGGCTCTGCTGGGTGATTATGGAAAAAATAGGGGATACTCTTCTGTGCACTCCTGGATGTAAGAGGGGGACTCTGCTGGGAACTTCTGGCTAAAAGGGGGACTCCTGGATATAAAGGTGTAAGGGGGACTCTGGTGGACACTGTTGGATGTAAGGGGTGGGGGACCATGCTGGGTACTCCTGGATAAAAAGGGGGGGGGGAACTCTGCTGGGTGATCATGGATGTAAGGGGGACTTCTGGGCGCTCCTGGATAAAAAGGAAATTCTGCTGAGCACTCTTGGATAAAATGGGGGAGACTCTGCGGAGCACTCCTGGCTGTAAGGGGCACTCTGCTGGGTACACCTGGATTTTGTAGGTAAGGGGCATACCCTGCTGGGCACTCCTGGATGTGAGGGTGTCTCTGCTTGGCTCTCTTGGATAAAAGGGGGGCACTCTGCTGGGCACTCCTTGATAAAGGGGGGGGGCACTTTGCTGGACACTCCTGGATAAAAGTAGGACTCTGTTGAGTACTCCTGGATGTTAAGATGTAAGGGGGCACTCCTGGACGTAAAGGAGGGCATGCTGGGTACTCTTGGATTAAAAAAAAGGGGGGGGGACTCTGTGGGGTGATTATGGATGTAAGGGCGACTCTGCTAGGCACTGGATAAAAGAGGACTCTACTGGGCTCTTCTGAATGTAATGGTCTCTGCTGGGCACTCCTTGTTATACGGTGGACTCTGCTGGGCACTCCTTGTTGTACTGGGGACTCTGCTGGGCACACCTTGTTGTACTGGGGACTCTGCTGGGCACTCCTTGTTGTACTGGGGACTCTGCTGGGCACTCCTTGTTGTACTGGGGATTCTGCTGGGCACACCTTGTTATACAGGAGACTCTGCTTGGTACTCCGGCATGTAAGAGGGGATATATTAATGAATTTATATTTTATGCATTAATTTTTAAAACTGATTGTATATTTAACCAGTTAACCACCGCCCTATAGACGAAATACATGGACGTCCTCCCAGAATCGCGCGCCCTCCGGACCCGGCGGATCACGGTAAATCGCCGCTGATAGCGGCGGTTTACCACGTGATCGCTCCTTCCAATGACGGACCGATCACTTGTAAACAAACAGGCGTCATGTGATGACGGGGGGGAGAGCAGAAGCAGCAGCAGCTGCTGTGGGCTGGATCTGTGACAAATGCAGTCACAGATCCAGCCATCCATCCCTGCCCCAACTCTGCAATACCCCACAATACTCTGCAATACCCCAAAATACTCTGCAATACCCCACAATACTCTGCAATACCCTGCAACGTCGCCTATGGGGATTTTTAAGTAGCAAAGTTTAGCGCCATTTCACAAGCGACAGGGTGACATGTTGGGTATCTATTTACTCGGCATAACTTCATCTTTCACATTTATGCAAAAGAATGAAGAAAAAATACTAAATTGACAAATTTTTATAACAGAAACAAAGAAAAATTCATTTTTTTTACAGAATTTTCAGTCTTTTTTCTCTTATAGCGCAAAAAATAAAAAACCCAACGGTGATTAAATACCACCAAAAGAAAGCTCTATTTGTGTGAAAAAAAGGACGAAAATTTCATTTGGGTACAATGTTGTATGACTAAGTAATTATCATTAAAATTGTGAGAGCACCGAAAGCTGAAAATTAGTCTGGTTATTAAGTGTGTTTACGTGCCTGGTGGTCAAGTGGTTAAAAAAAAAAAAAAAAATGTGGTCCCCATACTGAAAAATGTGAAGACCCCTCAACTATACCGACAACAGTGTTTTGCAAAATAAATCTGTTGATCCTGCTAGAAATCCATTGTCACCCTAGGGCAGGTAATGTGTCACTGGCAGGATTACAAAGTAAAACATTTAAAGGGGGGGATAAAACTACAATATACAGCATTTTTGTTATTGTGTTTAGATAAAAAATTGAACTTTAATTTTTTTTTAAATGTAAGTGTGTGTGTGTGTGTGTTTTTTTTAATTTTTTTTATGGTTTTTACGAATCAGCTTTTCTATAATTCCCCTTTTAAGACAACAAATGGCAGTAACATTGGAAATGTGCTCTGGATTCGGAGCTCTGCGTTCCTCAGGGATTTCCCCCAGTTGACGCTTCACACTGATGTGCATTGAAATGTCAATTGGAAAGCAAATTTAGTACAGCGCATCCCATGTGACCCCTTCACGTGCCAGCGATTATGCGAGCCGTTCCCCTTTCTCTCTACAAGGAGGCTGCAAAATGTAGCGAGTTGTCATTTGGGACTTTCAGTATTTTATGCCAAAAATATAAATAAATAAAGTCAGCCCAACACATGGCGATCATAAACTATTTGATATAAGCCGTTTTCCAGCTTATGACACTCATTTAGTGCCTTTTTACAGCTATTTAGGCCTTAATGGAACATTCTTTATGGGTCCAATAAGCAGTAAGTGCATCTTCTCATGGAATTCAATTCATTCCTCCAAAACTATATTTGGAATATATGCAAAAATAAATGTGTACCATTAAATGAAGTGCGCTTTGAATCAACAGCTGTCGGCTGCCTTTTGAAAGCCTTTGCAGGACTTACCGTCGTAATAATTATTATTCTGTCATTTTCTTTGATTGTGCTTCTTAGAGCTTTTGTGGGATCGACACTGTACAGTGGAACCTCGGATTGCGAGTAACGCGGTTAACGAGCTTTGCGCAATACGAGCACTGTATTTTTTTAAAATCCCGACTCGGTTTGCCAATGTTGGGCTAGATTCAAGTAGCCCGCCGTAAGTTTGTGCGGACGTAGCGTATGTTATCTACGCTACGCCGACGCAACTTAGACGGGCAAGTGCAGTATTCACAAAGCACTTGCTCCGTAAGTTGCGGCGGCGTAGCGTAAATCAGGCAGCGTAAGCGCGCCGAATTCAAATTTGCAAGAGGTGGGCGTGTTTTATGTAAATAAAACATGACCCTACGTAAATGACGTCTGAAAGAATCCCAGTGCGAATGCTCGAAACTCCGCCGCAAATCGTCAATGCTTTCGACGTGGACGTAATTTACGCAAAGCCCTATTCGCGAACGACTTACGCAAACAACGTAAGATTTTCAAAATTCAATGCGGGAACAACGTCTATACTTAACTACTAGCCGACCAGCCGCCGTCATTCTACGGTGGCAGGTTGGCTCTCCTGGGCGTATTACGTCGGCTCTTCGAGCGCCCCCGACTCCCGTGCGTGTGCCCGGCGGGCTCGATCGCCACCGGGCACCCGCGATTGCTCGTTACAGAGCTGGGAACGGGAGCTGTGTGTGTAAACACACAGCTCCCGGTCCTGTCAGGGGGGGGGAAATGCTGATCTTCTGTTTATACAATGTAAGAACACACCCAGGCACATACATAACCCCTTCCCCGCCCCCTAGTGTTAACCCCTTCCCTGCCAGTGGCATTTTTATAGTAATCCAATGCATTTTTATAGCACTGATCGCTATAAAAATGCCAATGGTCCCAAAAATGTGTCAAAAGTGTCCGAAGTGTCCGCCATAATGTCGCAGTACCGAAAAAAAATCGCTGATCGCCGCTATTACTAGTAAAAAAAATATATTAATAAAAATGCCATAAAAATACCTCCTATTTTGTAAACGCTATAACTTTTGCGCAAACCAATCAATAAACGCTTATTGCGATTTTTTTTTTTTTACAAAAAATATGTAGAAGAATACGTATCGGCCTAAACTGAGGAAAAACATTTTTTTTTTATATATTTTTGGGGGATATTTATTACAGCAAAAAGTAACAAATATTATTTTTTTTCAAAATTGTCGCTCTACTTTTGTTTTATAGCGCAAAAAATAAAAACCGCAGAGGTGATCAAATACCACCAAAAGAAAGCTCTATTTGTGGGGAAAAAAAGGACGCCAATTTTGTTCGGGAGCCACGTCACACGACTGCGCAATTGTCAGTTAAAGCGACGCAGTGCCGAATCGCAAAAAGTGCTCTGGTCTTTGGGCAGCAATATGGTCCGGGGGTTAAGTGGTTAACATTGCGTATGCCTCATAGAAGCAGGAGCAACGTTACGCCGGAAAAAGCCTTACGCAAACGACGTAAAAAATTCCGCCGGGCGCACGTACGTTTGTGAATAGGCGTATCTAGGTCATTTGCATATTCTACGCCGGAAAACTACGGAAGCGCCACCTAGCGGCCACCGTAAATATGCACCCCTAAGATACGACGGCGTAAGAGATGTTCTATCAGGACTCTGTACAGGCCAGTCAAGTTCCTCCACCCCAAACTCGCTCATCCATGTCCTTATGGACCTTGCTTTGTGCACCGGTCCAAATCATTTGGTGGAGGGGGGATTATGGTGCGGAGGTTGTTTTTCAGGGGTTGGGCTTGGCCAGTTAGTTCCAGTGAAGGGAACGCGTTAAGACATTTTTGACAGTTTCATGTTCACAACTTTGTGGGAACAGTTTGGGGATGGGCCTCAAGAGAGAGAACGTGGGTTGAGTGATGCTAGCCATCAGACTAAGGGTATCTGTGACCGAAAAGGGAGAGATCTGGATTGAAAGTGAATTGTGCAACAAAAGTTGTTCATTGTTTCACTTTTTTTATTTTAGTTTTTATCTTTTATCTGGAATTTCTCTTTAACATTAAGGCTTCATTTCCATGGAGGTTTTTACAGCCACTTTTTTTTAGCCTTTTTTACAACTTAAAAACGCCTGTCCATGTTTTTTATTTATTTATTTATTTTTTGCGCTGGAGCTCAAAAACGCAGCGGTAGCGTATTTGCGAGTTTTTGAGCGTTTTTACGCGTTTTTACGCGTTTGAGCCTTTTTGAGCGTTTTTTACTGTCTGGCGTTTTTACAGCTCTAAGGCTGGAGCTTCAGAACGCACTGGTCCTGGTTTTTTTTGCAGCTTAAAAACGGCTCAGCCATCTACAGCTCAAAAACGTCATGGTGGGCAAGAGGCCATAGACTAATGCCGCGTACAGACGGACGTTTTTTGTGATGAAATAAAACGACGTTTTTGAAACTTCATTTTCAAAAACGACGTTGCCTACACACCATCGTTTTTTCAAAATGCTCTAGCAAAGCGCGGTTACGTTCAGCACTCTTTTCCATTGAAGCTAGCTGCATAACTTGCTTCTGAGCATGCGCGGGTTTAAAAACGTCGTTTTGCCCACACACTATCATTTTAATTGACACAAAAAACAACGTTTTGAAAAACGACACAAAAAATTCAAGCATGTTCGAATTTTTTTTTTGTCGTTTTCCCCACACACGGTCATTTTAAATGACGTTTTTAAAAACGACGTTTTATTTCATCACAAAAAACGACCGTCTGTACGCGGCATTACATGGAGAGACGTTTTTAAGCTGCAAAAAAAGCTCAGAAAAGTGGCTGTAAAAACGTCGAAAAACGTCCATGGAAATGAAGCCGTAACAATGACTATTCCCCATCTTCTTCATCATAATCAGCAGCCCTCTAAACCGGTCTCTACAATCTCAGACACACTGACAGATCCTGTCTTCGTTTCTCCCCCCCCATTGTATGTGAAATCTGTGCGATTCTGTTGTGCGCGGGGAGCCGCCGCGTCTGCGTTGCCTGTTCTTTCCAGCAGCTTTCCCCTCAAGTGATTATGCTAATGAGTGTTTGATCAGATGATTAAATTATAATTCGATTAATCCTGTGTGCTAAATGCTCTCAATGTGTTTTGCATTGCTTGGCTGGGTTGTATTTAAGCATATTGCCTTCCAGCCTCAAAACACGCGGTGTGCTTGGCTGTCCTGCTGTTGGTTTTCTAGCAGAGAATGCAGCCAGTTCTGCCGGTTGGGTACATTGTTCATAGGCTGCCCATGGAAAAGAGGGCGAGCCGCAACAATTCCAAGTTACATTTGTTCTCTAATGACGATTAATACCCCTCTTATCACCAATTTATTTGTTCCAGATATAAAGGAGTGCTTCATTTCAGTACAGATAAGATCTCCTGATGATGCATTTGAATATATCCATTTTATTCCATGTGCTATTAATAAGGACCGCTCACTGTATATAAACGTCATCACTTTAAAGATGAATATCTTGGTAACAGCGGCTGCCACAACCGAGATATCCATCTTTAACGTGGCCCGTCCTGTAAACGATAATGGCGGCGTATTCACCACAAGATCACCGTTAGCGGCGGAGAGGGCCGCCCCCCCTCTGCCGCTTACCGGAGTCGTCGGCAGCGGCGATCGGGTCCTTCACGCCGCTTGCCATGGATACGAGTGAGAGCAAGATGGCCCCCACCCGTCGCCATAGCTTAGCAGGGTGGAAGCGATGTAAAAACGTCACTTCCGCCCATGCGTCTTAGCCACTTGGGATCCGCGCTATGGACGAAAGACGTCCACAGAGCGGCTCTCAAGTGCCGAGGGGACGTCTTTGGACGTCCTGTTGTTTGTCATTCCCTGTGCGCGCCACTGGGGGGCACGCAGCGGGGAAACAAAGTGCCCGGCGCATTGCTCGGGAGCCGATGCGTGTGCCTGACGGTCGCGATGTCCGCCAGGTACCCGCGATCGTCGGTGACACAGCAGGGACGTGGAGCTCTGTGTGTAAACACAGAGCTCCACGTGCTGTCAGGGAGAGAGGAGACCGATCTGTGTCCCTTGTACATAGAGACACAGCATCGGTCACCTCCCCCAGTCAGTCCCCTCCCCCCACACAGTTAGAACACACCCAGGATACACATTTAACCCCTTCCTCACCCCCTAGTGTTAACCCCTTCACTGCCAGTCACATTTATACAGTAATTAGTGCATTTTTATAGCACTGATCGCTGTATAAATGTGAATGGTCCCAAAATTGTGTCAAAAGTGTCCGATACGTCCGCCGCAATATCGCAGGTCTGACAAAAAAAATCGAAGATTGCAGCGATTACTAGTAAAAAAATAAATTAAAAAAATCATAAATCTATCCCCTATTTTGTAGGCGCTATAACTTTTGCGCAAACCAATCAATAAATGTTTGTTCCGATTTTTTTTATTTTTTTTAACAAAAATTTGTAGAAGAATATGTATCGGCCTAAACCGGGGGAAATTTTTTTTTTTTTTTTTTTAATTGGGATATTATAACAAAAAGTAAAACATATTGTGTTTTTTTTTTCAAAATTTTCTGTATTTTTATGTTTATAGCGCAAAAAAATAAAATCGCAGAGATGATCAAATACCACCAAAAGAAAGCTCTATTTGTGGGAAAAAAATGATAGAAATATAATTGTGGTACAGTGTTGTATGACCGCGCAATTGTCATTCAAAATGCGTCAGCACTGAAAGCTGAAAATTGGTCTGGGCCGAAAGGGGTTTAAGTGCCCAGTAATGAAGTGGTTAAAGGCACATTTTTCTTTTTTTTTTCATTTTTTCAAATGAAAATGTATTTTTATTTTTTTATTGCATTTTAGTCTAAATATGAGATCTGAGGTCTTTTTGACCCCAGATCTCATATTTAAGAGGACCTGTCATGCTTTTTTCTATTACAAGGGATGTTTACATTCCTTATAATACGAATAAAAGTGACCCTTTTTTATTTATTTAAAGTGTATAAATAAATAAAATCAATTGAAATAAATAAGAAAACCCCAAAAATGTTTTTTTTTAAAGCGCCCGTCCCGACGAGCTCGCGTGCAGAAGCGAACGCATACATGAGTAGGGCCCGCATATGAAAAAGGTGTTCAAACCGCACAAGTGAGGTATCGCCGCAATCATTCGAGCGAGAGCAATAATTCTAGCCCTAGACCTCCTCTGTAACTCAAAACATGCAACCTGCGTTTGTAAGACCGCTGCGCAAATACAGTGTGACAAAAAGTATTGCAATGACCGCCATTTTATTCTCTAGGGTGTTAGAACCCCCAAACATTATATATTTTTTTTCTAAGTAATTTTCTAGCAAAAAAAACTGTTTTAAACTTGTAAACACAGAGTCTGAAAAACAGGCTCGGTCCTTAAGTGGTTAATAATCTGCTGTAAATTTGTATATGTGATGAACACCGGGCCAATTCTGATGCTTCTCACATATACTGTATATAAAAACGCCTTTTTTTTTTTTTTTGCGAGAAAACTACTTGGAATCTCCAAACATTATATATATTTTAAGTAGAGGCCCTAGAGAATAAAACGGTGGGTGTTGCAATTTTATAAGTCACGTGGTATTTGCGCAGCGTTTTTTCAAACGCAATTGTTTTGGAAAAAATAAAAGCTGATGTTGAGCGAGCAAATAGATACCTAACATGTCATGCTTTTTAAAATTGCACACGCTCGTCCTGTAGGTGGCTGCATTGCTTTTTCTTGTTCCATGGTCCCCAGTTGAGGGGGGGGGGGGGGGAGTGGAGGATTTAATCCTACTTTAAACTGAGAGTTCAGTTTAGCCTTAAAGCGGTGTTCCATCTCTATCCAGCGATGTCCTTGAGAGAATCAACCATCTGGGACTCTGCCTCCTATTGGCTGAGACACAGCAGCAGCGACAAATGGTAAGAACAGTGGGCTAGATTCAGATACCTATCTCATTTACGTTACGCCGCCGCAAGTTTTTCAGGCAAGTGCTTTATTCACAAAGCACTTGCCTGTAAAGTTGAGGCGGTGTATCGTAAATCCCCCGGTGGAATTAAAATTCGGCGGGTAGGGGGCGTGTATCATTTAAATGAAGCGTGCCCCCGCGCCGACCGAACTGCGAATGCGCCGTCCCAAATAAATCCCAGAGTGCTTTGCTCTAAATGACGTCGCAAGAACGTCATTGGTTTCTTCGTGAACGTAAATTACGTCCATCCGTATTCGCAAACGACTTACGCAAACGACGTAAAATTTCAAAACTCGGCGCGGGAACAATACTTAACATTAGCTACGCCTCATATAGCAGGGGTAACTATACGCCGGAAAAAGCCGAACGCAAACGACGTAAAAAAAAAACGCCAGGCGGTCGTTTCTGAATCGGCGTAACTCCTCATTTGCATATTCCTCGCGTATACAAACTGAAGCGCCACCTAGGGGCCAGCGTGAGATTGCAGCCTAAGATCCGACGGTGTAAGTCACTTACACCTGTCGGATCTTAGGGATATCTATGCGGAACCTGATTCTATGAATCAGGCGCATAGATAAGACGGCCGGACTCAGAGATACAACGGCGTATCTCTTTTCTGAATCCGGCCCAGTGTATATAAAAAAAATATATATATTTATTGTATTGGTACAGACATATAATGGGTATAGTGGGTCGCTGGTTTCCCAAAATTAAAAAAATTGGTGGTCGCAGGAGAATATCCTATCTCTACATATTTCGCCAATGTGGCTTCCTCAGGGGATTTTTTCGGGGATCACCAGTCTGTAACGCAGCTCTTCACCTAGCCAGGATGAGGGGTAAATGGATAAGGTAACCCCACCAGTGTGGAAAAGGGGGCCCAAAGGCCAAGGTAGATAGAGACCAGGTATGCTCGAGGCTACATAGAAACTAATTCGGGGATGGAGCCGGCTGGATTATGGGGGCAACCACGTTGTGAACTAACTTGAGATAGTATTTAGTGTCCTGAAATATCCATTGGATTGACTGGGACTTTTTGTGTCCTGATGCGTCTCTTTGCAAATACAACTCCACGGTCGCCTCCCGAATTTGTTTCTATGTACCATACCTGGTCTCTTATCTACCCCCTGTGGTTGGACACGGCCCTCTTCACTCGGCCTTGGCTTTTGGGCCCCATTTTCCACACTGGTGGGGTTACCTCATCCATTTACCTGGCTAGGTGAAGAGCTGGGTTATGGACTGGTAGTCCCAGAAAAAGGACCCTGAGGAAGCCACATTGGTGAAACATGTAAGGATAGGCTATTCTTCTGCGACCACCAATTTTTATACACACTGTTCTTATGTACTATTTGTCTCTATAGCACTGCTATAATCCCTTCCTCTTCCCCTTGCTACCAATAAAAACCGAGATGAGGTGCGTAATCGTTTAGAATCACTTGGATCCTCTCTATTTGAGCTATAGGATAATATGTTGTTTTTTTCATGGTAAATGCTTCTTGGAGGAACAGCTACTGTATATGCGTCTTTTTTTATTTTTTTTATTTAATGACCTGTCTGATGTAATTTGTGTCCAGGCGCAGAGCTGTGCCACAGGGCTCTGTGCCTCATTTGTGCCCCGCGCTGGTCTACGTCTAATACCAAGCTATAGAGACTAGTGCAGCGTGGATTGTCACATTCCGCCACGGGCTTCGCAAAAACCGTCTCCCGTGCACATGGCGAGCGTAATCCGTCTGAACATCCCGGGGAAGATGAAATGTCTATTATTAGCAGGAAAACAACAGCCCCAGTGTATCATCCGACGTAATGACTTAAACTCTGTCCGCTCACATTACGTGTGGCTGTCCGAGCGTCTGTGCGACTCGTCTCTGGGTGGGTCAGCAAAGGAGCCAGGGAAATCTGCATCTAAACAGACTGCTGCAATGTTTGGGCATGCGGTCTTAATTGCCTAATTATGTGTTAATGAGGGAAATCCTAAAAATCTGGCAGGGATTGAGCCCAGGAGAGCGGAAATGGGTCGACAACAATCTGGATGTTAACTAGCCATATTTTCCACTAATGATGCGTCCAATTCATACACATCCAGCGATATCTGGGCCATCAATGAACACAGGAAGCTATAGTTTGGGGGGGATTGGGGTTTTAAATCTCAACCCTGGTTTGCCCCTCATTTCCATCTCACACCCTCCTATGAGCACACCTACCACCATACTTTTTTTTTTGGGGGGGTTGGTTGGTTGTGTAACATCACACATCCTCCAGCATAGAGGAAGCGACTTTCACAAAATGTTGTGGTGATTTTGAATGGTGGGATTTGGAGCAATGTTAGAGCTCTCACCTCTGCATAGCTCCCAACTGTCCCTGATTTCCATGGACTGTCCCTGATTTGGAACAATGTCCCTCATTTTGGTCTGATCTACATAATTGTATATGAAATGTACTTTTTATCTTTCAAAAAGTGTCTCCCAGTGCTAAACCTTTCATCCAATTTCAACATTTCTGCATGTGTACATTTTAACCGCTTGCCGACCGCTGCACGCCGATATATGTTGGCACAATGGCAGTGGTGGGCACATGGTCGTAGCTGTACATCCCCTTTAAATCGCAGCATCGTAGGCACGTTGCCTCTACTCCACGTGCGTGCCCGCGGGTCCCACGGACTCCATGTTTTCCGGGAGCCGGCGATCGTGTCACGGAGCTGAGAACGGAGTAAACAAGGACGCCCATCAGGCGTCCAATCATAAGAGAGGGCGAGAGGAGGAGCGGGCGGGAGAACAGGCATCAAGGAAGAAATGGAGGACACCGCTCACCGCCTGCCGCAGTGGCAGCACTTGGGGCACAGTGGCAGCATTTAATGGGCATTGCGGCATCGTAGGCACGCTGCCTCTACTCCACGTGCATGCCCGCGGGTCCAACGGACTCCATGTTTCCCGGGAGCCGGCGATCGTGTCACGGAGCTGAGAACGGAGTAAACAAGGACGCCTATCAGGCGTCCAGTCATAAGAGAGGAGGAGCGGGCGGGAGAACAGGCATCAAGGAAGAAATGGAGGACACCGCTCACCGCCTGCCGCAGGCAGGGGCCACAGTGGCAGCACTTGGGGCACAGTGGCAGCATTTAATGGGCATCGCGGCATCATAGGCACGCTGCCTCTACTCCACGTGCATGCCCGCGGGTCCCACGGACTCCATGTTTCCCGGGAGCCGGCGATTGTATCACGGAGCTGAGAACGGAGTAAACAAGGACGCCTATCAGGCGTCCAGTCATAAGAGAGGAGGAGCGGGCGGGAGAACAGGCATCAAGGAAGAAATGGAGGACACCGCTCACCGCCTGCCGCAGGCAGGGGCCACAGTGGCAGCACTTGGGGCACAGTGGCAGCATTTAATGGGCATCGCGGCATCATAGGCACGTTGCCTCTACTCCACGTGCGTGCCCGCGGGTCCCACGGACTCCATGTTTGCCGGGAGCCGGCGATCGTGTCACGGAGCTGAGAACGGAGTAAACAAGGACGCCCATCAGGCGTCCAATCATAAGAGAGGGCGAGAGGAGGAGCGGGCGGGAGAACAGGCATCAAGGAAGAAATGGAGGACACCGCTCACCGCCTGCCGCAGTGGCAGCACTTGGGGCACAGTGGCAGCATTTAATGGGCATTGCGGCATCGTAGGCACGCTGCCTCTACTCCACGTGAATGCCCGCGGGTCCAACGGACTCCATGTTTCCCGGGAGCCGGCGATCGTGTCACGGAGCTGAGAACGGAGTAAACAAGGACGCCTATCAGGCGTCCAGTCATAAGAGAGGAGGAGCGGGCGGGAGAACAGGCATCAAGGAAGAAATGGAGGACACCGCTCACCGCCTGCCGCAGGCAGGGGCCACAGTGGCAGCACTTGGGGCACAGTGGCAGCATTTAATGGGCATCGCGGCATCATAGGCACGCTGCCTCTACTCCACGTGCATGCCCGCGGGTCCCACGGACTCCATGTTTCCCGGGAGCCGGCGATTGTATCACGGAGCTGAGAACGGAGTAAACAAGGACGCCTATCAGGCGTCCAGTCATAAGAGAGGAGGAGCGGGCGGGAGAACAGGCATCAAGGAAGAAATGGAGGACACCGCTCACCGCCTGCCGCAGGCAGGGGCCACAGTGGCAGCACTTGGGGCACAGTGGCAGCATTTAATGGGCATCGCGGCATCATAGGCACGCTGCCTCTACTCCACGTGCATGCCCGCGGGTCCCACGGACTCCATGTTTGCCGGGAGCCGGCGATCGTGTCACGGAGCTGAGAACGGAGTAAACAAGGACGCCTATCAGGCGTCCAATCATAAGGGAGGGCGAGAGGAGGAGCGGGCGGGAGAACAGGCATCAAGGAAGAAATGGAGGACACCGCTCACCGCCTGCCGCAGGCAGGGGCCACAGTGGCAGCATTTAATGGGCACAGTGGCAGCGTTTGATGGGCACAGTGGCAGCGTTTGATGGGCACAGTGGCAGCGTTTGGTACAGTGGGTTCGTTTGATGGGCACAGCGAGGCTGCAATTGATGGGGGGGGGGGGGTTCAGAATTTTTTTATTTTGCGCCTCCCCAAAGTTGAGCACCAGCCACCACTGAATCCTGTTCCAGTTGGGAATCGAACCCACAACTACAGAGCTGCAAGGCAAGAGTGCCAACTCTTGTGATCCACACCCTCCGTCATGGCGGTACCATCCTTTTTACACCTTTCAGATAATTAATTTGACTCAAAGTAGGTTAGTTGGCCAAGGCTGCTCTAGATTGTACAGTTTCACAAGAAAGCCCCTGGCGTCACTCTGATCATCCGTTGCTTTGTTGTGGTTCGACCTGATTGTAGCATAGGAAACCATTACATATAGCTAGATTCACAAAGAGTTACGCCGGCGTATCAGTAGATACGCCGTCGTAACTCGGAATCTAAGCCGTCGTACATTTAAGTGTATTCTCAAATTGAGATACACTTAAATGTAGCTAAGATACGACTGCCTGTGCCGTCGTATCTTCGCTGTCTAGTTCCGCCGGCCGCTAGGGGCGTGAACGCTGATTTACGCCTAGAATGCGTAAATCAGCGAGATACGCCGATTCACG
The DNA here is from genome assembly GCF_905171775.1 of Rana temporaria. Classification (NCBI taxonomy): domain Eukaryota; kingdom Metazoa; phylum Chordata; class Amphibia; order Anura; family Ranidae; genus Rana; species Rana temporaria. The sequence goes on from NC_053490.1 coordinate 512,509,940, forward strand.
AATGTTTACGCCGTTTACGTAAGGCTTTTTCCGGCGTAAAGTTAGTCGAACAAATAGCTGGCCTAGCCAATGTTAAGTATGGCCGTCGTTCCCGCGTCGAAATTTGAAATTTTTACGCCGTTTGCGTAAGTCGTCGGTGAATGGGGCTGGACGTAATTTACGTTCACGTCGAAACCAATACGTCCTTGCAGCGTACTTTGGAGCAATGCACACTGGGATATGTCCACGAACGGCGCATGCGCCGTTCGTTAAAAACGTCAATCACGTCGGGTCACTAGTCATTAACATAAAACACGCCCCCCTGTTCATCATTTGAATTAGGCGCGCTTACGCCGGCCCATTTACGCGACGCTGCCGTAACTTAGGAGGCAAGTGCTTTGTGAATACAGCACTTGCCTCTCTGACTTACGGCAGCGTAGCGTATATGCGATACGCTACGCCGCCTTAAAGTTATGCCAGTGTTTCTGAATCTAGCTAATAGACTTCAAAATTCAAGCTTGTATATGTAAAAAGAAAGAAACAAATGACCCATTTCTGGTTTTGACTAGGAAAGAAAATAACATGCTTAATAATGTTTCAAGTTTGTAGCAGAAAATGAGGCCAGTCTTCAACAATGTTCTGTTTTATCAATCCAACCCCTCAATCAACTGACTACCCAACAGACCACCCCCTGTAAGGCTGGGTTCACACTACGGTTTTCCCGTCCGTCAGCCGCATACGATTTCAGTATTGAAAACGTACGGGCCCGGACGGGAAAACGTATAGATAGAGAATGCATTGCAAATCGTATGCACTCAGATGCATCCGGGTGCGTACGATTTGCTGGCAAAACGTTTTTTAAACGTCCGCAAAACCGTGTTCAACCACGGTTTTGCGGTCGTTTTTAAAACAGTATGGCAAACGCATACGTTTTCCTTTAACATTAATGTTAATGGAAAACGCACATGTGTGCGGTTCCATAAGTTCCCGTCCGTTTCAGCCGCATACGGTTTTTCATATAAATCGTATGCGGCTGACGGACGGGAAAACCGTAGTGTGAACCCAGCCTAAAGCAGCTTGGACCAGTTTTGAATCCTTCCCCATCCCCTTCCTAATTGTTAGTAGCAGCTGTTGTCTGATGTGCAGGTCATACAACCTTCATTGCAGTTTCTTATCCAGTTTCTTGGTCCAGGTCTGGACCGTGGTGCACCATTTAGTGATGTCTGGTGAAGGCCATAGGGTTGGACTTATTTAAAGATTTACCAGTTGTCTTTTACCAGCTCACCACCCGAAAAAGGAAAACGCAAGAGTGTACACAACCCGATATTATGTACGTTTACTGATACCAAACCATTCCACACATTCTCAGATACACTATATTACCAAAAGTATTGGGACACCTGCCTTTACACACACATGAAATGTAATGCCATCATGCCGCATACACACGACCGATTTGTATGACGAGAAAAATGCAAATTTTTAAATTGGTCATTAAAAACGATCATGTGTGGGCTCCAAAGCATTTTTCTCGATAAAATGGGCATTCAAAATTTAGAACGTGCTCTAATTTTTCTCGTCGTTTTTCACGTCGTTGTGTGTGGGCTTTAACGACGGGAAAAAAAAAGTGCATGCTCAGAAGCAAGTTATGAGTCGGGAGCACTCGTTCTGGTAAAACTAGCGTTTGTAATGGAGATAGCACATTCGTCACGCTGTAACAGACTGAAAAGCACGAAGACTGAAAAGTGCGAATCGTCTCTCACCAAACTTTTACTAACACGAAATCAGCAAAAGCAGCCCTAAGGATGGCGCCATCCGAATGGAACTTCCCCTTTTATAGTGCCGTCATACGTGTTGTACGTCACCGTGCTTTGCTCAACCATTTTTTTTTTCACGATCTTGTGTAGACAAGGCTGGCTTGACAAGAATCACGTTAAGAAAATGCAGTTTTTTCCATGACATTAAAAACGGTCGCGTGTACGCGGCATTAGTCCGTAGGGTTCAGTATTGAGTTGGCCCCGCCCTTTGCAGCTATAACAGCTTCAACTCTTCTGGGAAGGCTGTCCACAAGGTTTAGGAGTGTGTCTATGGGAATGTTTGACCATTCTTCCAGAGGCACATTTGTGAGATCAGGCACTGATGTGGAGGAGAAGGCCTGGCTGTCAGTCTCCACTCTAATTCATCCATAAGGTGTTCTATCGGGTTGAGGTCAGGACTCTGACCTCAACCTATGGGAACCCATAAGGCCTCGTACACACGATAGGTTAACCAGAGGACAATGGTCTGATGGACCGTTTTCATCAGTCAAAACCGATTATTTGACCATCTGTTAAAAAAAAGCCAACTTTAAATTGAACCGATGGATTCCTAACCGATAGGTCAAAACCGATCGTTAGTAGGCACGACCATTGGTTAAAAATCCACGCATGCTCAGAATCAAGTCGACGCATGCTTGGAAGCATTGAACTTCATTTTTTTCAGCACGTTGTGTTTTACATCACCGCGTTCTGACACGATCGGTTATTTAACCGATGGTGTGTGGGCGCGACGGACCATCAGTCAGCTTCATCGGTTAACCGATGACAACGGTCCTTTAGACTGTTCTCATCGGATGGACTGATCGTGTGTACGAGGCTTAAGAGTGCTTTCTTATATCAAGTGTTCCCATCAGAGTGCCCCCTTTCCATCAGGTGTTTTTATCAGCATGCAACTTTACCATTATTTACCCGCATCAGAGCGCCCTTACCATCAGGTGTCCCCATTGGAGTGCCTCCATGCCTTTTTAGCACCAGGCAAGCAGAGGGCGGGAGCTGGGAGGCTGAGCAGGATGCAGGTCTGTCCTCCTGTGATGCTAGAGGATAGGCATGTATGTAACTTCATTGGTTGTTAGGACACTGACGGTACTAACAACCAGATGGAAAGGGGGAAGCTGTTGGCTGGCTGGCTGGTGGTCTGGATAGAGCTGTCACTTGGTCCAGGTCTGGACTGTGGTCCGCCATTTAGTGATGTCTGGTGAAGGTTATAGTGTTGGATTTATTTAAAGATTTACCAGTTGTCTATAGTGTTGTTTTTTGTTTTTTTTTCTTTTACCAAAAACCTTCATAAACAGTGACAATCTCCTTATAGCTGGATTCAGGTAGGGCAGCGTAACTTTCAGGCGGCGTAGCATATCGTATTTACGCTACGCCGCCTTAAGTCAGAGAGGCAAGTGCTGTATTCACAAAGCACTTGCCTCCTAAGTTACGGCGGCGTAGCGTAAATGGGCCGGCGTAAGCACGCCTAATTCAAATTAGGAACAAGGGGGCGTGTTTTATGTAAATGACTAGTGACCCGACGTGATTGACGTTTTTAACGAACGGCGCATGCGCCGTCCGTGTACATATCCCAGTGTGCATTGCTCCAAAGTACGCCGCAAGGACGTATTGGTTTCGACGTGAACGTAAATTACGTCCAGCCCCATTCACGGACGACTTACGCAAACAACGTACATTTTTCAAACTAGTCCAGCTATTTGTTCGACTAACTTTACGCCGGGAATCGCCTTACGTAAACGGCGTATCTTTACTGCGACGGGCAAGCGTACGTCCGTGAATCGGCGTATCTCGCTGATTTACTCATTCTAGGCGTAAATCAGCATTTACGCCTCTAGCGGCCGTTGGAACTAGACAGCTAAGATACGACGGCGCAGGCCGCCGTATCTTAGCTAGGTTTAGGTGTATCTCAGTTTGAGCATACACTTAAACATATGACGGCTTAGATTCCGAGTTACGACAGCGTATCTACTGATACGCCGGCGTAACTCTTTGTGAATCCAGCTATTAATCTTTATATTGAACAGGTGTATCTGATATTATGTGATACATTATATTCTGAGGTGAATTAGTAATATACATCTGCATGTCTAAAGCTATCCCATGAAGCCGCTATGAAATGTACATGTTGCTTATTCTTGTAATGGGCTGAGATGTTGTAATTTTAGGCATGTTCTCATTATCTTCATCTTGTTTTAGCTATGTTCTGCAGTCGGTCGGGTGTGTGAGCTGTCACTCACCATGGCATCATGTTAAATAAGGCATAACCTCTAGAATTGGTTTGTAAGAAACAAGCCTCTTCTCTAGTGTTCTAATAATTGGGTATTCATGACTTCCACTGTCATGTGATAGAAAGTGCATTTATTGGCTGAAGATGTCTACAATTATTGGTCTGTGAAATCCATCATCTTAAAGAGAACTAAAGAGTTGGTAAGTGAGCTCCATAATAAAGATACAGATATAGATAAGATATAGATAAAGATGTATACAGTTATGGAGGTCATTTATGAGATACCTTTACATATTCAGTAACTAGGAGACAACATGAGTTATCGGCATGAGGGAAGGAAGATGATGTGGTAGAAATTCTGAGCTTAGAAAAAGTAATTACCGTATTTATCGGCGTACACCGCCGTGGGTGCGCGGTATACGCCGATACCCGCTTTCCCGTGCCGAGTTTGAATACTGCGCCGGCATATACCGAGCGCAGTACACTCGTGTATCTTCGGGCAGTCTCGGCTCCTCTCGTACTGACGTCCTGGACGTACAGGACGTCAGTGTGAGAGTAGCCGAGCCTGCCCGACGATACACGAGTGTACTGTGCTCGGTATATGTCGGCGCAGTATTCAAACTCGGAGCGGGAAACGAGCGGGGAGGATGCCGCAGAAGGACGCCGGACCTGACGAAGAGGACACCCGAAGCCGCAGACGGACCCGAAGGGGGCCGCCGCGCAAGACACCAAAACTATAAGTACAAAAAAACTTTTTTTCCACAGGAATTCGGGGCAAGTTTAGGGGTGCGCGCTATACGCGGGAGCGTGCTATACCCCGATAAATACGGTATGACAACAAATTATATTATAGCCCTTTGAATATTCATTCATGTTCTAAAAATGGTTGTAGCGATTGGTTTCTACTAGTAACTAACATCCACCATATCACCCTGCTGCCAGACCTCCATCTATCACTTCAGAGACAATGGACAGTCATTTGCGTTGATTTCTTGTTTATTGGGTGACATAACTTGGTTGGGGGGGGGGGGGGCTATGGGGTGCCCATAGAACATGTTGCTTTGCCATCATAGTTGGTAAATTGGTTTAGCCAGGGCAGCCATTACAAGTTTTGGGGCCCCTTACACAGCTTTAGGCAGGGCCCCCCTGGAGCAGAGAACCGGGAGGGGGGGGCCCTCCTCTCCCCTGCCGCCAATTGCTGGGGGGTCAAGCGGAAAAAAAACGGGGGCGTCCGGGCCCCTGGGGATCACCAGTCCCCGTACAGGTGTAATGCCTGTACCCCCCTGACAGCAGCCCTGGGTTTAGCCTTGAAGAACTGATGTACTAACATTTACAGTCTCTTCCCCTGCATATCACCATGCAGACTATTGCTTCTCTTTCTCTGCATTTACTCCTGCAGACTGTTGCTCCCAGGACTTCTCTCCTCCTGCACACAGCTTCCACTGTAAAACTACTATATCACTGTAAAGCTATTAGATCCTGTCCCATCATCTTCCTTATGACAAAAAGGAATCACTCTGAATAGTCCCAACGTGCTGGCTGTATTTAGGTGCTGTTACTAGGCCTGAGGTCTGCAGTACCTCTCCCCGGCGGCCTAGTAATTTAGTAGCACATGATGGTTGGTGAACTACTGATCTCAGCTAGCCCGACTTGCAAATCCTGTGTCCTCAGGCCACATCGATTTGACAAACTTCCCCACAGTCTCTCCTCTGTTCCGGGACTCCTCATCAATGACCTTGTAAAGATGAGGACTTTATCCATGACCGTGTAAGGATGAAGTTCCCTCCCAGACTTCCTGGCATGCCTCCGCACCCAGCATTCCACTGTGGTACATTCACCATCATGTTCCTGCCCCGAGTCCATGATGGAGAACTTTATCTGGACATATGTTCCAACAGCCTTTCCAGCCCCCTCTGATCCAGGAATTCCTCATCAATGACCGTGTAAAGGTGAGGACTTCATCCATGGCCGTGTAAGGGTAAAGTACCCTCACAGCTCTCCCAGGCTCCTCCGAGCTCTGTGCACCCACCCAGATGGAAGCCGCCTCCTGCCACTGTCTAGTACTCCATTCTACATGCCGACAACCCCCCCCCTCAGTGGCATGTGACCTCAGCTTATATGGGAAGCCTGCCTCCTGCCAATACCAAGTGGGGATTGGTCAGACATGAGCTGCCTGCCACTCCAGTCCCAGGCCCTGCCTCTCTTCCAGAACAATCTCTCTGGAAGCAGGGGAGGTGCCTCAGAACTAGAGCACAGGTGGTCATACCCACTGCTACGCTAACCACTCCCTGCCCCCAGATCAAAAAAAGCAGGCCTAGCCTGAATCATAGGCCTGCCTAAATTTACCTGCGCTGACAGTTTCCCTAGCAAAAAATCCTATGCTAGCACCTACCTACGGTAGATGGTAGAGGAAAATCAATCAGCGGTTCAGGAAAACAAGGGTGCCGGAAATGCACAAAGCAATTGGTAGAGGAAAAAAAAGGATGCACAGCCGCACTCCAGAAGACCATAAGGTTGTCTTTAATATAAAAACGGAAAAATGCACTACAAAAACAAGCAGAGAACAGGAATAACAGCCTACGCGTTTTAAACAATACAAATCAGTGCTTAATCATGGCTATGCCATCATAGCCATGATTAAGCACTGATTTGTAGTGTGAAACGCGTAGGCTGTTATTCCTGTTCTCTGCTTGTTTTTGTAGTGCATTTTTATATTAAAGACAACCTTATGGTCTTTTGGAGTGCGGCTGTCCATCCTTTTTTTTCCCTCTACCAAATGCTTCGTGCATTGCCGGCACCCTTGTTTTCCTGAACTGCTGATTGTTCAACATACCCACCTGGAGCGGCTACTTCCTTTCCTACGGTAGATGGCACTACGTGGTTTTGTTTAAAAAGATTCCAGGAATCATCTGTATGTAAGGGACCTTGCATAAGGAAGTTGAAGCCCAGCTTGGGGAAATATCCCGTGCTATGTCTGCATTGCAAGGGGTAATTGCTTGTTTAGGTCTAGGGGACATAGATAAGAAGATCCACTTACCCGAGCCTCTCCACTTATAGACTAGTCCCTGCAGCATCTTCTCCCACATGTTCCAGCTGTCTAAGGTCTAGACACTAAGTCCCCATGCACACGAGAAGCAAATGCAAACACATGTAAACTCAAGTTTTCAAAGGCAAAAACCGGCAATTAAAACGCCCGTTTTTTGCCGCGAATTTCGCAGCGTTTTGCCGCGTTTTACCGCGTTTGCGGCTATCAGCGTTCATAACAAAGACATTGTAGACCCTCCCAAAGCTTTGAAAAGCAAAAACGTTTGCGTCTGAACCCAAAATTTTGTGTCTGAAAAAACGAGCCTAAACCCAACTGCTTTAAAACGCAAAAAAAAACGTAAATGTGTGCATGGACACATAGGATAACATTAAATGTGTTCAGGGGCAGTTGAAAAAAATGCCCAAATGCCTCTGAACTCTAGTTTACCAGCGTCTTGTGTGCATGGGGCCTAACAAGACCAATGCAGAGTTCATAGCTGAAGAACAGTCCATCACCGGCCCATGGGGGAGCACAATCTGCTAGGGGACTGGAGGGTCAAGTAAGTCAAAGTCCCTTAACTCTCCCCTGGACTAAATGAGCAGTCCCACTGTAAAGGGAGGATTTAAAAATGTCCCAGAATTAGGCTTTCAGGAGTGGTTCTGTGTGCACCTCTAACAATATCCTCAGGATTTGGAATTACAATTAAATATTTTACCTGGAGTTTGGTAATACTGCACAACTGTAAAGTGCTTTTGTGGCCAGGCTATGGACAGTCATTACACATTATTCAAAAAGTAAATGAGCTATAAAGCATCTTCCCGAGTTCTAAAACTTCACCACTGACCTCTGCACCTGTAGGCTCTGTGGAGCAATTCATTCTTAAATTTTGCAGCAGAAATGCTTTATTTCCTTTCAGTTTTACCTCCCCTACCCAGGAGTGACTTGGCAACCTGTCAGCCTCTCAGATGTACACTTGAGCTTGAACTAGTGTTTTTGGAGTGTTCTGATTTTATGGACATTTGTATAGGTGTTTTTGGAGGTGTTTTTCAGGCTCAAGTGTTTTTGTTGTAGCCAATAGAAAGCTAATTACTAGGAGAGGCAAGAAATTGCACAAAAACACTTGTTACGTGTGATTTCAGGTTTTTATCTGGTATTTTTTTTTTACATTTACATTGGTGCCTGTAGGGATCAAAAACCCTGGTTCCTCGTCGGTACTCCTGGTTCCTCCTCTTCATCCAGTGCCGCTAGGGGAATCCGCTTCCTATGGGGGCACTCTTGCATGCTCACTTCTAAGCCATGCTGCCTGTGTGCATAGACACAGACAGCGGGGCACGACTCCGCCCCCTGCTCTTTCGTTACAGAGTTTAATTGACAATGGCTCCCACTGCTATTGATCTGCCCTGTGAGGAAGGACAGAGCTGGGAGAGATGCTGTTCTCATGCACAGCGCTGGATTGTGATGGGGCACAGGCAAGTATATGAGGAGGGTTGGAGGGGATCCCAGGTACAGAAGGTTTTCTACCCTTAAAGCGGAGGTCCACACAAAAAGTGAACCTCCGCTTTTCGGGAACCCCCCCCCCCCCCCTCCGGTGTCGCATTTGGCACCTTTCAGGGGGGTGCAGCTACCTGTATAGTACAGGTATTTGCACCCACTTCCGGGAATAGACTCCCGCGGGAGTCAAGCCCCTTCCTGTCCCCCCGTTGTCTTCTGGGAAACACACTGGTCCCAAGAGACAGCAGAGACCAGTGAGGATGGGCATGCTCAGTAGGGAACTGGGCAGTGAAGCCGCAACGCTTCACTTCCTGATTCCCTCACAGAGGATGGTGGCGCGGGCAGCCGAAAGACGAGCAATTGCTCAGCTTCGGCTGCCGACATCGCAGGCGCTGGACAGGTAAGTGTCCACTTATTAAAAGTCAGCAGCTGCAGAATTTGTAGCTGCTGACTTTTAAAAAACAACCTCCGTTTTAATGCATAGGAATGCATCAAGGTAAAAAAACTTTAAGCCTGGGTTCACACTAGATGCATTGCAAATTCACAGCGAATTCGGCGCCACATCTAAATCGCATCCCGTTCATACGAAATGATTGTGGAGTGTATGTTAACAACACCCCACAATCATTTTGCAAAATGCAGTGTGATTTACAGAATCGGATGGCATGGGTGCGATCTGTTTCAGGTGCGGACAAAAAAAAGGGTCCTGCACCAGTTTGGTGCGATTTGAGCCATACAAATCCAGAGACACTGCATGTAATTCGCACAGGGAATGTGCTGCGATTCCTGTGCGAATTACATGCGGTGTCTCGCACTGCAGCAGTGTGAACCCAGGCTAAGGCTTTACAACCACTTTAAGCATGCTAATACTTTAGTATCCCTATCCGTTCTATTCATGCCACCGTGGATTGCCTAACTATGTATTCCGATGTGCATTCATACATTATTTACAGCCATTTTCAACCCTGCTGCAGTCCAGTAGAAGCCGGGCGGCTGCTCAGCACAGAATGATGGGCAAGAATCTCCATTTCTGCCCAGAGACAAGGCAGCCGGAAGGCATTATGGGAAATGTAAAGCTCAGATTAAGGCTTTCTGATTTTAAACAGTTGCATTCTTTCTTGGATTTCATTGGCAGCGAACCAAATGACTTTATTCATTTCCTTGAGTTGTGCATTAAAGCAAATTTCTGGCCGGGGGCCACCTTTCCCCACAATCGGCACCCTCACCCCTCTCCAGTTAATAGCTACAGCAATAAAAAAATCAAAATGGGCCAAATTCTCACCAACAGGGCTGGCCTTAGGTGTTCAGGCACCCTGTGCGAGCTAACCCTGTGGCGCCCCCCCCCAGACCGCTACACACTGACCGCTACACAATACACACTGACCCCTACACAATATACTACCCACAGACCACTACACAATACACACAGACCACTACACAATAAACTACCCACAGACCACTACACACTGACCGCTACACAATACACACTGACCCCTACACAATATACTACCCACAGACCGCTACACAATACACACTGACCGCTACACAATACACTACCCACAGACCACTACACAATAAACTACCCAAAGACCACTACACAATACACACACTGACCGCTACACAATAACCACACCAGCCCCGCTCCCCGCGATTGCGGATAGGCCAGCACACATGACCACTTTATTCACGGAACTTAAAATTATGATAATGTGCCGCCGGTGACATGTACGGGCGCAGGATTGCGCCCCCCCCACACTACGCCACTGCGACTCACATTCTGCAAGCTGTGATGGCCGCACGGCGCCCCTGTTGTCCATGGCGCCCTGTGCGGCCGCACAGCTCGCACACCCCAAAGGCCGGCCCTGCTCACCAAAATCCAGGGCCACGTGTTGTCCTGGTTCCCAAGCTTTCTCTCTTTTGGACTGTAGAGTGGGAAGAAGTTCTTTTTCGGGTGTCCAGGTTTCTGTCTAATATAAGGTGACCAGGGGGCAGATCCTCAAAGAAATTACACCGGCGTATCTGTTGATACGCCGCGTAATTTCAAATTTTGCGCGTCGTATCTTTGTTTTGGTATCCACCGAACAAGATACGACGGCATCTGTGTTAGATCCTACAGGCGTACGCCTTAGTACGCCGTCGGATCTAAGATGCAATTTTCCGGCGGCCGCTGGGTGGCGTTCACGTCGTAATCCGCGTCGAGTATGCAAATTAGCTATTTCCGACGATCCACGAACGTACGAGCGGCCGTCGCATTCTTTTATGTCGTTTCCGTTCGGCTTTTTCCGGCGTATAGTTAAAGCGGTAGTTCACCCTCAGTGACACGATTTTACCATCGAGACAGGCATTGTAGCGCGAGCTACAGTATGCCTGTCCCGATTTTTTTACCCCCGTACTCACTGTGTACTCGTACATTATAGATTTCGGCTCCTGCGGGGAATGGGCGTGCCTATGGAGAGGGAGGATGATTGACGGCCGGCCCTGGCACGTCACTCTCCCCGAAGACAGCCGGAGTAGGTCTCGGCTCTTCACGGCGCCTGCGCACAGGCTATGCGCAGGCGCCGTGAAGAGCCAAGCCTATTTCGGCTATTTCCGGAGAAGCGTGACGCGCCAGAGCCGGCCGTCAAGTATCCTCAGTCTCCATAGGCACGCCCATTCCCCGAGGGGAGTCGGTATCTTCGATGTACGAGTACACGGTGAGTACGGGGATAAAAAAATCGGGACAGGCATACTGTAGCTCGCGCTACAATGCCTGATTTTATGGTAGAAGAAAACTATTTTTTTTTTTTGGGGTTTGTAGGGTGAACCCCCGCTTTAAAGCTGCTATCTGGTGGCGTACTGAATGTTAAGTATGGCCGTCGTTCCTGCGTATAATTTAGAAAATTTTACGTTGTTTGCGTAAGTCGTCCGTGAATGGGGCTGGACGCCATTTACGTTCACGTCGAAAACAATGACGTCCTTGCAACGTCATTTGGAGCAATGCACCCTGGGAGTTTTGACGGACGGGGCATGCGCAGTTCGTTCGGCGCGGGGACGCGCTTCATTTAAATAAAACACGCCCCCTACTCGCCGCATTTGAATTTTGCGCCCTTACGCCGCGAGAGATACACTACGCCGCCATAACTTACGGCGCAAATTCTTTCAGGATTCAAAGATTTGCAAAGTAAGTTACAGCGGCGTAGCGTATCTCACATACGCTGCGCCCACGCAATTGTATGTGGATCTGCCCCTATATGTTTAAAATTAAATCCTGGGACATATTTTTTTTATTGGCAAATGGTAAACTATTTTATACACATATTTTTCCCTAATTATATATGCAGTCAGTGGTGTAGCATTGGTTGTCAGCGCCCGGACAAGGCAAGACATTTGCACCCCCTGCCTGACTTTTAGCAACTTGATTCCTACACTAACATACATACCTGACCACTGCATTGACCTACCTGATTCCTACACTGATCACTAAACTGACCTACCTGATTCCTACACTGACCACTACACTGACCTACCTGATTCCTACACTGACCACTAAGCTGACCTACCTGATTCCTACACTGACCACTACACTGACCTACCTGATTCCTACACTGATCACTAAACTGACCTACCTGATTCCTACACTGACCACTACACTGACCTACCTGATTCCTACACTGATCACTAAACTGACCTACCTGATTCCTACACTGACCACTACACTGACCTACCTGATTCCTACACTGACCACTAAGCTGACCTACCTGATTCCTACACTGACCACTACACTGACCTACCTGATTCCTACACTGATCACTACACTGACCTACCTGATTCCTACACTGACCACTACACTGACCTACCTGATTCCTACACTGACCACTACACTGACCTGCCTACCAATTGCGCAGTCGTGCGACGTGGCTCCCAAACAAAATTGGCGTCCTTTTTTCCCCACAAATAGAGCTTTATTTTGGTGGTATTTGATCACCTCTGCGGTTTTTATTTTTTGCGCTATAAACAAAAAAAGAGCGACAATTTAAAAAAATATATATATATTTTTTACTTGTTGCTATAATAAATATCCCATTTTTTTTTTTAAAAAAACTATTTTTTTCTCAGTTAAGGCCGATACGTATTTTTCGACGTATTTTTATATTAAAAAAAATAAAATCGCAATAAGCGACTGGTTTGTGCAAAAGTTATAGCACCTACAAAATGGGGGATAGATTTATGATTGATTTTTTTTTGTCTTTTTACTTGTAATGGCGGCGATTTGCGTTTTTTTTTTTGTCAGGGCTGCGATATTGCGGCGGACGTATCGGACACTTTTGACACAATTTTGGGACCATTCACATTTATACAGCGTACTATAAAAATGCACTAATTACTGTATAAATGTGACTGGCAGTGAAGGGGTTAACCACTAGGGGTGAGGAAGGGGTTAAATGTATTCCCTGGGTGTGTTCTTACTGTGTGGGGGGAGGGGACTGACTGGGGGAGGTGACCGATGCTGTGTCTCTATGTAAAGGGACACAGATCGGTCTCCTATCTCCCTGACAGCACGTGGACGTCTTTCGACCATAGCGCGGATCTCAAGTGGTTAAGCTGTAAAAAAGGCTAAAAAAAGTGGCTGTAAAAACGTCCATGGAAATGAAGCCTAAGAGCTGGAGGGAGGAGAAGCAGCAGCACGCTGATCTTCCCAGTGAAGGGCTGTGCAGCGAGGAGGGTGTCAGGATGAGTCTTATCATTGGAGGAGAGTACACAGAGTTCCCAGTATAACTATAGAACTGACCATGACATGCTCTACCGCTTAGCATGGTCAGTTTTTAATAGGGAAGCAGAGGGACTGGCAGGATCACCAGGGATTTCACGCAAGTGAAGTAATACAAAGAGAACAGGATACCTTCTCATTCAAGTACATGGTACAGCAGGCACATATCAGGGATAGGAAATGTTGGGGTGCTTTAATTTTTTTTCTGTGATACTGGCGTTGGAGATTTCCAAAAATCTTACAGTTTATAGTATCATAAGCACAGAAAAAATAAATAGAAATTGCAGAGAGATCCAGGCACTAGTTTCCATACATAAACACGGTGAAAACACATTAATTAGGGCTTTTTATGGGCTCTCATTCAGAATTGGCTTGAAGATTTCATATAGGCCATATGCTGAAGCATTTGTTACCGTCTAATGAGAAAAGCAACACATTCTATACATAAGCTGCATTTCTCTTTCTGACGGTTAATAGATTCATTGTTTAGATTTGTTGGAGGTGCGTAGGGGGGTGCGGGGGGGCGATTCAAATGTCATCCTGATTTTCCTGCACGCCTCTATTTTGTTTGGGAACATTTATGGAATCTGCTGTCTTAAATGTAAAGGATTGTTATGTGTTAACACCTTCACTGCCTGGTGCTTGCTGATTTTTTTTTTTATTTACCGTATTTATCGGCGTATAACACGCACCCTAACTTTAAGAGGGAAGTTTCAGGAAAAAAACTTTACACAGCCCCTTGCGTATAACACGCAGGCAGGGCCGGACTTACCATTGGCCTTGACTGGGCTCAAGCCCAGGGGCCCCACCCAATAGGGGGCCCCCTTTAAAAAAAAAAAAAAAAAAATTTTTTTTTTTTTTTTTTTTTTTTTTTTTTTTTTTTTTTTTTTTTTAGGGGTCCGGAGGGCCCCGGACGGCAACCCCCCTTTTTTTTATTTATTTTTTGTAAAAAAATGTTTTTTTTTATATATTTTTTATATATATATATATATATATATATATATATATATATATATATATATAATTATTAAAGGGCCCAGGGGTCTCCAGGGCCCCGGACGGCAACCCCCCTTCTTTTTATTTATTTTTTGTAAAAAAATGTTTTTTTTTATATATTTTTTATTTTTATTTATATATATATATATATATATATATATATATATATATATATATATATATATATATATATATATATAATTATTAAAGGGCCCAGGGGTCTCCAGGGCCCCCGGATGGCAACCCACCTTTTTTATTTTTTATAAAAAAAATTACATTTTTTATATATATATATATATATATATATATATATATATATATATATATATATATATATATATATATATATATATATATATATATATATATATTTTTATTAAAGGGTTCAGAGGTCCCCAGGGCCCCATGTGGCAACCCCCCTTTTTTATTTTTTTTATAAATGTTTATTTTTTTATTTTTGTTTATTTTTTTATTTTTTATTAAAAGGCCCAGAGGTCCCCAGGGCCCCCGGGTTTGGCAACCTCCCGTTTTTTATGTATTTTTTATAAATGTTTTTTTTTATTATTATTAAAGGGCCCAGAGGTTTATTTTTTCTTTTTATTAAAAGGCCCAGAGGTCCCCAGGGCCCCGGATGGCTACATATATTTATATATATTTGTTTTCTTCTTTATTTCTTCTTTTTTTTGTAAAGGCCCCCCCGCTTCTCAATTTGCGGCAGCCCCCATGCTTCTCAATTTCAGGCGGCAGCACCCCCACCCCCCCTAGGTTCTCTGCTTCAGGGGGCCCATGCCTTAAGCTGTGCGAGGGGCCCCAAAATTCCTGATGGCGGCCCTGCGCATACCTCCCAACACGCACGGATTCTGTGGGACTTTCCCGCACAGACAGCTTCTTCCCGCAGTCCCGCAAAAGGGTTAATTTTCCCGCACTGCAAGAGGAGGCAGCACGGAAGCAGGAGGAACCGGAGTGGTGTGTGGAGGACTGTGGCTGCTGAAGGGAAGAAAGCCGACAGCCGGGCTAATGACAGTCTGTGGCCCCGGCTGTTGGCAGCACAGGTGAGAGGCACTCCCCCCCTCAACAACTGCAAAATCCCCCCCCGCTCAACAACTTTAATGCGCTCCCCCCCGCTCAACAACTTCAATTCGCCCCCCCCCCCCGCTCAACAACTTCGATCCCCCCCAATTCTCGGCTCCAGGGGGCCCCTTCAACACTCAAGCCCAGGGGCCCCCACCACCCTAAGTCCTGCCCTGCACGCAGGCACAGTTGACCCTCTATTTTCAGGGTAAAAAAGTGAGTGTTATACGCCAATAAATACAGTAAATCTTTTTTGTTTGTATCAAAGACGATCATTTCTTTGTTAAATTTCAAGTACATTACAGTGGAACCTTGGTTTACGAGGAACGTGGTTAACTAGCGTTTTGAATAACGAGCAACTTTTTTTTTTTAAAGTCTGACTCGGTTTGCGAGTTTTCTCGCAAAACAAGCAGAATTCAAGCTAATGGGGTGTACAGTCAGTGCCGCATTTGGCCAGAGGTGCGGGGGCGCCGGTGATACTCGGAACGGTTCAGAGCCGGATTCAAAATCTTTTGGAAATACTCGGTTCCCCATGAGTTGTCAGTCCGCCCCTGGACGCAACTCTGAGAGCCCATTCACACCTAGGCGTTTTGTCGCCTGTAGCGCGACGCTCACAAACGCCAGAGGGACCAAAATACATTAAAGTCTATGGGGATGGTTCACATCTGAACGCTGATGCGCCTGACGCCCATCGCCTGTAGCCAAAAAAAGGTCCGGACCCTTTTTTGTCGCGCGTATCGGGCGGTTTGGGCGTATTTGAGCGTTTCCATTTCCCATAGAAAGTAATGGAAACGCTCGATTCAAGTGACTTGCGCGACAACGGGCGTTTGCTACGGGCGTTTCGTCGCTTTAATCAATAGAACTTGTCGCCCATGCAGAAGATTTAAAAAATCTACCAACATAGCAACAAGTGATGAAAAGATGATAGTTTTTCCTATTGGCTAAAATAAAAAACGTCAAAGTACAAAAACGTCAGACAACGCTGTATGCAAACGCGCAAATAAGCATGAATACACACGACAAAACGCCGGAAAAAAACGCAGAAAAAAAACGCCGAACGACCGACGCTCAGGTGTGAATGCAGCCTGATGACAATGCTGTAGTAGCGTTACAGTGGTACAGTGGACGGCACGGACTTCCTATAATGTCTGTCTCAAGTGATTAATCCTGCATACAGTAGGGTGACCACGTGTCCCGGATTGCCCGGGACAGTCCTGCATTTTGCAGGTCTGTCCCGGGCACCTTCATTCCAGGACAATACAGTGTCCCAGAATAAAACTGACACTGCCACCCCCCCCCCCCCCCCGGGCCAATCTAATGACCCGAAAAAAGGCCGCCACATCACCGCTTTACTCACTGACAGTACTTGTGCTGGCAGGGAATGCCTGGAGGAGCACAATCCCCGCCCCCTGTTTGTGATTGGAGAAATCATAAATCCCGCCTCTTGTGTCCAATCACTGTGCTGTGATTCGTTACAGCACAAGCTGATTTTTGGAAATGGGGGTGTCCCTGAATGGTAGTTTGGAAATGTGGTCACCCTAGCATACAGCCCTGCTGAGAATCATCTAAAAGGGGGCAATGTTGGCGTACTCAGGTGCAAATCCCTACCCTACTCATCGAGACTAACACAGCAAATCAAAGGTACATGGGCGCAGTGACTCTTTTCCACCTACAGTAGCTGCTGCATTTCTCACTCTGGGCTTTTACTCAATGTTTTCCAATATTTTTTGTGTTAAAATTAGGTCCTTTTGGCTTGTATTTGGGTCGGCTTATTCTCGAGTATATACCGTACTTGGGGCACTAATGGGCTTTATCATACATTTCCATGTTGCAAATTTTTTATTTTTTTTAAATGTCTATGACGAAAAATATAATAATAATAAAAAATATATATGTGTGTGTGTGTGTGTGTGTATGTATGTATGTGTGTGTATATATATATATATATATATATATATATATATATATATATATATATATATATATATATATATATATATATATATATATATACCGTATTTATGGCCCCCAATCCTGTGGAAAAAAGTTTTTTTTTGTACTTACAGTTTTGGTGTCTTGCGCGGCAGCCTCGTCGGGTCCGGCGTCCTTCTGCGGCTTCAGGGTGTCCTCTTCGGCGCGTCCGTCTTCGGCGGGTCGGGTGTCCTCTTCGGCGTCCTTGCGGCGTCCTCGCGTCCTCCCCGCTCGTTTCCCGCGCTGAGTTTCAATACTGCGCCGACATATACAGAGCGCAGTACACTCGTGTATTGTCGGCAATGCTCGGCTACCCGCGCTGACGTCCTGGACGTCCAGGACGTGAGTGCGGAAGGAGCCGAGACTGCCCGACTATACCCGAGTGTACTGCGCTCGGTATATGTCGGCGCAGTATTCAAAACTCGGCGCGGGAAAGCGGATATCGGCGTATACCACGCACCCACGATTTTGCCCTGATTTTCAGGGCAAAAAAGTGCGCGGTATACGCCGATAAATACGGTATATATATATATGTGTGTGTGTGTGTGTGTGTGTATATAATATATATAAATACTATTGCATTTCTGTGTACTGTGGGAGACCAGATATAGTGAATGTAGGCTCCTGGGTTTAGTAACCCTTTAGAATGGGCACTATGATTGTTGCCTATGCCAAGTCATGACGGTTCTCTTTAGCGTGTTAAATGACCGCAGTCATTCTATAGCAGTATGCTCTCATCTGCTCAAATATTTAGATAGGATTATTAAAACGTACGTATTGTCAGTTCTAATGTGTTTACCCAATCAAGTTAGAGATAACAAAAAAAAAAAGCACAGCCCATCTGTAAATGGCATACGCAGGCAGCGTGCCATATGCATTGTACAGTTCTAATAGGATAATAGTCCATTCTTTCCATGGGAAGTCCCGGCCACCTGTCTTGTCGGCTAAGTCCTGTACATCTGATGTCTAGCAGGTAACCTGATAGCCGGTCTGTTTGTATAGCTTTGTAATGTGAATCCTTGGTGCTATAGCAGAGCTGACACAACAGCTATTCTATACAATGGGCGGCATTGATTACAGCTTGTCTGATTAAATGCAAAGCTTCTTCTGTGTACCAAGATAACCCGGCACCATATTCTATGGCCTTTCATTTTGTTTTAGTTCTTTAAAAGACATCAGCTTTATGTAAATCAGGTGTAGACTTGTTTTGCTTGATGCATCGGACCTGCCCCCTCCCTTTTGCCATTCTGCCCTCTGGCCTGATCACCAGCCTCTCTGTGTGCCAAACCTGTTGGATTGAGTACACATCATGCTGGCCCAGGCTAGTGTAGCGTTACCCCCAGGGCTCAAGTCCTGCGGGAACGCGTGGGAACGGAGTTCCTGCACTTTTTCCACAGCAGGAACTCAGTTCCCTTTGCAGGACTAGAGCAGCCGAGCCGCCCGAGCCAATCCTTCACTAAGCGGCGATGCCCAGCTCGAGTCACTGTCAGGGGCAGGCGAACCTTAGTAATCCTTTATGTTACTGGCCGCTTCCTGTATATGGATTCATCGGGTAGTGTGCGGGTATTCCGTCACTTCCTAGATGCCGCAATGTCTCCTGGGAGCTTTTGTCATTGTTCCCAGGAGACATTGCGGAGGTCTGTCGCGGGATTTAGAAAGAACTTACTAAGGTACAGTGGATCGAAAAAAAAAAAAAAAAGGTTTAGTAATTATGCATATGAGCGTATCATTTTTTTTTTTTTGGTGTGGGGGTGGATCTTGGGTGGGAGTTCCCACACTTTTTTCCCCAGGACTTGACCCCTGGTTACCCCCATAGGAGCCGCCGGTATATTCTCAGATCTTCTAGAGATGCACCAACATTTCGGCCGCCGGGACATTTCGGCAATTTCGGCCAAAAATGGTGTTATCGGCATTCGGCCATGGTGCTCATGATATTTGCCGTGAATTCGCATCGATTTTTGCCGTGATTTTGGGTCAATTTTTTTCGTAGGTCATGTGACTCAAAAACTGCATCAAAAACCTAACACTAACACGGGTGCGTTAATGATGCGTTCTTGCCAGATTTGAACTAGGTATTTTTTTTTTTTTTTTTTAACCACTTCAGCCCCGGAAGATTTGGCTGCTCGATGAACGATCCATTTTTCACAATACGGCACTGCGTCGCTTTATCTGACAGAATTTACATCCTTTATTTTCCCCACAAATAGAGCTTTCTTTTGGTGGTATTTGATCACCTCTGCAGTTTTGATTTGTTGCGCTATAAACAAAAAAAGAGCGACTATTTTGAAAACAACACAATATTTTGTACTTTTTGCTATAATAAATATCCCAATTGTTTTTTTAACCACTTAAGGACCGCCTAACGCATATATACGTCGGCAGAATGGCATGGCTGGGCACAATCGCGTACCTGTACGTGATTGTTAAATGCCCAGCCGTGGGCCGCGGGTGCGAGCCCATGACCCGGTCCGAAGCTCCGTGACCGCGGCCGCTGGACCCGCAGACCCGATCGCCGATGGAGTCCTACGATCGGTCACAGGAGCTGAAGAATGGGGAGAGGTGTGTGTAAACACACCTTCCCTATTTTTCACAGTGGCGCTGTCATTGATCGTCTGTTCCCTGATATAGGTAAAGGCGATCAATGACATCATACGTCCAGCCCCGCCCTTCTACAGTTAGAAACACATATGAGGTCACACTTAACCCCTTCAGCACCCCCTAGTGGGTAACTCCCAAATTGTCATTTTCACAGTTAACAATGCATTTTTATAGCACTTTTTGCTGTGAAAATGACCATGGTACCAAAAATGTGTTAAAATTGTCCGATGTATCCGCCATAATGTCGCAGTCACGAAAAAAATCACTGATCGCCGCCATTAGTAGTAAAAAAAAATTATTAATTAAAATGCACTAAAACTATCCCCTATTTTGTAAAACGCTATAAATTTTGCGCAAACCAATTGATAAACGTTTATTGCAATTTTTTTTTTTTTACCAAAAATATGTAGAAGAATACATATCAACCTAAACAGAGGATTTTTATTTATTTATATTTTTGGGGGATATCTATTATAGCAAAAAGTAAAAAATATTGCTTTTTTTTTTCAAAATTGTCGCTCTATTTTTGTTTATAGCTCAAAAAATAAAAATCGCAGAGGTGATCAAATACCACCAAAAAGAAAGCTCTATTTGTGGGGGGAAAAAGGACGTCAATTTTGTTTGGGAGCCACGTCGTACGACCGCGCAATTGTCAGTTAAAGCGACGCAGTGCCGAATCGCAAAAAGGGGCCAGGTCCTTTACCTGCATATTGGTCCGGGTCTTAAGTGGTTAAAAAAAGCTTATTTTTTCCCTCAGTTTAGGCCGATTATGTATTCTTATACATATCTTTGGTAATAAAAATCGCAATAAGCGTATATTGATTGGTTTGCGCAAAAGTTATAGCGTCTACAAAATAGGGGATAGATTTATGGGATTTTTTTTTTTTTACTAGTAATGGCGGCGATCTGCGATTTTTATCGGTACTGCGACATTATGGCGGACATTTTTGACACTTTTTTTGGGTTGGGTCCATTGCCATTTATACAGCGATTAGTGCTATAAAAATGCACTGATTACTGTGTAAATGTCACTGGCAGGGAAAGGGGTTACGTGGGCGATCAAGGGGCTAACTGTGTTCCCTGGGTGTGTTTAATTTTAAAGTGTGTTTCCACTTTTTCAGTCATATTGTGTTTCCTAATCCTAGGTAGGATTCTTAAGCAAGTGAAAAGGTAAAGATTTTATTTATTGTGTTATGTCGGTGGTCTCCAAACTGCGGCCCATGGGCCACATGTGGCCCTTTGCTAGCTTTTATCCAGCCATTGGGGTGCTATTCTTCCCACTGCCACTAACACCATTCCTTTCGCTGACGCCTACAGTGAGGAATCATTCCTCTTATTGACACCAATGAGGGGGGCACTATTATTCCACTAAAGACAATGGGGCACTGTTCCTCCCCTGACACCAATGAGGGGGCACTTTTCCTTCTACTGACATGCACGGCGGGGGGACTGTTCCTCCCACTGACACCAACAATTGGGCACCCCACTGATACCAACAAGGGGCAGTATTCCTCCCACTAATACCAATTGTTGGGGAACTATTCCTCCCACCAATACCAATGATGACGGGGCACTATTGCTCCCACTAATACCAATGACGGGGCACTATTCCTCCCACTAATACCAATTGTTAGGGAACTGTTCCTTTCACCAATACCAATGATGAGGCACTATTCCTCCCACCAATACCAATGATGAGGCACTATTCCTCCCACCAATACCAATGATGAGGCACTATTCCTCCCACCAATACCAATGATGAGGCACTATTCCTCCCACCAATACCATTGACGGGGCACTATTCCTCCCACTATTACCAATTGTTAGAGAACTATTCCTCCCACCAATACCAATGACGGGCACTATTCCTCCCACCAATACCAATGACGGGGCACTATTCCTTCCACTATTACCAATGATGAGGCACTATTCCTCCCACCAATACCAATGATGAGGCACTATTCCTCCCACCAATACCAATGACAGGGAACTATTCCTCCCACCAATACCAATGACGGGGAACTATTCCTCCCACCAATACCAATGACGGGGAACTATTCCTCTCACCAATACCAATGATGAGGCACTATTCTTCCCACTAATACCAATGCAGGGGCACTATTCCTCCCACAATTACCAATTGTTAGGGAACTATTCCTCCCACCAATACCAATGAAGGGACACTATTCCTCCCACCAATACCAATGACGGGGCACTATTCCTCCCACCAATACCAATGACAGGGCACTATTCCTCCCACCAATACCATTGACGGGGCACTATTCCTCCCACTAATACCAATGATGGGGCACTATTCCTCCCACCAATACCATTGACGGGGCACTATTCCTCCCACTATTACCAATTGTTAGAGAACTATTCCTCCCACCAATACCAATGACGGGGCACTATTCCTCCCACCAATACCAATGAAGGGTCACTATTCCTCCCACTAATACCAATTGTTAGGGAACTATTCCTCCCACCAATACCATTGACGGGGCACTATTCCTCCCACTATTACCAATGATGAGGCACTATTCCTCCCACCAATACCAATGACGGGGCACTATTCCTCCCACCAATACCAATGATGAGGCACTATTCCTCCCACCAATACCATTGACGGGGCACTATTCCTCCCACTATTACCAATGATGAGGCACTATTCCTCCCACCAATACCAATGACGGGGCACTATTCCTCTCACCAATACCAATGATGAGACACTATTCCTCCCACCAATACCAATGATGAGGCACTATTCCTCCTACTAATACCAATTGTTGGGGAACTATTCCTCCCACCAATACCAATGACGGGGCACTATTCCTCCCACCAATACCAATGATGAGGCACTATTCCTCCCACTATTACCAATGATGAGGCACTATTCCTCCCACTATTACCAATGATGAGGCACTATTCCTCTCACCAATACCAATGATGAGACACTATTCCTCCCACCAATACCAATGATGAGGCACTATTCCTCCTACTAATACCAATTGTTGGGGAACTATTCCTCCCACCAATACCAATGACGGGGCACTATTCTTCCCACCAATACCAATGACGGGGCACTATTCCTCCCACCAATACCAATGACGGGGCACTATTCCTCCCACCAATACCAATGACGGGGCACTATTCCTCCCACCAATACCAATGACGGGGCACTATTCCTCCCACTAATACCAATGACGAGACACTATTCCTCCAACTAATACCAATGATGAGACACTATTCCTCCCACCAATACCAATGATGAGGCACTATTCCTCACACCAATACCAATGATGAGGCACTATTCCTTACCAATACCAATAATGATGAGGCACTATTCCTCCCACTAATACCAATGCAGGGACACTATTCCACATCCTACTGACCACGGGCGTTCTCTAATTTTGTTTACTCCCATTGACTACCAAACCTTAACCATTGTCTACTCCCACTGACGCTGGGGCATTTTCTACTCCCATTGGCCCCCCTAAAGTCTGAGGGACCGTAAACTGACCCTTTGTTTAGAGAGCTTGGGGACCCCTATGCTGTGTGAATGGAAAATGTAACAAATATAAAGTGAGTTTTCTCCCAGTTTGGCTGCGAAAGTGTAAATCTACTTTAAGCAGAGCAGTCCCTCTTCCAGAAGAAAGGCCTAACCGATTATCTTGCCAATGATGTTATCTCTCACCAGAAAACAATAAATCAGTCTTGCTGCTCTCAGTGACTTTTATAGCTTAGGAATGGCTTGCAACAAATTGATTGGTGTTTCATTTTTATTTATTTCTTATCATCGCCTCTTTACAGCTTAATTTATTTCACATGTATAATTCCCAGTGGTGGTATGTTGGGCGCATTGGCTAAGGAAAAAAAAAAAAAACATGTTTTAAAGCGGAGGTCCACCCTTAAAAAAAAAAATACATAAACACGATCCTTAAAATACATTAACCACTCGAGGACCGCCTAACGCTGATATACGTCGGCAGAATAGCACGGCTGGGCACTAACATGGTGCCCTTTAAGTGCCCAGCCGTGGATCGCGCGTGCCGCCGACGGAGCGTTTGCGACCCGGTCTGAAGCTCCGCGCCGCCGGTGTCCCGCGATCGGGTCACAGGAGCTGAAGAACGGGGAGAGGTGAGTGTAAACAAACCTTCCCCGTTCTTCTCTGTGGCTTGTCACTGATCGTCTGTTCCCTGTTATAGGGAACAGACGATCAGTGACGTCACACGTCCAGCCCCGCCCCCTACTCCCTTAGGGCACATTTAACCCCTTAGCGCCCCCTACAGGTTAACCCCTTCACTGCCATTGCCATTTTCACAGAAATCAGTGCATTTTTATAGCACTTTTTGCTGTGAAAATGACAATGGTCCCAAAAATGTGTCAAGTGTCCGATGTGTCCGCCATAATGTCGCAGTCACGTAAAAAATCGCTGATCGCCGCCATTACTAGTAAAAAACAAAAAATTATTAATAAAAATGCCATAAAACTGTCCCCTATTTTGTAAACGCTATAACTTTTGCGCAAACCAATCAATAAACACTTATTGCGATTTTTTTACCAAAAATATGTAGAAGAATACGTATCGGCCTAAACTGAGGATTTTTTTTATATATATATATTTGGGGGATATTTATTATAGCAAAATGTAAAAAATATTATTATTATTTTTTTTTTTTTAAATCATCGCTCTATTTTTGTTTATATCGCAAAAAATAAAAACAGCAGAGGTGATCAAATACCACCAAAAGAAAGCTCTATTTGTGGGGAAAAAAAGGACGCCAATTTTGTTTTGGAGCCACGTCGCACGACCGCGCAATTGTCCGTTAAAGCGTCGCAGTGCCGAATCGCAAAAAGGGGCCTGGTCCTTTACCTGCATATTGATCCGGGTCTTAAGTGGTTAAGCAAAAAAATTCTCTGCGCATTTTTTTACGTCGTTTACATAAGGCTTTTTTCGGCGTAACGTTACCCCTGGGTCTATGAGGCGTACGCAATGTTAAGTATGGACGTCGTGCCAGCGTCTAATTTTCCGTTGTTTGCGTAAAATGTTTGCGAATAGGGCTTTGCGTAAATTACGTTCACGTCGAAAGCATTGACTATTTGCAACGTGATTTCGAGCATGCGCACTGGGATACCCCCACGGACGGCGCATGCGCCGTTAAAAAAAAAACGTCATTTACGTGGGGTCAAGTTGAATTAACATAAAACACTACCCACATCTTTGTCATTTGCACGCACTTGCACTTACAGCACTTGCCTCCCAAAGTAGCGGCGGCGTAGCGTAACTACGATACGCTACGCCTGCTTAAAATTACGCCGATCTACGTGGATCTGGCCCGTTGTGTCTATGTCTGTATTGCATCCCCTCCGGACCTGTGTGTCTTTTTCCATGAATTGGGTTAAACGGTTTTGTAGGAGTCCTTGTCCCCCCCCGGGGTGGCACACGACATTGGAATGTCACCGTCTCACCCACACGTGTTTACCTGCCTTGCCCGGCCCGCACGCACCACCACTGCCTTGCTAAGCAATGTGCCAGAAACCTCCTTAATTATAAATGGGACAAATAAATCATTTATAGGTATCACTTAATTGCACTTGAATGCTTCAAAGGCTGAGAAATTAGAACAATTAGGCATTTCAGCTCGGTTTAGCCCTTGAAGGTTTTAGGGAAATGTTGTGGAATTAAGTAGCGGTGCACGCAATTAGGGAAACAAACTCTATTAGTAAATTAGATGCAAATGTACCCTTTTCATGTGCTCTAGTTAGGAAGGCTGACGGTGATGGTGAGCCGCCTATAGAAACGGTGATAATGGTTCTGTATTGTACTGTAATTGTGATGTCCCCCCTATACATTGTAAAGCGCTGTATAAATTGTGTATAATAATGATCATAATTAATGGTTGTGATCAGCTGGTGGAGGTTTTTGGTGGCCTATCCGGCCGTAGAAAAATGCATTAGAGAATATTTTAGTATGTGTTTTTATTTTTTGTTTTACTTAAAACTGGGATTTTTTTTTTTATTTTTTTTTTTATTTTAAAGCAGATTGATTAGATTTAGGCTCCATTCACACCTAGGCGTTTTTACGCCCGACGCCTAACGCTATTGCAGCCTGAAATACGCTGGAGGGGTGATTTAACATTGTCGGCTATGGAGATGGTTCACATCTCCACGCCGAAAGCCGAAACGCTGTACGCCTGAAGCTCAAAACAAGTCCCTGACCCTTTTTTTCAGGCGGCTTCAGCTTTTGGCCATAGCCGACAATGTGTAAATCACCCCTCCAGCGAAAACCGCTGCAAATCGCGGGACAAAACGGTGCAATTTGTCCCGGCAAATCGCGGGACAATACGCCGCGTTCAGGTATGAATGCAGCCTAAGATTGTAAGCTTTACTGCAGCAACATGGCTCGGCTGGGTGAAACAACGTTATGTTACGTCGCTTCGCCCCTGTGGCCACTAGGGGCGTGCCCACTGCTCGCCCCCGGAGCCGATGTGAGTGCCCGGCGGGGCGGGATTACCGCCGGGCACCCACGATCGCTCATGACCAGTGGCGGACTGAACATTGAGGCACTCGGGCAGTGCCCGAGGGCCCCATACCACTAGGGGGCCCCATCAGGGTTGCCAGGCTCAGTAAAACCAGGGACAGTATGTAAAAATCTGTGTTTTTTTTACATCTGTCCCTGATATGTACAAAACGAACATGCTTTTGATGTGAAAATCCTGACATTTTAGCTGTGCCGCCTCTGCACTGCCTCCTGGCGTGGTGGCCATCTGTAAGCCTGGGGGCCCCATAATCTTCTATTTCCCGGGGGCCCTATGAGTTGTCAGTCCGCCCCTGCTCGTGACACAGCGAGAACCAGCTCCCGGGTTCTTTCAGGGGGAGAAATGACTGATTTTTATGTTCATACCAAGTATGAACAGCGATCTGTCATTTCCCCTAGTCAGTCCCACCCCCCCTTCAGTTAGAGCACTTATAGGGAACACAATTGGCCCCTTGATCGCCCCCTAGTGTTAACCCCTTCACTGCCAGTGACATTTTTACACTAACCAGTGCATTTTTATAGCACTGATCGCTGTAAAATTGTCAATGGTCCCAAAAATGTGTCAAAGGTGTTCAATGTGTCCGCCATAACATTGCAGTCCCGATTTAAAAATCGCAGATCACCGCCATTACTAGTAAAAAAAAAAAAATAAAAAATAAAAAAAGGCCATAATTCTATCCCCTATTTTGTAGACGCTATAACCTTTGCGCAAACCAATCGATAATTTGCCTAGTGACAGGACACTGATCGTCTGTTCCCTCTCGTCGGGAGCAGTGATCACTGGCGTGTCACAGTAAGCCCCACCCCCTAACAGTTAGAACACATCCCTAGGACACACTTAACCCCTTCCTAGCCCCCTACTAGTTAACCCCCCTCCCTGCCAGTCACATTTATACAGTAATCGCTCCAAAGACATGCTGATAGGTTAAAGTGGTTGTAAACCCACTTTTTTGACTTTTACCTACAGGTAAGCCTATAATAAGGCTTACCTGTAGGTAAGGAGAATATCTCCTAAACCTGCACGGTTTAGGAGATATTCCCCTCGCAATGCCGAATTTAAATCTCCCGCGCGCACGCGCAGGAGTGACGTCATCGCCGCTCCAGCCAATCACAGCGCTGGAGCGGCGATACCCGTAAGACACGCCGAGGCAAGATGATATCTCGCTCGGCGTGAACCAGGTAAGTTCTACACACCTCGTTCCGAGGTAAGTATTTATAATGAGCTAATATGCAGTGCATATTAGCTCATTATGACTTTTGCCTTGCAGGAGAAATTATTTTTTTTTTTGGTGCGGGTTTACAACCGCTTTAATTGGCTTCCGTCTAAATAATAAAATAAAA
Organism: Rana temporaria; assembly: GCF_905171775.1. Taxonomy (NCBI): domain Eukaryota; kingdom Metazoa; phylum Chordata; class Amphibia; order Anura; family Ranidae; genus Rana; species Rana temporaria. Next base: position 512,537,738 of record NC_053490.1, read on the forward strand.
AAATTGGCCCTAGTGTATGAGTTAGGGACCTTAGATTGTAAGCTCCTTGAGGGTAGGGACCGATGTGAATGTATATGTAAAGCGCTGCGTAAATTGACGGCGCTATATAAGTACCTTTTAATAATAATCGGAATTCGACGGAAACGCCACTTAGCGGCCGGTGGAAAAAATGCATCTACGATCCGACGGCGTACTAAGACGTACGTCTGTCGGATCGATCCCAGATGCCGTCATATCTTGTTTTGTAGATACAAAACAAAGATACGATGCAGGAAATTTTAAATTACGCGGCGTATCAATAGATACGCTGGCGTAATTCTTTTGTGAATCTGGCCTTTTGGCTTTATTTAGAGCACACCCAATGAAAACATTGGCCAGCCCTGATCGCCTTTTAAACATCTGCCATTTTCAAACAACAAGATGTCCATTTTCTTTTTTCTTCAACGATTGATTATTGATTCCTTTGGAATACCAGTTTAATCCTGCATGCTTGGGATGCAATGCAGATTAGTTTTTAGTCTGAAATCCGGCCCTTCCTTTTGCCCCATGCTCCCAATTTAATTTTTTAACCCTTTTGATTGGTCAGGGCAAATGAGGTGGAAGCCGGGCATGGAATGTGCTCGGAGAAGACCCTTTTTTTTATAAATATACTCCATTTTTTTTTTCTTCCGGTAAATACAACACTGCTAGATGAACACAGGTTCATAGCTGACAATTGGGAATAGAATTTTGTGATGAGAATTAGAGCAGAAAATGCTCGGGTCTGGATGTCAGTATTGGTGTGTAAAGTGTAAGCGCCACAATGGCAGCATTGGGGGGAGGGGGAGATGTTATACCACCTTATTTTATTTGCCTGCACGGTGCAAATTCTCAGGATTTTGAGCAGATTTGCTGCTTTTACCTTACAAATACTTCACATAAGGCTTAATTCACCAAGCTTTAGGAAGAAGGATCTTTATATTAGCAATGGGGGTTATTTACGAAAGGCAAATCCACTTTGCACTACAAGTGCAAACTACAAGTGCAAAGTACACTTGAAATTGCACTGAAAGTGCACTTGGAAGTGCAGTCGCTGTAAAACTGAGGGGAAGATCTGAAATGAGGGGAAGCTCTGCTGATTTTATCATCCAATCATGTGCAAGCTAAAATGCTGCTTTTTATTTTCCTTGCATGTCCCCCTCGGATCTACAGCGACTGCACTTCAGTGCAATTTCAAGTGTACTTTGCACCTGTAGTGAAAAGTGGATTTGCCTTTCGTAAATAACCCTTATTGTGTCTGTAGTCTTCAAATCTCATTGGATTCCGCTGAATGTAACTGACAATTTTTTGGAAATAAGTGTCCTTATCTTGATGTGTTTGCTTTGTGATATGAGCCTATAAAAGTAAAACTGATAAACAATTCAGAAAAATACACATGAAGCCTATAAGCGATTTTTAAAGGGTTAATGCTGGTAGATCCTGGAGAGTTAAACCAGCCAATCATTTCATCTCTCTTGGAGACTTTGTTGGTGAGATGTCTGCATTGAGTTCCGGTTCTTCAGCCCAGTTCTGTTCCCATTATAAGGGGCTCCCACCATCCCTGTGCTGAGTTCCTGGGTCTGCCCCCCTGCTGTTCCCATTATAAGGGGCTCCCACCTTCCCTGTGCTGAGTTCCTGGGTCTGCCCCCCTGCTGTTCCCATTATAAGGGGTTCCCACCATCCCTGTGCTGAGTTCCTGGGTCTGCATACCTGCTGTTCCCATTATAAGGGGCTCCCACCTTCCCTGTGCTGAGTTCCTGGGTCTGCCCCCCTGCTGTTCCCATTATAAGGGGTTCCCACCATCCCTGTGCTGAGTTCCTGGGTCTGCCCCCCTTCTGTTCCCATTATAAGGGGCTCCCACCTTCCCCGTGCTGAGTTCCTGGGTCTGCATACCTGCTGTTCCCATTATAAGGGGCTCCCACCATCCCTGTGCTGAGTTCCTGGGTCTGCATACCTGCTGTTCCCATTATAAGGGGTTCCCACCATCCCTGTGCTGAGTTCCTGGGTCTGCCCCCCTTCTGTTCCCATTATAAGGGGCTCCCACCTTCCCCGTGCTGAGTTCCTGGGTCTGCATACCTGCTGTTCCCATTATAAGGGGTTCCCACCATCCCTGTGCTGAGTTCCTGGGTCTGCCCCCCTTCTGTTCCCATTATAAGGGGCTCCCAAGTTCCCTGTGCTGAGTTCCTGGGTCTGCCCCCCTGCTGTTCCCATTATAAGGGGCTCCCACCTTCCCTGTGCTGAGTTCCTGGGTCTGCCCCCCTTCTGTTCCCATTATACGGGGTTCCCACCATCCCTGTGCTGAGTTCCTGGGTCTGCATACCTGCTGTTTCCATTATAAGGAGCTCCCACCATCCCTGTGCTGAGTTCCTGGGTCTGTTCCCATTATAAGGGGCTCCCACCTTCCCTGTGCTGAGTTCCTGGGTCTGCCCCCCTGCTGTTCCCATTATAAGGGGCTCCCAAGTTCCCTGTGCTGAGTTTCTGGGTCTGCATACCTGTTGTTCCCATTATAAGGGGTTCCCACCATCCCTGTGCTGAGTTCCTGGGTCTGCCCCCCTGCTGTTCCCATTATAAGGGGCTCCCACCTTCCCTGTGCTGAGTTCCTGGGTCTGCCCCCCTGCTGTTCCCATTATAAGGGGTTCCCACCATCCCTGTGCTGAGTTCCTGGGTCTGCCCCCCTGCTGTTCCCATTATAAGGGGCTCCCAAGTTCCCTGTGCTGAGTTCCTGGGTTTGCCCCCCTGCTGTTCCCATTATAAGGGGCTCCCAAGTTCCCTGTGCTGAGTTCCTGGGTCTGCCCCCCTGCTGTTCCCATTATAAGGGGCTCCCAAGTTCCCTGTGCTGAGTTCCTGGGTCTGCCCCCCTGCTGTTCCCATTATAAGGGGCTCCCACCTTCCCTGTGCTGAGTTCCTGGGTCTGCCCCCCTTCTGTTCCCATTATACGGGGTTCCCACCATCCCTGTGCTGAGTTCCTGGGTCTGCATACCTGCTGTTTCCATTATAAGGAGCTCCCACCATCCCTGTGCTGAGTTCCTGGGTCTGTTCCCATTATAAGGGGCTCCCACCTTCCCTGTGCTGAGTTCCTGGGTCTGCCCCCCTGCTGTTCCCATTATAAGGGGCTCCCAAGTTCCCTGTGCTGAGTTCCTGGGTCTGCATACCTGTTGTTCCCATTATAAGGGGTTCCCACCATCCCTGTGCTGAGTTCCTGGGTCTGCCCCCCTGCTGTTCCCATTATAAGGGGCTCCCACCTTCCCTGTGCTGAGTTCCTGGGTCTGCCCCCCTGCTGTTCCCATTATAAGGGGTTCCCACCATCCCTGTGCTGAGTTCCTGGGTCTGCCCCCCTGCTGTTCCCATTATAAGGGGCTCCCAAGTTCCCTGTGCTGAGTTCCTGGGTTTGCCCCCCTGCTGTTCCCATTATAAGGGGCTCCCAAGTTCCCTGTGCTGAGTTCCTGGGTCTGCCCCCCTGCTGTTCCCATTATAAGGGGCTCCCACCTTCCCTGTGCTGAGTTCCTGGGTCTGCCCCCCTTCTGTTCCCATTATACGGGGTTCCCACCATCCCTGTGCTGAGTTCCTGGGTCTGCATACCTGCTGTTCCCATTATAAGGGGTTCCCACCATCCCTGTGCTGAGTTCCTGGGTCTGCCCCCCTTCTGTTCCCATTATAAGGGGCTCCCACCTTCCCTGTGCTGAGTTCCTGGGTCTGCCCCCCTGCTGTTCCCATTATAAGGGGCTCCCAAGTTCCCTGTGCTGAGTTTCTGGGTCTGCATACCTGTTGTTCCCATTATAAGGGGTTCCCACCATCCCTGTGCTGAGTTCCTGGGTCTGCCCCCCTGCTGTTCCCATTATAAGGGGCTCCCACCTTCCCTGTGCTGAGTTCCTGGGTCTGCCCCCCTGCTGTTCCCATTATAAGGGGTTCCCACCATCCCTGTGCTGAGTTCCTGGGTCTGCCCCCCTGCTGTTCCCATTATAAGGGGCTCCCAAGTTCCCTGTGCTGAGTTCCTGGGTTTGCCCCCCTGCTGTTCCCATTATAAGGGGCTCCCAAGTTCCCTGTGCTGAGTTCCTGGGTCTGCCCCCCTGCTGTTCCCATTATAAGGGGCTCCCACCTTCCCTGTGCTGAGTTCCTGGGTCTGCCCCCCTGCTGTTCCCATTATAAGGGGTTCCCACCATCCCTGTGCTGAGTTCCTGGGTCTGCATACCTGCTGTTCCCATTATAAGGAGCTCCCACCATCCCTGTGCTGAGTTCCTGGGTCTGCCCCCCTGCTGTTCCCATTATAAGGGGTTCCCACCATCCCTGTGCTGAGTTCCTGGGTCTGCATACCTGCTGTTCCCATTATAAGGGGCTCCCACCTTCCCTGTGCTGAGTTCCTGGGTCTGCCCACCTGATGTTTCCACCATGTGGGGTTCCCACCATCCCTGTGCTGAGTTTCTGGGTCTGCCCCCCTGCTGTTCCCATTATAAGGGTCTCCCACCATCCCTGTGCCGAGTTCCTGGGTCTGCCCCCCTGCTGTCCCCATTATAAGGGGCTCCCACCATCCCTGTGCTGAGTTCCTGGGTCTGCCCCCCTGCTGTCCCCATTATAAGGGGCTCCCACCTTCCCTGTGCTGAGTTCCTGGGTCTGCCCCCCTGCTGTTCCCATTATAAGGGGTTCCCACCATCCCTGTGCTGAGTTCCTGGGTCTGCCCCCCTGCTGTTCCCATTATAAGGGGCTCCCAAGTTCCCTGTGCTGAGTTCCTGGGTTTGCCCCCCTGCTGTTCCCATTATAAGGGGCTCCCAAGTTCCCTGTGCTGAGTTCCTGGGTCTGCCCCCCTGCTGTTCCCATTATACGGGGTTCCCACCATCCCTGTGCTGAGTTCCTGGGTCTGCATACCTGCTGTTCCCATTATAAGGGGTTCCCACCATCCCTGTGCTGAGTTCCTGGGTCTGCCCCCCTTCTGTTCCCATTATAAGGGGCTCCCACCTTCCCTGTGCTGAGTTCCTGGGTCTGCCCCCCTGCTGTTCCCATTATAAGGGGCTCCCAAGTTCCCTGTGCTGAGTTTCTGGGTCTGCATACCTGTTGTTCCCATTATAAGGGGTTCCCACCATCCCTGTGCTGAGTTCCTGGGTCTGCCCCCCTGCTGTTCCCATTATAAGGGGCTCCCACCTTCCCTGTGCTGAGTTCCTGGGTCTGCCCCCCTGCTGTTCCCATTATAAGGGGTTCCCACCATCCCTGTGCTGAGTTCCTGGGTCTGCCCCCCTGCTGTTCCCATTATAAGGGGCTCCCAAGTTCCCTGTGCTGAGTTCCTGGGTTTGCCCCCCTGCTGTTCCCATTATAAGGGGCTCCCAAGTTCCCTGTGCTGAGTTCCTGGGTCTGCCCCCCTGCTGTTCCCATTATAAGGGGCTCCCAAGTTCCCTGTGCTGAGTTCCTGGGTTTGCCCCCCTGCTGTTCCCATTATAAGGGGCTCCCAAGTTCCCTGTGCTGAGTTCCTGGGTCTGCCCCCCTTCTGTTCCCATTATACGGGGTTCCCACCATCCCTGTGCTGAGTTCCTGGGTCTGCATACCTGCTGTTTCCATTATAAGGAGCTCCCACCATCCCTGTGCTGAGTTCCTGGGTCTGTTCCCATTATAAGGGGCTCCCACCTTCCCTGTGCTGAGTTCCTGGGTCTGCCCCCCTGCTGTTCCCATTATAAGGGGCTCCCAAGTTCCCTGTGCTGAGTTTCTGGGTCTGCATACCTGTTGTTCCCATTATAAGGGGTTCCCACCATCCCTGTGCTGAGTTCCTGGGTCTGCCCCCCTGCTGTTCCCATTATAAGGGGCTCCCACCTTCCCTGTGCTGAGTTCCTGGGTCTGCCCCCCTGCTGTTCCCATTATAAGGGGTTCCCACCATCCCTGTGCTGAGTTCCTGGGTCTGCCCCCCTGCTGTTCCCATTATAAGGAGCTCCCACCTTCCCTGTGCTGAGTTCCTGGGTCTGCCCCCCTGCTGTTCCCATTATAAGGGGCTCCCAAGTTCCCTGTGCTGAGTTCCTGGGTTTGCCCCCCTGCTGTTCCCATTATAAGGGGCTCCCAAGTTCCCTGTGCTGAGTTCCTGGGTCTGCCCCCCTGCTGTTCCCATTATAAGGGGCTCCCACCTTCCCTGTGCTGAGTTCCTGGGTCTGCCCCCCTGCTGTTCCCATTATAAGGGGTTCCCACCATCCCTGTGCTGAGTTCCTGGGTCTGCATACCTGCTGTTCCCATTATAAGGGGCTCCCACCATCCCTGTGCTGAGTTCCTGGGTCTGCCCCCCTGCTGTTCCCATTATAAGGGGTTCCCACCATCCCTGTGCTGAGTTCCTGGGTCTGCATACCTGCTGTTCCCATTATAAGGGGCTCCCACCTTCCCTGTGCTGAGTTCCTGGGTCTGCCCACCTGATGTTTCCACCATGTGGGGTTCCCACCATCCCTGTGCTGAGTTTCTGGGTCTGCCCCCCTGCTGTTCCCATTATAAGGGTCTCCCACCATCCCTGTGCTGAGTTCCTGGGTCTGCCCCCCTGCTGTCCCCATTATAAGGGGTTCCCACCATCCCTGTGCTGAGTTCCTGGGTCTGCATACCTGCTGTTCCCATTATAAGGGGCTCCCACCTTCCCTGTGCTGAGTTCCTGGGTCTGCCCCCCTGCTGTTCCCATTATAAGGGGCTCCCACCTTCCCTGTGCTGAGTTCCTGGGTCTGCCCCCCTGCTGTCCCCATTATAAGGGGCTCCCACCTTCCCTGTGCTGAGTTCCTGGGTCTGCCCACCTGATGTTTCCACCATGTGGGGTTCCCACCATCCCTGCGCTCAGTTTCTGGGTCTGCATACCTGCTGTACCCATCGTGAGGGGTTTTCACCATCCCTGTGCAGAGTTTATGGTCCATTATCATTGAAAGTGAGAGTAAAAAGAGAATCCCAAATGTTGGGTTGTTGGTTGTCCCCAGAAAAGTAACAGAGGGGAAATCTGCCAATGGGGTCCCCGAGGAATTCCCTTAATTTGCAGGAATTTCCTCTCACTTCCTGTTTGGCTATGGGACAGGAAGTGAAGGAAAACCTCCGCAATGAGACGCAGAAAAAAAAAATCTGACAGGGGTTTAAACCCCCCTTGCTCTATCCAAAATATAAAAAAAGGTTTTGCTACACTTGCATCTTTTAGAACCATGGACAAAGCTGTTGTTGCTGCTCTCCATGGTCCTGCTTTGCTGAATGGCTGAATTTTCTTTTGTATGAAGTTTAGTTTAAAGTTGTTGTAAACCCTTTACAATCACTTAATGCTACAGGTAAGCCTATGATAAGCTCTGACGTCACCGCGTTGTACGTGTGAGGACCCGGAAATCTCGGGCACACGCTCCAAACAGGCCGGCCGGCTGTTATTCCATGCTTTTACATCTCAGGATTGTTGTAAGTGCACAATCTGTTTTTTTACCGATTACATTTTAAACGTTTTTACGCTATGAGCTCTCCCTGATTTCTTTCCATATTCCGGAGTATCTGTACCTGGTGATTTTTGGGGGATTGACTCAGTACTCTTTCTAATGCAACTGGATGGAGGATTAAATTCGTTCTTGCCGTGGCGATTGGATGTCTGTACATATATGCTGTTTCTGATCTCATAGGCCCCATACACACGAGAGGATTTATCCGCGGATACGGTCCAGCGGACCGTATCCGCGGATAAATCCTCTCGAGGATTTCAGCAGATTTCTATGCGATGGCGTGTACACACCATCGCATTGAAATCCGCGCCGAAATCTTCTGGCGATGACGTGTCGCGCCGTCGCCGCGATTATGACGCGGCGACGGGCGCGACGCTGTCATATAAGGAATTCCACGCATGCGTCAAATCATTACGACGCGTGCGGGGAATCCCTTGGACGGATGGATCCGGTGAGTCTGTACAGACGAGCGGATCCATCCTTTGGGATGGACTTCAGCAGATGGATTTGTTGAGCATGTCAGCAAATATTCATCTGCTGGAAATCCATCCCAGGGGAGATTTATCCGCGGATAAATATCCGCTGGAGTGTACACACCATAGAATCTATCCGCTGAAACCCATTCGATGGGATTTATCTGCGGATAGATTCTATGGTGTGTATGGGGCCATAGAGATCTTAGGCCCCATACACACGATAGAATCCATCCGCTGAAAAATCCCAGCGAATGGGTTTCAGCGGATAGATCCTATGGTGTGTACACTCCAGCGGATCTGTTTCCGCGGATATTTATCCCCTGGGATGGATTCCAGCGGATAAATATTTGCTGACATGCTAAACAAATCTATCCGCTGGAATCCATCCCAACGGATGGATCCGCTGGTCTGTATAGACTCACCGGATCCATCCGTCCGAAGGGATCCCCCGCATGCGTCGTAATGATTCGACGCATGCGTGGAATTCCTTATATGACAGCGTCGCGCACGTCGCCGCGTCATAATCGCGGCGACGGCGCGACACGTCATCGCCAGAGGATTTGAGTACACTCCATCGCATGGAAATCCGCACAAATCCTCGAGTGGATTTATCCGCGGAAACGGTCCGCTGGACCGTATTCGCGGATAAATCCTCTCGTGTGTATGGGGCCTAAGACTCTGGTAAGGGTCAGTGTTTCTTGTTGGTGGAGGTCTCCTGTTCGTTAATCACAACATATGTGGATTGGTTTCTCACTTGGGACTCATTTTTTCCTGCTGCACCTTGAATGGACGGTTTATTCCCATTTATATATTTTTTCTACACTTCCCTTTTTTTGCATATATTTTTTATGTTTTGGACGGTTTTGATCCCTATTATTGGCTGCATGCTAATAATAATCAACAAAATACAAAAAACTTTAAATAACATTTTTACTTTTAAGCATTAATGACAGAACAGTAATTATATAATTAAATAAAAAATAAAAATAATAATAATAAAAAAATATATATATATAATAAAAAATCTGGACCCCTATACATCACACAGCCCCCCCTGCATATTACACAGTCCCCCCCCCCCTACACACACCCCCTCCACATTACACCACACCCCCCAGCAGCTCTGCCCTTTCCTACCTTGCCCCATGCAGAGAGGAAGATGGAGCGGAGCAGGAAGGTGAATGAAAACATGGGAGAGACCCACAACAGCGCTGATAAGACAGCGGGGAGCTTCCGGAGTTTTTCATATTAACAAGCTGTTGATTGCTTGCTCTGCTCCTAAAATGCCCCCGGCCAGGTGTATGTGAATTCATCACGTGCACTGACAGGCCGGACATTCAGCAGCGGCGGCTTCGTGTGACCTTGGGTTCCGACCTTTGCTGAAAACACCCCTTGCTTCTTGTTCCCCTAGACATCTTTAGTTATTCCCCTCTTTCTCTTTTGTTCCTTCTCGTATTCCCGCTCTCACCTTGGTTTCCTATGCCAGGAATTGGTAGATCCCAGTTCTTAGCATTTAGCGATAAAATGGAGTTGGAATTAAAGTGTGGTTTAAATGCCCTGAAATGTATTCTCTTAGTAAGCCTTGTCTGTTAATATAACCCTTTAGACTTAAAGCAGAGTTTCCATCAAAAATATAAGTTTGCTTTATATTGTAGCTTAGACCTGAAAAAAATAATAATAAAAAAAAATGATTTACTCACCTCAAAATGCCTGTCGCTATGCGGTCCCACGAAATCTGCCTTCCTATTCACCGAGGATTCTGACGTCAGCTCCCTCGGCTCCCAGGATGCCGTGCACTTCCGCTGTGTCTCCCGGCTTGTTGATGTTTATGGGTTGCCTTCACAATGGCGTGCACTTTCGCTGCCGCCGCCGCTCGTTGTGATGGCAACACAAGTGTTTGCCGGCGCGGCGCTGCAGTTCTATTGCGGACGCACGAGAATGGGGTGGGACGGGCGGCCCTTTCAGCTAGTCATCCACAGTATTCCCGGAAGTAATTGCTTGTGGGCTTCACAATGCCCACAAGCAAAATGGGAACCATCTGCACACAGGAATAAAAAGTGTACGTTCAGAATAAGTCGGCGGAACGGCGGCACTTTTAAACCTAGTAAGTGACACTATAAATACATCTAGAAAGAGAGATGAAAGGACATTGTTTGAAAAATTGAAAAATGTGGTTGGAACCCCGCTTTAAGACAAAACAAGCAGATCGTTGCTATTTACAGTGAGTGGAAATCCTAACTAGATTTAATTGGCTTGAAAAAATACTTGCTATTTAAAAAAAAAAAAAAATACTGTTTTTACATTTTTTTTTTAATAGTTTGCTGTTATTAGAAGCATTCATTTCCTGCAGGAAAATTCATGTCTGCATGTACTCTAATGGCCACATGGGATTTCTCATGAAGGGTTTCCTTATGGTGGCAAAAGTGGGCAATGGCTGTGGCATGTGTGTTGGAATGGCCACATGGGATTTCTCATGAAGGGTTTCCTTATTGTGGGCAATGGCTGTGGCATGTGTGTTGGAATGGCCACATGGGATTTCTCATGAAGTATTTCCACATGGTGGCAAAAGTGGGCAATGGCTGTGGCATGTGTGTTGGAATGGCCACATGGGATTTCTCATGAAGGGTTTCCTTATGGTGGGCAATGGCTGTGGCATGTGTGTTGGAATGGCCACATGCATTCTCCATTGGAAGCCCATGTGGTAGCGTGCAGGAATAGTGCACTCTCAACCTATTGGAGAATATGCCTGAACAAGGACCTTCACATAGGCGTGTGCATGTGGTGCAGATTCCCCCTGCTGATAGTTCACCAAAGCCTCATAACAGGGCTCATAAAAATAAAAAAATAAAAAGCTACTGACACCATCCACTGCCCTACTGGTAAGTCCACTGCTCTACTAAAACATGTTTTTATACTTTTGGGGTGCGCACACCTATGGACCTTCATATTAGGATCTCCATTTTAATGAAAGCTACAAATATATAAAGAACTTTTGAAATGCCATTATCGAGTTAAAGCTTTTACAAACTCTTTTTGATTAGACTTGCATCTACTTGAACTAATACTGTCACGTTTTTACATGCAACTTAAAAATTAGCAGAGATCAGCACATCAAATTGCATCTTTATTAACCACTAATAGCTTTCTACAGAAAGTAATTTCCATGTTATATTTAGTATAGTAAAGTGGGTTGATTGCTATCTAGGTCATTATTTTTAGGCTCCTTATTAGACACCAACCAGTACATAGTTCTGTGACTCTACCTTTTTCATAGAGACATTAGTGTGGTTTAGTCCTGTTATGATGATTTGTCACGTCCAAGTTCATGGCTCCCAACTGTCCCTGATTTCAAGGGACTGTCCCTGATTTGGAGAAATGTCCCCCTGTCCCTCATTCCTCCTTATTTGTCCCTCATTTTGATCTGATCTATATAGATGTACAGTACAGACCAAAAGTTTGGACACACCTTCTCATTCAAAGAGTTTTCTTTATTTTCATGACTATGAAGATTGTAGATTCACACTGAAGGCATGAAAACTATGAAGTAACACATGTGGAATTATACATAACAAAAAAGTGTGAAACAACTGAAAATATATTTCATATTCTAGGTTCTTCCACCTTTTGCAGCAGACACATCTCTAGAACTGGTAAGAGGAGACTGTGTGAATCAGGCCTTCATGGTAGAATATCTGCTAGGAAACCACTGCTAAAGAAAGGCAACAAGCAGAAGAGACTTGTTTGGGTAAAGAACACAAGGAATGGACATTAGACCAGTGGAAATCTGTGCTTTGGTCTGATGAGTCCAAACTTGAGATCTTTGGTTCCAACCCCCGTGTCTTTGTGCGACGCAGAAAAGGTGAACGGATGGACTCTACATGCCTGGTTCCCACCGTGAAGCATGGAGGAGGAGGTGTGATGGTGTTGGGGTGCTTTGCTGGTGACACTGTTGAGGATTTAATCAAAATTGAAGGCATACTGAACCAGCATGGCTACCACAGCATCTTGCAGCGGCATGCTATTCCAGCCGGTTTGCGTTTAGTTGGACCATCATTTAATTTTTCAACAGGACAATGACCCCAAACACACCTCCAGGCTGTGTAAGGGCTATTTGACCAAGAAGGAGAGTGATGGGGTGCTATGCCAGGTGACTACCTCTTGAAGCTCATCAACAGAATGCCAAGAGTGTGCCAAGCAGTAATCAAAGCAAAAGGTGGCTACTTTGAAGAACCTAGAATATGAAATATATTTTCAGTTGTTTCACACTTTTTTGTTATGTATAATTCCACATGTGTTCATTCATAGTTTTGATGCCTTCAGTGTGAATCTACAATTTTCATGGTCATGAAAATAAAGAAAACTCTTTGAATGAGAAGGTGTGTCCAAACTTTTGGTCTGTACTGTATATTAAATGCACTTTTTATCTATCAAAAAGTGTTTTCCAGCGCTAAACCTTTTTATCTGAGTTCTAAATTGCTGCCTTTGTAAATTCCAACAGCCAATATCAATAAAAAATAGGGGTAAAAAAAGCACTTGTGGGTTTAACCAATCTTATTTTTTTGTACAATTCTCCTTTAAGGGGGCGTGTCAAAGGGTGTGTCCTATGTCTGCATACTTTTGCTGATAGGTGTCCCTCATTCCCATCTCAAAAAGTTGGGAGGTATGCAAGTTTATCTCTTCGCATGGAAGACTCCATGGTAAAACCAGCTTGGTCAACACCATATTCTAGTGGAATAATGTTAGGTGAGGTCATAGTGCAAATAGGGGCTGGCTAGAGGTTATTTACCCTGCTAGATATACATAGCAGTGCTCATTTTTCAACCAGCGTTCTGTGAAACCTTAGAGTTTCTCCAGAGGTTGCTAGGGGTTCCCAGAGCTGAGGCCGATTGACCCAACATCTGAGGGTGCTACCGTAGCTTTGGGTCCAACACCTCTTGGCAAAGCCAGCAACATGACACCAATGATTTTTGTAGCTGTTTGTAAATGTGACATTCTTAGGTGGCGTGGAAGTGCAAAGGGGACTGTGTAGAGGTTGTTTAACCTTCTAGAGCAGTGGTTCTCAACCTGGGGGTCGGGACCCCCTCGGGGGTAAAATGATGATTTGCCAGGGGTCACCAAATCCTAGGCTGTTCCTGAAGCCCACACCACTCTCCCAGCCTTCTTGCAGCTGCTCAGCAGGGCTGTCTCCGGAGCCGGTGGCCACCCAGCTGGGCTGTTCCTGAGCACACGATCGCCCCCTCAGCCTCTTCGCAGGGGCACATTCAGTTCACGGCATGGCTGAGGGGCAGAGACTAGAGGTCCGCTGACTGGTGAGAATTGTGAGGTGGGAGGGGCTTGATAAGACCATATCTCCTGATTTCAGCATAGGTGTCACTGCTACGAGACACCACAAAGTCGGAGACACACTGGGTAACACTACCTGTGATTATAGTTGCCATTAAAAGTCCCCACTACAGTTCTCAGATCAGCAGATGACCTTGATCAAGAGCACCTAAGTTGGCTGATCAGAACTCCCCCCAACATTGCCACTCATCCCATTCCCCCTCCACCAAGGAGTAAGAGAAGGAATTAAAATAGAGAATACGTGGAAAGGAGAGGAAAAGAGGGGGAGGGAGAAAGAAAAAGTGAGAGAAAGAATAAGAGAAAAAACAAGAAAGTCAGCTAGAGAGAGGGATGGGGGAAAAAAAACAAGAAATTAGGATAGCGAGAGATAAAAGGGAAAAAGAGTAGAACAAAGAGAAAGAGTGGTACTAAAATGTACCATATGAGGTTTTAATACTGTACGAGTAGAGGGGACTCAGGGAGCGCTAAATTTCTGTGGGTTAGGGGGCGCAAATTGCTTGTCTTGCGTTGGGTGCTGACAACCCACGCCACGAAAATAATTTTACTGTTGGGGGTCCCCACAACTTGGGAAATTTTATCAAGGAGTCACGGCACTAAAAGGTTGAGAACCACTGTTCTAGAGCTACACATCAGATTCAACCAGAATTCTGTTAAATCCTAAGACCAATTTCAATCATAGTTCTGTAAAAACCCGAAGGTTCCATCAGGGTTTTGTTAGGGGTTCTTTGATGGTTGTTTAACCTGCTAGATCTACACAGCTGTGCTCTAGATTATCCATTTTCAACCATGTTTTTGTGAAACCAAATGCCCATTCTTAACCAGGGACCTGTGAAGCCCCAGGGTTCCTTCAGAGGTTGCTAGGGGTTCATGAGCTTTGGCTGATATGCTTGGATTATTCCTGGTCAAAAAAACACTTGGCAAAGCCAGCAGCATGGCACCAATTATTTTTTTAAACTGTCTGCAAAGGTGGCATGGGGTGGGAGTGCAAAGGGGTCTGCATAGAGGCTGTTTAACCTGCGAGATCTACACAGCAGTGCTCTTGATCAGCCATTTTTAATCCAGATTCCATGAAACTCTAGGGTTCCTCCAGAGGTTGCTAGGAGTTCCTTAAAGTAGTGTTCCGGACAAAAAAAATAAAAAAATAAAAGCCAGCAGCTACTCATACTGCAGCTGCTGGCTTTTAACCACTTAAGCCCCGGACCATAATGCAGCTAAAGGCCCAGGCCAGGTTTTGCGATTCGGCACTGCGTCGCTTTAACAGACAATTGCGCGGTCGTGCCACGTGGCTCCCAAACAAAATTGACGTCCTTTTTTTCCCACAAATAGAGCTTTCTTTTGGTGGTATTTGATCTCCTCTGCGGTTTTTATTTTTTGCGCTATAAACATCCAAGGCTGTACTGATGGCAATGGTGAGGCTGCGTTCATGGCAATGGCGAGGCTGCATTCACGGCAATGGCGAGGCTGCATTCACGGCAATGGCGAGGCTGCATTCACGGCAATGGCGAGGCTGCATTCACGGCAATGGCGAGGCTGCATTCATGGCAATGGCGAGGCTGCATTCACGGCAATGGCGAGGCTGCATTCACGGCAATGGCGAGGCTGCATTCACGGCAATGGAGAGGCTGAATTCATGGCAATGGTGAGGCTGCAGATGGGCAGTGATTAGGCTGCATTGATGGGCACTGACCCTTATTTTGCTTCACAGCTCTTAATTTAAAACATTTTTTTTGCCTTAAACGTCTCCTTTAAATTGAAGGTGCGTGTTATACGCCGATAAATACGGTATATTCAAATAACATCTCTTCACCACACACAGCCACAAAGGGAAACAAATTCTTGTTGGGCAGTGTATTAGTGATCGAACGAACACACTTAGACCGAATTTTAATGGATCAAAGAATTTCAGGCACAATGGTCGGCCCTCACGCATGTTCACTTCATCAAATTTGGCCCACTTTGAAAAAAGTTTGGACACCCCTGAGCTAAAGTATAACTTTTGAGTGCACTGGATCTTTAGCTTGTAAAGGGTAAAGTCAATGGAAGGTGACTTCAGACACAGACCAAGAGCTCAGCTACTACTATGGTGTCCCGCCATTATTGGCCAACCAAGCGAGCCGACGATCTATGATTGCTGCCCCAATTCTGCAATGTTTCGGCGAGTAAGGATGATTGGTTAACTTTAGCTATACAGTTGGTGGTGAGTTGTTGCCAGCAGCAGTTTTACTAATCGAAGCTGACCCAATGAACTTTGGAAGATGGAACAGTTGTGTGTGTGTTTTTTTTTTTTTTCTTTTCCTTCATTGAACTTTCAAACTTTTTTTTTGTCCTTCATTTTCTGATGTGTGGGCGGGCTGTATATGTTCTAGTAAGACGTAGTTAGGACAGCAGACATCTGAAACCTAGTTAGAAATTTATGATGTGCTAAAATGTTTTATTCAAGGAGGTGGATTTGTCATCTGTTCCATGTAAACAGTTCATCGCCTGCGTTTAAATCCAGCAAGAGTGGGCGGTAGATTGGCATCTATAGAACGAAAACCTACGTCATTGAACAAATGGCGCAATGGTTAATTATGGGAATGTGTTTTTTTTTCCTTTTCTGCCAACAGTTGAAGGTGATGAGCACTCATATTTTATGATCCTGACCATCAAAAAATGAAATCGGAGATGGAGGAAGGTTGATGCAGGATACATTAGGGAAGGGGTCTTTAGAATCTGACCTGCAATACTCAACATTAAACCAGAGCTTACCCCCTTAGGCCCCTTTCACACTGAGGAGTTTTTCAGGCGTTACAGCACTAAAAATAGCGCTGCTATACCGCCTGAAAAACTCCTGCCCCAGCCTTCTCAATGTGAAAGCCCGAGGCGAGCCCAAGGGCTTTCACACCGAGGCGATGCGCTGGCAAGAGAGAAAAAAACCTCCTGCAAGCAGCATCTGAGGAGCGGTGTGTATACCACTCCTTCACCGCTCCTTCCCATTTAAAACAATGGGAAACCGCGGTAATACCGCCCGCAACGCGCCTCTGCAGAGGTGCATTGTGGGCAGTATTAACCCTTTATCGGATGCTAGTGGGGGTTAATACCGCACCGCTAGCGGCAAAATCCCGCGGCAATTCCGACGGTAAAGCGCGGCTATTTTTTTAGCGCCACTATACCGCCACCGAGCCTTCCGCCCCAGTGTTAAAGGGGCCTAAGTACCTCTTTCCTTGCACCAGATGTTCAATCTTCTGATTTGAAAGACTGAGAACATAGAGTCAGTGGCGTATCTAGGGTATGGCAGCCATGGCAAGTGCCATGGGCGCCATATGAAGGGGCACTGTTGAGTGGCTGGGCAGCAAGGCACTTACCAGGGTCTGAGGGTCTCTTCTTCTCTCCTCCCGAGCATAGGCAGGATCTCCTTTTCAGCACCTTTGCTAATGGACAATGGCAGCGCTATCCCTGCTGCATTCAGCCACAGCCTTCCCCTGTTCTCCCAGGCTCTCCCATTCCATCTGGTCGGATTGGCAACGCACAAAGAAAAAGGAGTAACATCAGTTTCTCCCTCTCCTCTGTGAAAACTGAGGCCTTAAGTGATGAAAATGTCATCACTTCCAGTATTGGTTCTGCATTTACCTTACCTTGAAGGACAGAGGAGGGATCAGGGGTCTAATAAACCCCAGATTTCTCCATAAAGAGGATATGTCACTACCCAAGGTATCACAAGGGATAATAAATATCACTAGTTTTGTTAGCTGTTTTTTTTGTTAAGGTTATCTGAAAGATGTGTTTCAAATGTTTTGACAGGGGCGCAGTTTTAGTGTTTGCCATATGCGCTATTTTCACTAGATACGCCTCTGCATAGAGTGCAGGGTTTCATTGACCTGGTGTCACCTCCGTGGATGGCACTCACTGTTTACCAATTAACAGAGTGGCTCTGACACCAGCGATTCTCTATGGATCAGTCGCCAGAGCTAGTCTCCCCATCGGAAGATTTGCCCTCTATTACTTTTCTGGGAACAACCCAAAATTTGGGATTTCCTTTAACTTTCAATGATAATGGTAAACAGGACAAATGGAGAGAGTGAATCTCCCTAAAGCGGGGCACGGATAGCAATAAATAAATAATAAATTCCCTCTCCACTCTGTCCAAAACTAAAAAAAAAAACGCTTTGCCTTTCGTTATACTTTAAGCAATTGATTGGCCAGATCATTCAGTGTTTAAGCCTCTTACTTTATTTCCCTGGGCATCATCCCTCTTACTGGTTTTGTATAGTAAATGCATTTACAGTCCAAGGCCAATGAAGGATTTAATTCATTATGTACTGCATTTGTCTAAGGTACTGTAATCCCGTGTACACACGATCGGAAATTCCGACAACATAACTGTTAATACATTTTCCAACGGATGTTGGCTCAAACTTGTCTTGCATACACACGGTCGCACAAATGTTGCCGGAAATTCCGATCGCCAAGAACGCAGTGACATACAAGACGTACGACGACACTAATAAAGGGAAGTTCAATACCAGTTGTGTTAGTAGAAGTTTGGTCAGAGACGATTCGCGCTTTTCAGTCCATTACAGCGCGACAAATGTGCCATCTCCATTACGAACGCTAGTTTTACCAGACCGAGTGCTTCCGTCTCCTACTTGATTCAGAGCATGCGTGGAATTTTGTGCGTTGGAATTGTCCACACACGATCGGAATTTACGAGAACAGATTTTGTTGTCGTAAAATTTGAGATCCAGCTCTCAAATTTTTGTTGTCTGAAATTCCGATGACAAATGTCCGATGGAGCCTACACACGGTCGGAATTTCCGACCAAAAAGCTCCCATCGAACATTTGTTGGCGGAAATTCTGACCATGTGTACGCGGCATTAGGGTGTCCATAACTATGGGCTTTTTAGGTGGAACTGTAGAGTAGAGTTGGTAAGGGTTTGACTCACTGTCAGGTTTTATGCACACTGGCCCGGATTCAGAAAGATTGCCGTAAGTTTGCCGTAAGTTTAGGTGGGCGTAGCGTATCTCATATACGCTACGCCGCCGTAACTTTGAAAGGCAAGTCCTGTATTCAGAAAGAACTTGCGCCCAAAGTTACGGCGGTGTAGCGTATATGGGCCGGCGTAAGCTCGCCTAATTAAAAATAGGCTGGTAGGGGGCGTGTTGTATGCTAAACAGTCATGACCCCACGTAATTGACGTTACTAACGAACGGCGCATTCGCCATCCGTGAAAGTATCCCAGTGCGCATGCTCCAAATTACGCCGCAAATAGTCATTGCTTTAGACGTGATCGTAACTTACGCACAACCCTATTCGCGTACGACTTACGCAAACGACATAAACAACGCAAAATTCGAAGCTGGCCTGACGTCCATACCTAACATTGGCTACGCCTCATAGAGCAGGGGTAATTATACGCCGAAAAAAGCCTTGCATAAATAACGTAAAAAAAAATGCGCCGGGCGCACGTACGTTTTTGAATCGGCGTATCTATCTCATTACCATATTCGACGCGTAAATCTACGGAAGCGCCACCTAGCGGCCAGCGTAAATATGCAACTAAGATACGATGGCGTAAGAGACTTACGCCGCTCGTATCTAGGCAACTGTGAGGCGTATCTGATTCTGTGAATCAGGCGCTGAGTTGCGACGGCCCGCATTCGGAGTTACGACGGCGGATCTGGAGATACGCCGTGGTAACTTCTTTCTGAATCCGGGCCTATGTGTCCTCGTTGGGGAGGCTCTCCTCCACTTCCTATTCCAATGACACATTGGGAAATCAAGAAATCTCACCAACAGGGGCACAAACTAAACAAAAACGTAAAAGTTCAAACCCATCCTCACTAAAATGTTTTCTCCATTGCTGTCTGTGACCCCAGTTTGGGGTTATCCTTTAACCAATGGTTTTGTGTATGCGGTTGATGATCTGGAAAACAACCTTTGCAGTAGCACTTTTCACTTTTTGAGATCACACGTGTAAGTGATATAGAATGTGCTAAGTAATGCCCGGCTTTTAGCAGTGTGGCTGTCATGTCCTAAAACGTTCAGAGGATTGCCACTAAACACTCATTGTATGAAAATTGTCCATAAAGCGTAAAACAAAATACATCTTCACAGCTCTCTGTGAAAAACACACTTTTCTTTATAACTGCCGGGTACATGAGCACAAATTGTCGTCTTTGTTCCTGTGTGACTGATCCCTTCTCATTACCATGTCATTAACAGATAGATGGGAAAAATATTACAGTGGGGATAGAAAGTTTGGGCACCCCAGGTAAAAATTTGTATTAATGTGCATAACGAAGCCAAGGAAAGATGGAAAAATCTCCAAAAGGCATCAAATTACAGATTAGACATTCTTATAATATGTCAAAAAAAGTTAGGGCCAGATTCATAAAGAACTACGGCGGCATAACGTAACGTCTTTACGTTACACCGCCGCAAGTTTTCAGCGCAAGTGCCTGATTCACCAAGCACTTGCGTGTAAACTTACGGCGGTGTAACGTAAAGCCGTCCGGCGCAAGCCCGCCTAATTCAAATGGGGCGTGTACCATTTAAATTAGACGCGTTGCCGCGCCGAACGTTCTGCGCATGCTCCGTGTGAAAATTTCCCGACGTGCATTGCGTGAAATGACATCGCCCGACGTAATGTTTTGAATGGCGACGTGCGTAACGTACTTTCGTATTCCCGGACATCTTACGCAAAAAAAAAAATTGAAATTCGACCCGGGAACGACGGCCATACTTTAACATGGCTCGTCTAAAGTTAAGCCATGAAAAAGCAGGCCTAACTTTGCGATGGGAAAAACCAACTAGCGACGACGTAACGAAAGCGCGTACCTTCGTGGATGGCCGTAAAAGCTAATTTGCATACCCGACGCTGGAAAATTACGCAAACTCCACCCAGCGGAGGCCGAAGTATTGCAATCTTAAGATCCGAAGGCGTACGAAGCCGTAAGCCTGTCGGATCTTAGCCAAATGCCATTGTATCTTTGTTTGTGAATTACAAATAAAGATACGACGCGGCAAATTTGAAAGTACGCCGGAGTATCAGCAGATACTCCGGCGTACTTCTTCTCTGAATCTGGCCCTTAGATTATATTTCCATAATTTCAAAATTACAGAAATCAAAAAAAAAAATCCAATCCTCTGTAGCAATTCCAACGTCCAAAATTCCAATGCATGCTTGGAAATAATTTGACGCATGCTTGGAAACATTGAACTTCATTTGCTTGTCGTGTTGTACTTCACCGCGTTCTTGACGTTCTTTCTCTTGAAGTTCAGAGAAATTTTGTGTGACCGTGTGTATGCAAGCCAAGCTTGAACGGAATTCCGTCAGAAAAACCATCCAAGGTTTTTCCGATGGAAAATCCGATCGTGTGTACGGGGCATTAGGGTTACATGGTGGGTTAGTGTTAGGGTTACAGGGAGGGTTGGTGTAAGGGTTACAGGGAGGGTTAGTGTAAGGGTTACAGGAAAGATTAGTGTTGGGGTTACAGAGAGGGGGCCAGATTCTCAAAGAATCGGCGTTGGCGTAGTGTAAGCCATTTACACCACGCCACCGCAACTTACTGGAGCAAGTGCCGTATTCTCCAAGCACTTGCTCCGTAATTTGCGGCGGCGTAGTGTAAATGGCCCGGCGTATGGCCGCGTAATTCAAATTAAGCGTGCCCCCGCGCCGATCGAACTGCGCATGCGCCGGGCAGAAAAATAGCCCAGTGCGCATGCTCCAGCTCACGACGGAAAACGTCAATGACGCCGACGTGAGCGTCATTGACGTAAAGTCGTATTCGCAAAACGACGTAACCGACGGAAAAAGACGACGCTGACCCGACGCCATACTTAACATGGTATACGGCGGACTGGCGTAAGGTTACCCCTCATATAGCAGGGGTAACTTTACGCTTACGGAAACGACGACGACGCGGCGCAAATTCGTTCGGGAATCCGCGTATCAGGCTCATTTGCATAGTCAAATGAGAACTGAACGTAAACGCCACCTAGCGGCCAGCATCGAATTACATCTAAGATCCGACGGTGTAAGTGACTTACACCTGTCGGATCTAGGCCGTATCTATGCGAAAATGATTCTAGGAATCACTCGCATAGATACCCGGGGCCAAAAACAGAGATATGAGGGTGTTTCCTGAGATACACCATCGTAACTCTTTTGAGAATCTGGCCCAGGGTTAGCGTTAAGTAAACAGGGAGGGTTAGTGTTAGGGTTACAGGAAGTGTTTGATATGGGGTATAAGGGGGGGGGTTCTGTAAACATTACAGGGATATACAGTGTAAGGGTTACAGGGTGAGTTAGTGTAAATCAGTGGTCTTCAAACTGCGGCCCTGGGGCCGGATGTGGCCCTTAGCATGCCTTTATCTGACCCTTGGGGCACTACTTTTCCCACTGATACGAAACCCTATTCTGCCGACTGACTTCAATAATGGGGCGCTATTTCTCTCAATGATCCCAGCGATGGGGCACTATTCCTTCCCCTAATGCCAAATGTAGCAATGTTTACTCCCACTAATGGCAGGAATTTTTTTTTCTCCCGCTGGTCACAGTTCGGCCCTCCTAAAGTCTGAAGGACAATAAACTGGCCCTTTGTTTAGAAGGTTTGGAGCTCCCTGGTGTAAAGGTTACAAGAACCATTAGTGTTAAGGTTGCAGGGATGAATAGTGTAAGTCGGGACCATCATCCGTATCACTAACAAGTGACTAAACCAGTGGTTCTCAACCTTCTAGTGCGGTGACCCCTTGATAACAATTCCAAAGTTGTGGGGACCCCTAATGGTAAAATTATTTTTGTAGCGTGCCAGCACCCAAGGCAAGACAAGTAATTTGCGCCCCTAACCCACAGACATTTAGCGCTACCTGAGTCTTTTTAATAGCAACTATAATCACGGGTAGTGTTACTCACTGTGTCTCCAACTTTGTGGTGTCTTGTAGCAGTGACACCTATGCCAAAATCAGGAGATAGGGTCTCCAGTCCCTCCCATTTCACATTCCTCACCAGTCAGCTGACCTCTAGTCTTTGCCCCCCAGCCATGCCGTGAAATGAATGGGTGCCTGAGAGGGGCGGCTGTGGGCTCCAGGAACAGCCCAGCTGGGCGGCCACAGGCTCCAGGGACAGCCCTGCTGGGTGGCTGCAACAAAATGCCGGGAAAGTGGTGTGGGCTTCAGAAACAGCCCAGGATTCGTGACCCCTGGCAAATCATCATTCGACCCCCAGGTTGAGAACCACTGGACTAAACCAAACTAGGCATTGAGGTAATTCATTTAGTAATTCTGACCTACATATGCTCCCATTTCTATCCTAACAGGTCCTCTTCATAGATTCCAGCTGCCCCTCATTCCAAATCAATATTCTGCCTCTTAATTAGACCAGCTTTCTTCTATTAAATCCAATGCGGCTGTACTTCATTTAATATGAGAAACAGTCAGAAAAGTCAAGCCGTCTCTCCAGCACAAAGGATCGGAGATAGACAATCTCTCATTAGAGGGACTTCCATCCCTACAAAGGTACACTGCCGAGATTCGGCTGGCGGCATTTCTGGAGAGATCACTTGCCAAAAATGTCAAGCTTGTAAATATTTAGCTGAAGGTGCCTCTTTTGTCTGTTTCAATTTGCGAAATGAGATGTAGATCTGAGAACGGGAGGAGGATTCGGGCCCTGATAACTGTGGCGGCTCCCGAGGAGCTCTGCCAGGATCAGTGGCGCTGTGAGTGGAGGCTTGAAGTGATTTAACGCCATCCAGCCGCCTATTAGTCAGGTCATAGAGCAGCTCATCAGGGCCTGCAACTCCGCCGTACAAGCCAACAAAATTCCAGCATAAAGAGAAGAAATCTGTACTGAGCAATATGGAAACGACCATGGCTGACTTTCCTCTGAAAATGCAAATTACCTGGCTGTCTCTGGCTTCAGTACTTTGAGACATTGACCTAGAGCAAGCTTGAAGATCCTTAAAGCTGGACTGAAGGCCTAAAGAGAACCTGTCACATTACTCAATATCAGTGGCAGCTGGTGCTAAAAATCACACCTACCACCACCCCCCCTCACACCACCCCCCCACCGGTGACGTACGGCAGCCACTGTGCCATCAATTGTTACCACTGTGCCATCAATTGTCACCACTGTGCCCAGCAATTGTCACCACTATGCCATGCCATCAAACGCAGCCACTGTGCCCAGCAATTGTCACCACTGTGCCCATCAATTGTCGCCAATGTGCCCATCACTTGTCGCCACTGTGCCCAGCAATTGTAGCCACTGTGCCCAGCAATTGTCACCACTGTGCCCATCAATTTTCGCCACTGTGCCCTGTAAAATGCCCCCGCCTGGCACTTACCTTTCTGGGGTCAGCCATCCTGCTTCTACCGTCCTCGATGTCTTCTTCCGCCCTTGATGAGGCTTCAGCCTGTCATGGATATGCAATTAAGTCTGGCAGCTTACCTGTCTCCATGTGTTCATTAGAGGCCTGGCCCTCCTTCTGACTGTCTTTTATCACCTTCCTCCCTGTATTGCTCCACCCTAGGCCATCCCAGGAAGCCTATATTAACCACTGCACTGCTAGTCTGCTTTGCTATTCAACCGTGTTGTTAGCTTTAGTTCCTGTCTGCAGTGTGCTACGATTATCTTCCTGTGTACCGTTTTTGGCTCGTCCCTGATTTCTCCTGTTTGCCTGTGATCCTGACCTTTTGCCTGTCCCTCGGTTACCCTTGTTTGCCTGTTTTCCTGACCTCGGCTTACCCATCACTTGTCCTGCTTGCTGCTTCCCCTCTCTCCCTGCGGAGCGTGACCTAGGGGATCCCAGGGGCCGCGACCTGGATCCAGCTGCGGCGAAAAGCCATCCTCACCACTAGAGGCTCTGGTGAACACAAAGCTGAGTCTTAGACTCCGCGCCCTGGGCGATCTTGGGTTCACGCTTCCTCTCTAATCGCAGCAGTCGGCCATAGGGTTCACTACCCTGCGGTGCATCCCTGACCCCAACAGGGTGCACTTGTCACCTGGCCACAGGTGACCTGACAAGCGCATTTTTGAGGTCAGGCACTGATGTTGGACGAGAAGGCCTGACTCTCAGTCTCCACTCTAATTCATCCCAAAGGTGTTCTATTGGGTTGAAGTCAGGACTCTGTGCAGGCCAGTCAAGTTCCTCCATCCAAAACTTGCTTATCTATGTCTTTATGGACCTTGCTTTCTGCACTGGTCCAAATCATTTGGTGGAGGGGGGATTATGGTGTGGGGTTGTTTTTCAGGGGTTGGGCTTGGCTCCTTGGTTCCAGTGAAGGGAACTCTTAAGGCGTCGGCATACCAAGATAGTTTGGACAATTTCATGCTCCCAACTTTGTGGGAACAGTTTTGGGATGACCCCTTCCTGTTCCAACATGACTGCGCACCAGTGCACAAAGCAAGGTCCATAAAGACATGGATGAGAGAGTTTGGGATGGAGGAACTTGACTGGCCTGCAGCTCAACTCAATAGAACACCTTTGGGATGAATTACCACGGAGACTGTGAGACAGGCCTTCTCATCCAACATCATTGCCTGACCTCACAAATGCGCTTCTGGAAGAATAGTCAAACATTCCCATAGACACTCCTAAACCTTGTGGACAGCCTTCCCAGAAGAATTGAAGCTGTTATAGCTGCAAAGGGCGGGCCAACTCAATATTGAACCCTACAGACTAAGACCGGGGTGCCATTAAAGTTCTATAGGTAGATTCAGGTACATATGCCTAAACTTGCGGCGGTGTAGCTTAGCCTGTTTAGGCTACGCCGCCGTAAGTTAGCTAGGCAAGTACATGATTCTCAATGTACTTGCCTGCTAATATACGGCGGCATAGCCTAAAGCCGGCGGGCGTAAGGGCGCCGAATTCAAATGTCTTGGAGGGGGGCGTGTTTGATGGCAATGAGGCTTGACCTCACGTTTTTTACGTTTTTTTTTTCAACTGCGCATGCGCCCCGGGCCCTTACATTTCCCAGTGTGCATTGCGGCTACGTACGCCGCACGGGCCTATTGATTTCGACGTGGACGTAAACGACGTAAATCCCGATTCGCAGACGACTTATGCAAACAACGTAAAAAATTTGAATCTCGCGGCGGTAACGGCGGCCATACTTTAACATTGTTATTCCACCTAATAGATGGAATAACTTTAGGCCTGCTAATGCCTTACGGAAACGGCGTAAATCGACTGCGGCGGCCAGGCGTACGTTCGTGAATCGGCGTATCCCCTCATTTACATATTCTACGCCGACCGCAATGGAAGCGCCACCTAGCGGCCATCCAAAATATTGCAATCTAAGATAGGACGGCGCAAGCCGTCGTATCTTAGATATGTTTAAGCGTATCTCTGTTTGAGCATACGCTTAAACATAAGTCGGCGTAGATTCTGAGTTAGGTCGACTTATCTACTGATAAGCCAGCCTAACTCTACCTACATGTGCGTGTAAAGGCAGGCGTCCCAATACTTTTGACAATATAGTGTACAATGCATATTCCTGGCACATCGTAAAACTTTCTCACGTTTGGCTTGCAAAAATGTATAATTATGTGCAAGAATTTTCCTTCTGTGTCCCTTGGAACAGGAGAACATTAAAACACGCCAGCGGCCAGCTGGCTCAGCACATCGCCAGCGCTACAAGGAGAAGCTGTGTTTTTGGCCCGTAGAATGGGCGAGGACTTGTTTCGGAGGGGCGCTCTGCTGCGGCAGAGTGGGAGGGTGAATGCAGCTGTGGAAGGATAAGAGACTTTGCTGATATATTGTACAAAGCACATTCACAATGGCAGCTTCCCATTCCTAACCCTCCAATAGCGCTCTACCCACTATAAGGCCTGCGAGTTTTCTTCCACACAAAGGCTCCTTTAATCTTCTCTTTATATAAGGAACCCGCCTTTCTTCCAAATCTACATTTCAACAGATAAAACATAAGTGCTTCATTAGCACTGACTAAATGATTAGCACGCTGCTAAACAGCGATCTTTCTGTCTTGTTTTATACTTGTTGTTTTTTTTTTCTCTCTTTTTGTGACTTTGCTAAATAAGTGCTAATTCACTTCTTATGAGATACAAGGACTCTTTTCATGTCGGAGATGTTAAGTTGTTTTGTTAGATGCACATCCAACGCATAATGCGTCAGGCGGCCGAGAGCGGGGCATACAGAGCAGAACTGGGGACTGGAGGTTGTAGACCTCTCTGGGCAAAGACTCCCATCCTCCTTTCACCCATTCAGGACTCATTAGATTAGAAACACCCCGATTTTATATTTTATTTATTTTACCCCTCTACCATTCACGTCCCTTGCTATCCCTTCCTTACCCTTTCACCATTTATGTTCCTTAGTGTCTCTTCGTTACCCCTCTACCATTCATGTCTCTTCATTACCGCTTCATCATTTCATGTCCCCTAGTGTCCCTGTGTTACCCTTCTACTATTCATTTCCCTTGGTGTGCCTTCATTACCCCTCTACCATTCATGTCCCTTCACTACCCCTCTACCATTCATGTCTCTTCATTACCGCTTCATCATTTCATGTCCCCTAGTGTCCCTGTGTTACCCTTCTACTATTCATTTCCCTTGGTGTGCCTTCATTACCCCTCTACCATTCATGTCCCTTCACTACCCCTCTACCATTCATGTCTCTTCATTACCGCTTCATCATTTCATGTCCCCTAGTGTCCCTGTGTTACCCTTCTACTATTCATTTCCCTTGGTGTGCCTTCATTACCCCTCTACCATTCATGTCCCGTGGTATCCCTATATTACCGCTCTACCCTTCATGATCCTTCATTTCCCCTTTATCATTCATGTCTCTTCACTATCCCGCTACCATTCATGTCCCTTCATTACCGCTTAATTTCATGTCTCTTGGTGTCCCTGTGTTACCCTTCTACTATTAGTGTTGATTTATTACCACTCTCCCATTCATGTCCCTTGGTATCCCTTCATTACCCCTCCACTATTCATGTCCCTTCACTACCCCTCTACCATTCATGTTCCTTAGTTACCCCTCTACCATTCATGTACCTTAATGTCCCTGGACCAGATTCAGAAAGATCAGCGGATCTTTCTGCTGGCGTAAGCCGGCAGAAAGTTTTTCAGGCAAGTGCTTTATTCACAAAGCACTTGCCTGTAAAGTTGAGCCGGCGTATCGTAAATCCCCCGGCGGAATTCAAATTCCGTGGGTAGGGGGCGTGTAACATTTAAATCAAGAGCGTCCCCGCACCGAACGAACTGCGCATGCGCCGGCCGCGACTGAATCCCAGTGCGCATTCTCCAAATGACGTCGGCAAATCGTCATGCTTTCGAAGTGAACGTAAATTACGTCCAGCCGTATTCGCGAACGACTTACGCAAACTACGTAAAAAATTCAAAACTCGGCGCGGGAACGACGGCCATACTTAACATTAGCTACCCACGGATAACTATTCCCCTGGAAAAAGCCAAACGCAAACGACGTAAAAAAAAAAAATGCCGGGCGGTCAGTTGTTTCTGAATCGGCGTAACTCCTCATTTGCATATTCCTCGCGTAAAACATACGGAAGCGCCACCTAGCGGCCAGCCTCGAATTGAATCAGGCACATAGATACAACCGTCGGAACTCAGAGATACGACGGCGTATCAGGAGATACGCCGGCGTATCGCTTTTCTGAATCCGGCCCCCTGTGTTGGCCTCTTCAGTCTTGTCCCTTCATTACCCTTTTACTATTTATCTCTTGGTTACCCCTCTTCCACTTTCATCCCTAGGTGACCCTTCGTTACCCCTCTAAAATTCATGTCACTTCATTACCCCTCTACCACTCATGTCCCTTGGTAGCTCTTTGTGACCCCTCTATCAATCATGTCCTTTGGTGTCCCTTTGTTACACCTCTACCATTCATGCCCCTAGGTGTTCCTTCATTACTCTTCTACCACTCATGTCCCTTAATGTCCCGTCGTTACCCCTCTACCATTCGCGCCTCTTGTTGTCCCTCTACCATTCCTGTCTCTTAGTGTCCCTGCGTTAGTCCTCTATCAGTCGTGTCCCTTCATCACCCTTTTATCATTTATGCCCTTGGTTACCCCTTTTCCACTTTCATCCCTAGGTGACCCTTCGTTACCCTTCTAACATTCCTGTCACTTCATTACCCCTCTACCACTCATGTGCCTTGGTGTCCCTTTGTGACCCCCTCTATCTATCGTGTTCTTTGGTGTCCCTTTGTTACCCCTCTACTATTCACATCCTTAGGTGTTCCTTCATTATTCTTCTACCATTCTTGTCCCTTAATATCCCTTTGTTACACCTCTACCATTCACGTCCCTTGGTGTCCCTTTATTACCCCTCTACCATTCATGTTCCTTCCTTACCCCTCTACCACTCATGTCCCTTCAATACTCCTCTACCATTCATGTCCCTTAGTTACCGCTCTACCATTCACGCCTCTTGTTGTCCCTTTGTTACCCTTTCACCGTTTATGTCCGTTCGTGTCTCTTCACTACCCCTCTATCATTCATGTCCCTTCATTACCGCTTCATTTCATGTCATTAAGTGTCCCTGTGTTACCCTTCTACTATTCGTATACCTTGGTATCCCTTCATTACTCCTCCACTATTCATGTCCCTTCACTACCCCTCTACCATTCATGTCCATAAGTTACCCCTCTACCATTCGTGCCTCTTGTCCCTCTACCATTCATGTACCTTAATGTCCCTGCGTTAGCCTCTATCAGTCTTGTCCCTTCATTACCCTTTTACTATTTATCTCTTGGTACCCCTCTTCCATTTTCATCCCTAGGTGACCCTTTGTTACCCCTCTAAAATTCATATCATTTTATTACCTCTCTACTACTCATGTCCCTTGGTAGGTCTTTGTGACCCCTCTATCAATCACGTTCTTTAGTGTCCCTTCGTTACCCCTCTACCATTCACATCCTTAGGTGTTCCTTCATTACTCTTCTACCATTCATGTCCCTTAATATCCCGTCATTACTCCTCTACCGTTCCAGTCCCTTGGTGTCCCTTCGATACCACTCTACCATTCATGTCCCTTCACTATCCCTCTACCATTTATGTCCCTGCACTACACCTCTACCATTCACGTCCCTTAGTTACCCCTCTACCATTTGCGCCTCTTGTTGTCCCTTTTGTTACCCTTTCAACATTTATTTATTTTGTGGGGGAACCCCACACCAAAAACAAAAAAACTGTGTGATATTCTAAACCGCTCTCCCAAATCCATACCAGGCCCTTCAGGTCTGGTTTGGATTCTTGGGGGGGACCCAACGCCTTTATTTTTTTTATTGGGGTGGGGGTTCCCCTTAAAATCCATACCAGACCCGAAGGGCCTGGTTTGGATTGGGGGGGACCTCCATGATGTTTTTTTCATAAATTTTTAATTGTCGGCAATTCTTTAGTTTACGTTCAGCTATAAGCGGGGAACTCCGCTGACAGCTGATGACTCATCAGTTGTTAAGAACACAGCAGCTGCCCATTTCTTTACAACCAGGACAGTTACTGGTGGTTAAGGATGCCAACGGCTGCCTACTTCTTAACAACCAGTTAAAATCAAAGCATTCCTTTAGTAGCGCATGCCTGGACCACTACTTGTATTACCGTATGCATTTATTTCCTTCTACTATTTTTTTTATGTCTTTAACAGCACCTCACGGTTAGCCTATGTGGCCATGCACACATGGGTGTTTACAGGCAGTAATTAAAGAGGAGTGTTTTCAGCAGGGGTCAAGTCCTGGGGAAAAAAGTGTGGGAACTCCCACCCAAGATCCACACCCCCACCAAAAAAAAAAAATTAACGTCCATATGCATAATTACTAAACCGCATGTTTTTTTTCCGATCCACTGTACCTTGGTAATCCTTTGTTACTGGGCGCTTCCTGTATATGGATTCATAGGGTAGTGTGCGGGTATTCCGTCACTTCCTCGATGCCGCAATGTCTCCTGGGAGCTTTTGTCATTGTTCCCAGGAGACTTTGCGGAGGTCTGTCGCGAGTTATCGCGGGATTTAGAAAGAAGCAAGTTCTTCAGACCTCCGCAATGTCTCCTGGCCGCTTAGTGAAGGATTGGCTTGGCTGCTCTAGTCCTGCAAAGGGAACTGAGTTCCTGCTGTGAAAAAAGTGCAGGAACTCCGTTCCCACAGGACTTGAGCCCTGGTTTTCAGGCAGAAAAAAAAAAACACCAGAAGGCACATTCTGAGAAAAAAATTCGCAAAAACGCACCACAATAGATTATTATTCTGGGCAGTAGATGAATGTAATTATGGTCAAATG
Source organism: Rana temporaria (assembly GCF_905171775.1). Taxonomy (NCBI): domain Eukaryota; kingdom Metazoa; phylum Chordata; class Amphibia; order Anura; family Ranidae; genus Rana; species Rana temporaria. The sequence goes on from NC_053490.1 coordinate 512,568,221, forward strand.
CATGTGCATAAACGGGCATGCATAGTAACATTAGTTGCATTTTTTTTTCCTGGCAAATTCATAAGCCCATGTGCATGAGGCCCTATAGAATGAAAGCATTTTTGATTACAGAATTGCTGGACATCCCTTAATTTTTGATTAAAAATTGCAAGCTGCATAGAAGGTTGGGGCAGATGCATTGTTCAGAAAAAAATAAATAAAAATATTATATTATTATTTATTTATTATTATATTGTAAATATTGTTTGTGTGTGTGTGTGTATATATATATATATATATATATAAATGTATGTATGTATCTGAATCTATCTTCTTCCCTTTATCGTAGCACCTTGTGTGTGTGTGTGTGTGTGTATGTGTGTGTGTGTGTGTGTATATATATATATATATATATATATATATATATATATATATATATATATATATATAATTGTGTGTGTGTGTGTGTGTGTGTGTGTATATATATATATATATATATATATATATATATATATATATATATATATATATATATATATATATATATATATATATATATAAAAATATATATTAATATAATATAATGTATGTATGTGTGTGTATGTGTGTATCTGAATCTATCTTCTTCCCTTTATCGTAGCACCTTGTGAAGGGCAAGCGAATTAAGGACGGGGATGTTACTGGCTTTTAGGATGGTTGCACCGGCTCTTATTTTGCCAGAGGGAGCTTGCATTGTCAAAATAATTTCATGTCGATTTTTTGACAACTGACCCCGTATATAACTATAATATTAGCTCTACAAATATTATTTAGCTTCAACATGACTGTGACACTTTGGTCCCCAGCTTTCACTAGGAGGACAATATTGGTGCTGGAATATTAAACATTTTTATAAGGAAAAAATGTCAATCGTTTATGATCTAAAATGCAAACTAAATGTCATCAATCCAAGATTTACTAAAATTATTGTTTTTCCTAAATAATGCAGGACAAATGCATTGATTTCTTTTTAGTATGTTCTGTTAAAAAATAATCGTAATCATTTCAGAAAAAAAATATCCAATTCCAAAAAAGTTGGGACGTTGCATAAAATCTACATAAAAACAGAATGCCATGATTTGCAAATCTCAAACCCGTATTTTTTTTTAGAAAATAGAAAACCTATTAAATGTATAAAATTGAGAAAATGTAAAATTTTAAGAAAAAAAATAAGGTAATTTTGAAATTGATGGCAGCCACAGGTTTTTACACCGCATCCCAACTTTTTGGGAAATAAATCGTCACCACTCCAAACCTGCGGTGTCAGTCTCCCAGGTTTACACTCTGTATTCAGGTGCTGGCAGAAATAGGTGACCTCTGTGATTAAGCCCAATGTGGGTGAAACATGTCAGAGGGATGTGACCGATGGGTTGGGATTTGTGCAGAAGCCAGTTTTTCATTCACTTTACAATGGAGTTGAATACAGTTTGCCGGCAGTACCTGCATGCTATGTCAACTTTGTTGGAATTGGGGTTTTAGATATAAGCAACTAATGGTATCCAGCAAAGGATTCAGTTGAGCTGCAAGTATACACTATGTTACCAAAAGTGTTGGGACACCTGCCTTTATATGCACACAAACTTTAATGGCATCCCAGTCTTAGTATGTAGGGTTCAATATTGAGTTGGCCCACCCTTTGCAGCTAGAACAGTGTCAACTCTTCTGGGAAGACTGTCCACAAGATTTAGGAGTGTGTCTATGGGAATGTTTGACCATTCTTCCAGAAGCGCATTTGTGAGGTCAGGGCCTGTGAGAAGGTCCCTCCCTGACACAAATTTTCAGCTACTGTTATCTCATGTGTCGTAGAACTTGTCAGAAGTCACTCATGATAACAGAAGAATGGAGCATCATAGCGAAACAACACTTAGAGCTTTGGAGATAGAGAAGTAAACACTACAGCTATATATGCCTGGGTAAAATTTCATGAATGGGTTTTACAACCTGAGAACAAAGAAAGACGATCGGCTGCACTCCCACACAATGCAATGTCAGTTTTATTGTGTAAAAAAATGTAAAAACAAACATGGGCAGAGGAGACAGAAGGGTTAACGCGTTTCACACTTTAAAGATTCTATAGAGAAATTTGTGTATTAATGTAATGTTACCAATAACAACTTATAGTACATAAATATCCGGTCAACATTATAATTTGGCTCCTAAAAGCTCATCTTCTTTTAGCTGTGTGTTTGTAAAAAAATATGGTGCAACCTCTGTTTGTGTAATGTACAGTAGTGACGGTCATTGCCATCTAGCGGTCGATTGTGCACACTGTTCAATGTTAGCGCACATGAGAAACCTTCAGAAACCTATGAGGGAAGCCCCAAAGTATCTGCTGCTTTATTCCAGTGTTCTGTTGAGGTGCCCCCCCCTCTTCAAATAGTACCCGGGACGAACGGCATGCGCCGTACAGTGCCGATCCTGACCTCCCTGGGGCCCTGCCGCCGAAAATGACAAAATTACATGTCACCGACAGTGACATGTCATATTAAGGATTAAAGTTGATGCGGGGGGGGGGGGGGGGAGGGGGTGTTCTGCTGCTGTCGGAAATAACATCTTACATTAAAGTGAGAAGCGGGGGGTGCTGACTTCTTACCTCTTCTCCCATGCAGCCAGCCAGTTGAGAAGCAGGGTGAGGGGCCAAAAATGACTTCTCACCAAGCGGGGCCTCTAGTTATTTGGGGGGCCCTCCACAGCTTTGTGGGGCCCTAAGCGGCTTACATAGTGAGCCTATAGGGTGGATCGGCCCTGGCGCCGTACGTCATAGCACAACAGCTGATTTGCCATATAGCTGGGCTGATGTAACCAAGGCACATGCGCACATCGTAGGAGGTATCTCTTATTGGGAGATACCATTTCAAAGGCACAATTTATCCCTGTACAAACAGCGGGGGGAGATCGTAGTTCTCAGATTGTGCATCGCTGCTGCTGGAGGGCCTCTAGTGGCGAGGCACAATGTGAGAACTGCAGTCTCCCCCCGCTGTTTCTATAGGTTTGAGTTGTGCTCGTGAAATGGTATCTCCCATCGAGCGATGCCCTTTACGATGTGTGTTTTGCGCCCTGGTCACGTCGCTCCAGCTGAACGGCAACTCAGCTGGAGTGTGGCTCCGTCCTGCGCATGCGCGGGCACTATTCGATGGGGGGCACTTCTCGTCAGGACACCGGCATTGGTTAACCTACCAGCATATCTTTGAATTGTGGAAGGAAATTGGAATTTCTGGAAGAAACCCACTTGAACACATGCAAACTCCATGCAGCCACCTTTCAACGGCTGTTTTTTTTTTTTTTCCCACACTCTTGTAATTCTTCACTCGGCCTCAAATTTTGTTTTTCGAAGAGGCACTCTGATACAGACATGCTACAAGGTCAATTATAGAAGGTATTCCCTGTTGATGCTTACATTGGGCTATAGGTTATGGCAGAAATCTCAGATGTATTTCTCCCGGTGCTAAAAGCTGCCCTGGCTGAGCCCTATTCCATTAGAATCCTGTGTTCACTCACTTGGACTCATCCTCCGTCAATGAATCACATACCAAGATCATGCTAAGTGCAGTGAGGAGGCTCTGTTTTAAACGTGACCTGAAATTCCATCACGCATCCCGGTTCTTGTGACGTTCAGACATTGACCTTGCTAGTTGTGGTGGAAGAACCCTATTTATAGCGGACGGTTTAGCTATTGGTCACATTTTCTTTAATGTCATCTTAAAGGGCAACTATAATGTATTTTGATGGAGTTTTCATTTTGAGTTATTACTTTAACATTTACCTGAAAGTAATTTTAGATGAGACTTTACATTTTTACTTGTTTAAGACGTACACACTGTACATATACCTTATATTACCAAAACACACATGAACTTTAATGGCATCCCAGTCTTAGTCCGTAGGGTTCAATATTGAGTTGGCGCACCCTTACCATCTTGGTCTTTCGCAGGAAGCTGAAGACCTGGCTCCTCACACAAACCTTTCCTGCGTAGCCTCTCTTGTTCCATCTCTCATGCTGCTTCCACCTGCTTCTGTCTCCTCCTAGTCCCTGGGTTATTTTTTCCAGAGACTCCGCCAAGCGCAACGGGATCCTATGGGGTAAATGACCGTGCTATATCAAGATGCCACTCAACTCAACTCAACTTTGCAGCTAGAACAATTTCAACTCTTCTGTGAAGGCTGTCCACAAGGTTTAGGAGTGTTTCTATGGGAATGTTTGATCATTCTTCCAGAAGTGCATTTGTGAGGTCAGGCACTGATGTTGGAGAGAAGGCCTGGCTCGCTGTCTCCACTCTAATTCATCCCAAATGTGTTATTTTGAGTTGAGACCAGTCAAGTTCCTCCATCCCAAACTCGCTCATCCATGTCTTTTCGGACCTTGCTTTGTGCACTGGTCCAAATCATTTGGAGGGGGGATTGTGCTGTGGGGGTTGTCTTTCAGGGGTTGGGCTTGGCCTCTTCGTTCCATTGAAGGGAACTCTTAAGGCGTCAGAATACCAAGACATTTTGGACAATTTCATGCTCCCAACTTTGTGGGAACAGTTTGGGTATGGCCTCTTCCTGTTCCAACATGACTGCACACCAGTGCACAAAGCAAGGTCCATAAAGCCTTCTCAGCCTTCTCAGAAGAGTTGAAGCTGTTATAGCTGCAAAGGGTGGGCCAACTCAATATTGAACCCTGGGGACTAAGACTGGGATGTCATTACATTTAATACGCATCTAAAGGCCAGGGGCCCCAATTCCTTTGGTAATATAGGGCCAGATTCACAGCAGAGATACGATGAGAAGATACGTGTAAACGCGTCCAGGCGCATTTAGGACTGTCAAGTGATTGGGCGTTCATTCATTTAATTGGCCAGAATAACAATTTAATCTAAACAATGAAACTAATTAGTGCTCAAGCTCCGGACACGCTCAACACACATTTAGATGCATCAAGCGGTTTTTCTGCCAAAATGCTGCTGCTCCTGGACACACTGGCAGTGTTTTTTTTTTGCTTCTAAACACCTATGTGTGTATGGATGGACACACAGGCCAACATGGAGGGTCATTTGGAGGCAGAATGTAAAAACTCCAGACGCCCCTAAAAGCAGCATCTTTAATGTGTGCATGAGGCCGAATTTGTGCATTCTGGAATTCACTGCTACCAGATTCTTATAGACCATCTAGCAGGCTGAGTAGAATTAAACTAGGTGTGTGCTGAAGAGGTAGGCAATGCGGTCTGGGGTCAACTGTGCAGGTAGGCTATGTGGTCAACTGAAGAAGTAGGCTCTGTGGTCAGCTGAGCGCGGTAGACTATACAATTTTTTATCAACTGAACAGGTAGGCTACGTTCTCTGTAGTCAACTGAGCTGCTCTTTATCTATTGAGCAGGTTGGCTATGTGGTCTGTGGTCAGCTGAGCAGGTAGACTATGACCTTTGTTATCAACTGAGCTGGTAGGCCATGTTCTCTGTAGTCAACTGAGCCGTAAGGTCAAGCTCTTTAGAAACTGAGTGGGTAGGCCATGTTCTCTGTAGTCAACTGAGATGGAAGGTCAAGCTCTTTAGAAACTGAGCAGGTAGGCCATGTTCTCTGTAGTCAACTGAGCCGTAAGGTCAAGCTCTTTAGAAACTGAGTGGGTAGGCCATGTTCTCTGTAGTCAACTGAGCCGCAAGGTCAAGCTCTTTAGAAACTGAGCGGGTAGGCCATGTTCTCTGTAGTCAACTGAGCCGTAAGGTCAATCGCTTAAGAAACGGAGTGGGTAGGCCATGTTCTCTGTAGTCAACTGAGCCGTAAGGTCAAGCTCTTTGGAAACTGAGCAGGTAGGCCATGTGGTCTGTGGTCAACTGAGTATGTAGGCTATGCTTTCTGGTCAACTGAAGAGGTAAACTATGCTTGTAGTGATGTGGTGATGTAGATGGGGGCGATGTTGTGAATGGCCTTGTATGTTCCACTTTAAAAGGAGATTAGCAGTTTCCCATCTTTTTATATAGTGCAAGACAACCGGTATCCGAATGCCGCGATTATGGTATAATTGACATCATTCCTGCTAATTGCAGTTGCTGCTTTATGGCCTGGTGATTGGAAATAATCATTTTACACTTTAATTGGTGAGCATGTTTCTTTTTCAGACCATCTGAGAAGGAAAACAAGACTCGACTCGTTAGGTGATAATGAGTGGGAGTGTTTACAACGCTGGCTGTACAATGATTAGTCAGCGCGGGCGACGCTTGTGTTGTGTATCAGGACATTTTATGCTGAAAGGTGTCAAGTAGATGTTGTATAATTGCTTTCTTTTAGTGATTGCTTTGAGATCATATGGGGACCTCTCTCTTTTTCTCTTTTTAATGTTTGTATTCTTGGTTTTGTTGGTGCAGTGACACCTATAGGGGAAAAAAATAGACAAACTGCATCAAAACACAATGGCCCGGATTCACGTAGAACCGCGTAACGTATCCTATTTACGTTACGCCTCCGCAAGTGCCGTATTCTCAAACCAAAGTTGCGGCGGCGTAGCGTAAATAGGCCGATGTAAGCCCGCCTAATTTAAATGTGGTAATGTGGGCATGTGTTATGTAAATTTAATGTGACCCCCACGTAAATGACGCTTTTTACGAACGGCGCATGTGCCGTCCGTGAAAGTATCCCAGTGCGCATGCTCCAAATTAACCCACAAGAAGCCAATGCTTTTGACGTGAACGTAAATGACTCCCAGCCCTATTCGCGAACGACTTACGCAAACGGCGTAAAATTTTCAAAATTCAACGCTGGAACGACGTCCATACTTAACATTGGTACGCCGCATCTACGCCTCATATAGCAGGGGTAACTTTACGCCGGGAAAAGTCTAACGTAAACGGCGTATCTGTACTGCGTCGGCCGGGCGTACGTTCGTGAATTGGCGTATCTAGCTGATTTACATATTTCTACGCGTAAATCAGCGTACACGCACCTAGCGGCCAGCGTAAATATGCAGTTAAGATACGACGGTGTAAGAGACTTACGCCGGTCGGATCTAATACAAATCTATGCGTAACTGATTCTTAGAATCAGGCGCATAGATACGACTGCTCGGACTCAGAGTTACGACGGCGTATCGGGAGATACGCCGGCGTAACTCGTACGAGAATCCGGGCCAATGTCGCTTCATTTACAACTCCATGGCACATTAGTAGATGAGAGACGCTAGTTTTTAGTGAGATCCTGCCAATTATGAGTCATTACTGAATTAGAATATTTTCCTGTGTGATGCATGCTTGCCAAGAACTGCCTGACAATTTAAAGAGACCTTTCACATTGGGTGCGCTTACTGTGAGTGTGCTGCATAGTAGAGCTGCACAATTAATCGTCAAGAATCGTTATCGCAATTTTTTTTTTCCCCCCATTGCGATCTTGACAAACAATTTCTCGATCTTTTGTATGCAGAGAATTCTCTGCTCTCAGCCATCAAAATTCCGGGCAGTCTGCCAAGTTTTACAACATGGAAAAGTCTAAACATTGTAACAATTTGTCTTTTACATCAAAGGAATACATTTCTGTATGTAAATTAGGAAAGTTTAACCACTTAAACACTAAGGGGTAGATTCACAGAGGAGATACGACGGCGTATCTCCAGATACGTCGTCGTATCTCTGAGTCTGGCCGGGCGTATCTATGCGCCTGATTCATAGAATCAGTTATGCATAGATTACTATTAGATCCGACCGGCTTAAGTCTCCTACGCCGTCGGATCTTAACTTCATATTTACGCTGGCCGCTAGGGGCGTGTACGCTGATTTATGCCTAGAATATGTAAATCAGCTAGATACGCGAATTCACGAACGTACGCCCGGCCGACGCAGTACATTTATGCCGTTTACGTTAAGCTTTTCCCGGCGTAAAGTTACCCCTGCTATATGAGGTGTATATGCGGCGCACCAATGTTAAGTATGGCCGTCGTTCCCGCAAAGAAATTTGAAAAATTGACATCGTTTGCGTAAGTCGTCCGTGAATGGGGCTGGACGTCCTTTACGTTCACGTCGAAACCAATGACGTCCTTGCGGCGTACTTTGGAGCAATGCACACTGGGAAATTCCACAGACGGCGCATGCGCCGTTCGTGTAAAACGTCAATCACGTCGGGTCAGGGTTAATTTACATAACACACGCCCACCTCTTCAAAATTTGAATTAGGCGGGCTTACGCCGGCCTATTTACGCTAAGCCGCAAATTTCTTTTAAGAAAACGACATTCGCCTGTAAAAGTTGCGGAGGCGTAACGTAAATAGGATACGTTACACCCGCACAAAGAAACGCCATTCTATGTGAATCCACCCCTAAACCTTTTTCTGACTTTTTTTTTTTTTTAAGTTAAAATATATTTTTTTTGCTAGAAAATTACTTAGAACCCCCAAACATTATATACTATATACTGTGTGTGTGTGTGTGTGTGTGTGTGTGTGTATATATATATATAATATATGCCCGATTCACATACATCGGCGCATATTTATGCCGGCGTAGCGTATCTAATATACGCTACGCCGAAGCAGCGCAGAGAGGCAAGCACCAAATTCACTAGCACTTGCCTCCCAAACTGCGCTGGGTTCCCTCGGCAGTAAGCCGTTGTAGGTTGAAGTGGGCGTGAGCCATGCTAATGATGCGTGACCCCATGCAAATGATGGGCCGAGTGACATACAAGTACTTAAAACGAACGGCGCCATCCCGTGGACGTATCCCAGTGCGCATGCTCAGAATCACATCGGAACTACTCCCTAAGATACGACGGATCACTACCTACGATGTGAACGTAACCTACGCCTAGTCATATTCACGTACTACGTAAAATACGACGGCTTGTGTTCCCTGGTCCATACCTTGGCATCAGTTGCTCCTCATATATGGGGAATAACTTTACGTCGGACGTACGACTTACGCAAACCGCGTATATTATGCGCCGGGCGCAAGTACATTTGTGAATCGACGTATCTCCCTCATTTCCATGTTTGAATAGGAAATCAATGGGAGCGCCACTTGCGGCCAGCGTAAATATGCGCCCACGATACGCCGGCGGAGGAAAGTTACGTCAGTCGGATGAAGCCTATTTTCAGGCGTATCTTGGTTTCACAGTCCGGCGGATTGATACGATGGCGCATATTTACACTTACGTGAGATACGTCGGCGTAAGTGCTTTGTGAATCTGGCCCATAATAAATAAATATATATATATATATATATATATATAAAAATTTTAGGGACACTAGAGATTAAAATGGTGGTTGTTGCAATATTTTATGTCGCGCTGTATTTGCGCAGCGGTCTTTCAAATGCAATTTTTTGGGAAAAAATTACTTTAATGAATGGGAAAAAAAACAAACCAGTAAAGTTCGCCCAAACTTTTTTTTTTATAATGTGAAAGATTTTACGCCCCGCGAGAATCTTTTTTCTAAGTAAAAAAATTGTGATTTTCATTTTGGCCAGAATCATGCAGCTCTACTTGACTTTTCTTCAAGTCAAACCCCGAACACTTTAGCAGCGCAGGGCAAGTTTTTTTTTTGGTTTCTATTAGGGTTGCCCCGATACCACTTTTTTAAGACCAAGTACACCGAGATCCTTTTTTTCATGTACTCTCTGATACCGATTACTGATACTTTTTTTTTTTAATGTTTCCATGTGTCCCCAAATGCAGCCATGTGTCCCCAAATGCAGCCTTGTCCCCAAAGAGAAAGACATGGACTACCCCCCCCCCCCCCACTGCCGCCAAGTTTATGGCGCGGGGAACATTACAGCTTTCATTTGAATAGCTGTGTGTTCCCCGCCGCGACTCGTCATATATAGCCCCTCCCCCTTGTCCGGGGCACTTTGATAGACAGATCACCCATCCAATCCTGGGATCCAGTGGGCAAGCATCTAAGGGTGGAACTATTGAATCATAAGGCCTCATGCACACAGGGCATTGGAAAAAAAAATAATGAGCTGCAAGCCAGTACCGATCCCAGGAAAAAAAGTGGCTGTAAAAATGTGCTTTTAGTAGCTTTTTTTCATTGGCGCTAATGCGCGTTTAGCCACTTTGCCGTTTTAGCAACGTTTCTCTGCCTCTTCTATTTTCCACTCCCAAATACAATTTACTACAGAGCACAAGTCACATGACATGTCAATATCCAATGGTTTGCTATGACAAGGGGGGTTATTTACTAAAGGCAAATCCACTTTGCTCTACGAGTGCAAACTACAAGTACAAAGTGCACTTGAAATTGCACTTAAAGTGCACTTGGAAGTGCAGTCGCTGTAGATCCGAGGGGGAAATGCAAGGAAAATAATAAACAGCATTTTAGCTTGCACATGATTGTATAATAAAATCAGCAGAGCTTCCCCTCATTTCAGATCTATCCCTCAGATCTACAGCAACTGCACTTGTAGTGCAAAGTGGATTTGCCTTTAGTAAATAACCCACAGGCCCAGATTCACGTAGGAGAGCGCATCTTTGTGCGGGCGTAACGTATCCTATTTACGTTACGCCTCCGCAACTTTGACAGGCAAGTGCAGTATTCTCAAAGCAAAGTTGCGGCGGCGTAGCATAAATAGGCTGGCGTAAGCCCGCCTAATTCAAATGTGGAAGATGTGGGCGTGTATTATGTAAATGTATTGTGACCCCACGTAAATGACGCTTTCTCCGAACGACGCATGTGCCGTCCGTGAAAGTATCCCAGTGCGCATGCTCCAAATGAACCCGCAAAAAGCCAATGCTTTCGACGTGAACGTAAATTACGCACAGCCCTATTCGCGAACGACTTGCGCAAACGACGTAATTAACGGGAAATTCGACGCTGGCCCGACGTCTATACTTAACATTGGTAAGCCTCATCTACGCCTCATAGAGCAGGTATAACTTTACGCCGGAAAAAGCCTTACGTAAACGGCGTATCTGTACTGTGCCGGGCGCACGTTTGTGAATAGGCGTATCTAGCTGATTTACATATTTCTAGGCATAAATCAGCGTACACGCCCCTAGCGGCCAGTGTAAATATGCAGTTAAGATACGACGGCGTAGGAGACTTACGCTGGTCGTATGTTATACAAAATCTGGCGTATCTGATTCTTTGAATCAAGCGCCAAGATACGACGCCTCACACTCAGAGATACGACGGTGTATCTGGAGATACGCCGTCGTATCTCCTACGTGAATCTGGGCCACAGTGTTTTTCTACGGACCATCAAACATCTATGCAGACCTATATGAACACAATTTTTGTCTGTACGAAGGGTGGATCATACTTACCCTAACTTATGGTCCCAGCAGTAGTGTGGGGTAGTCTGCTGTGTTGCTACATCTATCTTAGGCTGGATGGTCATGACAAGCACATATATCTTTTGGAATACGCCACTTTATACACACTATTTTGTTATATATGATGACTTTCTATTTTTGCACCCTTTCCTTTCCCCGAAGAAGGAAAATACATGTAAATCCGAAACGCGTTGGAATTGCTATGCGAACACCTTCAAGGACTGGCCTTCCACCTTCTACAGGCCACTCTTGGTGTTCCAGCATTTTCAAGGCTCAGGGTGCTCTCTCTGTAACATTTGTAAATATGTCATCAGATTTGCATGTTGTTCATGTCTATTGTTCATGTTTTTATATTTTGTACCAATAAAACGTTGATATTTTTTATATACATATTGCTCTTATACTCGGTGTCTATTCTGCCTCCCAAAAAGTCCCAAGGGGCATACCTGTTTTTTACTTTGCTATGAGAACCGTCTTAAAGCGGGAGTTCACCCGAATTTTTTTTTTTAACATTAGATTGATGCTCATTTTGTCTAGGGGAATCGGGTAGTTTTTTTTAAAAACGAAGCAGTACTTACCGTTGTAGAGAGCGATCTTCTCCGCCGCTTCCGGGTATGGTCTTTGGGACTGGGCGTTCCTACTTGATTGACAGTCTTCCGACGGTCACATCCATCGCGTCACGAGTAGCCGAAAGAAGCCGAACGTCGTTGTGGCTCTATACGGCGCCTGCACACCGACGTTCGGCTACTTTCAGAAAATCGTGACGCGATAGATGCGACCATCGGAAGCCTGTCGAAAGCCTGTCAATCAAATAGGAACGCCCAGTCCCGAAGACCATACCCGGAAGCGGCGGAGAAGATCGCTCTCTAAAACGGTAAGTACTGCTTCGATTTTAAAAAAACTACCCGATTCTCCTAGACAAAACGAGCATCAATCTAATGTTAAAAATTAAGTTTTCGGGTGAACCTCCACTTTAACTGATCTGATTTCGGCTCATTGATTCGAATGGAAGTCGCATCCAAGTCTGATCATCATGTTCCGACTTGTGGCATGCAACTCTGAGGATCTTGAAAGGGAATCCCACACCAAAATAAAAAAAAGCTATAAAGAGCAATAGTGTGTGTGTGTGTATAATAAATATATACAGTAAAACCTTGAATTGCGAGAGTAATGCGGTTAACGAGCGTTTCGCTATACGAACATTAGCAGCAAGCCACAGCGGTGTGCAGTACCACATTTATCCTGATGTGCGGGGGCGCCAGAGCCAATCTGAGCCATTTTGGAAATACTTAGTTTCCGAGGTTTTACGAGTTCAGACAAGCTGTCCATGAGCCTTTCCGAGTATTTCCGAGGCTCTACAGCACCCCCCACCTCTGGCCACAGTATTGCATGCCTTTAGAAGTTAAAATGCGGAACAAATTATTTTCGCTTCCATTGACTTCTATGGGAAAACTTGCTTTGATATGCGAGTGCTTTGGATTACGAGCATTCTCCTGGAACGGATTATACTTGTAATCCAAGGTTCCACTGTATATACAAATTGTGTAATATGGCATATTTGGTAGGTATCAATTTTTAACAAGTCTTTTTTTTTTTTCTCTCTCCTTTTTTTCAGTTTCTAGTGAAGATCTACATGCCAGCCTATATTTTATCAATGCATCTCTGCAAGAGGTAGTATTTGCTAGCACCACGGGGGCTCTGGTACCCTGCCCTGCAGAAGGAGTCCCTCGTGTGACGCTCAGATGGTACCTAGCAACGGGCGAGGAGATCTACGATGTCCCTGGGATCCGCCACGTCCACCCCAATGGCACTCTCCAAATTTTCCCCTTCCCTCCTTCAAGCTTTAATAACTTAATCCATGATAATACTTACTATTGCACAGGCGAAAACCCTTCAGGGAAAATCAGGAGTCAGGATGTCCACATTAAGGCCGGTGAGTAGATGAACTTGCATGCATTGTGTTCAGGGCAGGACTTAGGGTGGTGGGGGCCCCTGGGCTTGAGTGTTGAAGGGGCCCCCTGGAGCCGAGAATTGGGGGGGATCGAAGTTGTTGAGCGGGGGGGGGCGAATTGAAGTTGTTGAGCGGGGGGGAGCGCATTAAAGTTGTTGAGCGGGGGGGGGGATTTTGCAGTTGTTGAGGGGGGGGAGTGCCTCTCACCTGTGCCAACAGCCGGGGCCACAGACTGTCATTAGCCCGGCCGTCGGCTTTCTTCCCTTCAGCAGCCACAGTCCTCCACACACCACTCTGGTTCCTCCTGCTTCCGTGCTGCCTCCTCTTGCAGTGCGGGAAAATTAACCCTTTTGCGGGACTGCGGGAAGAAGCTGTCTGTGCGGGAAAGTCCCACAGAATCCGTGCGTGTTGGGAGGTATGCGCAGGGCCGCCATCAGGAATTTTGGGGCCCCTTGCACAGCTTAAGGCATGGGCCCCCTGAAGCAGAGAACCTAGGGGGGGTGGGGGTGCTGCCGCCTGAAATTGAGAAGCGTGGGGGCTGCCGCAAATTGAGAAGCGGGGGGGGCCTTTACAAAAAAAAGAAGAAATAAAGAAGAAAACAAATATATATAAATATATGTAGCCTTTTAATAAAAAGAAAAAATAAACCTCTGGGCCCTTTAATAATAAAAAAAAAAAACATTTATAAAAAATACATAAAAAAAGGGAGGTTGCCAAACCCGGGGGCCCTGGGGACCTCTGGGCCCCTGGGAACCTCTGGGCCTTTTAATAAAAAATAAACAAAAATAAAAAAATAAAATAAAAAAAGGGGGGGTTGCCACATGGGACCCCCCTTTAATAAAAAAAAAAAAAAAATATATATATATATATATATATATATATATATATATATATATATATAAAAAAAAAATTAATTTTTTTTATAAAAAAATAAAAAAGGTGGGTTGCTATCCGGGGGCCCTGGAGACCCCTGGGCCCTTTAATAATAATAATAATAAAAAAAATATATATATATATATATATATATATATATATATATATATATATAATATATATAAAAATAAATATATACAATTTTTTTTTTTTTACAAAAAATAAATAAAAAAAAGGGAGGTTGCCGTCCGGGGCCCTGGAGACCCCTGGGCCCTTTAATAATAATAAAATATATATATATATATATATATATAATATTATATATATAAAAATAAAAAATATATAAAAAAAACATTTTTTTACAAAAAATAAATAAAAAAAAGGGGGGTTGCCGTCCGGGGCCCTGGGGGCCTCCGGGCCCCTGGGGACCTCCGGACCCCTAAAAAAAAAAAAAAAAAAAAAAATTTTTTTTTTTTTTTTTTTTTTTTAAAGGGGGCCCCCTATTGGGTGGGGCCCCTGGGCTTGAGCCCAGTCAAGGCCAATGGTAAGTCCGGCCCTGATTGTGTTTATACCTAAACTTTTTTGAAATCCCCTTTCCTTGCATAAAATGTGCCCAAGGTAACAATGGTGCTAAAGTGTAGACAGTTTGTAGATAGATACAATAGATAGATGGATCCAAGTTTTCTTTTTGAAGGACCTTGGATCCTAAACCCAAGCTGTATGGTGCCACTACTTATTTTCATGTTGTGATTGACCCCTTCCTGGAGGTAAGCCCCAGCTATTCAACCCTCCAATGCCAGAGCTTCTATTTTCCACAATATATAACTACCGGTACTTAGGCCCGGATTCTCGTACGAGTTACACCGGCGCATCTCCAGATATGCCGTCGTAACTCTGAGTCCGAGCAGTCGTATCTATGCGCCTTAGAATCAGTTACGAATAGATTTGTATTAGATCCGACCGGCGTAGGTCTCTTACGCCGTCGTATCTTAACTGCATATTTACGCTGGCCGCTAGGGGCGTGTACGCTGATTTACGCCTAGAAATATGTAAATCAGCTAGATACGCGAATTCACGAACGTACGCCCGGCCGACGCAGTACAGATACGCCGTTCACATTAGGCTTTTCCCGGCGTAAAGTTACCCCTGCTATATGAGGCGTAGATGCGGCGTACCAATGTTAAGTATGGACGTCGTTCCCGCGTCAAATTTTGAAAATTTTACGTCGTTCGCGAATTGGGCTGGGCGTCATTTACGTTCACGTCGAAAGCATTGGCTTCTTGCAGGTTAATTTGGAGCATGCGCACTGGGAAACTTTCACGGACGGCGCATGTGCCGTTGGTAAAAAGCGTCATTTACGTGGGGTCACATAAAATTTACATAACACACGCCCACATCTACCACATTTGAATTAGGCGGGCTTACGCCGGCCTGTTTACGCTACGCCGCCGCAACTTTCGTTTGAGAATACGGCACTTGCCTGTAAAAGTTGCGGAGGCGTAACGTAAATAGGATACGTTACGCCCGCACAAAGATACGCAATTCTACGTGAATCCGGGCCTAAGTGCGCAAAACCGATATATCAATAACTCAGAGGTAATTTATATATAATCATAACTTGTAACAAAAGACTTCACACACAATATACATCAAAATATCAAGTGACTTGTCCATCATAGAACATATGGTTGAAACTTCTGCATTATACAAAGTAAGCTTCAAAACATAAAGTATATTTAAGTCCACTTGTGAAATCTTAGAAATAAGTGAAAATCCATGTGCAATAGTCCCAAACCACCTTAAATTCAAATGTGCCAGTTCCCTTACCAAATGGTAATGATCTCTAAATTATCAGAGGTCAACAGCATGGAAACCATCTGATCAAGAGCCACCAAGCGAAATACAGGCTCCAAAATCTCAAGGGTCCGCCACTGGTTATCCAAAGACCTCTCCTCAGAATAGGGATAAATGGACCATAGAGTAGTATAGCCTAAAACCACATAATTACTATATTTATTGGCGTATAACACTCACTTTTTTTAACCCTGAAAATGGAGGGTAAACTGTGCCTGCGTGTTCTACGCAGGGGGCAGTGGAAAGTTTTTTTCCTGAAAGTTTTCCTTAAAGTTAGGGTGCGTGTTATACGCCGATAAATACGGTAATTACAAAAAAATAAACTCGTAAATCTAAAAGCATCTTATGGACAAAAAAGACACACCAGAGAACATCAGCAGGTGTGTAACATCATAAGCAAATGGACTCACCCTTCATGTATTTTGGGCCAGATTCACATAGAATTACGTTGCTCCACGGCTGGGTAACGTATGTGATTTACGTTACACCGCCGCAGGTTTACAGCATAAGTGCCTGATTCTCAGAACTCTTACCTGTAAACTTGCGGCGGTGTAACGTAAATGCTCTCGGCGCAAGCCCGCCCCATTCAAATGGGGCGGGCACCATTTAATTTAGGCGCGTTCCCGCACCGAACGTACTGCGCATGCTCCGTCGGGTAAATTACCCGACGTGCATTGCGCTAAATGACGTCGCACGGACGTAATTTGTTTAGACGTTAACGTAAATGGCGTCCAGCGCCATTCACGGACGACTTACGCAAACGACGTTGTTTTTTAAATTTCGACGCGGGAACGACGGCCATACTTAACATGGCTTAGGACAACTAGGGCTCAGCCCTAATTTTACGAGGCGTAACTCGATGGAAACGACGTAAAGTTAGATCGACGGGCAGCGCGGACGTTCGGGAATCGCCGTAACTATTAATTTGCATATTCTACGCCGAACGCAATGGCCTCGCCACCTAGTGGCCGGCCTAGAATTGCATCCTTAAGATCCGACAGTGTAACCTGTCGGATCTTAGGGCTAGCTATGCGTAACTGATTCTATGAATCAGCCGCATAGTTAGGACGGCCCTAACACAGAGATACGACGGCGTATCAGGAGATACGCCGTCGTATCTCTTTTGTGAATCTGGCCCTTTGTCTGTACAATGGACGTCTTAATTTATGCCCTAAAGGTATCCGTTGTACAGACGAAACACGTGTAGGAAGTATTTTATTATGAGTTATAATGATGTATGGTTTACCACTAAGTTATTGATATATTGGTTTTGTGCATTTTAGTTATAGTAGTAGTAGTAGTAGTAGTAGTAGTAGTAGTAGTAGAAGTAGAGTTTCCTGGTGTCCGGGATACAAAAGTGCTGCATCACCCTTTTGCACGAAGCACAATTTTTTGGGAGTTTAGTTGCCACCATATATGGCAGCCGTAAGAAAGTTTGCTTTGAAACAAAAGTATGGAATCACTGATATTCTGAGATGATGAATGGTTAGGCCTGGACAATCTAACATTCTGCTAAACTACTCCTCACAGTATAAAATAAGGAAGGATATTTGCACTGTCATTCCAAAATCATGTTCTACTCAAAAGGAACAAAATAAGGTCCCGATGAACAAACAAGGCCCATGATTACAAACAGTTCACACAAAGGTAGACAGGCTTTAAAGCGGAGTTCCGGCCACAATTTCACTTTTTAAATATAAATACCCCTGTAATACACAAGCTTAATGTATTCTAGTAAAGTTAGTCTGTAAACTAAGGTCCGTTTTGTTAGGTTGTTACAGCATTTAGACACTTTATAAAATAGAAATTGACTGGGGCCATCTTAAGTGTGGGCATCATGAAGCCAGACTGTATGACTTCCTGGATTTCAGCCTTGCAGATCTCGCACATGCTCAGTGCTGCACAGGCAGTGTAATAGGTTTCAGATCAGGTTTCAGCACCTGTACTGTCCAAGTCGCATGATTCTTCGAGACTGGGGAGTGCACAGACTCCTGGAAAGTTACACCCACTACATTCCCAGGAGTCTGTGCGGTGTAGGTTAGAAAGCTTAAGCACCTAGGTGCAGGAAGAGGGAAGATTAACTATTCTGCCTAGCAACAACACTTTGAAGGCATCCAAAAATATAAAAATGTTCTTAAAGGACTAATGACATTTTTTTAAAACTACTGATGTAATGTTATATTTATGGGTGGAACTCCACTTTAAATAGGAGACTTGCAACATCCATCAACACTTCTACAACTGAAGAAGCCAATGCGGCATCTGCTTCATCTATCCCTTACATTTCTTGGTAGTCTACTTAAATGTATCCACAAACCAAACTTTTTTTAGCTTAGCTATCTGGGACATTCTTCCCACTCTACACATATGTAAGGGGAGTATTCTTCCCACCGACTACCAATGTAAAGGGAGTATCTTTCCCACTGATTACCAATGTAAGGAGACTATCCTTTCCACTGACCTTTAATGTAAGGGGAGTATCCTTTCCACTGACCTTCAATGTAAGGGGAGTATTCTTCCCACTGACCACCAATGTAAGGGGAGTATTCTTCCCACTGACTGCAAATGTAAGGGGAGCATTCTTCCCACTGACTGCTAATGTAAGGGGAGCATTCTTCCCACTGACTGCAAATGTAAGGGACATTCTTCCCACTGACTGCAAATGTAAGGGGAGCATTCTTGCCACTGACCACCAATGCAAGGGACATTCTTTCCACTGACCACCACACTGATGTACTGTGAGGTGTAGGTATAGTAATTATTGCCATGTGTTCCTGAAGATATGTATCTCTGAAAGGTATTCTGATGGTTCCTCCACACTAAAATTATTAGGAAAGGCTGTCCTAGTGGCTGCAACGTTAAATCCATTACCACCTCCATTTTATTCAATAGAGTGATTAATGGATTTGAACTTTATGAAGAAGACCATTCTGTCTTCCAATCCAATAGCCAGGAAGTGAGAAATGATTTTCCAAAGGGGGACGCAGGCTGCTATATAAATTTGTAGCGCTACCCCCGAAGGAGCCGCTGTTTGATTCAGGATCTACTCTCTTTTGGCTCGACCCAGCCCTATTCAACTAGCTTGAGCCCTCCCTTGACACATCAAAATTCTGGTAGTGGGATATTGTGACCCCTGCAGGGGTGGGGTCACAATAGCAGGTACATGCAATGACAATAAGATAATGAATTACCTGTTGTAATGGACGGTCTCTCCAGACAAGAAAAATACACTTCACACAGTAATATAATAATATAAGAGATAAGTTTACTGCATAGAAACTTGGAAACAACAGGTATATGGTTTAGACATATACACAATTAATGAGTGATACCCAGTTTGATTCGCAAGGGTCCTTGCAAGAATCAGCAATTAATGTAACTAGTGAGATTCTTTTGAACTTTGGAATGGTACCATCCGTCTAAACTAAAAAGGAGTCTATATTCGTGAGTGCCCCTAATGGGTAGTTCTGTAGATCAGTCAATATCTGTGTTGCGGCCAGTTGGTGCACATTAAAATTGTAATCCACGGGTAATAGTTAATGAAATAAGCTATGCAACATAATGTCTGAAGGCAGTAGAACGTTGGTGGATTGATCGCTCTTCAGCATCAATCTCTTCTATGGAACACTGATACGATTAACTAGGTCTCTAAGTTTCGGCTGTGTCCGTGGCCTGTGAAATAGTACTGGGTGTCTATAATCAGAAAGTCAGAAGCTGAGCATGTACTCTCTTACCCGACAGGCCGATCCGCCTGATTTCTCCTCAAAAGGGGGGGGGGGGGCGTTGGTAAGGCACTGCTCTACAGCACGAAGGATCCCGGACGAGGGTACTCCACTGGTTCTATTGTCAGCTGGGCCGCCTCTTCGGTCTCCGGGAACACGGGCAGGATGCTGGGGTCTTGCTTCTGCCTGGATGGCTGGTCTCTCGGTGAATAGGCCCAGGCTTCTGGCCTAGTAGCACGGCTGTGATTATCAGCAGCTCCGCTGAGGAGAGAGTGCAGATCCCGAGAGAGCGAAGTCAGCCCCTCCCCTTTCTTAAATAACTTCCCATGTCCGTTCTGACTGGCTGAGTAGAGTTGTCACGTGCTCCAATGGTACGGGGCATTGGCAGGGGCGTAGTCTGTTTTCTCCTCAGAGTCAAATAGAGTTCATTAGCTGGATTCAGGTAGGGGCGCGCATCTTTAAGGTGGCGTAGCGTATGGCATTTACACTAAGTAAGTTAGAGGCAAGTGCTGTATTTACAAAGCACTTGCCTCCTAAGTTACGGCGGCGTAGCGTGAATTGGCCATCGTAAGCGCGCCTAATTCAAATGAGGATGCGGGGGCCGTGTTTTATGTATATTACTTGTGACCCGACGTGATTGACGTTTTTTGTACATATCCCAGTGTGCATTGCTCCAAAGTACGCCGCAAGGACGTATTGGTTTCGACGTGAACGTAAATTACGTCCAGCCCTATTCATGGACGACTTAAGCAAACAACGTAACATTTTAAAATTTCGATGCGGGAACGACGGCCATACTTAACATTGACTAGTCCAGCTATTTGATGGAATAACTTTACGCCGGGAATCGCCTTACGTAAACGGCGTATCTTTACTGCGACGGGCAATCGTACGTCCGTGAATCGTCTAGTCATTTACATATTCTACGCCAAACTCAACGGAAGCGCCACCTAGCGGCCAGCCTAAAAATTACACTTTAAGATACGACGGCGTAGGAGACTTACGCCGCTCGTATCTTAGCCTAATTTAAGCGTATCTGGTTTCCAGAATACGCTTAAATTTGCGACGGTGCAGATTCAGAGTTAGGCCGGCGTATCTACTGATATGCCGGCCTAACTCTCTCTGAATCTAGCTACATATCTCCTGCTACTCACAGCCCCGCAATGCATAACTTCATAACAATGTCTAACATATTTACAAATGTGAATGTAATTCCAGCTGGGGTGACCTGTCGTGAGACTCTTACAAAGTGACCCCGCTACAAATTATTAAATAGCATTTCAATTGGTTTATTCATGTTCTCTCTTTTAAATATTCTGTAGTCAACATTGTTGAGTATCACTTGTGTATTTCGTTATAGTGTTACGGGAAGCGTATACGGTCCGAGTGGAAGATCAGAAAGCCATGAGAGGCAATGCAGCAGTCTTCAAGTGCATTATCTCCTCCCCAGTGGAGGCGTATGTCTCCTGGGAGAAGGACACAGTCTCACTTGTCTCAGGTAAGTGGTCATATTTAGGTCTCAGTGTCATACATGACATGGGTATTGCCTTCTCCTAGACTCCAGAGGACTGTGAAATGTACAAGTGTTGGGTTATTTCTTTTGGCATCTAACTACCACTGTGAAGGAATTGGCATCTTTGATTAAAGTCTTTATCCGCCTTATAATTAAGTTTTGTCTCTTAGGGTTACTGAACTTCCTGATTGTATCTGTGTGCTGTCGTATTTGTGCTGAGCTGAGCTTTTTTAAGGTATTATAAGGGAAGAAAGAAAAAAGGGACATAGCAATGTTATCCAATGATTGAGATTGGACGCAAGTAGACGTGTCACCTGTACATAGTACAACCCAATGCTTTGTCTTTACTGCACATATCCAATTCAGTCCTTGGATCTGGTGACATCACCATTGTATTGTATTTTCGTAGTGGTGCTTCTCTGATCATATTGTTTCTAATGAATTCCTAGCCTGTGGTCTTCTGATTTTTGGTACAAGTCACATAATGGCTGCCTCTTCTGTGTTCTCTGGGTGGGTATTGAGGAGCACCCAGTACAAACCTTCATGACACTTACAAGTCAAATCCAAATGTTTGTAGAATAAAGGTATCAGACGAAGCCAACATATTTCAGGGGAAATGCTGTCTTCTGTCAAAGACAGGACCTACCATTGCCATAAAACGAATTTCACTTGCCAACAAGCCCAACATGAAAGACTTTGCCCTGTGAAGGTTAACCATAACCTGGATCATGGTTTGGCTCTCGAAAGAAAAGCTAAAGTATTGGAGTACTAAACTGAGCTGACTATATTCCACAGTCCTGTTGCAACCTGGGAGCGCTACCAACCCACATGCAAATATCGAATGCTTGGAAAGTCGCCATTAAGACACTACCGGTAAAACCGACACCAATAGGAGACGTCACTATTGCACTGTGCTATGCAGTATGCATGTTCAGCTAGAGTTGGAATTTCAATAGCTTCTAGCGGCAGAACCGTAGGATTACAACATGTATATAGGTACATGCATGACCCTGGTGATGTCTGATTTTAGAAATGGAACCTTGCTTTATTGTTTCCTATGCCGGTTTATGCAAAAATCAATGTGCATCAGGCAGAAGCTCATAATAAACCATGCTTTGTAGCTCTCTAACTTAATCAAGGGATCAGGCCACCTAAATGTAGTATGTTAGTTATTGTGAGCCTCGTGCACATGGCCATATAGAATTTGAGCAGGGTCTTGCTGGGTGAAAAGTGATCCATGCTGCATCTCAATTCATACAGACCTACCTACATGTGTCTGAATTTAAAGCGGAGTTCCGGCCACAATTTCACTTTTTAAATATAAATACCCCTGTAATACACAAGCTTAATGTATTCTAGTAAAGTTAGTCTTTAAACTAAGGTCCGTTTTGTTAGGTTGTTACAGCATTTAGACACTTTATAAAATAGAAATTGACTGGGGCCATCTTAAGTGTGGGCATCATGAAGCCAGACTGTATGACTTCCTGGATTTCAGCCTTGCAGATCTCGCACATGCTCAGTGCTGCACAAGCAGTGTCAGATCAGGTTTCAGCACCTGTGCTGTCCAAGTCACATGATTCTTTGAGACTGGGGAGTGCACAGACTCCTGGAAAGTTACACCCACTACATTCCCAGGAGTCTGTGCGGTGTAGGTTAGGAAGCATTAAGCACCTAGGTGTAGGAAGTGGGAAGATTAACTATTCTGCCTAGCAACAACACTTTGAAGGCATCTCATTTTTTTTGGGGGGGGGGGGGGGGGGGTTGAAAGCTGGGTTCATTCTGCACATGCACGACAATCACTGCCTACCATATTTCCCGGTGTATAAGGCGACAGGGCGTATAAGACAACCCCCTAAATCTACAGGTTTTTACTATGTTTTTTTTTGCCTGTACTCACCGTATAAGAAGACCCCCCCCCCTTCCCCTTCCGAGGCTTTTGACTCTTCATATCTTTCTTCGTTCTTGCTGGAGCCATATCCTTCCTTCTTGCTGGAGCTGGAACCAATCACGGCGATCAATGTATTCTATTAATGAATACAAAGCCTGCTTGGATTGGCAGAGGCTGTAACATCATCAGCCCACGCCTCTCTGACTTTCAAAGCCAATTCGAGCAGGCTACTGTATGTAGCCTGCTCAGATTGGCAGAGGTGGTTACTCCAATCCGAGCAGTCTCTGTATTCATTTGAATACATCGCTCACCGGGATTGGCTCAGCGGCAGTGGCGTTGCGTCCATAGAGGGCGCAGGAGCGCCGCCCCGTCACCCTCCTGCACCGCCACTGAATACAATACACAGATTCATGCATTGCATGAATCTATGTATTATTGCTGCCGCCCACTATTCAGATGGCCGGCCCCCTGGTGAGCGCCGGCCATCTGAATAATGGCAGCTGGTTGGCTTTGGAAGTGCCTATCTCTGATAGGCTTTCCGATTTACAGCCCTCAGGCTGTAATCGGCTTCCGAATGGTTAGCCAGGGGATGCACGGGGGGTGCATTCTATGGCTAACACTGACTTTCGTCTCAGCCAATCAGGTTCACCGGTTCTGGTTACCGGTAACCTGATTGGCTGAAGCTTCATCGGGGGTGGGAGAAGACATCGAGGGACCGTGGAAGGAGGTTGGCTGACCCCAGAAAGGTAAGTGCCGGGCGGGGGGGGGGGGTAGGGGCAATCTGACTGGCAGCATTTTACAGGGCACAGTGGGGACAATTGATGTGGGCACAGTGGGGACAATTGATGTGGGCACAGTGGGGACAATTGATGTGGGCACAGTGGGGACAATTGATGTGGGCACAGTGGTAACGATTGATGGCATGGCACAGTGGTTGCATTTGATGGCACAGTGGCTGCGTTTGGCATTGCACAGTGGTGACAATTGATGGCACAGTGGCTGCGTTTGATGGCATGGCACAGTGGTTGCGTTTGGCATGGCACAGTGGTGACAATTGATGGCACAGTGGCAACAATTGATGGCATGGCACAGTGGTGACAATTGATGGCACAGTGTGACAATTGATGGCACACTGGCGACAATTGATGGCATGGCACAGTGGCTGGATTTGATGGGCACAGTGGCTGCATTTGATGGCATGGCACAGTGGTTGCGTTTGGCATGGCACAGTGGTGACAATTGATGGCACAGTGGCGACAATTGATGGCATGGCACAGTGGTGACAATTGATGGCACAGTGGTGGCAATTGATGGCATGGCACAGTGGCTGCATTTGATGGGCACAGTGGCTGCATTTGATGGGCACAGTGGCTGCCTTTGATGGTGCCCATCAAAGGCAGCCACTGTGCCCATCAAATGCAGCCACTGTGGCTGCCTTTGATGGGCACAGTGAGGCTGCAATTGTGTTTTTGTTTTTTTCGTTTGTTTGTGCCCCCCCAAAAATGTTGAGCACCAGCCGCCACTGCTCAGCGGTATAGACTGTATGTAGCCGAAGCTACATAGAGTATAACCACACATCCAGCAGGCATCTGAGCAGCTGACCTGGCGTATAAGACGACCCCTGCTTTTTGGCGAGTTTTGGTTAATTTCTGGGTGGACTTGACCCTTCAAACTGATTTATTCGTGTATCTACATATTTATTTTGCTTGGGGGACATCACATCACCCTTGCTTTTTGTACCGTTGTATTATAAAAACCTGTTTGCACATATCACGTCTCATAAGCAGCAAAACAAAGCAGCATTAGACGGTGTGAGGCGATCTTTTGTGGTTTTCGAATACTAAATTGTGGTTTGGCGTGGTGATGGAACCTCTGGGCTTGTGGCTTGTGATAATGTCTGGTTGCCTAGCAACAGGGTGACTTGAATTGTGTCTTGTTCTCTTATAATAGGCCCAGTGTCTGGATGAAAGCTGGATTGTATTGGATAGTGCTAGGCAATGTGATTTGCTCTAGGATACCTGTAGCCAGCAGGGAGGGGGGGTGAAGCTTGTAGTTCACATATCAGGCGCACAGGGCAGCTAACTGCAATGAACATCATAGAATATGGCTGATCGGGCATGCTGGGGCTGGTAGTTGTACAGCAGTTGGTCTACACAGGGGGGTGTTGATTTACTAAAGGCAGACAAGACTATACACACTGCAAGTCCAGTTGGACTCTGCAAGGGCATTTGTTCTAGAGCTTTGTAAATGATGGGAAGCTCTGCTGACTCCATCATCCAATCGGGTGTAAGCAAAATGCTTTTTTTTTTCTTGCATGTTATTGGGTATTTTTTGCAAAGTGAAGCTTCACCTCATTTACTTAGCCCTGCAACTGCACTTGTGCACTTCCAAAGTGCACAATCTATTTGTCTTTTGTAAATCAACCCCAGGCTGATTAAGGTCAGTTATTGCCCATCCTACCTGTACTTGCACATCACAGCATAAAGTTGAACTCTATTAGGTAGATTCAGGTACATTGGAATAAAGTTACGGCGGCATAGCTTAGCGTGTTTAGGCTACGCCGCCGTAAATTAGCTAGGCTAGTAATGATTCTCAATATACTTGCCTGCTAATATACGGCGGCGTAGCCTAAAGCGGGCGGGCGTAAGGGCGCCTAATTCAAATGTGTTGGGGGGGCGTGTTTAATGTAAATGAGGCTTGACCTCACGTTTTTACGTTTATTCTATACTGCGCCGGGCCCCTACATTTCCCAGTGTGCATTGCGGCTACATACGCCGCACGGGCCTATTGATTTTGACGTGGACGTAAACGACGTAAATCCCGATTCGCGGACGACTTGCGCAAACGACGTAAAAAATTTGAATCTCGCGGCGGGGACGTCGGCCATACTTTAACATTGTTATTCCACCTAATAGGTGGAATAACTTTAGGCCTGCTAATGCCTTACGGAAACGGCGTAAATCGACTGTGGCGGCCGGGCTTATGTTAGTGAATCGGCGTATCTACTCAATTACATATTCTACGCCGACCGCAATGCAAGCGTCACCTAGCGGGCAGCAGAAATATTGCAATCTAAGATAGGACGGCGCAAGCCGTCGTATCTTAGATATGTTTAAGCGTATCTCTGTTTGAGCATGCACTTAAACATAAGTCGGCGTAGATTCTGAGTTAGGTCGGCTTATCTACTGCAGTGCAAAAAGCAGAACATCTCACATTCCGATAAGCATGCTGATATGAGAAGAGAGCAGAGTAACAGTGAAAATCCTCACCATGCTTGCTCTTACTTTCATTGTCTAGTCCCAGGGGTCTCCAAACTTTCTAAACAAAGGGCCAGTTTACTGTCCTTCAGACTTAAAGTGGGTTGGATTGTGGACATTGGGAGTAGAAAAGTGTAACGGAACGTCCCACACTCCGCTTGAGTGCTTCCATCATATACCACTTCCTCCATTCTGAATATAGATATTGGATATTATAGCCACATATTACAACCAAGTACTAGGCAGGACTCATTTGGCTGCCTGGTGGAACTGTTTATTTGAACAAGAATACAGGTTTTTTATACACTTGAGGAGGTCACTCGCCACACTAACAATGACCCAAATATTTACTCAAAACATCACACAATGGTTTAGCTAACAAGGTACAGCTGACTCGTGGCTAATCCCATCCCATCACAGAGAATCCTTAACCACTTCCATACAGGGCATTTTCACCCCCTTCCTACCCAGTCCATACAGGGCATTTTCACCCCCTTCCTGCCCAGTCCATACAGGGCATTTTCACCCCCTTCCTGCCCAGACCAATTTTTAGTTTTCAGCGCTGTTGCACTTTGAATGAAAATTGCGCGGTCGTGCGACGTGGCTTAAAATTTACACCCTTTTTTTTCCCCCACAAATAGAGCTTTCTTTTGGTGGTATTTGATCACCTCTGCGGTTTTTGTTTTTTGCGCTATAAACAAAAGAAGAGTGACAATTTTGAAAAAAACACAATGGGCCAGATTCAGGTAGAATCGCCTAAATCTGCGGCGGCGTAACGTATCACATTTACGTTACACCGCCGCAAGTTTTACGGGCAAGTGCTTGATTCACAAAGCACTTGCCTGTAAAGTTGCGGCGGCGTAGCGTAAATCCGCCCGGCGCAAGCCCCGCCTAATTCAAATGAGCCGGGTAGGGGGCGTGGATCATTTAAATTAGGCGCGTTCCCGCGCCGATCGTACTGCGCATGCGCGTCCCTAAAATTTCCCGTCGTGCATTGCGCTAAATGAAGTCGCAAGGACGTCATTGGTTTCGACGTTAATGTAAATGGCGTCCATCGCCATTCACGGACGACTTACGCAAACGACGTTAAATTTCAAATTTCGACGCGGGAACGACGGCCATACTTAACATTGGCTACGCCACCTAGGGGGCAGCTTTATCTTTACGTTGCATATCTCTTACGGAAACGGCGTAAATTTACTGCGACGGGCAAGCATACGTTTGTGAATCGGCGTAACGACTCATTTGCATATTCTACGCCGACCGCAATGGAATCGCCACCTAGCGGCCGGCCGGCCTGGAATTGCAGCCTAAGATCCGACGGTGTAAGTCACTTACAGCTGTCGGATCTTAGGGAGATCTATGCGTAACCTGATTCTATGAATCAGGCGCATAGATACGACCGGCCGGACTCAGAGATACGACAGCGTATCAGGAGATACGCCGTCGTATCTTCTTTATGAATCCGGCCCAATATCTTTTACTATTTGATTTAATAAATATCATAATTTAAAAAAGAAAAAGAAAAAAAAAAGTTTTTCTCTGTTTGGATCGATACGTATTCTTCTACATATTTTTTGAGCACCAGCCACCACTGCCTGTGAGTAGGCACTGCTGTGTCACACATTCCACAGAGCCTGCCTTCTGAACTACAGAGGAGCTAAGAGGAGGAGAGTCAGTACAGAAATATCAGCTTGAATGCAGCAAAGTACCATGGGATATGTAGTCCATGGATGTGGAGACATTGCAAAACCTGAAGGGAATTCAGAAAGTTAAGGAAAGTAAGGCCCCGGAGTAAGGGAAAAAGAAACCTAGATGGAGGGCCTACATGACAGGGTTAGAAGATGGTTTGGATCAGTAGGAGTTTTTTTTAGGTAGGTTTTAATGTAAATAGCAAGGGGACACTTACCAGATTGGTGGCGTGAAGGGAACGAGAGGGGCTTCAGGGGTCGACCAGAAGGGGAGGATCCTGGTGAGGTCTTCACTCAGGAAAGAGACTACGTTGGGACAACTTCTCTCCCTCCCTCCCCCTTTTTGTGATTAAGTTCTTGGGCATTTTTTGGGCTAGTTCCCTTGGTGGTCTGTCATGGCAGCTGGCATGGTACAAGGTCCTTGTATGTGCTTTATTTGATAAATGTACATTGGTAGGGACCCGTCTTGGGTACGGCTCCCTGGGTTGGGTTTGGGTTGAATCTGCTATTAGTGGTGTAGTCTCCGAGTCAGTGCTTTGTGGTTGGAGGCCTAAGTTTGGTTAAGCAGGTACTTGAAGTAGTGGGACCTACAAGGACCTTGGGGGTTCAAATTTTTCAGACTGTGCTGATTGATTGTATGTTTTTTGTATATGGGATTTAGACAATTTGTGGTTTAAAAAAAGGCCGATTTGGCCATTAAACTCCAGTTTTGGTGTCTTGTGTGTTACTTGGGTAAGGTACAAGAGGGAGTGTTTGTCAAGCGGTCAAAGGGACAAAATCCTCTTTTATACCCAGGGGTGGACTGACAACTCATGGGGCCCCCAGGCAATAGGATATTATGGGGCCCCCAGGCAATAGATTATGGGGCTACACAGTATACACACACACACAGTATACATACACCTAGGGGCAGATTCTTGTACATCCGCGTAAAATTGTGCGGGCGTATTGTATCTGATTTACGTTACGCCTCCGCAACTTACACGGGCAAGTGCTGTATTCTCAAAGCACTTGCTCTGTAAGTTGCGGCGGCGTAGCGTAAATCGGCCGGCGCAAGCCTGCCTAATTCAAATTTGGATCAGGGGGGCGTGTTTTATGTAAAACTACTGTGACCCGACGTGATTGACGTTTTTGCGGAACGGCGCATGCGCCGTCCGTGGAATTTCCCAGTGTGCATTGCTCCAAAGTACGCCGCAAGGACGTCATTGGTTTCGACGTGAACGTAAATGACGTCCAGCCCCATTCACGGACGACTTACGCAAACGACGTAACTTTTTCAAATTTCGACGCGGGAACGACGGCCATACTTAACATTGGTACGCCGCACTTATGCCTCATATAGCAGGGGCAACTATACGCCGGGAAAAGCCTAACGTAAACGTCGTAACTCTACTGCATCGGCCGCGCGTACGTTTGGGAATTCGCGTATCTAGCTAATTTGCATACTCAATGCGGAATTCGACGCAATCGCCACCTAGCGGTCAACAAAAAAATGCAGTTAAGATCCGACGGCGTAAGAGACTTACGCCTGTCGGATCTAATGGATATCTATGCGTAACTGATTCTAAGAATCGGGCGCATAGATACGACGAGTCGGATTAGGACTTACGACGGTGTACATGGCGCTGCGCCGCCGTAAGTCCTTTCAGAATCTGGACCACAGAATACACACACACAAACACAAACACACACACACACACAGTATACATACACACAGAATACACAGCTATAATCTTGGGATTTTTACACACTGGGGCAGATTCAGGTAGATCAGCGGATCTTTAGATCCGCTGGATCTAAGTTTTTTACGTTCCGCCGGTGCAATTTAGCGAGGCTAGTGCATGATTCAGCAAGCACTTACCTCGCAAACTGCACCGTTGGATCGTAACTCCCCCCGGCGGAATGCAAATTCCGCGGCTAGGGGGAGTGTACAATTTAAATCAGGCGCGTTCCCGCGCCGATTTAACTGCGCATGCGCCGCCGCGAAAAAGTCCAGTGCGCATGCTCCAAATGACGTCGCTAGGACGTCATTGTTTGCGGCGGGTACGTCGATTGCGGCCATCGGGATTCCTGATCGCGTTACGCAAACGACGTAAAAAATTTAAAACTCGGCGCGGGAACGTCGGCCATACTTAACATTAGCTACGCCTCATATAGCAGGAGTAGCTATCCGCCGGAAAAACCCGAACGCAAACGACGTAGAAAACGAGCGACGGGCGGGCGTACGAACGTGAATCAGCGGTTTTCCTCATTTGCATATGCGACGGGTAAAAAAAAGCGACGACACCTAGCGGCCGGCGGGAGTTTACAGCCTAAGATTCGACTGGTGTAAGTCACTTACACCAGTCGGAACTAAGGGAGATCTATGCGGAACTGATACTTATGAATCAGTCGCATAGCTCCGACCGTCGGGTCTCACAGATACGACGGCGGATCAGGAGATCCGCCGTCGTATCTATTGCTGAATCTGGCCCACTGTCCCTGGTTTTTACTGATGCTGGCAACCCTGATGGGGCCCCCTAGTGTCATGGGGCCCTCGGGCAGTGCCCGAGTGCCCGAATGGTCAGTCCGCCCCTGTTTATACCCTGGTAAAGAGATGGCCAGCAATCAGACAGCACTCACAACATGAAAGGAGATAAGGAGTAAGCTTATATTTGATTGTCAAAAATAACTATTGTTTGTATTTCTATTACAATAGTGATGATAAAGCATGAAAGTTTATGATATGACCATAGATTTCATAAAAGCACCCAGCATTTTCAATGCAAGGGCTGCCGTATCTGTATCACCTGTATAACATGAACATTCGTTTAAAATAGGTGAAAATACACTTACAATTCGTTCAAGTTTGCAGAGCATATAAAAGCCGGCCAGCTTAAGCATACACAGCCCGTGTGACCAAGTCCTGTCGTGACGAAACGTAGGGAGGCGGCGTTCTGATGCCGCGTTTTTCCTCTACCCGGATACGGGCTGTGTATGCTTAAGCTGGCCGGCTTTTATATGCTCTGCAAACTTGAACGAATTGTAAGTGTATTTTCACCTATTTTAAACGAATAAATTAAGGTTTTACACTATGTGAGCTACTTTTATTCCTACATACCCTCGGATGGCATATCCTTTTAAGTCCTTTTAAGGATACGAGTTACGAGGTTTCCATCATCTGGGCTTCTTATCGGACACCATCTATCCATATCTCTTACCAGGCTGTTTTTGATCTCTTATAATTTGGAGATCAACTCCATTCGGTAAGAGGCTTGATTTGACTGTGGTGGAGGTTCTTTCCTTTTAAGCACTTTCTCGTGTGGATTTGCTATATACACCTGGGAGACTGTTTATACACAATTTGCCTTTGGTGGACTTATCGAGTGAGTGAGTGACTTGTATAGCGCAACAAATGCGAACTTAATCGCCTCAAGGCGATTGACATCCAGAGTCGTACCGGTCCTTCAGAAGAGGTGGGTCTTTATTATTATGAACATTCACGTGTTTTTACATACTGAATATTTTTCACTTTAGCGCAATCTTTTCTCTTTTTTGCATATTGTTTGTGTGGTATAACACTTTTTTGATCGCTGCTTCTTTTACATTTAAATAAGCGCAATATTTTTTCTCTAATACATGAACATTATTCCCAGTAAATAATTATCTAAAATATTGCTGTGCTGGACATCTAGGAGATGTAAAATAAAAAAACTTCCAGCAACAACTGTCAAATGCGATGCAATTGTCCTGTTTATGTCAACCTATATGACATAAAATAAAAGAAAACCTAAAGAGCTTAACCATGTTCACTGGATTGCACTGTACATTACAGTAACATCAATTATTTAGGTAAATCAGTCGGGGGCTGGTTAATGCTAGACGGAGAGAAAAAAATACTGAATACCACTCTTAAAGGGGTATTTCATTTTATTTAAATACTGTTCTCAAATAAAACAAAACGCCAAAGCTGCAACTTTGCATATAATCTATATTATTATATACAGTATCTCACAAAAGTGAGTACACCCCTCACATTTTTTGTAAATATCTTATTCTATCTTTTCATGTGACAACACTGAAGAAATGACATTTTGGGCCAGATTCTCGTAGAATCCGCGGCGGCGTAGCGTAAGCCATTTACACCACGCCGCCGCAATTTACTGGAGCAAGTGCCGTATTCTCAAAGCACTTGCTCCGTAATTTGCGGCGGCGTAGTGTAAATGGCCCAGCGTAAGGCCGCGTTATTTAAAGGGGGCGGCTTGTATTTAAATTAAGCGTGCCCCGCGCCGATCGAACTGCGCATGTGCCGGCCGTAAAAATAGCCCAGTGCGCATGCTCCAGCTCACGATGGAAAACGTCAATGAAGCCGACGTGAGCGTCATTTACGCAAAGCCCTATTCGCGAACGACTTAGAAAAACGACGTAAACGACGACGCTGTCCCGACGCCATACTTAACATGGCATACGACGGACCTTCGTAAACTTAACCCTCATATAGCAGGGGTAAGTTTACGCTTACGGAAACGACGTAAACGACGACGAGGCGGCGCAAAAACGTTCGGGAATCGGCGTATCAGGCTCATTTGCATAGACAAATGAGAAATCGTCGTAAACGCCATCTAGCGGCCAGCGTGGAATTACATCTAAGATCCGACGGTGTAAGTGACTTGCGCCAGTCGGATCTACGCCGTATCTATGCGTATATGATTCTAAGAATCACTCGCATAGATACCCGGGCTCAGAAACAGAGATACGACGGTGTATCTGGAGATACACCGTCGTATCGCTTTTGAGAATCTGGCCCTTTGTATCTACAATGTAAAGTAGTGAGTGTACAGCTTGTATAACAGTGTACATTTTCTGTCCCCTCAAAATAACTCAACACACAGCCATAAATGTCTAAACCGCTGGCAACAAAAGTGAGTACACCCCTAAGTGAAAATGTCCAATTTGGGACCAAAGGGTCAAAATTTTGTGTGGCCGCTATTATTTTCCAGCACTGCCTTAACCCTCTTGGGCATGGAGGTCACCAGAGCTTCACAGGTTGGCACTGGAGTCCTCTTCCACTCCTCCATGATGACATCACAGAGCTGGTGGGTGTTAGAGACCTTGCGCTCCTCCACCTTCCGTTTGAGGATGTCCCACAGATGCTCAATAGGGTTTAGGTCTGGAGACATGCTTGGCCAGTCCATCACCTTCATATTTAGTTCAATAACACTGTGCTTATATGTGAATTTATAGTGCAGTAATGTCCGCTTCTGCCCTACAGTGCCGTTCATTGTAAATGGCCCCCCAATGCAGTTTGAAAGACACATGTGCCCTGCAACGCAGCACAGCACAATGAATAGTGTGTCTAGAGCAGGCATGTCCAAAGTTCGGCCCGCAGGCCAATTGCGACCCTCGTTCCAGTTTAATGCGGCCCCACTGATAATTTGAATATATATATCTCTTGTGGCCCCCAATGAATCCCTGAGAGCCACTGGGATTTGTTGGGGGGGGGGGGGCACAAAAGCTATATACCGTATTTATTGTTCTGGCAGCCTCAGAGGGGACAGGGAGGGGGCTGGACGAGTCCTGTTAGATTACATACCGGAGAATCTCCTGTTTACTCGGTGGCGTCTGTAATACAAAGTTCCGTCTCCTGGGCTGCCATTAGATGACTGTTCTGTCTATTATAGGAGGCATGACTTTGTATTAAAATAGCCGCCGAGGAAAGATGAGATTCTCCTGTATGTAATCTGTTTGCGCTCATCCCGCCCCCTCCCTGCCCCCTCAGAGGCTGCAGATGGCCATGGATCAGGCTGCACTGATGGCAATGGTGAGGCTGCATTCATGGCAATGGTGAGGCTGCATTCATGGGCAGTGAACCTTATTTTGCTTCACAGTTCTTTATTAAAAAAAAAAAATAATCCAGAAACTTCTCTCTTAAAGTGAAGGTGTGTATTATACGCTGATAAATATGGTATATCCAAATAACACGCCC
This sequence comes from Rana temporaria, assembly GCF_905171775.1. Lineage (NCBI taxonomy): Eukaryota > Metazoa > Chordata > Amphibia > Anura > Ranidae > Rana > Rana temporaria. The sequence goes on from NC_053490.1 coordinate 512,602,180, forward strand.
AAGCTCATCCTTAGACTCTTCACCACACACAGCCACAGAGGCAAGAGAATTCTTGTTGGGCAGTGTATTTGTTAATTTGCATTTAATTTTAATGGTTCAAAGAATGTTGGGCAAAATGGTCGGCCCTCACGCATCAAATCTGGCCCTCTTTGAAAAAAGTTTGGACACCCCTGGTCTAGAGGCAAGGTTGAGGGCGCACAGTTTGGAGATGGGCTTGTTATTTTGACTTTCATCATAAATTGCTTGCCCTTTATCAGAGATGACCGAGCACTCAGAGGTATAGCAGGTATCATGCTAGCTTGCTTCACCCTGCAGTAGGACTCCTATGGATAGTCAGGTCTTGGTAAACTAGAGAAGGTCAGTTTTAGGGCCAAGCTCCATAGCTGGTTTTAATGGCATAGAACCAATTACTGGTAATCACCCAATTAGCACCAAATGAGTTTCAATCTGCTGCAAAACAAAGGATTGCCGTGAAAATAAATCTCTCAGCAGCTAGATATTAAAACATTGTCCTTGTAGCTCATTTACACTATTGGTAAGTCCTTTTGAGGAGCAAACTTGCTGTGGATTGGTTTTCAGGCCCCAGTTTACATCTGGCATTTTGGAATCTAGGGCAGAATCGGCGCGATTCCAAATCGCACTGCAATAGTGGCAAAACACACCACGCGTGTTCGGGTGTCATTCGTTTTTAGTGGCACCTAAATGCGATGCTGTTTTGCGCCAACTGTTGCGCAAAGCTTTTTGTCCAAAAAGGAGCAGGTCATTTTTTTAGTTGACAAGCTTCTTGCAATGGGGTTTGCCGCGCTTGGCAAAACTGCAACGCATATAGGTGCCATTAAAAAGGAATGGCACCCAAACAAACGTGTTGCACTTTGCCACTATATTAGTGGGATTTGGAATCGTCCTGCGATTCTGCCCCGAATCGCCAGATGTGAACAGGGCTTCGGAGGGTGTGTTGGCAGGTGGTGAAGAGGCATTTTGTCCCCACCTCACCGCCTCTTAGAACTCCTAAAAGACACTTAAATGGGTTGCGTTTAGCGGGTGGTACTGCCTGCTGAACGCAACAGCACTGCGGCATCAAAAGGAAACTCAACCAGCTTTTTCTTTTTTTTTTATCGACGCCCTCCTACCCAGCCGCAAGCGTAAACTAGTCCAAGAAAGATGTACCACCACTCATACTGTGAATAAGCAAATCCTTGCAGATGCTGGCCCCGGCTCACCACCACCGTCAATGTTCAATGAAGAAAAAAAAAAGCACCCCACTAGCAGCCGAAAAGTGCCGCTTAAACAGCGCTAAAGCACTGCTAAAACGAACGGCGCGTTAGCGCTAACCTGGCCCCAGTGTGAAGGGGGTCTTGGGCTCATTGAACAGCTTAATAAACAGACAGGGCCAGATCCACAAAGAACTTACGGCGGCGTATCTATTGATACGCCGTGTAAGTTCTACAATGCGCCGTTGTATCTTTGTTTTGTATCCACAAAACAAGATACACCTGAATGTGGGCTAGATCCTACCGACATACGTCTTAGTACGCCGTCGGATCTTAGGTGCATATTTACGCTGGCCGCTAGGTGGCGCTTCCGTTGATTTCCCCCTAGAGTATGCAAATTAGCTAGATACGCCGATTCTCAAACGTACGTCCGCCCGGCGCATTTTTTTACGTCGTTTACGTAAGGCTTTTTTCAGCGTAACGTTACCCCTGGCGTACGCAATGTTAAGTATGGACGTCGGGAGAGCGTCAAATTTTCCGTCGTTTGCGTAAATCGTCCGCGAATAGGGCTTTGCGTAAGTTACGTTCACGTCGAAAGCATTGACTATTTGCTAAAGTGATTTTACGCATGCGCACTGGGATACGTCCACGGACGGCGCATGCACCGTTCGTAAAAAGCATCAATTACGTGGGGTCATACCAGATTAACTTAGAACACGCCCACTCCAAGCCTACTTTGAATTACGCGGGCTTACGCCGGCAGATTTACGTTACGCCGGCCCACATATGGGAGCAAGTTCTACGAGCCACTCTGATTTATGGTGGCGTAGCGCATATGAGATGCGCTACGCCCGCCTAAATATACGCCCGTTTTTGTGGATCTGGCCCTAAGTCGCTAAAGGTGGAAACAGCCAACCCATGTACAGTATAAATATATGAAATGGGATCAAAGATTCCATTATGAAATGGCGACCTTCTAAAACGGTTGCATCAAAATTCAGTAAAAAAAAAAGAAAAAAATCTAAACTTTGATACCTGCCTAATAAAAATACAGTACAGATCCCCTTTAAAATGCTGTACTGTATCTTTGCCTTGGAGGTCTAATTGCAAGTCCAGCCTCAGTTGGTGAGGAGGAAACAAAACGGTCGCCATGGAAACGTACCTTGCTGTTTCACTTCAAGCACCCATAATTCTCTCTGGCAGCTGCATGATTAATTCAAAGATTTATTGATTTTTCTCCTTGCTCAATCTTGCTGACCTGCTTCTGCTGACAGGTCTGTGCGCTCGTACTCTCCTGCTAAGTGAATGCGCAGCCATGGTTCTCCGCGCTCTGCAGTGATGGGATTCTAGACGCAGTGCTGTTTACACTGCAGTAATAATCTGTGATGGGAACAGCGGCCATGCATGGTAGATGGCGAGGGTGTCGGGGAGCCTGATGTTGTTTTATGGGGGTGCACTCTATTTCTGTTGGTCTGTTGACATTTTGTAAAGTTATTTTCTAAAAATGTTTTTAGAGATACTTGTAAAGGAAATGAGCTTAACCACTTGAGGGCCAAGCCTTTTTCTGACATTTGTTGTAAAAATCTGTATTGTTTTGCTAGAAAATTACTTGGAACCTCCAAACATTCTATATATTTTTTTTTGTAGCAGAAACCATAGAGAATAAAATGGCAGTCATTACAATTTTTTATGTCACACAGTTTTTGCACGTTTTTCAAATGCATTTTTTGGGGGGAAAAAGACACTTTAATGATTAAAAAAAAAAAAACATTATAACCCCAATTTTTTTTGTATAATATGAAAGATGATGTTTACACCAAGTAGATAGATGCCTAACATGTCATGCTTGAAAATTGCGCGCGCTCATGGGATAGATACCGTGTCCATACCATGTTTGCACAGCCTCTGACATCCCCTGTACAATGTTGGCACAGCCTATGAACCCTCTTGTACCATGTCCACACAGTCTATGACCATCTTCTGTACCATGTCCGCACAGCCTATGACCATCTTCTGTACCATGTCCACACAGCCTATGACCATCTTCTGTACCATGTCCACACAGCCTATGACCATCTTCTGTACCATGTCCACACAGCCTATGACCATCTTCTGTACCATGTCCACACAGCCTATGACCATCTTCTGTACCATGTCCACACAGCCTATGACCATCTTCTGTACCATGTCCACACAGCCTATGACCATCTTCTGTACCATGTCCACACAGTCTATGACCACCTTCTGTATCATGTCCGCACAGCCTATGATTTCAAATAATTTCATATCAGCCCCATAGCATTATTATACCAGCCCAACAGCTGGTATAATTAAATTGGGCAACAAACTTTGCATACTTGTAGAGGAAGAGTTGGGCTATATGTGTCCCAAGTTTAGTGTCCAGGAGACCTACGGCCGGTCAGTACCGGGCCCCCAAATTCCGGGAGATCAGGCGCAAAAAGGTGACTCGAGTATAAGCCGAGGGGGGCATTTTCAGCACAAAAAGATGTGCTGAAAAACTCGGCTTATATTCGAGTATATACGGTAATCAAATATTAAACTTCTGAACCTGTCGCACCTAACCTGTTCATGGTAGGAGCCATGCAGGATACAGGCACCCTGACTTTAAATAGAAGGCCTTATGCCGCGTACACACCATCACTTTATGTGATGAAAAAAGACACTTTCTGTGAAGTAAAAAATGACGTTTTTGAAACTTCAATTTTCAAAGACGAAGTTGCCTACACACCATCGTTTTCTCACAATGTTCTTGCAAAGCGAGGTTACGTTCCACCACGTTTTACCATTGAAGCTTGCTTCATAAGTAGCTTCTGGGCATGCGTGGATGAAAAAACGTCTTAGAAAACGACGTTTTTTGCTACACACGGTCAATTTCTGTGAAGTAAAAAGTGCACTTTTGAAAAACGACACATAAAATTGAAGCATGCTTCAATTTTTTTTGGTCGTTTTTTACAAGACATAAAACGACGTTTTCCCCCACACACAGTCAATTAAAGTGACGTTTTTAAAAACGTCATTTTTTTTCATCACATAAAGTGATGGTGTGTACGCGGCATTAGACACGACCAGAGCTTTTTTTCTCAAAAATAGGTGCAGAAACTCAACCACGACCCCATTCAAATTTCACAAAGAGTAGAAGGGTCTTAAAGGGGCATTAAATACCAGGATTGCATTACATACAGAGTGCAGAGTTCAGGGAGTTACACACAGTGTGCAGAGCTGTCACTTGTAAACACAGAAACCAGACTTCTGTGTTTACAAGTGATTGTGGTGAGCAGGCACCAAAGGGTCTGAGCCAGAGGTGGTGGAACTGAGTTCCCCCAAGTTCCCCCTGAAAAAAAGCTCTGGACACAACACTTGCAAAATGTAATCCCAGTAAGAACCACGTTCAGCGCCTACCTTGCCCACCATCTTTCTTCTAATACATTTGTTACTAAACCACAGGTTGCATTATGATTTGTTTTACTTGAGGACACCTCCTGTAATTTCACTGATCCTTTTAAAAGCAGGACGGGTAAGGACGTGAGCATCAATCATGTGCCTCTTCTGAAGTAGCGAAGGGCATTAATAATTGAAGCCACTTAATTATACACAGGTTATTCCGCACTAGTGGCCCAGTCTTCCCTGGGATCGCTGTTGCGCTAAATTTATTCTGGGATGGCGGGATTTTCTGCAGTCAGTTAAGTTCCATTAAAGTGGAAATGAACGCAGAGAAGAAAAGCACATTAAATATCCATGTAAAGGCTATCTAATCATCCCTGGGAATGTGATGAAATGATAATTGACAGCTCCACAAAGATAACGCTAATGGACCACGGAATTAAGTACAAACTAGTTTATGTAAGAGGTTTAGTAGTGTATATATGTTTTTGTAATGTTTACTTGACCATAGTGATTTATAATTTTAACATTCATGCTTCCTTTTGTTTCTTATTTTGATTATTGCATTAAAGTACAGACTTGTAACTTGTAGACTTACTTCCCCTAGTAGTCATGTGATCAACATTCCTTCCTAAGGCTCCATTCACACTAGTAGCCCGAATTTGGAGTGCAACTTTGATGCAACTTTTTTGGATGGGTATGACTTGAATGCAACTTTGGCTTTGACCAAAGATAATGGACAACTGTTGCATGTAAAACATTCAGGTACGACTTGATTATTCACATTTTTGAGGGTTAGCATTGAAGTCTATGGCCCTCAAGTTGCAATAAAGGCATATCAAAGTAGTGCATGAAGTGGCTGCGACTTTAAATCACGCATATATGAATGGTTATTATTGGAAAACATGGGAATTGACTTGTCATCTGACTTTGATGTCCAAAGTCACATGACAAGTCGTACAAGTGTGAATGGACACTGAGGCTGGGTTCACACTGATACTACCCGACAGTCATAAGACTATCATCCTACTTTTCTCTGCGACATCAGTCCTACATTGGTCCTACATCCATCCGACTTGAATGAACAGATACTACTTTGATGCGACTTTGTGATAGACTATCTTTGACCAATCAAAACAATCCCAGTGCGAGATAAATTCCTTTTACTGCTGCTGTAATCACCATGTTGGATGTCACACATCGGATGGTTAGGACAAGGATTCTACTTTGATCCGTCTTCAATGATATTCAATGAGCTGAAGTAGGATCAAAGTCGGACCAAAGTAGTACAGGGAGCATTTTCAAAGTTGGACCTACTTGTGTTGGACCAGTTAAGGCGGCTCTCATAGGGAAACATTGATTTACACACGTCATGCGACATGAGCTCCCAATGTTGGAGCGTTTTTCGGACCAGTGTGCACTTTCTTTAAAGCTCAATTTCTTCAACCACACCCTGAGTAGATAAGCCTATTCCCTGCCACCATGCTCTCTGTGGAAACAGTGATCATTGAGTCCGGAAGATACTGTGAAAGCTTGGTGTCATGAGTCTGCCCCTGAGGGACCATCACTGTGGTGCCCTTTAGTCATAGTATAATGATGCTAATAGCTAGATTCACAAAGAGTTAAGCCGGCGTATCAGTAGATACGCAGTCGTAACTCTGAATCTAAGCCGTCGTACATTTAAGTGTATTCTCAAATTTTGATACACTTAAATGTAGCTAAGATACGACGGCCTGCGCCGTCGTATCTTAGCTGTCTAGTTCCGCCGGCCGCTAGGGTCGTGAACGCTGATTTTACGACTAGAATGCATAAATCAGCGAGATACGCCTATTCACGAACGGACGCTTGCCCGTCGCAGTAAAGATACGCCGTTTACGTAAGGCGTTTTCAGGCGTAAAGTTAGTCGAACAAAAAGCTGGCCCAGCCAATGTTAAGTATGGACGTCGTTCCCGTGTCGAATTTTGAAAATTTTACGTCGTTTGCGTAAGTCGTCCGCGAATGGGGCTGGACTTAATTTCCGTTCACGTCGAAACCAATACGTCCTTGCGGCGTACTTTGCAATGCACACTGGGATATGTCCACGGACGGCGCATGCGCCGTTCGTTAAAAACGTCAACCACGTCGGGTCATGGTTAATTTACATACCCACCTCTTCACAATTTGAATTAGGCGCGCTTACGCCGGCCCATTTACGCTACGCTGCCGTAACTTAGGAGGCAAGTGCTTTGTGAATACAGCACTTGCCTCTCTGACTTACGGTGGTGTAGCATAAATACGATACACTACGCCGGCTAAAAATTACGCCGCCCTACGTGAATCCAGCAGTAAGACTGACATTGATGTTGTGAGTGCCCACTGTCATGAGACGATGTGAGGAAGAAGGGTTTTTTCTTTCTTTTCTTTTTATTCAATTTAAAGGAATAACAATAAAGCATCCTATCTGCCAATGCAGGGGCTTGGGATGACAATCTAAATTTGTCTAAAGCTTCCTACAGTGTCAAACAAAAAGAAGACAGTAGCAATAGTTCAATCTAAAGAGTATGAACAACTGAAAAGCAAGGTCCAGGTAAGATCCATGTGGATATCAATATCAAGCCTGGACAGGCTAAATCCCTGATAATAGTGCAGTATAGTTTATGTACCCAAAGACCATGGAGTAACCAAAAAGAGAGAGAGAGGGCAGAATGAAGAAAAAGACAAAGACGGGGTGGACAATAGAGGGAAGAAGGGTTCTTTAACCAGCCCGAAGACATCAGAAAATAGGTACTGTAGGTAAAAAATCAAAAACTACTGTGGCTAGTGACATCCAGGGGTGAAGCCCTGGGGGATGGGGGAGTGAGTCCTTCGCTTGGTTTTAGTAACACCCGAAAAGAGTTTGCAGTATAAGGTTAGTAGCTTACTCATTGCTTTCACTTGGTTGCTGGAGGCAACAGTCATGCCTTCATCACATTCTGATGACCCAAGTCACACTGCTTGGTTAGAAAGGCTGCACTCTTTCGCTATCCAAAGCGCTGCAGAATCTAGCTCACCGACACGGGAGTGATGCCTTCTTTGCTGGAGAGAGGGAGCAAAAATCAACATTTAACGTATACGAGACCTTTTGCCAAATATAACACTTCATAAAATATGTATCACATGAATAAGCTAGTATTCATTAGAAGGCCAAACTCCAGGCTATCCCCTACCTAAGGCCACCCTGGATTTTTTTGCTTTTTGCTTTTTTCCCCTTTACCTTTTCCAGATGTCCTCTGGCTGGTGACTTGCAAAGTTCTCTTTAGACTTTCTCCAGCAGTGGGGAGCCCTCAACAATGCAAAGCATGCCAATCTCAGCTTCACTCTATGTAAGTGCAGGTCGTCTTTGGGATTGATTTATTACCATTATTTATATAGAGCCTAGAATTTACTTACTGTGTATTCACTTCAATCCCTGCCTTTAAGCAGCATACAATCCAAGGTCCATATCTCACATACTGGGACCACTTTGGACAGGAACTATTAAACCTGCCAACTTGCCTTTTGGAGTGTAGGAGGAAACCCACACTAGCACAGGGAGAACATACAAACTCCATGCAGGTATTATCCTGGCCAGGACTGAAAACAAGAACCTCTGTGGTGCTACTCCTTAAAGGAAAGGTTTCATGATGCTCTGCACTCACGGAATGTGCTTGGTCCTCCTGCAAGCCTAAACTCTATAGGCTGAAAGGAATTACTCCAGAGAGCGCACTGGAGATGAGTATTACTTTTTTATTTTAAACTCTTACTTTGGGGACTGTTCAAAACATATGCCGGTGTTGGGTTTTAATGCAGCCTTTCTCAACCCTTTTACCTCAGAGCAACCCTTAAAAGAATTTTCAGCTTTTGGGGAACCCCTGTAAAAAAACATTTCATTGGGGCCAGCGGGAAGCATGCCCCTACATTGATGGTCTGTAGAAAAAATACCCCCCTCTAGTGGTAATTAATTTGCCACCCTTTGGGTAGATTTAGACGTGTATGCAATGCGGGGAGCTTGCAGTGCTTCCCCATTGACTTGCATATATAGGCCCGGATTCACAAAGCACTTATGCCGACGTATCTCAAGATACGCCGCGTAAGTGTAACTATGTGCCGTCGTATCTGTGCGCCGTGCCCACAAAACTAGATACGCCAGAAAATAGGCTACCTACGACCGATGTAACTTGCCTACGCCGTCGTATCGTGGGCGCATAGTTACGCCGGACGCATTTGCCGCTCCCATAGATTTTCGATGCACATATGCAAATGAGGGAGATACGCAGATTCACAAGCGTAAATTTATTCCCCATATACTGTAGGAAGCGAAACTCATGCAAAGGTATGGACCAGGGAACAGCCATCGTATTTTACGTCGTTTACGTAGTAGTACGTGAATAGGGCTGGGCGTAGGTTACGTTCACGTCGTAGGCAGTGATTCGACGTATATTAGGGAGTCGTTTCATTGTGATTCTGCGCATGCGCACTGGGTTGCGTCCACGGGACGACGCATGCGCCGTACGTTATTCGTATCTTTGAAGCTCAGTACATCATTTACATGGGGTCACACCTCATTAGCATGGCTCACGCCCACTTCCACCTACGCTGGCTTACGCCGAGGAAACCCAGCGTAGATTTGGGGGCGAGTGCTTTGTGAATACTGTGCTTGACGCTCTGCGCTACGCCGGCGTAGCCTAAAAAAGATACGCTACGCCGGCATAAATATGCGCCAATGTATGTAAATCTGGGCCATAGTGTCCAACACATGTCTAGACAACCCTGCCATGGCCGAGAAGTAAAGTATCACGGCAGTGGCATGAAAAAAAACCCTGTCCATTGCCCATTGCAGCTTAAGGGGAGGCGGTGAGTGGGCGGCACATTTTTGCTGCCCTCTAACCACTAGTCTAAACGAGGCCTTACAGATGGCTGAGTGGTTCCTTGGTTTTGTACTGCTGAGTCTGCCAAGTAGTGTTTGCCCTGAAACTATGGGGACACCGTCACATGGAGGGGCCCTCTAGCAACCTCTGGAAAACCCTAGGGCACCATAGAATGCTGAGTAAAGGCTGGGAAGAGGCTGTGAGTGGACTTTTATGGTACCGTATATTAACTGATAATACAGTCAAATTTAAAAAAATACAAAAAGATTTGATTACAAAATGTATATATGTTAACATATTCATAGAATAGACAAATCATGACAATCATGAAAAAAATATTTTTACATCCTATCGTTGCCCAATAGAACATCTACAGAAAAAATACTCATTGGTTGCTCAACATGTTTCGCGGGTTTAGCCGCATCTTCAGGAGCTTTTATTTTATAGTGAAGTGGTAAATAGATAGGATTGTCATGTAACTAAAATAAAGAGAAGACATATATGTATTATATTTAATCAAAATACATGATTGTGTCCCTAGAATGCTGGTTGAGAATGGCTGCGTTTAAAGTAACTCCTGCCAAAATGTTGTATTTAATACAGTGAAGAAGAGTTGGCGCCTCTGTGTTTTTTTTTTTCTTATCTAAGGTCTCATTGAGAGATTTTCCTCACTCTCTCTTCCCAAATTTCCTCAATACAAATGTGTATAGAATTTGAGCAATTCTTTCTTCTGGTTGGTGCGCCTTTCGTGCAATTGCATTCTAGCTTGATGTTCTTCTGATGTTATTTCTGCAGTTCATATTGGAGGCTGAATGTTGCTGATTCTATAAAAAAAAAAAATAGTTGATTAGTGAATGAACAGTGTTGGATTTGGTTGGCGCTTGTGAAATATTTATATTCCCTGTTGACACAGTTAGTGCATCCTTCCTGATCCTCCTTCTTTTTTTTTTTACATGGCTTGATATTTGTGACTGCGCTGGCAGACGCCTCTCTGGGGGGGCGCGATCACTTTGCAGTTGTGAAAGCGGCTCTTGAGCTGGCCGCATTTTACTGACTGGCAATTTTGTTCTAATTAAGCCTCATGAATATGAAGATTTGTGCAGCAATCCCACGTTGCCCCTGCTTAGACTTGGCAATAAGATACTGTCTACATTCATTGCAATCTATTAGTGTGTCGCTTTCACTCAGCGCTATTGCAGTCTGCTTGCATCCTCATTTGCTGCAAGCAGGAAATTGGAAAATTGCATGCGTCGCTATAAGAGATTCGATGATTATGAGTGAAAATAAAGTAAAAGGACCTCAGATGAGGTTTATTATTTCAAAATGTATAAGAAAAATCGAATTGCAACCAGGTCTAATGGAAAAGCAAGTTATCTTTTCATTAAGGCTTTGTTGTAGTGCGCTAATTTTATTGGGCTGAAAAGGCAGAGATGGACCATTAATGGACATTCCTTTCTATTGTAACATCCCTCTCTATGGTACTACCAGTTGATCCAATTTTATCCATCCATATTTTGGAATCAATTTATCTACTGAATGCACAGTGATCATATATACTGTGCCTGATATTAAATTCTCCTGAAAAAGCCATTGAAATGGCGAAACATGTAGATATCTAATCAGTTTGCACCTTCTGCTTGTATTATAGGATCATCTTTTTGAATGTACCTTTTTGTATTTATATTTTAACCTATTTAACATATTAAATAATTTATATATTTTTCTTTATATCTGTATATTTTCTGCACCTAAAAAGTCCCAAAAATAGCCCTTGAACGCTAGGGTCTGGCCTCTGTCCTTCCTATAGCACACAGGACGGGGGGTTGGACCCACAAAAACCTACCAAGAAAAACATACAAAACACAATTAACTCCAGCCTTCCCAACCGGGGCAGCATTAACCACTACCTGCGCACAGGCTGAGCAGTGCTCAGCTCGACTTGATATTGCTGCAGGAACAGGGCATGAAACCCCCTTACCGCTGTCAGAACAGAGGGCTGTATACCGTATGTAGCTCATTATACATGAAGCACTGATAGCTGCTGCATTGATTAGTGAAGGATAGAGGTAATTTGGTCCAAACAATACTATTTAAAGTCATAGTTTTCCTGGAGTTAGGCTTTGATTTTGTTCAGAACATCTAGAAATGTTAATTGTGCCTAAGCAATATCATGAAAAATGTACCTTTTTTTTTTTTTTTTGTCTGGAGTTTCTTCCAAAAAATATCAGCATACTTCCTGGTATGTGAGTGTGCCTAGGCACTCGTTTTCTGTAGCCTTATAGCTGTACAGTATGTCTGCAGTATGAGATATCAGGCACTGCTGCACCTAAATGCTAGTCTCAGGACATTTAGAGTGAGATTTGGTGATGTCACCATTGTGCTGATCACTGTTCTCCTTGCTGGAGGCTCCGGCATGAGGAAGCAAAGCCCGGCCTCTACCAAGATGGCTACCTCCACACAGGTGGAAGTCTATAAAATACAGGACAACCAGTTGCAATACTGGGAACCAGCCTTTTTTTGGGGAACAGCCATAGGTGTGCGCAGCCTATTGCATTAGGGTGTGCACCCTAAATATCAAACGCATAGTAACGATCGCTCACAATGAAAGGGAAGGGGCCGGTAAGTTACATATATACCCGCCCCTTCCCCCACTCATCCTAAAACATCCCCGCAGCAACAGCTGGAGGGAGAGGAGAGTAGGGAAGCCAGAGGCGCTGCAGTTGGAATGAGGGGGGAGTCAGGGCAGTAGGGGGAATCTGTGCTGCACAGGGTGATTAGGGTGTGCCTGGGCACACCCTGTGCGCACGCCTATGGGAACAGCATTAGGCTCCATGTACACTAACAGCTCCTATACTTCATGGAGGAGTGAGAATAGGAAAAGCCCCATCAATCTTGTGTTTCTCCAACACTGTCCAATCAGCAGGCTGTGGGTGGAAAGGGGACACCACTGTATTATTTATACAGTCTATGATCAACAGAGAAAGTGGTGTCATTCACCTGGATTTGAGCTTACCTTTTGGCATTTTGTTTTTGCCAAAGCTCCTTAACTCAACTCTATAAAAGCCTAGGTATATACCTAGGCTTTAAGAAGAGTTTAGGTGCTGCTGGGGTCAGGAGAGCCTCAACCTTCCTCTCCTGAACGCGGAAAAATTGCATTCTGGAATAGGAACTTTTTGACCACCAGCTTCGGGAAAAATGCAAAAAGCGGCAAATTCGTGGCATGCGATTTGCGGTTGCCTCAAGGGCTGTAAAAAGGCAAGCAAAGGGCCGCATTTGGCCAACGAGCCACATTTTTGAGACCACTGCTCTAGAGTTGTAACACATGTGATTCAATGGGCTTTTCCTAGCTGGGACTATTGCAGCCTCTGGTTGGAATGTAGAAATATTTCAGGAAAAAACCTCACTGGTCTTTTGCGGATGATTGGCACCTGAATTTATGAAATAATCCAGCACAGCTCAGCATCTAATTTCATTGTATGGAAATGAGCTGACAGGCTGCATTTGAGGTACAGTTATAATTGCACAGCTAATAGATGTGCAATTTCCCGAGCTCAGATCACATTGTCTGCCCGAGTTTGAAAAGCTCTGTGTCCTTGTTACACGCTTTGTCTCCTGCACCAGGAAAATTCAGCCTAGCCAAGAAAAGCCATGCAAACCTGTCCCACTACAAGGTATGCTGGGGACATGTGTCAGGATGTCACCTTAGGTAATAAAATGATTTTCTACTTCTTCCTTTGACAAAATACTCAAAGACCTAAATACATTAAAAAAGAAAAAGAAAAAAACAGTGCAGCGCTAGTGAGTGATATTGTGCTCATATAAATTAATAATAAACAAAAAAAGTCATTCTGGAATAAACTGAAAATATAGCCAGAATAGGAAAAAACATAAAAATGCAGATGGATATATGAAGAAAAAGTCTTAAAAAGCCACGAAACAAAGTTCATATGACTCTATCCAGTAATTTTCCTTGTGAAAGAGAAGTGGATTGTGCAGACAATGTGAAAGACTCTTGATTGATGTGAGGTAAGCTGTCACCAATACACCCGTGAGGAAGGATAAGATTGCCTGCTTACCAGATGAAAAGACTGTTTTGCATCAGTCTAATAGGGCCTGTGGGAAGTCTGGTCTCCCAATACCTTAGCCGTCAAGATAACCACGGTATAGCTCAGCATACAATCCGAAGAGTCATAAACCAAAAAAAAGAGAAGAAGGACCTCTCATAGCGTATAACGTTTAAAAATAAAAGAGGGTTTAATAAAAATTGCACTTACAATTAGGCAATATAAATACAGCATGGATAGCAAAACGTCTCCGATCTCTTGTTCCGATGCTTCTCGCTACTCGGTCAGGAAAACACAGCCGGCGTTCAGGACGGAACGCGATGACGTCACGGCACCCTACGATCGTTTCGTCGCTAATGGACTTCAACGGGGGAGTAAGCCGGCTTACTCCCCCGTTGAAGTCCATTAGCGACGAAACGATCGTAGGGTGCCGTGACGTCATCGCGTTCCGTCCTGAACGCCGGCTGTGTTTTCCTGACCGAGTAGCGAGAAGCATCGGAACAAGAGATCGGAGACGTTTTGCTATCCATGCTGTATTTATATTGCCTAATTGTAAGTGCAATTTTTATTAAACCCTCTTTTATTTTTAAACGTTATACGCTATGAGAGGTCCTTCTTCTCTTTTTTTTGGTTTATGACTCTTCGGATTGTATGCTGAGCTATACCGTGGTTATCTTGACGGCTAAGGTATTGGGAGACCAGACTTCCCACAGGCCCTATTAGACTGATGCAAAACAGTCTTTTCATCTGGTAAGCAGGCAATCTTATCCTTCCTCACGGGTGTATTGGTGACAGCTTACCTCACATCAATCAAGAGTCTTTCACATTGTCTGCACAATCCACTTCTCTTTCACAAGGAAAATTACTGGATAGAGTCATATGAACTTTGTTTCGTGGCTTTTTAAGACTTTTTCTTCATATATCCATCTGCATTTTTATGTTTTTTCCTATTCTGGCTATATTTTCAGTTTATTCCAGAATGACTTTTTTTGTTTATTATTAATTTATATGAGCACAATATCACTCACTAGCGCTGCACTGTTTTTTTCTTTTTTATGTTACCAAGTTGTTGTACACAATTTAGTGCTAGCAGCTATTTACATTTATAATTCAATATTTAATTTAGCGCAGCGTCAACCTTTTGGTTTTTGTTTATACCTAAATACATTAGTCAGAACACTGGGAGGGAGAGGCAGAAGGGAGACCTGAAACTTGTGTCGAATGATAAAAGTCAAAAGTGGCAGGAATACGTTGGCCATAAACTAAGGTGACCAGATTTATAAAATGAAATCCGGGGACATGCATTTTTTTACTAGTAATGGCGGCAATCGGCGTCTTTCTGCCCGTTGCCGCCGCCGCCCGACTCACAGCCTGTCAAGTCTTACTCTCCAGGCCCCCGGGTACTACTGGGTGGGGAGCGGAGGAAGATCCATTTGCCAGGGAAGGCAAGGAGATAAGCAGGCGGGTGGCTGGCCGGGACTTGAGTCAAGGCAGAAGAACATGCGATCGAAACTGAATGGACACCTTATCACAGCTGCAAGAGCGTGTATCCCAGTCTTGTGGAAGCAGGAGATGTCTCCATCAAGAGCACAATGGCTCGCAAAAGTGGCAGAAATCCAACAAATGGAAAACCTAATTTTGACACTGAAAGATCAAGATGAGAGATATCAATCGATGTGGGCCCCATATGAGTGGTACAGGGAGGGGTTGTGGAGGGGGAGCCGGGAATAGCCAGCAGAATTTTTTTTTTCCTCCCCCGTCTTTTAATTAATTTATTTATTTATTTTTTTTTTTTGGGAAAGGGGTGGGGGTGGGAGAGGGTAGGGATGCAAGAGAAAAAAAGAAAGAGAGAAAGGAAAAAGAAGGAAAAGAGAAGAAGTATTGCCGAAAAGGGATGGAAGTGGGAGGGGGAATGGTGGGGTGCTTATCTTTTCCTTACCATCTCTCCAATAATTTGATGATATAGTTTATGTAAGTGGTTGAACCACAATGTATAACCCTGTAAAGCAATGCTTGAAATAAATAAAGAATAAAAAAAAAAAAAAAGAAACTGAATGGGCAATTTTCCCCCGAAACTGGAAAAATATTCCCTCCGTTCCAACCACCACAGGATCATCAGAAAGTGGCACAGATAATGGGAAAAAATACACCCCCTAGGCAAGTAGGAGCGGGGGTGTGTAATTCAGAATTTTGTTTTTTAATTCTGCACTGACTGTCTTTGAAATTGCCCCAGCCCCTGTTCAAATCCAGTCCGGGGACAAAACCACGGTCCAGGGACAGACTTGGTCCAGAGACAGTGTCCTCAGTCCGTGGACTGTCCCCAGAAACCCGGGGATGTCTGGTCACCCTACTATAAACTGTCTGTTCTGACTCCCGATACAGTACCTTGTTGGGGACTACCCTGATGAGTGCTTCCACTCAACTTTTTGAAAAGTCTCCAATGGGACCTTGGCGATCCTTATGACTTTTTAAAGCTCAAATCCAGGTGAATGACACCACTTTCTCTGTTGGTCAGAGACTGTATAAATAATACAGTGGTGTCCCCTTTCCACCCACAGCTTGCTGATTGGACAGTGTAGGAGCAACAAAAGACTGATAAGGCTATTCCTAAGCTCACTCCATGTTTCTTGTCTGCACATTTGCATGCAAGTACTTGGTGGTGTCTTTCCCAAAAAGACTCTCAGTTGAAAAGAGGAATACGGCCTGAGGGCCACAGATCCAACAAACCTGCACCCTTAGGGTCTGTGCAAAAAACAAACACACTTGCAGTGTAGTGGTTGCGATAAGTAAGTGAAATGATTAAAATGTGCCATGTGCATTACACAAGGCAGGCCTTCTGGCCCAGATAAACATTGCTCTATGCTAGCCAGAAGGTCCACTCTATACTTTATACACTCTAGAAGAGTGTATAAAGTACCAAGTGATGTATCCTAGTGCTGGTGAAAGTCCCAAACCCATAGGGGCAGATCCACGTAGCGGATTGTATTTTTATGCAGGCGTAGCGTATCCTAGTAACGCTACGCCGCCGCAACTTTGAGAGGCAAGTGCTGTATTCACAAAGCACTTGCCTCTAAAGTTACGGCGGCGTAGCGTAAATCTCCCGGCGTAATGGCGCGCAATTCAAATGTATGTGATGGGGGCGTGTTTTATGTTAATACGTTGTGACCCGACGTAAATGACGTTTTTTTAACGGCGCATTCGCCGTCCGTGGGGGTATCCCAGTGCGCATGCTCGAAATTAATCCGCAACAAGCCAATGCTTACGACGTGAACGTCATTCTACGTAAAGCCCTATTCGCGAACGACTTGCGCAAACGACGTAAAATTTTCAAAATTCGATGCGGGAACGATACTTAACATTGAGTAAGCCTCATATAGCAGGGGTAATTATACGCCGAAAAAAGCCTTACGGAAACGACGTTAAAAAATGCGCCGGCCGGACGTACGTTCGTGGATCGCCGTATCTAGCTAATTTGCATACTCGACGCGGAAATCGACGGAAACGCCACCTAGCGGCCAGCGTAAATATGCACCTTAGATCCGACGACGTACTAAGACGTACGCCAGTCGGATCTAAAACAGTTTCAGGCGTATCTTGTTTTGTGGATACAAAACAAAGATACGCCGGAGCAAAATAGAAGTTACGCGGCGTATCAATAGATACGCCAGCGTAACTCCTTTGTGGATCTGGCCCATAGTGTTTTTTTGGCACCCCCGGGACACCAGCTCCAGGGAGCACATCACTGGGAGCTTCTCCCAGCCAGCAGATGTGGTTCTCCAATTACTGTTGTATGACTCTCAGGGCTGGTGCAAGGATTCTTGATACCCTAGGCGAAACCTCATTTTTCTGCTCCACCCCTGACCCACCCCCTTTGTCCTGCCCATGTATATTCCACCTTTTTAATGAAGCGCCCATCAAATGCAGCCTCACTAGCACCCATCAAATGCAGCCTACAAGCGCCCATCAATGCAGCCTTTACCAGTGCCCATCACACTTGTTTAATAATAATAATAATAATAATAATAATAATAATAAAAAGATAAACAGAGTAAGCATGGTCAAAACATAGCCGGAGTTCAGGAACCGGATCGGATACTCGGACAAGCCAAAGGTCAGGAGGCCAGAGATGAACGTAGTAGAACAGCAAGCAGGATCTGGAGCCAGGAGGGATGTCAGCCATACAGTCTTCAACAGGAACGCAGGAGAAAGTCTCTGTGATGTTGACCAAGGCGAAGGCAGAGATCATCTGAACTGAAAGGCTTAAGTAGGCAGGACTGACCAGCAGAATCAACAGGTGAGTCACTGTGGAGAGATAGGAGCTGGCAATTAGCCGACAGCTGAGTGGCCAGCTCTGAGAAGGAAGGGCTGAGCCCAGTCCTGACAGACACAGTCCTCTGCCGCCACTGTGCCTCTGACACTATGTACGAACGGAGCGGTGGCTGCCTGCTGATGCTGGTTGCTTGTTGCAGAGAGAAGAGCGTAGAAACACCAGTGGCCGGGCGCCACTAGGCAGCAGTGTGCCCTAGGCGGCTGTCTAGTTTGCCTAGTGGTAGCACTGGCCCTGAAGACTCTTCAAAGCACCAGGTTGTTGCAGATCAGCTGAGAATGCCACCCACTGCTGCTAGCAGTAGGAAGAGGATAGGGGAGGTGCACGCTTTTAGTCTGGAAGGTAAGTTCTGACTACAAAACTGCTAATGTAAATCAGACAAAATATTTGTAATCAAACACTTAACTGACATAAGAGCGGGAACTGTCTATGCCTTGCCCTATTATACCCCACAAAGTGTCTCACATCAGTACAGAAACAAAGCACACTTAATATGCATCTCCACTGTAAAATCCCTGATTTCTCTCTGAAAAGCAAAATAAACGCAGCTGTTTTTTTTTTTTCCAGACCGCCATCTCCATAATAATAATCCCTTTGAGTCACTTGCCGGCTGCATAGTAGAGATAGCGAAATTCTGGGGCGTCAGAGGCTCCCGCACCATAGAGATACTTCACCAGAGAGCTGCTGAAATCCAATCATTCTTCTTATAATCTCACCAGATTTACCCAATTCCTTTAAATCTGCTTAGCATAACATGAAGGGAACAAATGTTCTTTCAAATTTGACCTTATGTATTACTTCTTGTGTTTTTTTTTCTTAGCTGTGCACATTAATTTGGCTTGCAGATCATCATTAATATGATTTTTCCTACATCGGACTTGCTAATATGCTGCGCATGCACAGCTGAACTTCTGGAACTGAAATGGGGTAACCAAGAGTTCAGTGTGTTGTACATCGCTCACATGATTGCATGCTGAGCTTTGAAACAAATGAATGAAAACGATCATCTACTTCCCTCGTTTAGTGCTTTTTTATGTGCTGCGTTTTTGTAGCCAGATCTGTTTATCCATGCATGGCCCAGTTCACACAGGGGAATATATTCATTGGGAATGATGCAAGTGTTCCGTATCAACATGCTAAAAAGTATTTGCAACTATTTATACTCATGCTATCTTTCCAAGGCAGTTTGTGGTTTTGAGAGCTGAGGGTTTTGCATCTGTCCCCCTCTCTTCTCCTCCGTGTCACCCTCCATGCTGCTGTCTCCCTCCATGTCTCCCTCCATGCAGAGCTGTCTCCCTCCATGCAGAGCTGTCTCCCTCCATGTCTCCCTCCATGCAGAGCTGTCTTAATGAGAGGGCACATCTGGGCACTGCCCAGGGGCCCTAGCTGCATGGGGGGCCCCTGCACTTTCCCCAAAGCAGCTGGTTCTTGAGCCCACGCTGCCCCATAATTGG
This sequence comes from Rana temporaria, assembly GCF_905171775.1. Taxonomy (NCBI): domain Eukaryota; kingdom Metazoa; phylum Chordata; class Amphibia; order Anura; family Ranidae; genus Rana; species Rana temporaria. The sequence continues at coordinate 512,621,503 of NC_053490.1, forward strand.
AGGCCCCATGATGGCACTGAGAGTGATAGATACACAGGGGAGGCAGTCTGCCTCCTACCTACTTGATGTCTGTTTACCTGCACTGTCACCATTGTAGGGGCCCCAGAGCATTTCTTTGCCCAGGGGCCTATGATGCTATTAAGACGGCCCTGCCTCCCTCCATGTCTCCCTCCATGTCTCCCTCTATGTCTCCCTCCATGTCCCCCTCCATGTCCCCCTCCATGTCCCCCTTCATGCTGCTGTTCTCTTCCGTATCCCTCTCCATACTGGTGCCCCCCCTCCATTCTCTTCCTCCACCCCCTTGATCTGTGAGGATGGAGAGCATAGGTAGGGGCGGGTAAATCCGCCTCCTTACTTTTCCGAATGTACATGGATGAGCGAGCTTGGGGTGGAAGAACTTGACTGGCCTGCAGTCCTGACCTCACCCCAATAGAAAACCTTTGGGATAAATTAGAGCAGAGACTGCAAGCCAGGCTTTCTTGTTCAACATCAGTGCCAGTGCGTTGAAGCTGCTATAGCTGCAAATGTAGAAAAGTGCCCCCCATGAAGGGTTGGGACTTTAACGGCAACTAAGTGTAAAATTCAAAACCGTATAGTATAACAGTAAATTAGTTTCTTTTGTAGAAATTAGGCCCAATGCGTTTCAGGATCTTGTCCTTTCATCAGGGGCATTTCTTTTAGGAGAAGATAACGTACAGTACAGACCAAAAGTTTGGACACACCTTCTCATTCAAAGAGTTTTCTTTATTTTCATGACTATGAAAATTGTAGATTCACACTGAAGGCATGAAAACTATGAATGAACACATGTGGAATTATACAGAACAAAAAAGTGTGAAACAACTGAAAATATATTTCATATTCTAGGTTCTTCAAAGTAGCCACCTTTTGCTTTGATTACTGCTTGGCACACTCTTGGCATTCTCTTGATGAGCTTCAAGAGGTAGTCACCTGGCGCAGCACCCCATCACTCTCCTTCTTGGTCAAATAGCCCTTACACAGCCTGGAGGTGTGTTTGGGGTCATTGTCCTGTTGAAAAATAAATGATGGTCCAACTAAACGCAAACCGGATAGAATAGCATGCCGCTGCAAGATGCTGTGGTAGCCATGCTGGTTCAGTATGCCTTCAATTTTGATTAAATCCCCAACAGTGTCACCAGCAAAGCACCCCCACACCATCACACCTCCTCCACCATGCTTCACGGTGGGAACCAGGCATGTAGAGTCCATCCGTTCATCTTTTCTGCGTCGCGCAAAGACACAGGGGTTGGAACCAAAGATCTCAAGTTTGGACTCATCAGACCAAAGCACAGATTTCCACTGGTCTAATGTCCATTCCCTGTGTTCTTTACCCCAAACAAGTCTCTTCTGCTTGTTGCCTTTCTTTAGCAGTGGTTTCCTAGCAGATATTCTACCATGAAGGCCTGATTCACACAGTCTCCTCTTACCAGTTCTAGAGATGTGTCTGCTGCAAAAGGTGGCTACTTTGAAGAACATAGAATATGAAATATAATTTCAGTTGTTTCACACTTTTTTGTTATGTATAATTCCACATGTGTTAATTCATAGTTTTGATGCCTTCAGTGCGAATCTACAATTTTCATAGAATGAGAAGGTGTGTCCAAACTTTTGGTCTGTACTGTACATCTATAACAAGGAAACAAAATGGATGTTGGCAACATTCTGGTCCTTTTTGGTGAAACTCTCTTGTTATAGCTGCAAAGGGTCTGCCAACTCAATATTGAACCCTACGGACTAAGACTGGGATGCCATGAAAGTTCATGTGCGTGTAAAGGCAGGTGTCCCAATACTTTTGGTAATATAGTGATTCTACACCCATTGCATGCAGCTCTACACTTTACAATTAAGCACTTGAGGATTTTTTGTTTCTTATTTAGATAGTCATACGTTAACTGTTTGAGATATCATATTGGTATGCATCTTTATGTAGTAAATCCCAGTATGTTGAGGACAGCTGGATGTGTACCGGGGACTCTTTGCCCGCCCGTGGAGAAGAGCCGCGTATTGTGTGTTGCCCGTCTCAACTGCTAATGATTTCTAGCCAGGAGAAGGCTGACTGTTCTCTGCTTTGTAGTAAAGCGGTACCCAGGCGATCAAATGTACCATAGGTGTGGTGGATCGGATCAAAGCATTCTCAATAAAGGCTTCACGATCAAACGAGCAGAGGGGAGCACTTCATGAAAGCACTTTACGGTTTCAATCAGCCTAATTGTGCTGAAAACACAAAGGGCTAGATTCAGCAAGAATTTACGCCGGCGTATCTATTGATACGCCGCGTAAATTCAAAGCTGCGCCGGCGTATCTTCTTTCTGTATTCAGAAAGCAAGATACGCCGAAATTAGGCTAAGATCCGACTGGCGTAAGTCTCTAACGCCGTCGTATCTTAGTTGCATATTTACGCTGGCCGCTAGGTGGCGCTTCCGTCGATTTCAGCGTATAATATGCACATGAGCTGGATGCGCCGATTCAGAAATGTATGTGCGCCCGGCGGATTTTTTTTACGTCGTTTGCATAAGGCTTTTTCCGGCGTAACGTTGCTCCTGCTATATGAGGCATAGCCAATGTTAGGTATGGACGTCGGGCCAGCGTCGAATTTTGCGTCGTTTGCGTAAGTTGTTCGCGAATAGAGCTTTGCGTAAATTACGTCCACGTCGAAAGCATTGACTATTTGCGACGTGATTACAAGCATGCGCATTGGGATACGTTCACGCACGGCGCATGCACCGTTCGTGAGAAATGTCATTTACGTGAGGTCATGTTTTATTTACTTAAAACACGCCCACCTCTTCAGAATTTGAATTTGGCGTGCTTACGCCGGCAGATGTACGCTACGCCGCCCTAACTTAGGGCGCAGGTTCTTTGTGAATCCAGCCCCAGCCTCACTAAGTTACGGCGGCGTAGCGTATCTGAGATACGCTACGCCCGCACAAACTTACGGCGGGCTTTATGAATCAAGCCCAAAGTTCTGAAATCCTGTCTCTGTTCTATTCACCAACAAGGAAAGTGTAATACCTGTACCTACAGGAGGCAAAGTACCCAACATCTGTCAGAGTTACAGCCAAAACCTCAATGGATGTGCCTGGATCTGCCATATGTCAGAGATATCCTAACACCATACAGTACATGAGACTACTCTTGGAAAATATCTCACTTGTTGAAGATGAAGAATAAGCGCACATTTATCCAATTGCTGCTCATTTACTTCCAGCCAAATAGGTTAAAGCGGAGTTCCACCCAAAAATGGAACTTGCGCTTTTCGGAATCCTGCCTCCCTCTGGCAGTGTTACCAACCTACCAGATTGAAATTTACTGCCACGACACCCGAAATTTACTGGCGCAGCCACGTTTTTACTGGAATTTCACCAAAAAAAATTAGGTGCAAATTTTAGTATTAGGCTACAAACAAGTACGCTAGGCAGATAACAATGTAATTTAAGGTAGATATTAAGGTAAAAAAACATATTTTTGTTATTTTCGATATAATAAGGGCAAATTATTTAGTCACATCACCCCCTGCCTCCATCCCCCTCTGCCACCAACACTCCCTGCCTTCACCCCCCTCTGCTGTGCCACAATCTCCCCCTGCCTTCAATCTCCCCCAGGGCCCCTGCCTCCAATCACCCCCTGCCTCCATCCCCCTCTGCAGTGCCACCAACAACCCCTGTCTCCATCCCCCACCCTCTGCGGTGCCACCATCCCCCTCTGCAGTGCCACCAACACCCCCTGCCTCCAATCTCCCCCTGCCTCCACCCCCTCTGCATTGCCACCATCACCCCCTGCCTCCAATCCAATCACCCCCTGCCTCCATTAACCCCCTGCCTCCATCGGATCCCTCTGTGCCACCATCACCTGATGTCACTGTCGGCTGGGCTGTCTGTCACTCTGTCAGTCCCAGACTCCCCTGTGAACTTTGTATTGCCTGGATGCAGCAGGCTCCTCCATTCCGCCACCATGTTGTGCTGCTCAGCCTCCGAGTCCTGACTCCTGCTCCAGTGCTGTGCTCCTCCGACCTCCTGGTTAGTTACATATTTAATATTCTGGCGAGCGCGCACCTGGCAGGATGTCCTAATGCATCACTCACCGGCGCTGTGCGGCACAGCCTCATGAAATCTGCCCCCCGCCGGCCAAATACATCATATGCTCGGCAAGCTCCGGAACTGTGCATGCGTAGTTCCAAGCTGAACCAATCTTGGCTATTTTTACTGGCACATTCCTACAACCACGGACATTTACGGACGGGGAAAATTTCCTGTTTTTGCGGACTGGGATACCTAATACAGGTATTTTGCTCCCACTTCTGGGCATAGATACCGAGCCACCAGCGAGTATCTGCTCCTTCTCCGCCCCCCTGTCTTCTGGGAAACACACAGGTCCCAGAAGACAGCAAGGACCAGTGGGATCGCACAAGTCGTGCATGCACAGTAGGGAACCAGGAAGTGAAGCCGTAAGACTTCTCTTCCTGATTCCCTTACCGAAGATGGCGGCGCCTCCACCCGAGAGCTGAGGGACAGATCGGCTTCGGGTGCTGACATCGCGGGCGCCCTGGACAGGTGAGTGTCCTTATTTTTAAAGTCAGCAGCTGCAGTATTTTTAGCTGCTGACTTAAAAAAAAAAATCAGTGGAACTCGCTTTAAAGGGTCACTAAAGGAAACATTTTTTTGCCTAAAATGAATGTCTGCAAGGTAGACAGACAGAATAGTGTAATGATTCTGTTAAAAAACTAGTAAATACCTATTAAATTCCTTCATCTATATCACCTCCGGCATTCTAGTTTCTGTTCTCTCATTCACTTCCTGGTTTGCATTGCTCGTTCATGTAAGAACTACATTTCCCAGTATGCATTGTGGCACGCCCAGTAATTCACACCTCCTTGAAGTCTCTAACACATAGAGAGCGTCCTGCCACACAGATGTAGTTCCCAGGAGGGGGTGAGCGCGTTACTGACCACCACAGTAAACCCTCCCGTCACGGTGGTCAGTAGAATCAGACAAGCAGGAAGTGAACAGAGAAGAAATAGAGCAACTTCTGAGCAAAAACGAACAATGAGGAAGTGAAAAGAGGAATGTCTGCAGGTAAAGGATGCTTATTATGAAAAAAAAAATTTCCTTTACAACCCCTTTAAGTTTATTTTTTTTTAAGTTTTTTTTTTTCACCTTACTCTTGCTGTCCACAGAGAGTTGGCTTTACAGCAATTTATTCAGTTTGGGTTTCAGTTTCTAGGCTGATATTGATGTCTGTAGACCTCTTCAACACAGCACTAGTTATGTCATAGAAGCTTTCTCCCAGAACACCTTAAAGTTGAGGTTCACCCGGAAATGTTAATTTTTAACATTAGATTCAGGCTCATTTTGTCTAGGGGAATCGGGTGTTTTTTTTAAAAACGAAGCAGTACTTACCGTTTTAGAGGGCGATCTTCTCCGCCGCTTCCAGGTATGGGCTGCGGGACTGGGCATTCCTATTTGATTGACAGTCTTCCGACAGGCTTCCGACGGTCGCATCTATCGCGTCACGATTTTCCGAAAGTAGCCGAACGTCGGTGCGCAGGCGCTATACAGAGCCGCACCGACGTTCGGCTTCTTTCGGCTACTCGTGACGCGATGTATGCGACCGTCGGAAGCCTGTCGGAAGACTGTCAATCATATAGGAACGCCCAGTCCCGAAGACCATACCCGGAAGCGGCGGAGAAGATCGCTCTCTAAAACGGTAAGTACTGCTTCGTTTTTAAAAAAACTACCCGATTCCCCTAGACAAAATGAGCATCAATCTAATGTTAAAAAAAAAAATTCGGGTGAACTCCCGCTTTAAAAGCCATCCATGTCAGGTTCCTATGGTAGTGAGCCCTTGGAGAAGGCCAACTAGGGGTTCCCCCAGGGCTTGGAGTCTAAGCCCCAAATTGCTTCTTCCCCAGGGCACCTAATGGTGGGAATGGACTTGCAGCAGACTGGAAACCATTTTTGTTGCCCGTCCCTGGACTGAACTCGTTCTATCTTCTCAATACCTTTTTTGTAAGTGAGGTCTCCAGAACTGGACACAGTATTCTAAGTGAGGTTTAAGATCTATGCAGAAGACTCAGGACCTATCTCCTCGTGCTGGTGAACCCACTAGTGATAACTAAAGATCTATACAGAAGAATCGGAATCTCTTTCCTCCTATGGGGATCCTTTTAGTGATAACTAACTTAACCGATTATCAACCGTATAACACATGTATACGGCTGCAAGGCGTGCCAGATTATGTTCTAGGTACATGATCTGACACCACCGGGTAGGGGGTGCGTGCCTCCGGCAACACGGCCATACTGGGATTAAACACAGCAGATTTAACTAGAAGCTAGTAGGTTTGGACTTTTAAAGGCAGCAGATGTCGATCACTGGGTGCCGGACAATAGATTACCCGGTGATCGGCATAAATGTACACAGGACAGAGCCCTGCTAATGTAAACAAGGCAGAACCCTGTCCTGTCAGGAGGCTAGTAATAGATTTTTATTTTCCCGCAAATCAGTGATAACTACAGATCTATATAGAGGAATCAGGACCTCCTTCCTCCTACTTGGGATCCATCTAGTGATAGCTAAAGATTTTTCATAGTGGAATCACCCCTAATATGTTTCTGTGTTGGCTCTCTATCATTGGATTCATACAGTAACACCAATAGCTGTGCCCCCTAAATAAATATGGTTATTGGGTGCTAGTGCAGCTTGGACTGATATTATTTTATTTTTTGTTTTATTTTTGTTTTTGACCCCTTTGGGGGGATTTTACTCTCACTTCCTGTCCCTGTGAGAACAAACTTCTTTCATATAACAAGAACGTATCCTCCTTCCCCATCCCTCATCGGTTCGTTCTGTTTCTCTCAGGCCTTGTACACACGATCAGACATGTCCGATGAAAACGGTCCGCGGACCGTTTTCATCGGACGTGTCTCCTGGGAGGTTTTGGTCTGATGTGTGTACACACCATCAGACCAAATTCCCTGCGGACAGAAAACGCGGTGGCGTGGCGGCGACGATGACGCGGCGACGTGCGCGAACCAGGAAGTTCAATGCTTCCACGCATGCGTCGAATCACTTTGACGCATGCAGGGGATTTCGGTCCGATGGTTAGGTGTACTAACCATCAGACATGTCTGACGGACAGGTTTCCACCGGACAAGTTTCTTAGCATGCTAAGAAACTTTTGTCCGCTGGAAACCTGTCCGCTAGGCCGGAAAAATGTCCGCTAGGCCCTACACACGGTTGGACATGTCCGCGGAAAGAGTTTCAGCGGACATGTTCGGTTGTGTGTACGAGGCCTCAGGGATTACAAAGGACACAAATTGAACTTTATTTCACTTTTATGAAGTTTGAGCTGGGGCATGGTTTAATCTATAGATAGTCCATTTTAACAAGGCAGAGAAAAAGAAGATTTCAGTGTAATGATGTTAAGGAAGCGGAAAGGGCTTTTCCAATTAGGTAAATGGCTTAATGAACTATAAGCTCAGGCTGGTTGCACAAACAAGTTGATCCTTTGACTTACTTAAAACTCAACTCCACTTTGAACAAGAATTTTTTTTTTAAAAGATCAGCTTCTGTTAAAATTAAAAGGCAGGACATCATCTCGTCTCCTCTCCAACACTATCCCTGGCGGGACTACCTATCTGCAAACCAATGCCAGTCTTCTTACATTGTGAATTACGTCTGGTATAATCCAAAAAACCTGCAATTAGCCCTGGCTGTCCTAGACACATATCATAATAGTCTGGGCTCTTAGTTATTACATGACTAGGCCATCCAAGTGAAAGTAAGAGCGGGCAACTGTCAAATCTAAATACCCGCCCCCCCCAAAATAAAAGTTTCAAATATGGCAGAAAAGGGGGGGGGGAGAGGAGTGGAATTTGCCCATTTGGGTGAAGTTCCGCTTTAGGGTTTATATCATTTTTTTTTAAAGTAGAGACAGGGTCGTAGGACATCTTGGAGCAGTGGTTCTCAACCTATTAGTGCCGTGACCCCTTGATAAAATTTCCCAAGTTGTGGGGAGTGAACCCCTAACAGTAAAATTATTTTCGTAGCGTGGATTGTTAGCACCCAAGGCAAGACAAGTAATTTGCTCCCCTAACCTACGAAAATTTAGCGCTCCCTGAGGCCCATCCACTCGTACAGTATTAAACCCCTTATGGTACATTTTAGGATGTACCACTCTTTCTCTTTGGTCTCCTCCTTTTTCCCTTTTATCTCTCGCTATCCTAATTCCTTGCTCCCCATCCTTCTCTCTAGCCATCTTTCTTGTTTTTTCTCTTATTCTTTCTCTCCCTTTTTCTTTCTTCCGCCCCCTCTTTTCTGCTTCTTTCCATGTATTCTCTATTTTAATTCCTTCTCTTACTCCTTGGTGGAGGGGGAATGGGATGAGTGGCAGTGGTGGGGGGAGTTCTGATCAGCCAACTTCGGTGCTCTTGATCAAGGTCATCTGCTGATCTGAGAACTGTAGTGGGGACTTTTAATGGCAACTATAATCACAGGTAGTGTTACTCACTGTGTCTCCAACTTTGTGGTGTCTCGTAGCAGTGACACCCATGCTAAAATCAGAAGATGGGGTCTCCTCCAGCCCCTCCCACCTCATAATCCTCACCAGTCAGCGGACCTCTAGTCTCTACCCCCCAGCCATGCCGTGAACTGAATGGGCGGCTGCGAAGAGGTTGAGTGGGCGGCCGTGTGCTCCAGGAACAGCCCAGCTGGGTGGCCACCGGCTCCAGAGACAGCCCTGCTGAGGAGCCGCAAGAAGGCTGGGAGAGTGGTGCGGGCTTCAGGAACAGCCCAGGATTTGGTGACCCCTGGCAAATCATCATTTGACCCCCGAGGGGGTCCCGACCCCCAGATTGAGAACCACTGTCTTAGAGGATGAGGGCAGGGTGACAGAAATTATCTATTAAACATGATCACTTCACCACGACCACATCACAGTGGTGGGACAATGTTCAAGAAGCAGCAACAGAGGTTCATACAGCAAAGATCCACAAATTCCCAGTTCCAGTCATTTGTTTATTAAAAGTCAGCAGCTACAAAAAGTGTAGCTGCTGACTTTTAAAAAACAACCACTCACCCAGTGGCGACTCCAGCTTTCATATTTAGGGGGGGGCACATTGGGGGACAGGGACAAAAGTAGGGGGGCCAACTTTAAAATTCATTTATATATATATATATATATATATATATATATATATATATATATATATATATATATATATAGCCTGGGGCCCTTTACTACGTTCCCACAATGGGCCCTTTCCCATGTTCTGCAGTTAGCGCCCTTCCTACTATACTGGGGCCCCCAAAACTGGGGCAAAAAACAAGAGATATATGTCACCAGCACACCAAGAAAATATAAGGGTCCAAAGCAGTGGGAGAACTATCAGGGTTGCAAATGTTGTCTTGCCACCGGGCCCTGGTGTTCTGCCACTGTGGGGTTCCCCCAGCTGGTCACCTAGCAGCACTAATGCAGGGGAAGGAGCAGATCGGGCGGCTGTGTGAGCGCTCGTATTATGCAGTGTCAGCGACCAGAGGGAGGGGCAGGAGCCTGTGTTACTCCAGCGGCGGCCCGAGCAAAATACAAAAAATGCAAGACCCCATTGTACTTACCGCAGCCACGTCCTCCCTCAGCGGTGCCGCCATCTCTACTATGGGCACCTACCTGTGACAGCTATGTATGCGAGAGTGTGACTGGTCCCAAAGTCTTCTAGGACTTGTCATGTGTCCCAGAAGACTTTGGGAGGGTAACTCCTGCTTCTTATTGCCTAAGGCTCCCCCAAAAGCTCAGTTTCACAAATAGGAGGAGGCCTTAAAGCGGAAGTTCCACTTTTGGGTGGAACTCCGCTTTATTAAGCAGGTTGATTCTTGCACTGCAGGTCCTCAGATAAAGTTTCCTTTCCAGCAAGGAGAACCGTGAGCAGTACAGTAGGTACATCATCAAGTCTCACTCCATATCTGGTGAGACTGGTAGTCAGAGGTAGCGGTGCCTTAGATGATCTCACACTGTAGATATACAGCTATGAGGCTCAATGCACAGGAATGTCTAGGAAAAGTGCTTCACAATTTTTTTGGAGCAATCGAAGACAAAAAAAAGTGATTTTGTAAGGGTACTTCTTTACCAGTGTTAACATTGCTAGCTGTTCTTCATAATCAAATCTTCCATCTTTAGCTTCAGGCCCAACTAAGCTGAGGCTCATTATTTTCTTTTTTTTAATACAATAGTTAGTATTTTCCCCTTCCATCCTCTGATAGCCCTTTATAGCTAAATAAAGATTTCTGAAGCCTCCGAGACTAATGTGGGGTGATGGAGCGTTAACTCATATCTTACACACTTTTCAGACACTCATAGTTTTAACAATTGGTTAATTTGGTTGATTACAATGGTGGCACTTTACAGGGAGGTGACAATGACGGGGTGCTAACATGGCTTGTTGACCTAACGTTTCTGGAAGATGGCATTGCCATCCATCCAGTGTGATGGCGTGAAAGATGACCGAACAGATAACACTGATTTCAGTTACATGCATCAGTAAACACAGCTATACCAGCATGTGAGTGTAATATTGCTCTCATATGTTAACGGTTATCTGTAATTGTTTTTTCTGTAAATTTTGTCCAAACTTTTTTGAATGGTTTAAAAATTTAGATTGAATGAATGGAAGATCCCTCAAGGGTTTTTTTTTAGCAGTGAAATTTGTGTTTGAAAAGAGAAGCAATAAATTTACATATAAGTTTTTAATATTTATTTGTTTGTGTCATAGTATCAATTTTTTTTTTCAATAAACACATAGGAGTCGAAAAAAACAGTTCTGGCCTTAACATAAGCGACATGGCTCATCAAAAATAGAAAAATACACATAACTCGTGTTGTATAAACTCTGTGTTTGTATAGAGTTTCAAGTGATAAACCTACTCGTTTTGACCTATTTGGTCTTCTTCAAGGGAATTTTTTCTATGAGAAAAATAAAAGATTTGCAGATTATTTTGTTTATAGATATTGTCATGGACCTTGGAATGCAGAAGTGTGCCTCCTTGAAAGCTGTTACACAGTGGGGGGTCTTCTTCCCTGTCTTAAAGCTCCAGACGGCTCCATTGTTCTGTGTCTGGCTATTGTGTACATTGATTGCCCCTGGGGCTTCTGTCTCATTACACATAACAGTCCCTCCATTCAAGCTATCGGACTAATCCCTGCTGACTCATTTTTAAGTCCTCATTTGCATGGCTAAAGAGGACCTGAAGGAGGACTACATGTACTTTACAATTGACCAATAGGAAAGCGATTGTTGGGGGCGGGATGTTCCAAATTCTGTTTAAAAGTGTGTTGTGTACTTCCAATAAAGGTCTTCCTGTTTGAACTTACATACAGCCTGCCTGGTGTTTTGTTCTAATGGATCCCGAATGGCACATAGCTGTAGTTTGGAGCCTTGGATGACCGAACCATCAGACGTTGCAATCTGCAAGCTGACTCAATAGTAGCAGAGGAGTGTCAGGAGAGCGGAACCGAGCGAGCAAGGGTCTCCTTACAGATATGTCATTATTTTTTATGGTCAATATATTCTATTACAATAAAGCAGTATATATCCACCACTTTTCGATGAGAAAGCTGTGTTCTATGGCCAAAAGTATTGCTGTTTCTCTAAAAGCACACAAAGCCTCGATGATCCTAGGATGTCCACACACTGTTCTCCTGCCCTCCACGGATGAGCCCTCGCCTCCACACCACTTGCAAGAAGTCACCCTTCTATTGGACTGGGGAATTTATGTTTTATACGATTTTGTTTTTATTAAAAAAAAAATATATATATATATATATATATATATATATATATATATATATATATATATATATATATATAATTACAGATAAATAATGAATACAGGGTTTGTCATTTTACTCACATATATATTGGCCTTTCTAAAAAGTCCACCTTCACTTTCATTGACTATACATAATTCATATGACAGTCCTAAAAAATTCAGTTGAAATGACAATGTTCCGAATCTTAACAATTAATTGATTTCGGAATAGACGGAAGTAAATGTTATTCCAAATGGGAATCGCATTCACGGTTAGAATTTTGTTTAATAAGAAACAAGAAAACTTTCCATCTTTTTTTTTTGTTTTGACTTTCCTTGTTACTGTGGTTAAAAACGATGGATGTTTTGACCACACTAACCATTAGAAAAGTGAATAGATATTTCCCAAATGACCATTTTTGAAGATAATTATACCAGTATATGGCTAGCTTTACTATATAGCTTTAGCTGTAGTATACACAGGGATTTGTCAGTGCCGAAACTAGAGAACACACTGGCCTGCTTTTTCCACAAGCTTAAAATCGGCACCATTCCAAAAGCTTTAATCTAGAGCAGTGGTCTCCAAGCTGTGGCCTGGGACCAGATGTGGCTCGTTGCTTGCTTTTATCTGGCCCCTTGAGCACTATTTTCATCCATCAATACCAACAATGAGGCATAATTCCCTTCACAGACACCAATGAAAGAATTTCTGCCAATGACACTAACAGTGGGCCACAATTCTTCCCAAGAAGACCAAAGATGGGGTAAAATTCCTCCCAATGATACCAACAATGGGGCCCAGTGAAACCAATGATGGGGTGCAATTCCTCCCGCTGACACCAAAAATGGGGCGCTATTCCTCCCACTAATACCAAAGATGAGGCATTTATTATTCAACTTCCTTTTGAACTTCCAATGGCCACAGTCTGGCCCCCCTTAAAGCGGGGGTTCACCCTATCGACGGGAAAAAAAAAAAAAATTTCTTTTACCTTAAAATCAGGCATTGTAGCGCGAGCTACAGTATGCCTGTCCCGAATTTTTTACCCCCGTACTCACCTTGTAGTCGTCCATCGAAGATACCGGGGAATGGGCGTGCCTATGGAGACGGAGGATGATTGACGGCCGGCTCTGGCGCGTCACGCTTCTCCGGAAATAGCCGAAATAGGCTTGGTCTTCACGACGCGTGCGCATAGCCTGTGCGCAGGCGCCGTGAAGAGCCGAGACCTACTCCGGCTGTCTTTGGGGAGAGTGACGTGCCAGGGCCGGCCGTCAATCATCCTCCCTCTCCATAGGCACGCCCATTCCCCGCGGGAGCCGAAATCTACGATGGACGACTACAAGGTGAGTACGGGGTTAAAAAAATCGGGACAGGCATACTGTAGCTCGCGCTACAATGCCTGTCTCGATGGTAAAATGTGTCGGGGGGGGGGGTGAACTACCGCTTTAAGTCCAAATGATGGTAAACTGGCCCTTTGTTTACAAAGTTCGGAGACCCCTGCTCTAGAGTGTTAAACTGGCCATACATGGCTCCCTTTTTAATTTTGTGCAGCCAGAAGGCTGAATGAAAAAAACTGAACCAATTCCACCATCCACACAATAAAGGTGGATGGGGGAATCCTCTCTTCTGTGCTATTGTATTCTGACAGTGGGGGGCTGAGGGTGGCTGCTACACACAGAAGGCTTTTTATCTTAATGCATAGAATTAATTAAAAAAACAACCTTATGCCTTTATAACTCCTTTACAGCAAGGAGCACATGGACAGGCGATGGATGTAAATCAAAAGAAATTCCCAGTTTAACTTCCCAACCAACCTGCAACAAACTGAATTGTCCTGTCTAACAGTTCACATCAAAAACAAGGGGTTTCATTTGCACACATTTGCAAATACATGCGTAAGCTTCAGAGGCCGCGACAAGGCACCCCAGTATTATGTGCAGTCCTAACTCTATACATTTTAAGAGCCTTCATAGAAGAAGCACATATATAATAGTGGATGGATTGAGGGCAGGTTTTCCTGGAGGGAGACCACTCCTCCTTAAAGGCACAGGGGCGCACTGGTCATCCAGCAAATGGCAAAATGGCAGCAAAGGTGTCCAGAGCGCACCCCCATACCAAATGTGTGCAAACTAAACCCCTTGTTCTTAACGTGAACTGTTAGACAGGACAATGTGGTTTGTTGCAGGCTGGTTGGTAAGTTGAGCTGGGAATTTTTCTTTGTTTTTGTTTGAAAATTCTAACTGTGCATATGTTTGGAATTACATTAGTTTGTGTCAATCCCAAAATCAATTGTTACAATTCGCAACATCGTCATGTCATTGTGCTGAAGGATGATTGTTTATTGGTTGCTATGAGTGTCTACACTTTACTTGTATAACTTTGCTTAGCAAAGGACAAAGCAGGGTATTGTAGTAGCTATTTGAGCAGGTCATAAGTGGCATTCTCATGGATTGAAGAATCATAGCTGCCTTTCTCTGTACACCATGCATATTGACCTTTGTGAACCAATACCGGGAATGTTTCAATTGTCTATCACAATAGGGATTTCCATTTGATGAATCATTTGCATGGCAAAGAAAGGTTCCATCTGTTACCTGGAGTGATGAATTTACACAATGCACGTGAGGTCTCATTAGTATGTAGAATTTCTCAAAGTACTGAATAATTGATTAAATATGGACAACACTGACTCACTGAGAATCAGCGTTAATACCGTACTTAATGTTTCTTATTTTAGGTGTCTAATTACAATGTTTCCTATTCCCTGAGTTTGTGTGAGGATATTAGATGGTCAAGGCTTAACCTCATTATCTGGCTCGCTTTTCTGTGTGTGTATGTATGTGTGTGTGTGTGTGTGTATATGTATATGTGTATATGTGTATATGTGTATATATATATATATATATATATATATATATATATATATATATATATATATATATATATATATATATATATATATATATATATATATATATATATATAAGGGGTTAGCTCGGTAGCAGGGTGTGTGACCCCCTGGATGGGTTCACCACACACTGAATTTATACAGACAGGCAGTCGAAGACGGTTGAAAACAAAGATTTTGGTTTATTCTTCCATCTTGCTGGAAACAAGTGCAAGCATCCAAACAGCATAAACAAAATCAAACCTAAAATAAACCCTGGCCACTTGGGGCGACTACCTTCACCACACAGGAACCTATATAGGGAGTCTGGCACAGCCTAGTGCTGGGAAGACACTGCTGGTCATACAGCAGAAAAACAATAGTCTCTTTTTGATTTTTATCACACAGAAAAATCAATTACCACCTCACCTCCTCAGAAGACTTTCAGCTACTGCTCTCCTTCACTCAGAAAACCTCAGGATGCAGCAAATCCATGGTAATCCTCTGGATTACTTATAGAAGCCTTAATTGTCTCATTCTGAACAGCTTAAGTTCCAACGCCCTTAAACCTTTTCTGGCTACTTCTGCAGCCGACGACTAATAACAATTGGTGTATTGTCTAAACAAGGCAGAAATGTATCTCCCGTCTGTGACAACACCCACAGATTTACCTGACTTCCTGTCACTATATATATATATATATATATATATATATATATATATATATATATATAATTACTGCCTTCTGTTTCTTTTCTTTCTACATAGTGCATTCAAGTGGTCCTACTTTTCTCAAATATTGGGCAAAGTGACGGTGGTCCACCAATCACACAGACTCACTTTCTGCTCCATGTGGTTTACCAGGGCCAAAGGGAAATACCTGGTCTTTTTTGGTATGGGGTCAATTTTATTTATTTTTAGTCCCCGCCCTCCCACATGACAGCACTAGTGCTTGGTGATTGGCTACTCAGGCAATCAGTGTGATCACATGGGGTTAGAGCGAGAGAGTCCTTTGCCTCATGTAAGTGTAATGTACACACGGCTTTTTGTCTTTGGTTTGTTAGCCATTTCCTTTTTTCGCTCTTTTAGGGAAATTTTAAGAATTCATCTTTAAAAATAATGCAATGGCAGTGATGTTTACTGCCATGGTTACTTATCTGCAGACCCTGACTGACTTTTGACTTTTTTGGGGGGGGGGGGGGGCGCCAAACCATGCACTCCCAGCGACCCCCCCCCCCCGGTTGGTTGCCAGGTCACCTTCTACCAACCAGAAGCCAATATTCATACGCTATTGTCGCACAAGTGAGTGTTGCCTGACTGCGCCCCAAGCCCACCCTTTTTACAGCCTATTGGAGCCTCTGGCTCTAATCATCACGTGCTTAAAAAAAAAAAACATTGGAATCAATGCATGTAGATTAGGGGGTTGGATGCATGGATAGGGGGGTGGCGCCCCTGTGCCACATATGTTCACTGCCCAACACCCTTACAGCATACAGTACCTTTCACCATCTACTTTGCATATCAGCATTCTCTTACCTCTAGTATGTCCACAGGTTGACCGTTGTGCCAAGTAAATTTATGTCAAACCTTAAAATTGTGTGTGCTTGTCAAACGATGACAAACTTCAGTACCCTTATATGTAACATGTGTAGTGCAATTAAAGTTTTTGGGCCAGATTCTCAAAGAGATACGACGGTGTATCTCCTGATACGCCGTCGTATCTCTGAGTTAGGCCGGTCGTATCTATGCGCCTGATTCATAGAATCAGTTACGCATAGATATGCCTAAGATCCGACAGGTGTAACTGTGTTACACTGTCGGATCTTAACTGCAATTTAAAAATGGCCGCTGGGGGCGTTCTCGTTGATTTACGCCGAGAATATGTAAATCAGCGAGATACGCCAATTCACGAACGTACGCGGGCCCGACGCAGTGTTTTTACGACGTTTACGTAAGGGTTTTCCCGGCGCATAGTTACCCCTGATTCTATGAGGCGCAGCCAATGTTAAGTATGGCCGTCGTTCCCGCGTCAATTTGAATTCCGCCGGGGGATTTACGCTCCGCCACCGCAAGTTTGGAGGTAAGTGTTTTGTGAATTACCCACTTGCCTCTAAAACTTGCGGCGGCGGATCTTAAATCAGATAGACTACGCGGATCTAAAGATCCGCTGATCTATCTGAATCTGGCCCTTTGTGCGTAGGAGCCCCCGATGCGTGCATTTACATTAGTGCACCCATACACGTATGTGTGTGGGGAGGGGGGTTTCAAAAATGTGGGTGGGGTTTAAGTGCTTGGGTGTAACTTTAATTTTGTTTATTTTTACGCTTTTGTTTTTTGTTTATTTTTTACTAAACTTTTTTTGGATCGCATAGGGGACAAAGAGTCTCCTATATGATGCATTTTTTTGATGACGTTCTCTTTAATGAGACATCAGGGGTCCTGACGTCTCACCTGCCCTTCAATAAATGTAATGGAATAGATTACACTCCCTTATATTCTTCCCATGCCAGTGACACCAGGACCCAGAAGTGACGTTTTACACGTCTCTGCCGGATCAGCAACAGGAAGGGAAGATCAGTGAAAGGAAGTTGGCTGACCTTCCCCTCTACCTGACAGCACCCACCATGCTGATCTCAGGTCTGCCAATGGGCACTCAGGCCTGGAAAACATGGCGGGGGCTTGTGGGGGGCCGCAGTGATGGCTGAATCAGACAGCCAGTGGCGGGACAAGGCCAGCTAGAGCTCAGAGCAAATATACCAAACGGTGCCCCCCCTCCAAAAGATGTATGAGCATTATGTGGTGGCTGCGGCTCATGTACCCCCCCAAATCCACCGGCATATGGCATGCATTGGCGATAATGGATACAAAGTTGCATTCATTTGTATCTTTTATACCTGTTTAGAGTTCAGCTATAAAAGTGATCATGGAATGTGAATTTTACTATTTGCCATATGTAGAGCTATTTTTCTTGGAGAATAGGTGCAGGAACTCCTCCCTTCCAAGTCACCCTTGACTCCACCCCCTACCCACCTCCGAGCACCGTTCCTTGGTTCCACCACTTACCCACCTCCCAATGCCAATACAGAAACAAGTATCATTTTGTGGTGCTAAGTATTTTGTATGGAATTTGTTAATGATAACAAGAAAGGCAGTAAAATAGCTCTAGCAACAATGGACACCCAAGCGACAATAGATCCCTCCCAGCAACAATGGACTCCCAACAGCCAGCATCAATAGACCTTCCAGCAGCCAGCAAATCCCTCCCAACAATGATTGACCTCTTGCAACATAAGACCCACCCCCAGCAACAATAGATCCCCCTTCAAAAATAGATCCCCTCCAGCAACAATAGATTCCCCAGTAGCCAGCATCAATAGACCCTCCAGCAGCCAGCAACAAAAAACCCTCCCTCAACAGTACATCCCTCCTAGCAATGACTGACCCCCCCCCCCCCCCAGCAATGTTAGATCCCCCACAAGCAACAGAAGAACTCCCCAGCAACAATAGACTCCCTTCCTTCACAAAATAGATCCCCTCCAGCAACAATAGATTCCCCAGCAGCCAGCATCAATAGACTCTTCAGCACACCCCAGAACCTCTTTCCATTACATACATTCAGTTTGGGAGGTGCCGGAACTGCGTTCCCCCACGTTCCTGCTGAAAAAAAGCCCTGGCCATATGACTTGGAGAACAAAGGGTCACAACGAAAGCCGTGCTTCAGCAAGCCAATGGACTTTCTTCCGCCGGGTTTCCAGTGGCGAAAAAAGGCAGCGAATCGATCATCTGTCCTATTATAAATCTGCCCCGTAGCGTAGGTATCTGCATACAGTTATGTGACACCTCCATAGCTGTAATATGTAACCGTATAACATGAATTTCTTTGATCAAACAGCAAGTTGTTCATTAGCTTACATTAGCATCTATTGATCCCGGGCTGCAGCCGAGAGGTCGGATGTCACAATCCAGACCTTTCCACCAGAAGAGTCCCGTCGTCTTCAGTTAGCTGTCAGAAATCAATATGCTGGGATTTAATCCAAAACCGCGGAATGACAGCTATCACAAGTAATTACCTCAGCCCCCGTCCCAGAAAGATTTTAGCAGAACGGCGTTAATCTAAGCGGCATATGGAAGGAGGGAATTAACGACGAGCAGCACAGCGCTAGGAAGCCTTATCGCCAAGATGTGTATAGCTAAACCCATCATTGTCAAGAACATATTGCCGCTCGTTCTGTCCTGGGACTCCTCGGCGCTCGACGGGTTTCATTAAAATACCTTGAATAGAGACGATGGCGGTCCAAGTCCTGACCTACATATTCAGTCTCCTGCTTTTCACCTGCAGGGAAGCGTCACTAGACTGGAAAATGTACCCAGAATGCTACAGGAATTTGTCTGCTAAAATGTGGCTGAATTTTGCCATCTAAGAACGACTTTAACCACTTAAGCCCCGGACCAATATGCTGCTAAATGCCCAAAGGCGTTTTTACAATTCGGCACTGCGTCGCTTTAACAGACAATTGCGCGCTCCTGCGACGTGGCTCCCAAACAAAATTGGCGTCCTTTTTTCCCCACAAATAGAGCTTTCTTTTGGTGGTATTTGATCACCTCTGCGGTTTTTATTTTTTGCGCTATAAACAAAAATAGAGCGACAATTTTGAAAAAAAAACAATATTTTTTACTTTTTGCTGTAATAAATATCCCCCAAAAACATATATAAAAAACATTTTTTTCCTCAGTTTAGGGCGATACGTATTCCTCTACCTATTTTTGGTAAAAAAAAATCGCAATAAGCGTTTATCGGTTGGTTTGCGCAAAATTTATAGCGTTTACAAAATAGGGGATAGTTTTATTGCATTTTTATAAATTTTTTTTTTTTTTTACTACTATTGGCGGCGATCAGCGATTTTTTTCGTGACTGCGACATTATGGCGGACACTTCGGACAATTTTGACACATTTTTGGGACCATTGTCATTTTCACAGCAAAAAATGCATTTAAATTGCATTGTTTATTGTGAAAATGACAGGTGCAGTTTGGGAATTAACCACAGGGGGCGCTGTAGAAGTTAGGGTTCACCTAGTGTGTGTTTACAACTGTAGGGGGGTGTGGCTGTAGGACTGACGTCATCGATCGAGTCTCCCTATAAAAGGTATCACTCGATCGATGCGCCGCCACAGTGAAGCACGGGGAAGCCATGTTTACACACGGCTCTCCCCGTTCTTCAGCTCCGGGGAGCGATCGCGACGGAGCGGCTATAAACGAATAGCCGCGCCGTCGTCCCGGATCGCTCCGCGCAGGGAATCCGACCGCCGCATGTAGCCAGGCAAGGAAAGGCAAGGACGTACCTGTACGCCCATTTGCCTGTACATGCCATTCTGTGGACGTACATATACATGCGGCGGTCGGGAAGTGGTTAACAACCGTTCTACACTAATACCTGTTGCGACTAACGAGCATTTCACAATACAAACTATTTTTTTTTTTTTTTTAAATCCTGACTCGCTTTGCGAGTGTTGTCTCGCAAAACAAGCGGGATTCAAGCCTCTGCGGTGTGCAGTACCGCATTTGGCCAGAGGTGCGGAGTCGTCTTTCCGAGGGTTTACAGGTGCATCCGAGCGGTCTGAGTATTTCTGAGTCTCTCCGGTGCCCCCCACCTCTGGCTGCACGCGGTATTGCATGCAATAGAAGTCAATGTGGAATGAATTATCTCCGTTTCCATTGACTTCTATGGGGAAACTCGCTTTGATATGCGAGTGCTTTGGATTACAAGCATTCTCCGGGAATGTATTATGCTCGAAATCGAAGGTTCCACTGTATCTTAAAAGGACTCATAACTGGGGATGAGTGGGGCTTTGAATCTGTAAGGCCGCGTACACACGGTCGGACAAAACCGATGAGAATGGACCAGGTTTAGTTTCATCGGTCCAAACCGACCGTGTGTATAGCCCATCGGTCTGTTTTCCTTCGGTCCAAACTTTTAAAACATGCTTCAAAATCGAACCGATGGACCGCTGCCCGATCGGTCAAAAACGGTGGTTAGTACAGAAAGCATTGGTTCAAAACCCGCACATGCTCAGAATCAAGTCGACGCATGCTTGGAAGCATTGAACTTCGTTTTATTCAGCACGTCGTGTGTTTGATGTCACCGCGTTCTGACCCGATCGGTTTTTGGAACGATGGTGTGTACGCACATCAGACCATCAGGCCACTTCAGCGGTGAACCGATGGAAATGGCCCGTCGGACCAATCTCATCGGTTTGGAATGACCGTGTGTACAGGGCCTTACAGCCTCATGCACACTGGACATTTTGACAGTTGCTGTTTTGGGCATCAGGTGTTTTTTTTCTACAGCCCTACAAACTCCCTATCATGGTATCCTATGTGTCCCATGCACATGTAGGCTTTATCCAAGTTTTTTTTTTTTTTTGTAGGGTCGTTTTCAGGCTGCATTTTTGAAGAGGAGTTTTTGTGCTGTAAAAAACTCTAACTCTAAATAACACAAAAAAAAAATAGCGTTTTTGAGCCTAAAGCTTTTGTGGGAATATAGTTTTGATAAATAAAACGCTAAAAAATGCACATGCTAAAAAACGCTAATGCAAAAATTAATTCTACAGCTAAAGCTACTGGCATTTCTATAATGTCCAGTGTGCAGTATGCGGCCTAAAGCTCAATTTTAGCTAAAAAACATGTAATTTCTTGCTCCTCTCTGCTCTTTCTTAAAAAGACGGGCAATACATTTACCATTGGCGGGCCGGGTGCAGCCCATGGGCTGTAGGTTGCCGACCCTTGGCTTACTGTATGTCCCACAGGATGCATGCTGCTGGATTCTGTAGAAATCCTCACTGCAAGGCTGCAGTGGCCCGGATTCAGATAGAGATACGACGGCGTATCTCCTGATACGCGGTCGTATCTCCTGATACGCGGTCGTATCTCCTGATACGCCGTCGTATCTCCTGATACGCCGTCGTATCTCCTGATACGCCGTCGTATCTCTGATTTCCTGACGGTCGGATCTATGCGGCTGATTCATAGAATCAGTTCCGCATAGATCTCCCTAAGATCCGACAGGTGTAAGTGACTTACACCGTCGGATCTTAGGCTGCAATCTCCCGCTGGCCGCTAGGTGGCGTTTCGTTTTTTGTACGCGACGAATATGCAAATGAGGAGTTCTGCCGATTCAGAAACGAACGCCCGCCCGTCGCTTTTTTTTTACGTCGCTTGCGTTCGGCTTTTTCCGGCGTATAGTTACCCCTGCTATGTGAGGGGTATCCTATGTTAAGTATGGCCGTCGTTCCCGCGTCAAGTTTTGAATTTTTACGTTGTTTGCGTAAGTCGATTCAGAATACGGTCGGATGCAAGTTACGCTCACGCCGAAACCAATGACGTCCTAGCGACGTCATTTGGAGCAATGCATGCTGGGAAAAATCACGGACGGCGCATGCGCTGTTGGATCGGCGCGGGGATGCGCCTGATTTAAATTGTTGACGCCCCCTAGCCGCGGAATTTGAATTCCACCGGGGGATTTACGATACGCCGCCGCAAGTTTTGAGGTAAATGCTTTCTGAATACAGCACTAGCCTCAAAAATTTGCGCCGGCGGATCGTAAATCAGATAGATTATGCGGATCTAAAGATCCGCTAATCTATCTGAATCTACCCCTTGTCCTCTTCCTGCTGCTGAGTTGCTGCTGAGAGGTAGGAGGCTGAGATTAGCTGCTCTGAAATTTGAAGATGAATTGCTCCAGAGTGCCTGCAGCTACAGAAGTCAGTGATGGCTTGGTTTAAAGCACATTTAAAATTTTATAGATATATATATATATATGTATATGTGTGTATATATAATGTATGTATATAGCTCTGCCAGTTTGAACTCTGATGAGAAGACAGCAGAGCAGACTGGCCGCCATGGGACATTTTTTTTTCTCTTTCCATACAAGCCAATAGGGATGCAAAGGTGGCTTGATGCAGCTTAGCTCAAATTCAAGTCAAAAGAACATCAACTACAAGTCAAATGCATCCGTCAATGACCTTAAAAACATCTTAAATGTCAAATGCAAACAGAGTCCACCTGAAAGCAAGCTACATTTACTCATCAACACAAACCCAAAGGATTCTTGAACTTGATATAGTGTTTAGTCTGAAGAACCGAGTAACAGATCATATTAAACTCCTCAAGTCAATCTCTTCTGCAGACTGAATTTCCAATATTTGTAAAGACTCGGGTTTAAAAATTCATGGTTCATTATTGCGACAATTTCTCTTGCAACCACTTAATCTAGTTTCTCCATATAAGAATTATATTTTAAGCTGCTTTTCTTGTGCTAGCTCACATCATGTCAATCCATTGTCCATGATGATGGTCCAAGATGCATTTGACCCTCTGCTCAATAGAAGTCCTTCTGGGGTCCCGTGTCTGTGCTGAGCTGATAACTGCTTTATTCTCCGGTGGGAAAATGCCATGGTTACAAAGTCTCATTATTCTCTAGAATGATTGCCTCTTGTTTGTGTAAATGTTCCTTGCTGTTAGTCTGGAAGGAAGGATTGTACCTGGGCTACACAATATATCTGACTGTATGTCCTTATTACCAAGCAAGGCAGAACCAGCTGATGTGACCAGTGAAATAAATCAATATTCCCTATCAACAGTTTTTACATTTTAGCAGTGCTGTTCTGCAACGTAATTAGGAGAACCTCCTCATTATTCTGCAGGCCTCCCTCACTATCTGCTCTTGAGGATGAATCTAACGTGCTGTAACCCCTATAAGGGTTACTGGTTCTGGGAAATAGCGAGACTAACAGTGGGGATTGAAAGTTTGGGCACCCCAGGTAAAAATTTGTATTAATGTGCATAACGAAGCCAAGGATGGAAAAATCTCCAAAAGGCATCAAATTACAGATTAGACATTCTTATAATATGTCAAAAAAAGTTAGATTTTATTTCCATCATTTACACTTTCAAAATGACAGAAAACAAAAAAATGGCGTCTGCAAATGTTTGGGCACCCTGCAGAATTTATAGCATGCACTGCCCCCTTTGCAAAGCTGAGACAAGACAGTGTCATGGATTGTTCTCAATCATCATCTGGGAAGACCAGGTGATGTCAATCCCAAAGGTTTTAAATGCCCAGACTCATCTGACCTTGCCCCAAAAATCAGCACCATGGGTTCTTCTAAGCAGTTGTCTAGAAAACTGAAACTGAAAATAGTTGACGCTCACAAAGCTGGAGAAGGCTAAAAGAAGATAGCAAAGCGTTTTCAGATGTCAATATCCTCTGTTCGGAATGTAATTAAGAAACAGTGGAAGTTAAAGCAAGATCTGGAAGACCAAGAAAAATATCCGACAGAACAGCTCGCAGGATTGTGAGAAAAGCAATTCATAACCCACGTTTGACTGCTTGATCCCTCCAGAAAGATCTGGCAGACACTGGAGTTGTGGTACACTATTCCACTATAAAGAGATACAAATATGGTCTTCATGGAAGAGTCATCAGAGGAAAACCTCTTCACCACAAAAATCAGCGTTTGAACTTTGCAAATGAACATATAGACAAGCCTGATGCATTTTGGAAACAAGTTCTGTGGATCGATGAGGTTAAAATAGAACTTTTTGGCCGGAATGAGCAAAGGTACGTTTGGAGAAGAAAGGGCACAGAATTTAATGAAAAGAACCTCTGTCCAACTGTTAGGCATGGGGGTGGATCAATCATGCTTTGGGGTTGTATCGCAGCCAGTGGCACAGGAAACATTTCACGAGTAGAAGGAAAAATGGATTCAATAAAATTTCAGCAAATTTTGGATGGTAACTTGATGCCATCTGTGAAAAAACTGAAGTTAAAGAGAGGATGGCTTCTACAAATGGATAATGATCCTAAACACACCTCAAAATCCACAGGGGATTACATCAAGAGGCGTAAACTGAAGGTTTTGCCATGGCCTTCACAATCTCCTGACCTCAACATAATTGAAAATCTATGGATAGACCTTAAAAGAGCAGTGCGTGACAGACAGCCCAGAATTCTCTAAAAACTGGAAGACTTTTGTAAGGAAGAATGGGCAAAGATACCTCAAACAAGAATTGAAAGACTCTTGGCTGGCTACAAAAAGCGTTTACAAGCTGTGATACTTGCCAAAGGGGGCAGTACAAGATATTAACTCTGCAGGGTGCCCAAACTTTTGCAGGCGCCATTTTTTTGTTTTCTGTAATTTTGAAAGTGTAAATGATGGAAATAAAATGTAACTTTTTTTTTATATATTATAAGAATGTCTAATCTGTAATTTGATGCCTTTTGGAGATTTTTCCATCTTTCCTTTTGGCTTCGTTATGCACATTAATACAAATTTTTACCTGGGGTGCCCAAACTTTGGATCCCCACTGTATGTAAAGTTTCACCTATAGTAGCTGCCTTTTTCGCTAAGGTTAGTAGGCCTACAGTCATAGGTGTGCACAGCCTATTGCATTTGGGTGTGCATCCCAAAGCCCAAACACATTACCGATCACTTACGATGTTCATTTAGAATGGGAAGGGGCCATTAAGTTAAATATTTTCTGGCTCCTTCCCCACTCCTTAAACATCCTAGTAGCAACAGCTGATAGGAGAGGATGGAAGCTGGCAGCGATGTGGGGAAAAGATGGGAGCCAAGGCAGTAGGGGCAATCTGTAGTGCACAGGGTGATTATGGTGTGCCTGGGCACACCTGGCACACCCTGTGCACACACCTATGCCTACAGTACTGCTACTTGGAGGCCCCTAGTACTTAAGGCACTGTGCTGTTTTTGTAGGCTTGGGTCGCTTCCCAGCAACCCCTTTAGAGAAAGTTAACATACTAAGTCAGATGGCTTTATGATGCAAAAATTGTTCAGGGCATGTACTGTATGCAGGGAGACCAGAACTGTCTCCCCGTGGTGGTCAGGACTGAAAAGTAGCAGGCAAGGGCAGAGTCTTTAATGCCACTTTTAGGGCAAGTGGCAATCGGTAGCGTATCTGTTATCCAGGCAAGGGTCAGGGTAGGAAGTGATCACTGGAGTAATTTGTATCCAGGCAAGAGGTCAGTTCAGGAAGTGATCACTAAGGTAAACCGTATTCATACAAGAGGTTGGGTCAGGCAGCAGTCACTATAGTAATCTGTATACAGACAAGATGTCAAGTCTGGCATCTGTCTCTAGGGTTATCTGTGTCCAGGCAAGAGGTGGAGTCAGGCAGCTATCTATAAAGCAATCTGTATTTAGGCAAGAGGTCAAGTCAGGTATCTATCTCTAGCATAACCTGTATCCAAGCAAGAGGTCACGCTGAAGAAGTCCCGCCTATGGACGTAACGCGTACAGGGGGGAGGAGTCACATCTGACGTCACTCTCGGCCATCTCCTTGATTTGAAACATACTGATACTTATACATGCCTGTTTACCTGCACTCGGTTGGAGTGCAAGCTTTGTAAGTAGATTATTTTATCTTTATACAAATACATTTTAAAACTGAGAGAACTAGGTTGTCCCCTTCTTTCATTCTTATGTTCTGGGAGACCATTGACCAGATCTTTTTGCAATCGATACCCCAGGTGTGGGTCAATAAGCTGAGTGACCTGTTTCAAGTCGAGTTTATGAGGTGAGAGGCTTGATTATCTGTGGTGGAGGGATCACAATCACTGCTTTACCATCACATCCCATATTGCACTAAGGAGCTAATTTCACTAGGTTATACACAAGAGCTGTTACCTTTTGGATCAATTCATATGGACTATCAATTTATTATGCATTTTGTTTTATGTCAAGTTAGGCAGCTACCTCTGGAGTAATATGTATCCAGGCAAGAGGTCAGGTAGCTATCACTTGAGTAAATCTGTTTCAAGGCAAGAAGTCAGGTCAGGTAACTATCACTAGAGTAATCTGTATCCAGGCAGAAGGTCAGGTCAGGCAGCTATCTCTAAAGCAATCTGTATCTAGGAAAGAGGTCAAGTCAGGCATCTATCTCTAGCATAATCTGTGTCCAGGCAAGCGGTCAGGTCAGATAGCTATCACTAGAGCAACCTGTATCCAAGCAAGAGGTCAAGTTAGGCAGCTACCTCTGGAGTAATTTGTATCCAGGCAAGAGGTCAGGTAGCTATCACTTGAGTAATCTTTATCCAGGCAGAAGATCAGGTCAGGCAGCTTCTCTTTTCAGTCTAAGAACAAACCGGGTCAGGTCCAGGACAACCTTGGAGCAGTGGCATTGAGTTGAATGATGCCAGCCAGGGGAGAACTCCAGAATAAAAGTGAATATTAATCTTAGCCTTGGCCAATGCCGAAACTTCAGTGGCCATTAGATGCTCTGGCGTTTGTTAAATGATGAACTGGAGAAGAAGGTCTTATTGCTGAATTGAGCAGAAGTTGTTGCCTTGGGGTTGATTTACTAAAGCCAGATAGACTGTTGGGCAAGTGAAGTTGCACTTTGCAAAATAACTTTCCCAGAGCTTAGTGAATGTTATGAAATTTCATTTTGCAAAGAATACCCCATGCCAGGACAATTAAAAAATAAATAAAAATTTTTTGCTCACACATGATTGGATGCTGGATGCCAACAGAGCTTCACCTCATTAACTGGGTAAAATTCCCTTGCAAAGTGAAAAGTCTATTTGGCTTTAGTAAATCAACTTCCCCTGTGTCTCTAGCAGAATGACAAACATACTGGATAAGACCTGCACACCTTTCTAATTAATAGTGCCTTCCTTGTAGAGGGCTCTATGCAGTGGCAGTGCGTCCATAGAAGGCGCAGGAGCGCCGCCCCCTCTCGCTCCTGCACCGCCACTGGAAAACAATACATGGATTCATGCATTGCATGAATCTATGTATTGTCACCGCTGCTGTCGCCGCCCACTATTCAGATGGCCGGCCCCCTGGCGAGCACCGGCCATCTGAATAACGGCAGCTGGTTGGTGTGGAAGTGTCTATCAGAGTCAGAGCTGAGGGCTGTAATCGGCTTCCAAATAGTTAACCAGGGGACGCACGGGGGGTTAACACTGACACGCATCTCAGCCAATCAGGTTCACTGGATCTACATCGAGGGATCGTGGAGGAAGATCAGAGGATGGGTGACCAAGAAAGGTAAGTGCCTTTGGGGTCAATCTGGCTGCATTTTAGGGGCAAACGGTCGGCAATTAATGGGCACAGTGGTGACAATTTATGGGCACAGTGGCAACAATTGATGACACAGTGGCTACGTTTGATGGCATGGCACAGTGGCGACAATTGGTGGGCACAGTGGCTGCGTTTGATGGCATGGCACAGTGGTGACAATTTTATGGCACAGCGGCTTGCCTTTGATGGGCACAGTGGCTTGCCTTTGATGGGCACAGTGGCGGCAATTGATATTAATCAATGTTTTTTTTTTTTTTATTTGCGCCCCCCCCCCCACTGGCTCTATGGCTGATCCGTCCATTGTAGTGCTCTTTGCCATTCTTATTAGGGTGAGATCTTTGTAAACCAGTTGAGAATTGTTTCCAGTAGTCCCAGGATGTAACAAACCTCTGCAGTCCGCTTTCATAATGTCAGCACATTAGTACCATTTCCTTTTGATAAATAATGGGCCATAAATTAGATGTTGCTCTTCATTCTTCTTCCAGTGAACGCTCATTTAATAAACTCTTCTGCATGTTCTATTTCAGGGTAATTCCATTCTGTGAACAATTCATTTGGGTGTTTTCTTTGCAAAGTATTGGATATCCAAAAACAATACAAAACAAAGCAGCACTCCTGAAAGAAATACTGGGATTCTGTTTCCTTCTGAAAATGCGGCTTACCTGGCTGTTGTTCTGACCCATTGACTTTAATACATGAGCGGAATACATAGGCAGGTAAGGAAAGTTGAGGGAAGAATCGGGTGTGCCTTTCTGTATGCAAGAAAAAACAAAAGGGAGCACCAGGCTTGTGCATTAACCAAGACACCAGTTTTATAAGAATAAAAAGTAATGTACTTACAAACAATATAGAGCGAGGATCTCAAAACTACGACCCTCCAACAACTGGAGGGCCATAGTTTGGAAACCCCTGATATAGAGCATTGTGCCCATCACCAATGTCAAACAGATCAATCAGAACTGGTAGCGCACCTCCAGCTGTTGCGGAACTACACATCCCATGAGGCATTGTAAAACTCTGACATTCACAGACACGACTGGGCATGATGGAAATTGTAGTTCCTGAACAACTGGAGGGCCATATTTTAGAGACTCCTAATATAGAGCATTGTGCCCATCACCAATGTCCAACAGATCAATCAGAACTAGTAGCGCACCTCCAGATGTTCTGCAGATGCTAACGCGTTTTGAGGTTACCTCCATTTCATCAGAGCCAGAGCGGGATCTGATGAAGAGAGGTACCCTTGAAACACGTTAATGCACTAGCCTGGTGCATTCCCCACTTTTGTTTCTTCATGCATAGTGCTTAAGGACTCCCCAGCTTAAAGGGGTTGTAAAGGTTTTTTTTTTTTTTTTAAATAACAAACATATCATACTTGCCTCCACTGTGCAGCTCGTTTTGCACAGAGTGGCCCCAATCCTCGTCTTCTGGGGTCCCTCGGCTGCTGTCTCAGCTCCTCCCTGCATCAGCTAACCCCCTTATGGGAGACTGCCTCCCAAGGGGGTTAGCTTGCGGGCGCGCTCCTGTGATACTGTCAGCGGCCATAGCCGCCAACTGTATCACTCACCCCCGCCCCCGGTGCGCTGCGTCGGTGATTTGATTGACAGCAGCGGGAGCCAAGCTTCTTGCTTAAGGTTTTGTAGCCCATTCCAGCCTTGTGCAGGTCTACAGTCTTGTCCCTGACATCCCTTGACAGCTCTTTGGTCTTGCCCATGATGGTGAGGTTTGAGGGTAGGAAAGAGATTCTGTGGACAAGTGTCTTTTATACACATAACGATTTTCATTAGGAGCACCTTCTGATGCCGCGTACACACGATCCGAAATTCCGACAAGAAAACTGTGGATTTTTTCTGACGGAATGTTGACTCAAACTTGTGTTGCATACACACGGTCACACAAATCTTGTCGGAAATTCCGACCGTCAAGAACGCGGTGACGTATAAGGCGTACGACGAGCCGAGATCAATGAAGTTCAATAGGCAGTTTGGTTCTTCTGCTTGATTATGAGTATGCGTGTTTCTTTGCACGTCGGAATTGCATACAGATGAGCGGATTTTCCGACAAAAAAATAGAGAATCTGCTCTCAATCTTTTTTCGGACAGCAAAAGTCCACACGGTCGGAATTTCCGATGGAAAGCTCACATCGGACTTTTGCTGTCAGAATTTCCGATCGTGTGTACGGGGCATTATATTGGCAGGACTAATCTGTGTACCACAGGAGCACATACTGTGGCCAGTCTGTGGGAGGCAGAATTATTGATGATTGGCAGGGGATCAAATAATTATTTTCCCCACTGTAAACATTTTGCAATAACGAAGATCTGTGAGCTGCCGGCCCCATTAAGCTGTGTTATGACCCCGGCATGGTGGAACAATCCAACTGATGAGAAGGGGGGGGATAAAATTACAGTTGACAAATATGAAATAAGGAAAGAATATGAGAAAAAAAGTTAAATTGGTACAGCATTAATTTTAACTTATTTCTGTGGCGCTTTCATACAAAAAAAGATAATGTTGCCTGCTGTAAATAAATATAACTGCATGATCAATTTTACAAATATTGGATTGTATCTACTAGACCAATAGATGTGATCAGGTGACCCATTTCATATATGCAAGTCCAACCCCCGGCATTGATCACATCTCTGCCGCTAAAAGCCCCATAATTCACTAAAATGTAGATGGACTATTTTGGTGGAAAAATCATTTGTGCCCAGTGCTGATGTTTTCATGGCTAATTTGGAGTAAATAGAGCCTAGAGTATCATGGTTTCAGGCCCCATTGCTTCCAAATGTAGGTTACATTCCTATAATCAGTTTGATGGGAGGGAGATTACGCTGCAGTTAAAGCACAAAACCAGCCCACAAAAAGGCACGTTGGAAATATATAGGGGTTGATTTACTTTCCTCTATCCAGAGTACCAAGTGTGATTTCTGTGTGTTCTCTCTTCCCTTTGCTATCCGAATGCGTCACTTCTGTGAGAACCATTGTGAGTATGGCAGGGGATCCTACATCAGGGTCCCCATCAGAGCCCCCCTCTTACACCAGGGTCCCCATCAGAGCCCCCCTCTTACACCAGGGTCCCCATCAGAGCCCCCCTCTTACACCAGGGTCCCCATCAGAGCCCCCCTCTTAAACCAGGGTCACTTAAGAGCCCCCCTCTTAAACCAGGGTCCCCATCAGAGCCCCTCTTACACCAGGGTCCCCATCAGAGCCCCCCTCTTACACCAGGGTCCCCATCAGAGCCCCCCTCTTACACCAGGGTCCCCATCAGAGCCCCCCTCTTAAACCAGGGTCACCATCAGAGCCCCCCTCTTAAACCAGGGTCACCATCAGAGCCCCCCTCTTAAACCAGGGTCCCCATCAGAGCCCCCCTCTTAAACCAGGGTCCTCATCAGAGCCCCCCTCTTAAACCAGCGTCTCCATCAGAGCCCCCCCCCTCTTACACCAGGGTCCCCATCAGAGCCCCCCTCTTACACCAGGGTCCCCATCAGAGCCCCCCCTCTTACACCAAGGACCCCATTAGAGCCCCCCCTCTTACACCAGGGTCCCCATCAGAGCCCCCTTCTTACACCAAGGACCCCATCAGAGTCCCCCCCTTACAGCAGGGTCCCCACCAGAGCCCCCCTCACACACCAGGGTCCCCACCAGTGCCCCCCTTACACCAGGGTCCCCACCAGAGCCCCCCCTTACACCAGGGTCCCCATCAGAGTCCCCCGCTTACAACAGGGTCCCCCATCAGAGTCCACCCCCCCTTTATAACAGGGTCCCACTTCAGACACCCCTCCTTACTTATCCTCCTACAGTGTGTATCCAAAGCGCCTAGTGTGATTTCTGTGTGTTCTCTTCCCTTTGCTATCTGAATAAGTCACTTCTCTGTGAACCATAATGAGTATGGCAGAGGATCCTACATCAGGGTCCTCATCAGACTCCCCTTTTACATCGGGGTCACCAAATAGTCTGCCCTTCTTACATCGGGGTCCCCAATCAGAGGCTCCCCTTCTTATATCGGGGTCCCCAATCAGAGGCTCCCCTTCTTACATCGGGTCCCCAGAGGCTCCCCTTCTTACATCGGGGTCCCCAATCGGAGTCTCCCCTTCCTACATCGGGGTCCCCAATCAGAGTCTTCCTTTCCTTCATCGGGGTCCCCAATCAGAGTCTTCCCTTCTTACATCGGGGTCCCCAATCAGAGTCTTCCCTTCTTACATCGGGGTCCCCAATCAGAGTCTCCCATTCTTACATCGGGGTCCCCATCAGTCTCCCCTTCTTACATCGGGGTCCCCATCAGAGTCCCCCTTACATTGGGGTCCCCATTACAGTCCCCTTTATGTCAGGAATAAATCAGACTTTCCGATAGAGCCAGTTTACACCATAGAAACGCAATCCAGATACATTTTTGCATGCATTTTTATGCATTTTTTTTTCAAGTTTCTGGTGTGTTTTTGATGCTTTCGAGTGTATTTTTTTTCTCTCCTTCTTTTTCTTCACTTTAAATGGGGACATGTGTGTTCTGGTGCGTTTTTGGTGAATTTAGGTGCATCCCACCGCATTCCAGTGCAGAAAAAATGCAACATATTCTACTTTTTTCTGGAACTGGAATTGACTGCACTGGTGTGAAGAATGTCATTGGAAACCATATAACCATGCACTGGACTGCATGTGGTGTGAACCAGCCCTGTTGAGGAGACTATAGGCATCCTCAGCTGACCAAGTACAGTCTGTATAAAAAATAAATAAATAATTATAATAAATTGAGATTTCCTTTTTTTTTTTTTTTTTCCTCCTGAAGAGTTTCTTTAATTATAATTCGGTGGGCTGGCCCTGTCATTCCTGGCAGAGGAAAAGCAGCAGGGTTTGGGCTCAGTGTCATGCGCCGCTTACATTTTTTTTACCAATATAAGCTGTTCTTAAGGAGATTTGTCCTGTAATCCTTGTTGATTGTTATACAATTGGTTATCTTACAATGTGCCGCAGATGGCTGGGAAGTGTAAGGCAGATAAACAGGAATGCTTAGGCGTTCTTCAATTTCCGGGTTGGATTTTTTTTCCTCCCCGTAATCCTGGCCCAAAGCATTGCCAAATCTGTCTTCATCTTCTGTTTAAGGCTCTCCTGCCGTAATCACTGCAATATGTTTACAATCTGTCTTTATATAAAAATAATACTTATTATAATATTACGGTTCAAAGTACATTTCATAAGCAATCTGTCTAATTGGGAAGATTTGCAGGATGGTGCTGAGCGTAGCTCAGAACAGCGTTTGTTTATAAATAAAGCTGGTTGAAGCTATGGATCAGAACTCAAAGATTAAAGTTACAATTTAGGTTTGGATATTTTTGCATGGTTACACCAGTCCAGTTTGGACCATTATAAGTATGCATTTGCCATACTTGTGGCATCCCTGTGTAGCAAAGTCCCGAGCCCCTTTAGGCCTAATGATGACCTCCAGTGGGGGGGCGGGCCTCCCCGGGTGCCACCCACTGGGCGGGGGGTGTCAGGCCGGTGCCCCCCCTCTGCGACTGAAGCGCAGACAGTGCAGCGGGTTTAGGCAGCGGCACCGCACGGTGACAGATCACACACAGGGAGAGCCCGAGGTAGTGGCTTTCCAGGGGGGGCGCACCTGAGCCAGTCAGCACACCCGGGACCTGGCGCAACGATCCGCTTCTCTCCATGGTTGCGGCTCTGATCAGTCTCGGCAGCAGCTGTCACAGCCGAGCAGAGTGAAGCCCCTTCCTCCTTTATGTCTACACAGTGCTGTGCATGCAGGAGGAGGGGAGGTGGCTTTACTCTGCTTGGCTGTGACTGATTAGAGCCACGACCACAGAGAGAAGGGGATTGTGCTGGGTCCCGAGTGTGCCGACTGGCTCGGGTGCGGCTTGCACCCCCCTTGCAAAGCCACTACCTCGAGCACTACTTGTGTGTTCTGAGGTACATTATGGGTCTGTACTGTAGGGGGGTCTATACTGTAGGGGGTCTGCACTGTAGGGGGGTCTGTGTAACATGCAGGGGGTACAGAACTGTTAGGGGGTGTGTTTGTGTAACATACAGGTGTCCAGAGCTTTTGGGGGCTGTGTAATGTAAATGGGTCCAGAGTGCTGTGTAATGTAAAGGGGTCCAGAGGTGCAGTTGTGGAGAGGGGGGGTACACAGTAGTGACAAAAAGATATTGAAGGATGCAGAGGTATGCAAGGGGCACAGTGGGGTGTTTTTACATTTTAAGGTGGGAGGTGCAAGATATAGGATCTGCCCCAGGTGCCAAATGCTCTAGGTACACCCCTGGTGACCTCCAGTGTCAGGGACAGCACACATCCTTCTGTGTAGAGTGGGTTACAAGGCATGGTGGGTGTAATGCAAGGCGAAAAGGTTGGCGCTAGACACTTTTTGAATGCAAAGAGATTCATTGTCTCCTAAACAGAACTGGGGGAGAGAGGGTTAGGGCCAGGAGACCCTTAAAGCGGATGTCCGCTGAAAAAAAAATATTAAAAGCCAGCAGCTACAAATACTGCAGCTACTGACTTTTAACATTAGGACACTTACCTGTCCTGGAGACCAGCGCCGTCCGCAGCAGAGGACAAACGATCGCTCGTCACTCTGCTGCCCCCCCGCAATCCTCAGTGAGGGAACCAGGAAGTGAAGCGCTCCGGCTTCACTGCCCGGTTCCCTACGGCGCATGCGCGAGTCGCGCTACGCCTGCCGATTGGCTCCCGCTGTGTACTGGGAGCCGAGTGTTCCCAGAACACAACGGGACGGGACGGGAGGTGACGTCATGCCCGCAGTCTGCCTGAGACTGTGTGGCCGGAAGTGGGTGCAAATACCTGTCTTTAGACAGGTATCTGCACCCCCCTCCCTCCTGAAAGGTGTCAAAATGTGACACCGGAGGGGGGGAGGGTTCCGATCAGCGGGAGTTCCACTTTAGGGTGGAGCTCCGCTTTAAGTAGATGCAGAGTTAATTGGCAGACTCTGAGGCCCCGTACACACGGTCGGACAAAACCGATGAGAATGGACCGAGGTTCATTTTCATCGGTCCAAACCGACCGTGTGTATAGCCCATCGGTCTGTTTTCCTTCGGTCCAAAATTTTAAAACATGCTTCAAAACCGAACCGATGGACCGCTGCCCGATGGTTAGTACAGAAAAGCATCGGTTCAAAACCCGCGCATGCTCAGAATCAAGTCGACAAATGCTTGGAAGCATTGAACTTTGTTTTATTCAGCACGTCGTGTGTTTGACGTCACCGCGTTCTGACCCGATCGGTTTTTGGAATGATGGTGTGTACGCACATCAGACCATCAGGCCACTTCAGCGGTGAACCGATGGAAATGGCCCGTCGGACCATTCTCATCGGTTTGGAACGACCGTGTGTACGCGGCCTGAGACTTCTATAGGCAGACGGCTATACCTATTTCTTTAGTTGTTGTAACTGTTATTTAGCTCCTGTGCCACACACATCACAAACCAGGCTCGGATAAGTGGCAGTGGGGTGGATTCAGGTAGGGGCGCGCACTACTACGGAGGCGCAGCGTACCGTTTTTACGCTACGCCTCCGTAAATTACTTGAGCTACGCTTCATTCACGAAGCATTTGCTCTGTAATTTGCGGGGGCGTTTCGTAAAAGTGGCCGGCGTAAGCGCGCGTAATTTAAATGATCCCGTAGGGGGCGTGGATCATTTAAATTAGGCGCGTTCCCGCGCCGAACGGAGTGCGCATGCTCCGTCGGGAAACTTTCCTGACGTGCATTGCGGTAAATGACATCGCAAGGACGTCATTTGCTTCGACGGGAACGTAAATGGCGTCCAGCGCCATTCACGATCCACTTACGCAAACGACGCAAAATTTGAAAAACGCGACGCGGGAACGACGTCCATACTTAGCATTGGCTGCGCCTCCTAATAGCAGGAGCAGCCTTACGACAGAAGCGCCGTACGCAAACAACGTAAAACTCGAACGCCGGGCGCGCGTACGTTTGTGAATCGGCGTGAGTATGCAATTTGCATACTTTACGCTGACTTTACGCTGACCACTACGGGAACGCCGCCTAGCGGCCAGCGTCAGAATGCAGCCGAAGATACGACGGCATAAGAGCCTTATGCCAGTCATATCTTAGGCTACAGTCGGCGTATCGAGCTTTCTGAATACAGAAAGTCGATACGCCGGCGCTACTTAGCAATTACGCTGCGTATATGCTACCTGAATCTACCCCAGTGCTTGCAACTAGCAAACTGTGAACAGCCATTCTTCTCAACAAAACGTCCATTGCTAATGTCATTGCACTCTAGCAAAATACCCACCTGCATCTTACCAGGTCCCCACTTTAGTTAAGTGCTCCGATGCCGCGGCGTTAAGTTACTTAGTTAAGGTTCACCAACTAGGGTGACCACATTTCCAAACTGCCATTCAGGGACACCCCCCCCCCCCCAAAAAAAATAAGTTTTTTTACATATTTTTTTGCCAGTTTTGGGGGCAGGGGCGTATCATGAAATCAGCGGGCCTGTGTGCAAGATCAAAAGTGGGCCCTAGGCCCCATCTAATGCCGCCACTGTGCCCCATCTAATGCCGCCACTGTGCCCCATCTAATGCCGCCACTGTGCCCCATCAAATGCAGTCACTTGTGCCCCATCAAAGGCAGTCACGTGTGCCCCATCAAATGCAGTCGCGTGTGCCCCATCAAATGCAGTCGCGTGTGCCCCATCAAATGCAGTCACTTGTGCCCCATCAAAGGCAGTCACTTGTGCCCCATCAAAGGCAGTCACGTGTGCCCCATCAAATGCAGTCGCGTGTGCCCCATCAAATGCAGTCACTTGTGCCCCATCAAATGCAGTCACTTGTGCCCCATCAAATGCAGTCACTTGTGCCCCATCAAATGCAGTCACTTGTGCCCCATCAAATGCAGTCACTTGTGCCCCATCAAATGCAGTCACTAGTTGTGCCCCATCAAATGTAGACACTCGTGCCCCATCAAATGCAGTCACTTGTGCCCGTGAAATGTCATCACTGTGCCCCATCTAATGCCGCCACTGTTCCCATCATATGCACCTACTTGTGCCCCATCAAATGCACCTACTGTTCCCCATCAAATGCCGCCACTGTGCCCCATCAAATGCCGCCACTGTGCCCCATCAAATGCCGCCACTGTGCCCCATCAAATGCCATCATTGTGCCCCATCAAATGTTCCCACTGTGCCACATAAAATGCTGCCAGAGTGTCCTACAATTGTTGCTACTGTGCCCCTTCAGATGCTGCCACCCAGTGTCAATTGCCCCTATTTGCTCACCTTTTGATATGGAGTCATATAATGGAGATGGAGTGACTGTCTGACTGACTCCTCGTCTGGTCACTGGTGGTGGGGGGGGGGTCTGAGAGGCAGAGGAGGGGGGTCTGAGAGAGGGGTCAGAGAGGCAGAGGAGAGGGGTCAGAGAGGCAGAGGATGGGGGTCAGAGAGGCAGAGGATGGGGGTCTTAGAGGCAGAGGATGGGGGTCTGAGAGGCAGAGGATGGGGGTCTGAGAGGCAGAGGATGGGGGTCTGACAGGCAGAGGATGGGGGTCTGACAGGCAGAGGATGGGGGGTCTGACAGGCAGAGGATGGGGGGTCTGACAGGCAGAGGATGGGGGGTCTGAGAGGCAGAGGATGGGGGTCTGAGAGGCAGAGGATGGGGGTCTGAGAGGCAGAGGATGGGGGTCTTAGATGGGGGTCTGAGAGGCAGAGGATGGGGGTCTTAGAGGCAGAGGATGGGGGGTCTGACAGGCAGAGGGTGGGGGTCTTAGAGGCAGAGGATGGGGGTCTTAGAGGCAGAGGATGGGGGTCTTAGAGGCAGAGGATGGGGGTCTGAGAGGCAGAGGATGGGGGTCTGACAGGCAGAGGATGGGGGATCTGACAGGCAGAGGATGGGGGTCTTAGAGGCAGAGGATGGGGGTCTTAGAGGCAGAGGATGGGGGTCTTAGAGGCAGAGGATGGGGGTCTTAGAGGCAGAGGATGGGGGTCTTAGAGGCAGAGGATGGGGGTCTGAGAGGCAGAGGATGGGGGTCTGAGAGGCAGAGGATGGGGGTCTGAGAGGCAGAGGATGGGGGTCTTAGATGGGGGTCTGAGAGGCAGAGGATGGGGGTCTTAGAGGCAGAGGATGGGGGGTCTGACAGGCAGAGGGTGGGGGTCTTAGAGGCAGAGGATGGGGGTCTTAGAGGCAGAGGATGGGGGTCTTAGAGGCAGAGGATGGGGGTCTGAGAGGCAGAGGATGGGGGTCTGACAGGCAGAGGATGGGGGGTCTGACAGGCAGAGGATGGGGGGTCTGAGAGGCAGAGGATGGGGGGGCTGAGAGGCAGAGGATGGGGGGTCTGACAGGCAGAGGATGGGGGTCTGACAGGCAGAGGATGGGGGGTCTGACAGGCAGAGGATGGGGGGTCTGACAGGCAGAGGATGGGGGGTCTTAGAGGCAGAGGATGGGGGTCTTAGAGGCAGAGGATGGGGGTCTGACAGGCAGAGGATGGGGGTCTGACAGGCAGAGGATGGGGGTCTTAGAGGCAGAGGATGGGGGTCTTGGAGGCAGAGGATAGGGGGTCTGACAGGCAGAGGATGGGGGTCTGACAGGCAGAGGATGGGGGTCTTAGAGGCAGAGGATGGGGGTCTGACAGGCAGAGGATGGGGGTCTGACAGGCAGAGGATGGGGGTCTGACAGGCAGAGGATGGGGGTCTGACAGGCAGAGGATGGGGTCTGACAGGCAGAGGATGGGGGTCTGACAGGCAGAGGATGGGGGTCTGACAGGCAGAGGATGGGGGTCTGACAGGCAGAGGATGGGGGTCTTAGAGGCAGAGGATGGGGGTCTGACAGGCAGAGGATGGGGGTCTGACAGGCAGAGGATGGGGGTCTGACAGGCAGAGGATGGGGGTCTGACAGGCAGAGGATGGTGGTCTTAGAGGCATAGGATGGGGGTCTGAGAGGCAGAGGATGGGGGTCTTAGAGGCAGAGGATGGGGGTCTTAGAGGCAGAGGATGGGGGTCTTAGAGGCAGAGGATGGGGGTCTGACAGGCAGAGGATGGGGGTCTGACAGGCAGAGGATGGGGGTCTGACAGGCAGAGGATGGGGGTCTTAGAGGCAGAGGATGGGGGTCTTAGAGGCAGAGGATGGGGGTCTGACAGGCAGAGGATGGGGGTCTTAGAGGCAGAGGATGGGGGTCTTAGAGGCAGAGGATGGGGGTCTTAGAGGCAGAGAATGGGGGTCTTAGAGGCAGAGGATGGGGGTCTTAGAGGCAGAGGATGGGGGTCTTAGAGGCAGAGGATGGGGGTCTTAGAGGCAGAGGATGGGGGTCTTAGAGGCAGAGGATGGGGGTCTTAGAGGCAGAGGATGGGGGTCTGACAGGCAGAGGATGGGGGTCTTAGAGGCAGAGGATGGGGGTCTTAGAGGCAGAGGATGGGGGTCTTAGAGGCAGAGGATGGGGGTCTTAGAGGCAGAGGATGGGGGTCTTAGAGGCAGAGGATGGGGGTCTGACAGGCAGAATAGGGGGCTGAGACAGACCACATAGCGCTGTCCCTCCTCTGCTCACCCTGCCCCCTCTCAGTGTGCTGGCATGTATGTACAGGATGCCTGGTACGGTACCTGATAGCCAGCAGTGTGGCAGCGCCGAGTCTCCCTCTAGATCCGGGGTTGCTCGCTGCTCCGCATGGTCTTTCTTCCGGGTTCCCAGCCAGCCTGTTCTCCACTCCTCCGGCCCGGGCCGCGCGGCGCACGGTTCTTGAAGCAGAGAGGAGTTGGAGGCATCCAAGTTCTGGGGGGGGAGGCAGACCTCATCTCTTCGGTGGTCAGGGAGCTTTTACATCCTCTCTGGCCACCTTCTCCGAATCCCTGCTGCTGTCACGCTCCCGCTGCCCGCTGCATAAAAAAAGTGCCGATGCCAGAGAGCGGTGAGCGGCGGATTACTGATTGAAATGTCGGGCCCCAGGCTGTGCCCACTCGGTAAGACGGCCCTGGCCGCGGTAGGTGACGCTGCTGCTCTCTCTGCTGCGGCTGGCCGCTGGAGGAGGAGGAGGTGGGGGTGGCGTCGGAGCCGCAGAGAGAGAGCGGGACACGGTGACGTCACTGGTTGCTACACGCCAAGCGGGGCGTCCCTAGCAACCAGTGATTTAGAATGATTGTATTACAGCGGCACTGTGTCAGCAGTGGCAGTGAGTGTGGCAGACTGGCAGGCAGTTGATTCCGGGACTGTCTATTGTCCCGGTTTGAAGGCTCCCGGGACACGGGACAAAAATGTATATTACGGGACGATCCCGGGCAAACCGGGACACGTGGTCACCCTATCACCAACTCGATAAAGACCCCTCAGGAAGTAAAGGCTTGTTAAGCCCCAGGGGGAGGCCAATAATTAAACTTGGAAAGCAAGCAGCCCTGTTCAGCTAAACACCACCATCTTCAAACAGCAATGCACTTGCAGCGCCAGGCGCTGGGCCCTCGGGTGTGTGTAGAGACACCACAAAGATCTGGCAGAGTTTCTCATAGAAGAAGTAAATTGATGGAAGTGCTGTGCGCAGATCTGCATAAAGCAATATGATTCTGCCCGAGGGCTGCAGCAGCAGGGAGTGATTAGCAAAACGTCTAGTATTTTTCCCTCTTTCACGCTACCCTGTTGCTTTGTTAACATGCCACTTGTCAGAGAAAAAAAATCTAGATGCCATATGCCAACCCACAGAACAAGGATCTCCCTTGCTGATTGCATGCATAAGGAAATGTTTTTTGATATCCTAACTGCAGAATGAGAGATATTTTGAAGATGCAAAATGAGGTTACAGTGACAGACGGAATCATTAAAGGCATTGTTTGGGCATTTGGCATTCAAACTGACTTAGGAGATATTACCCTGCTAGCTCAGTCGCTTTAAAGGTGAAGTCCATACGGGCAAGCCTAGGACCTCTCTGTGACCTCCATATGGGCTACACTACAGATGAGAAATACAACATTTAGCCAGATTCAGAGAGAGTTACGCCGGCGTAACTCTGAATCTGCGCCGTCGTATATTTAAGTGTATTCTTAAACGTGCTTGCTGCTTTTTAGTAGGAAACCTTTAGGGTCAAAATATTGGACCTTCCATTGCTGAGTCAAAGGTCAACTGAATTCTGAAAGTTGCTGCCTGACAACTGCCTGACCTCTGACACCATCTTCTGTCTTGTTAGTTTCCTGTGAGCGACAAAAATGAAATTAAAACAAAAATAAAGGAGGAAATATAAATATTTTAACCACTTGCTTACTGGGCACATAAACCCCCTTCGTTCCCAGGCGAAATTTTAGCTTCCAGCACTGCGTCGCTTTAACTGACATTTGCGCGGTCGTGCGACGTGGCTCCCAAACAAAATTGACGTCCTTTTTTCCCCACAAATAGAGCTTTATTATGGTGGTATTTGATCACCTCTGCGGTTTTTATTTTTTGCGCTATAAACAAAAAAAGAGCGACAATTTAAAAAATATATATATATATTTTTTACTTGTTGATATAATAAATATCCCAATTTTTTAAAAAAAAAAACAATTTTTTTTCTCAGTTAAGGCCGATACGTATTTTTCGATGTATTTTTGTAAAAAAAAAAAAATCGCAATAAGCGCAAAAGTTACAGCGCCTACAAAATGGGGAACAGAATTATGATTTTTTTTCATTATTTTTTTTTTTACTAGTAATGGCGGCGATCTGCGATTTTTATTGGGACTGCGATATTGCGACGGACGTATCGGACACTTTTGACACAATTTTGGGACCATTCACATTTATACAGCGATCAGTGCTATAAAAATGTACTGATTACTGTATAAATGTGACTGGCAGGGAAGGGGTTAACACTAGGGGGTGAGGAAGGGGTTAAATGTGTAGCCTGGGTGTGTTCTAACTGTATGGGGGGAGGGGGGTGACTGGGGGAGGTGACCGATGCTGTGTCCCTATGTACAAGAGACACAGATCGGTCTCCTCTCCTCTAACAGTACGTGG
Organism: Rana temporaria; assembly: GCF_905171775.1. Lineage (NCBI taxonomy): Eukaryota > Metazoa > Chordata > Amphibia > Anura > Ranidae > Rana > Rana temporaria. Next base: position 512,663,262 of record NC_053490.1, read on the forward strand.
AGCTCTGTGTTTACACACAGAGCTCCACGTCCCTGCTGTTACCGGCTTTGTCACCGACGATCGCGTGTACCCGGCGGACATCGCGGCCGCCAGGTACACGCATCGGCTCCCCAGCGATGCAGCGGCACAGTGGTCACCCGCTGCGCGCCCCCCAGTGGCGCGCGTGGGTAATGCTTTCAAATGACGTTCAAAGACGTCCACTTGGCACCTGAGAACCGCGCTGTTGACGTCTTTTGTCAATAGCGTGGGTCTCAAGCGGTTAACAATATAACTGCATCGTTCTAGTAAAGCTTGAATATTCATATCCCTGCATAAGCCCATTTGTGACATCTTAATTCTCCATTAGACACGTGCATTCGTTTTCGTCCGAATTTCAGGTATTTTCGTTTTATCAAACGAAAACGAACGCGCAGAATCCAAAATCCGAAAGATCCGACATAAAAAACTGCTTTTGTTTCATTTTCGTTACTTCAACAGTTGATATAGATAGGAGATTCGACATGACACTGACAATAGCGATCTGTCTATCGAACCTGCGGTCGAATGTGCCTAACCTAAACTCTATTAGTCCAAGATTATTCTACATAGAGAGAAAAGATTCAACATTATAGAGAGAGTGTTGGAGTAGACCATTCGACATGAACGACAAAGATTCAATGAAGCAGCGAAAAACATACAAACGTTGAATCCGTCATTGAAGGCTTATGGTGTCTGTTGAAAGTTCTAAGAAGATTCGACAAGTAGTGATGTCGCGAACCTAAAATTTCGCGTTCGCGAACGGCGATTGCGAACTTGCGCATATGTTCGCGAACCGGGCGAACCGCCATAGACTTCAATGGGCAGGCGAATTTTAAAACCCACAGGGACTCTTTCCGGCCACAATAATGATGGAAAAGTTGTTTCAAGGGGACTAACACCTGGACTGTGGCATGCCGGAGGGGGATCCATGGCAAAGCTCCCATGGAAAATTACGTAGTTGTCGCAGAATACATAAAGGGCATAAATCACCTAACATTCATAAATTGTTTGGAATAACGTGCTTTAAAACATCAAGTATGATGTTGTATTGATCAGGTAGTGTAAGGGTTAGGGTTAGGTTAGGGTTTTTTCTTTTTAAATTTAATATACTATGCCACCAGATATGAGTGGTGGCACTGGGCAAGTGGGTACAGTTTACACTATGAGCCTGACACACTGACTACTATTCTATTGCAGTCAATTTTTTGGGGTTTTTAAATGTTATGTACTGTGCCACCAAGATAGATGAGTGGTGGGTGGCACTGGGCACAGTGTACGCTGTACCCTGACACACGCTGCCAGCCAGGCAACTGACTACAATTATATTGCAGTAATATTTTTTTTTTTATGTTATGTACTGTGCCACCAAGATAGATGAGTGGTGGGTGTCACTGGGCACAGTGTACGCTGTACCCTGACACACGCTGCCAGCCAGGCAACTGACTACTATTATATTGCAGTAATAAATATATATTTTTTTAAATGTTATGTACTGTGCCACCAAGATAGATGAGTGGTGGGTGGCACTGGGCACAGTGTACACTGTGATCCTGACCCACACCATGCTGCCTTCCTAGCAGGCAACTGCAATTAGATTACAGAGAAAAAAAAAAGCTGACTGATATACTAGCTCTAAAAAGGGCTTTTTGGGGTTACTAGCCCTAAAAAAAGGCTTTTTTTCGGGTACTGTCCATACAGCAGAGATCAGATGAGTCTTTCAGGACTAGGGTGGACACTGAAAAGACTAGTCTAGCTATGCTTTCCCTATCAATTCAGCAGCAGCAACACTATCCCTCCTCTCACTAAGAATGCAAGTTCCGAATGAATCTAAAATGGATGCTGCCCTAGAGGTGGGAGGGTCAGGAAGGGAGGGTATGCTGCTGATTGGCTGGAATGTGTCTGCTGATAGAGGGTCAAAGTTTGATCAATGATAATTAATAGGAGGCGGATCGAACAGCGCATCGGCGAACGCGCAAAAATCGCCGCAAATTATTCGCCGGCGAACAGTTCTGTACATCTCTATCGACAAGCAGCTAAACTGTACGCTGCCGCAATTGTACATTTTCGGTCAAATGCTACGCCCATAGGCTATATAAGAATTCGAATGTTGGTTGACTAGTAATAATAATTTATAAATATATATAAATTATTACTAGTGTCATACAACATTAGAATTCTACTATAGCTTGTAGGCGGAGCATTCGACCGGAAATGTACAATTGCGGCGGCGTACAGTTTAGCTGCTTGTCGAATCTTCTAAGAACATTCGACAGACACCATAAGCCTTCAATGACAGATTCGACCTTAATTAATTCGGATTTTCAGACAAATGCATTTTTTTTAACAAAACAAAGTGAATAAAAACGAATTTCAGGAGTAACTAAATAAATTAATTTTTCGGACGAAAACGAAATTCCAAAACAAAATATTTCAGTGTCCACATGTCTATTCTCCACACAAATGGTTGCAACTGCATGAATTGTGTACAAATTATATTATCTTATTAAACCACATTAACCTTTTTGTTTTCCCTCTTATTCCCATCTTCAGATATGTTTTGTTCCTCTCTCCATTGACTTACCCCCGGTGACACTAATTAGTTTTGAAAAATAAATTTTCAAAAAGCTTTATAATGCATTTTTTTTTTTTATCCACCACTCCAATAGACACAAGTGTGTTTAATCGGATTTGACATTCAGGAGTGATTGGGAGCTCTGTTCTAAAGTTACATTCTTTTCACCTGAGAAATCCTGAAATCAATAAGAAATGAACATTCTCCTATAGCATGTTACACGCTTCATTAACTCTGAGATCTGACTCTATAATATCCAAGTAAGTGGGGGAATTAGATGTATGACCGGCAAAACACCCATCTCTGATAAATAGATAGATATTAGATTATTAACCACTTAAGACCCAGGCCATTATGCAGGTTAAGGACCTGGCCCCTTTTTGCGATTTGGCACTACGTCGCTTTAACTGACAATTGCGCGGTCGTGCGACGTGGCTCCCAAACAAAATTGGCGTCCTTTTTTCCGACAACAGCCTGTCATCACACAATTTGCGTTGGAAAATCCGAATGTGTGCATGAGGCTTAAAGGGGTTGTAAATAAAAAAAATGTTTTCCCTAAATCGCTTCCTTTACCGTAGTGCAGTCCTCCTTCACTTACCTCATCCTTCCATTTTGCTTTTAAATGTCCTTATTTCTTCTGAGAAATCCTCACTTCCTGTTCTTCTGTCTGTAACTCCACACTGTAATGCAAGGCTTTCTCCCTGGTGTGGAGAAAGCCTCTTGAGGGGGCAAGCAGGAGTGTCAGGATGCCCACTAACACACAGCTCCTTTCTCTATCTGCAAAGTAGAGAGCGTCCTGACTTGCCTGCTCGCCCCCTCCCCCTCAAGAGGCTTTCTCCACACCAGGGAGAAAGCCTTGCATTACTGTGTGGAGTTACAGACAGAAGAACAGGAAGTGAGGATTTCTCAGAAGAAATAAGGACATTTAAAAGCAAAATCCTCTGGATTACTTATAGAGGCCTTAATTGCCCCATTCTGAACAGCTGAAGTTTTTCAACGCCCTTTCTGGCTACTTCTGCAGCCGACACCCGATAATAATTGGTGTATTGTCTAAACAAGGCAGAAATGTATCTCCCGTCTGTGACAACACCCACAGATTTACCTGACTTCCAGTCACAAACCCCTTTAACCCCAAAATTAGTTGTATAAAATGCAAATTGTAGATACATTAGTTATATGTGATGAATTAACCTGCATTGGGGGTTATTTACTAAAGGCAAATCCACTTTGCACTACAAGTGCAAAGTGCACTTGAAATTGCACTTGGAAGTGCAGTCGCTGTAAATCTGAGGGGAAGATCTGAAATGAGGGGAAGCTCTGCTGATTTTATCATCCAATCATGTGCAAGCTAAAATGCTGTTTTTTTTTTATTTTCCTTGCATGTCCCCCTCGGATCTACAGCGACTGCACTTCCAAGTGCAATTTCAAGGGCACTTTACACTTGTAGTTTGCACTTGTAGTGCAAAGTGGGTTTGCCTTTAGTAATTAACCCCCCTTGTGTCTCCGAAATAACAATTTAGTTCTACTTCTCTCCTGGAGCTGCTCTTTAATTGGCAGTTTATGTCCATTTATAACACCACTTCCTGTTCTTTTTTTAGTGGACTTTTTATTGTGTTGGGTTATTATAATTTCCTGCAATATTTTACGACTCCGGCGTCTGCTATGTGTGCGCCTTATGAAGCCGGTGTAATAGATCGCAGTGACAGGTCTGGTTCCCATGCAGATACCTAGTGGTGCAGAATCATAAAACACCTCGCTCTGCACTGCAGCACACACGCCACAGGCTGGACTTTAATAAAGTGATGCAGCAGGTTGCCTGTCTGAGCCGTAAACCCAAGTGGGTTATATATCACCCCTGCCTGTTTTATAGTCCGTCGGATTATTTATTAAAAACCAGCAGTCAATCTCTCTCTCTCTTCTTCCTTCCCTCCCTTTGTTCTAAAATCAGTGAGCAAGCGGCACACGGGCCTAAAGCATATATGTGCCACAAGAATGCTTATTACTTCCCAAGAGACATTGCCAGCGGCAGGAACAGCATTTTTTGGGGGGGCTTGGACTTTGCACTGCCTTCAGCACCATTGCCCAGCAGAAGCATTCATTGATGATAATTGAGTCTGGGAGCACTGTGTGTGTTTTCTAGATTTTAGCTACCACATATTTTCCTTATGGAAGTTTTATGTTCTTGACTACAGCTGATTAACCTATATTTGATTTTATATATATATATATATATATATATATATATATATATATATATATATATATATATATATATATATATTAGTGCTGTCAGTTAAACGCGTTATTAACGGCGTTAACACAAACCCATTTTAACGCCGTCAATTTTTTTATCGCGCGATTAAGGAGGTTCACCCTTTAAAACATTTTTCTTTTGTCAGCACGTACCTCTTAACCCTTTCACGCCGACGGGACGCATATATGCGTCCTCGGCGTTCGGGGGTTATACCGGGATGATGCCTGCAGCCGCAGGCATCATCCCGGTACCGTTGTTTAGAGCGGGCGATCGGCTATCCAAACATAACAACCGATGCGGCTAAAAGCTGCTCGGTAGTTATGCCGGAGGAGCGGGAGGGGACATCCCCCCCTCCCGCCGCCTTTCGCCGCTCTGACCGGGCCTCCCGTCCCACCGGGAGACCCGATCCTCCATCCGCCGCGTTCTGTGTTCAGGCGGAGACTGACACTAAGCCGTAAGCGGCTTTGATTCAGTCTCCGCATTGAAACCACGGAAGCGGCGTCATGACGTCACTTCCGGGTTTCTCGGCTGCCAATGGCGCCGGATTTAAAAAAGTACACAGTATTCAGAATCGCCGTTTTCGGCGATCTGAATACTTTGAAGTGCAAAGGAGGGCTCGGAGGTCCGATCCCTCCATAAAGAGTACCTGTCACCACCTATTGCTGTCACAAGGGATGTTTACATTCCTTGTGACAGCAATAAAAGTGATCAAAATGTAAAAAAATAAAAAAACACAATTTAATATTATAAAAAATAAATAAATAAATAAGAAAACAAAAAAAAAATGTTTTAAAGGGTGAACCTCCTTAATCGCGCGATTAATCGTGAGTTAACTATGACATTAATGCGATTAATCGCGATTAGAAATTTTAATCGCTTGACAGCACTAATATATATATATATATATATATATATATATATATATATATGTGTGTGTGTGTGTGTATATATATATATATATATATATATATATATATATATATATATATATATATACATATATACACATTTTTTCATAGTAAAAGGGTAGATCACTTTAACCCCTTAAGGACCGCCTCCTGCAGATATACGTCAGCAGAATGGCACAGCTGGGCACAAGCACGTACCTGTACGTCCTCTTTTAGGGCCAGATCCAGAGAGAATTGGATCCGCGCAGCGTATCAGAGATACGCTACGCCGCCGTACCTTACCTGGCAGAATTTCGAATCCTCAACGATTTCCCGCCGTAAGTTACGGCGGCGTAGTGTATTTCTGGCGGCGGAATTCAAATCGGCAATCAGGGGGGCGGGTTTAATTTAAATGAAGCGCATCCCCGCGCCGAATAAACTGCGCATGCGTCGTCCAGAAATTTCCCGCCGTGCTTTGCGCGAAATGACATCGCAACGACGTCGTTTTTTGAACTTAGACTTGAGTTACGTCCATCCCTATTCACGGACGACTTACGGAAAAAAAAAAAAAAAATCAAATTTCGACGCGGGAACGACGGCCATACTTAACATGGCAAGTCTATCTATACGCCGCAAAATACCAGCTTTAACTATACGCCGGAAAAAGCCGACTACAGACGACGTTAGAAAATGCGACGGCCGCGCGTACGTTCGTGGATCGTCGGAAATCGCTAATTTGCATACCCGACACGGAAAACGACGCGAACTCCACCCAGCGGGCGCCGAAGTATTGCATCTAAGATCCGAAGGCGTACGAAGCCGTACGACTGTCGGATCGAACCCAAATGCCGTCGTATCTTGGTTTGAGGATTCAAACTAAAGATACGACGCGGGAAATTTAAAAGTACGCCGGCGTATCAGTAGATACGCCGGCGTACTTGCTCTGTGGCTCTGGCCCTTAGTGCCAAGCCGTGGTTCGTGAGCGCGCGCCCGCGAGGCCCGGTCCGAAGCTCCGTGACTGCCGGACCCGATCGCCGCTGGAGTCCCGCGATCGGTCCCCGGAGTTGAAGAACGGGGAGAGCTGTGTGTAAAACACAGCTTCCCCTATCTTCACTGTGGCGCTGTCATTGATCGTGTGTTCCCTGATATAGGAAAACACAATCAATGACGTCACACGTCTGGCCCCGCCCCCCTACAGTTGGAAGCACATATGAGGTCACACTTAGCCCCTTCAGCGCCCCCTTGTGGTTAACTCCCAAACTGCAATTGTCATTTTCACAGTAAACAATGCATTTTTAATGCATTTTTTGCTGTGAAAATGACAATGGTCCCAAAAATGTGTCAAAATTGTCCGATGTGTCCGCCATAATGTCGCAGTCATGAAAAAAATCGCTGATCGCCGCCATCAGTAGTAAAAAATTATTATTTTTTTTTATAAAAATGCAACAAATCGATCCCCTATTTTGTAAACGCTATAAATTTTGTGCAAACCAAAAATAGGTAGAAGAATATGTATCGGCCTAAACTGAGGGAAAAAAAAGTTTTTATATATTTTTGGGGGATATTTATTATAGCACAATATAAAAAATATTGCATTTTTTTTCAAAATTGTCGCTCTATTTTTGTTTATAGCGCAAAGAATAAAAACCGCAGAGGTGATCAAATACCACCAAAAGAAAGCTCTATTTGTGGGGAAACCAGTGTTAATTTTATCAATTAAAATATTTAACACCATTTTAGTTGATTAAAATATGACTAAAACGAAAACAATTCTTAACTAAGCTAAATCTGTGTCTGTAGTGCATGTCCAAACCTTATTACCATAAATAACATGTTATTAGCGTTTTACTTCTGAAGTATATATTAAGTTTGGAAATTCTACAGAAATGCTTAGATAATAATTAAACTTGAACTAAAGCCATTCGATTTTAGGCGACTAAAATGTACTGGAGATTTTAGTTGACTAAAATACGACTAAAACAATTCAGATGACTAAAATAAGGCTACAACGAAAATGACCTTATAGTCCAAAAACTATGACTAAAACATAATCAAAATTTTATGTCATAATTTGCATTGCTGCACATAAGCATGTCATGTCTATGAGTGTGCAGCAGCTTTGTCAAATTCCAATGTCACCAGCTAATGCATGGGTGCTCAACCTGTGGCTCTCCAGCTGTTGCAAAACTACAATTCCCATAATGCCTCAGCCTTTGGGAGACATGCTTGTACCTGTCAGCGGCTTGCAATGCCTCATGGGAATTGTAGTTCCGCAACAGCTGGAGAGCCACAGGTTGAGCACCCATGCTATGTGTCATCATTATTTGATGAAATGTGTGAGGCTGGGCTCACACATATGTGAATTGGATGCAGGTTTTCCGCATACAATTCACATGACAGGTGAGTGTGACCAGCTCTCAATGGAGCCGGTTCACACAGGCCTGGGGAGGCCACAGTCCGCATTCAAAAAGGGTCCTGCGCGTCTTTTGGTTCAATTCAGGTGCAAATCCGTGCAACAATTTAGACCTGATTCGCACCTGAACCGATGAACAGGGACGCATCGGACCCCATGCATGAACCCACGGCTGCATATGTGTGAATCCGGCCTTAGTCGCTTTATGATTGTGAAATATGTATTTATAGATCTATAATGCCAAAACTCTTTAGCAAGTTGGCAGTAAAAAAAACTCTAGATAAATGGCTTCAACATGAAAAAACAACAAAAATTCATATGGAAAAAACAGCCAAAATTAATGCAGTCAAACAAGAAGTGGACTAGGAAAAAAGAGCTGACATGTTTCGCATCATGTGATGCTTACTCGTAGCTTATTTGACTGCATGAATTTTGGCTGTTTTTTCCATATGAATTTTTGTTGTTTTTTCATGTTTTGAATAAAGAGGAGTGCGGCGATCCAGGATTTTTCTTTCATCCTATGCTAATTAAGCACAGCCAGCACCCTCTTGGTTTGTTGGGACGGAAGCCATGGGGATTAATTGTTTTATAGAGCGGTATACTTTTCTTCATTATGAAATACTTACCTTGGAACGAGGTGTGGGGAACTTACCTGGTCCACGCCGAGCGAGATGTCATCTTGCCTCGGCGTGTCTTCCGGGTATCGCCGCTCCAGCGATGTGATTGGCTGGAACGGCGATGTCGTCACTCCCGCACATGCGTGCGGGAGACTTCATTCCGGCAAGGTTCAGCAGCTGCCAGGCCTTTAGCCGAGGATCCCCGCTGCGCATGTGCCGCTGCAGCGGCGCATTGCGAGGGGAGTATCTCCTAAACCGTACAGGTTTTAGAGATATTCTTTATACCTACAGGTAAGCCTTATTATAGGCTTCCCTGTAGGTAAAAGTGGTAGTAAAGAGTTTACTACCACTTTAAATATATGCAGGAGCTTGCTTGTTGTTATTGCTGGAACAGGCAAAAGCTGTCTTATTATAGCACTGAAACAGATAGGAGCTGTCCAGTTTCTGGTACTGAATTACAACACCTTGGTACTGACCCATACAGGAGCTGTCTGTTATTTAATACTGAAACATATGGGAGCTGTCCGCCCTGTGGTGCTGAAATAGACAGGAGCTGTCCGCCCTGTGGTGCTGAAATAGACAGGAGCTGTCCGCCCTGTGGTACTGAAATGGACAGGAGCTGTCCGCCCTGTGGTGCTGAAATAGACAGGAGCTGTCCGCCCTGTGGTGCTGAAATGGACAGGAGTTGTCCACCACGTGGTGCTGAAATAGTCAGGAGCTGTCCGCCACGTGGTGCTGAAATAGTCAGGAGCTGTCCGCCCTGTGGTGCTGAAATAGTCAGGAGCTGTCCGCCCTGTGGTGCTGAAATAGTCAGGAGCTGTGCGCCCTGTGGTGCTGAAATAGTCAGGAGCTGTCCGCCATGTGGTGCTGAAATGGACATGAGCTGTCCACCACGTGGTCCTGAAATAGAAAGGAGCTGTCCGCCCTGTGGCAGTGTTGCCAACCTACCAGATTGAAATTTACTGACACAACACCCAAACTTTACTGCCACAGCCAAGTTTTTACTGGCATTTCCAAAAGTTACAAAATGACAGCATTTAGGCTACAAACAAATACAATATGCAATATGATTTAAAGTAGATAATAAGGCAAAAAACATGTTTTTTCCGATATAGTAAGTATCTCAGGGACAGGACTCAGAAACGGCAAGAAATTAGAATGGGCGGACACACACACATAAAATTAACTCTCACAGTGACAATGACAGCAGTATGCAGCAGCACAGATGATGATGAGACCTTACTGATACAACACGTTCCCTCCCGAGTCAGAGACAGTCCCTCTCCAAGCCAAGTGGTTCCTCCAGTCCACTCCACTCTGCTTGGCTCCATTGCACCATGACATCACACAACATGCTCCGGCACCGCCTCCGCCGGAGCCATCCGATCACACTGGAGCAGGCACCCGGATGGTCTCAGCCGGCTCCGGACCAGGCTGAGAGTCACAGCCATATGTTTTACTGGCAACCTTTGACTTTTACTGGCAGGAGAAAATTGCCTGTTTTTTGCTGTCTGCCAGTAAAAATACTGACCGTTGGCAACACTGCCATGTGGTACTATGAGGATATTTGCCAGCACACCATGGATCGACAAGTAGCGTCCAAACAGATTTTTTATTGAAGCATGATCACATCACATACCAGGTAGTGCAACATTTCTGAGTCACGCAGGACCGATTCTTTAGGCATGCCTGAAGAAGGGGTCCTGCGTGACTCCGAAAACATTGCACTACCTGATATGTGATGTGATCATGTTTCAATAAAAAATCTGTTTGGATGCTTCTTGTTGATCCATGGTGTGCTGGCAGATATCCTCATGGTGGACAGTTCCTCTGTGTTTCAGTAGCACATGGTGGACAGTTCCTCTGTGTTTCAGTAGCACATGGTGGACAGTTCCTCTGTGTTTCAGTAGCACATGGTGGACAGTTCCTCTGTGTTTCGGTAGCACATGGTGGACAGTTCCTCTGTGTTTCAGTGGCACATGGTGGACAGTTCCTCTGTGTTTCGGTAGCACATGGTGGACAGCTCCTCCTTACTCCAGCACCACATGGTGGACAGCTCCACTACCTTTCAGTAGCACATGGTGGACAGTTTCTCTGTGTTTCAGTGGCACATGGTGGACAGTTCCTGTGTTTTTGCAGCACATTGAAAACACCTCTTATCTGCGTCGGGACCACACGGTGTTGCTCCATATTCCCATCGCACACGTTCCTGGATAAAGCTCTAAATGAAGGCCTCTTGAGCCCCTTAGGGAAAGAGAGCCATGACTGATGGGGGCATGGCCAGGTACTGGACAAGGTGGCGGTCACCAATGGATTGGTTAATTTGGGGGATGGGATGGGCCTGAGCTCAAGTAAAAGGGATCGCCCCAGGGAATTCTGGGTCTTTTGGGAAACGTATTTGGAAGAGCTGCCCACCCTCATGCCCCTTTTTTCTGTGGTACGTCACAGCTTGCTGCGGTTTTCTGGACCTTGCCAGCATAAAATGCCTATAATGGGCCATGCCCTTGATGGGAACCGGAAGTAGGCGGCCTGGCCATCACTTATGGTAAGGACAGGCCCCTCCCCCCTCTTTTTGGAGTTGTGTGCTCACAGTACAACTGTGGCTGGCACTGGTTGAAATGTTCAATGTTGTGCTTGCTTTTAATAAAGCTGTGGCCTTGCCCTTTCCAACTTAATGGTGGTAAGCGTGTTTATTTAATAGGGTGAAGGGGCAAGGGGGAAGGTTTTTTATATATATATATATATATATATAACAGTTAAGGGGTACCTGGGCTCATTGCGCCTCAGCAGTCAAGTTTAGGTTCTGCAGCAACCACCAGCTGGAAACTGGGAAATTCACCATGGAGAGATTTGCCAGTACACCATGGATTGACAAGTAACGTCCAAACAGATTTTTTACTGAAGCATGATCACATCACATATCAAGTAGTGCAATGTTACGGAGTCATGCAGGAAACCTTCATCAGGCAGGATATGCCTGAAGAAGGGGTCCTGCGTGACTCCGAAATGTTGCACTACTTGATATGTGATGTGATCATGCTTCAATAAAAAAACTATTTAGACGCTACTTGTCAATCCATGGTGTACTGGCAAATATCCTCATTGTGACTTTCACAGCCAGTTTCCAGCTGGTTGTTGCTGAACCTAAATCTTTTACAGGCTTTATCCAGGAACGTGTACGATGGGAATATGGAGCAATACCATGTGGTACTAACGCAGATGAGAGGTGTTCTCAATGTGCTGCTAAAACACAGGAACTGTCCACCGTGTGCCACTGAAACGTAGTGGAGCTGTCCACCATGTCCTGCTGGAGTAAGGAGGAGCTGTCCACCATGTCCTGCTGGAACAAGGAGGAGCTGTCCACCATGTGGTGCTGAAACATAGGAAATGGCCACCATGTTGTGTACTGGAACAAGGAGGAACCGTCCACCATGTGGTGCTGGAACAAGAAGGAACTGTCCACCATGTGGTGCTGGAACAAGAAGGAACTGTCCACCATGTGGTGCTGGAACAAGGAGGAACCGTCCACCATGTGGTGCTGGAACAAGGAGGAACTGTCCACCATGTGGTGCTGGAACAAGGAGGAACCGTCCACCATGTGGTGCTGGAACAAGGAGGAACTGTCCACCATGTGGTGCTGGAACACGGAGGAACTGTCCACCATGTTGTGTGCTGGAACACGGAGGAACTGTCCACCATGTTGTGTACTGGAACAAGGAGGAACCGTCCACCATGTGGTGCTGGAACAAGGAGGAACCGTCCACCATGTGGTGCTGGAACAAGGAGGAACTGTCCACCATGTGGTGCTGGAACAAGGAGGAACTGTCCACCATGTGGTGCTGGAACAAGGAGGAACTGTCCACCATGTGGTGCTGGAACAAGGAGAAACTGTCCACCATGTGGTGCTGGAACACGGAGGAACTGTCCACCATGTTGTGTGCTGGAACAAGGAGGAACTGTCCACCATGTGGTGCTGGAACAAGGAGGAACTGTCCACCATGTGGTGCTGAAACAGACAGGGGGTGTATACAGTGTAATGCTGAAATGTGTATGAACTTAAAGTGTAAGTAAACCCCCCTATCGTTTTCAGCCAAGCAAGCTGCCATCTTGGCCTCTGTTTAATTTACAACTGCCATGATGCTGCCCATGTGATCGGTTAAGACATCAGCCATTGGATGGTTTGACAGTTTAGTTGAGAGCACAACCAATGGGTTGTGTTACATTTTCGGCACGTGGGTTTACTTCCGCTTTAAGATTAAAGAAGAACCACGATCCCCTGTATCATTGGTCCCCGCACCACTTCTCCGGTGCTGCCATCCTTAAAAAACTGGCATGCGGAATGATGCCAAAGGGCTCTATCAGGGCCTGTCATAGACCTGCGGCACACCTGCCCACACAGGGGAGTTGTGCAGACACCCCGAAATCCAAGACCTATGCACCCCCTCCCCACCCCCACCCACGCACATGTGAAGAAGTGCCACAAGTCTGCAGCAGGTCTTGAATCCCTGCGGCACATCGAACAGTGTGCAAGTGCCAACAGAGTGACCTGAGAGAGCAACGTCCATCTTTCCTAGGCATTGCAAGAAGTCTCAGAAATGCAAATAAGACCCCCCTTTTTTATCTAATTGTGGAAGTGGGAGGGGGGTGTGGAAAAGCCAAGTGCAAATGCCTTACTGGGTGAAGATCCACTTTGAAATCTGATGACTGGCATATTAGATTTAACCGGTTATTGAGCTGCACACCTTCTGTATTTTATACAAACCACCCAGTGGATAGGACGGGTCCTGCAGCTTGATACGTGCTTGCCTGGAATTTGGTTGGGATCATTCCTATGTGATTGCGTTTCCTCTGTGACCCCTCCCACAGCACCCAGTAAAATGCTGCAGTTGCTCATTGAAAACTACAACATAGGTGGTGTTTATTATGGGGATCTGCTGTAGAATAATTGTCATTGAAAATCACTGCAACGTGACACCCAATGATATTTAACCTTTTTGCACACATAAAAAAGTCAGATTGCTAAAGATTCCCACAATTTGCATAATAAGGAGACTTTATCCTGCCTTATAAGACTAAATTAACCCCATTTTGCAGCTTTTTGGGGATCAGTGTCTCTTGCACTGTAAAACTGATAACATAGTTGCAATATAGGACAGAAGACATTCTCCTGCAGTGATGCAGTTTTTTTTTTTCTTACATTGGCCTTCCTCCCTGGACTGGAGCAGAATCCTTACCGTAGGAAGGAAAGTTATCCTGTTGCCATGGCAACATCAATTGGCTTTCTGCAGGTACGTTTGCAGTCAGAGGGGCCTGTGACTGGCTGCTGCAGGCTGCGCCCGTCTCTCTCTCTCTCTCTCTATCTGACATAAAGCTATTTTTGGCCGGAGGGGCGGCCGCATGCTTTCCCACAATCTTCCAACACCCCTTTTTTTTTTTTTTGAAAGGGTGATGAAAACAGAACAGGGATGGTGCTGGCAGCCTTTTCACTGACTTGATCCTAATAGGAGATAAATCATTCATAAGAAAATACTTGTCGGCAGATTGCTAGTATTTAACAACGCCGTAGAACAATGCGTTATTTTTAGTGTCCAATTACAGCGTTGTTGGGAGGGAGAAGACGGAATGCTAAGCTGGGTGCTTGTGCAGTCTGTGCAAAGTCTATTGCCGGGTACAGACGAGAGGATTGATCCGCGGATTTGGATCCGATGGAGTGTACTCACCATCGGATCGAAATCTGCGCCGAAATCCCATCACGGCGACGTGCGCGACACTGTCATATAAGGATACCCACGCATGCGACGAATCATTACGACGCATGCGAGGGGGGGAATCGGACGGATCTATCCGGTGAGTCTGTACAGACCACCGGATCGATCCGCTGAAGCCGATTCCAGCGAATAGATTTCTTAGCATGCTAAGAAATGTTTATCTGCTGGAAATCGGTCGGGCCGAAAAAAATCCACGGAAAAAAATCCGCTGGGATGTGCACACTAGCGGATCTATCCGCTGGAACTGATCCGCAGATCAATTCCAGCGGATAGATCCTCTCGTGTGTACGGGGCCTTAGAGTGTTTTTCTTATACGGTATATGCAGGTGGACCCAGAGATCTGTGCATGTTGAGTAATAAGCCCCACACAAAAAATTAGACCACATCCCAATTTATCCCATATTGCACCTCCTGCATGCTTTTCAGTTTAATAATACCATATTTATCGGCATATACCGCGCGCCGGGGTATAGCGCGCACCCCAAGCTGAGAAGGGAAGTTTAGGGAAAAAAACTAACATTTTGGATGTCTTGCCCGGCGTTCATCGGCGGCCTTGTCCGGCGTCCGTCTGCGGCCTTGTGCGGGGTCCGTCCAGCCTTGTCGGTGTCCGTCTGCTGTCTTGCCCGGCGTCCATCGGCGGCCTTGTCCGGCGTCCGTCTGCGGCCTTGCGCGGGGTCCGTCCAGCCTTGTCGGTGTCCGTCTGCTGTCTTGCCCGGCGTCCATCGGCGGCCTTGTCCGGCATCCGTCTGCGGCCTTCCGCGGGGTCCGTTGAGCCTTGTGGGTGTCCATCTGCGGCGGGGTCCGTCGAGCCTTGTGGGTGTCCGTCTGCGGCAGGGTCCGTCGAGTCTTGTGGGTGTCCGTCTGCGGGGTTGCAGCGTTGTGTGTTTGAATTTGGCGCGCTATGCAAAGCCGGATTTCCTGCGCACTCGGCTTCACTCGGCTCCTCTCGCGTGGCTGCGGGCGGAGCCGAGCGTGGCCGAGCCTAGCCGAGTGCGCAGTACACTCGGACAATGTCGGAGACAGCGGGGATCGGCGTATATCGCACACACACGATTTTCCCCTGATTTTAAGGGGAAAAAAGTGCGCGGTATACACAGATAAATACGGTACTTCCAATAATTAATGGTTTACAATCAGTAGTGATGAGCATTTTTGGCTAAGTTGATTTCGCAATGAAATCAGCAAATCAGAAGCTCGCAATTTTGCTCAGAAAAAAAAAATTCTCTGCTTTTCTCTATTTTTTCATGTAATGGGTGTATGAGTTATTTTTTTATATTTTTTTGTCGTTTTTAGAATTTTTTTTTTGTGTCCTTTGTATTTTTTGTCCTTGTGTACTGTTGCTTTAAGGCCCCGTTCTCATCTGGCGATTTCGGATCCTACGATTCTGCCTAAATAGTGGCAAAGTGTGCCGTTGACTTTTAGTGCCACCTCAAACTCGGCATGGTTTTGCCACGATTTTCACGCAATAAATCGGATGGCAATCTGCATTGGGCGAAGCTTCTTGCTCAAATTAAGCTGCTGATTTATTGCACAGCACAACCGCACCGCATTTGAGGTGCCAGTAAAAACGAATGGCATCCAAACACGGTTGGTGCGTTTTGCCACTATCGCTGTTTAATTTGGAATTGTGGGCAGAATTTGCGGTGATTCTGCCTGTGATCCCAAATCGCCAGACATTAACCGGGCCTTCGGCTTCATTCACACAGGCATATGCATTTCTTCTGCACTTAGGGCCAATTCACACTAGAATGCGGTGCGTTCTGTGTGCGTTTTCCGCACCCCATTTAAAACGCACTGTGCTTGTGATCTGCAATGGGTGTCAGTGTAATGCTGATGAAACCCCAAACGCAGGTCGTAAACGCACTGCATTTGCTTGCACTGGATGGCGTAGTAAAGAAGTACAACGCCTTCCGGTTGCTGCTCTGCATTTTGTGCATGCATTACGTGTGCAACAGTCTGGCGTGATTTCAGCCCATTCGCTCAAGTACCTGGATCACATGTGAATCGCACAGGAACACACAGCGTGTTCCTGTAAGATTTATGGTGTCAACTGACCCAAGATGCAGGTAGATCTAGCAGAAAATCCTGTTTATAATATGCGCTTAGAGTACTCATGTTTTAGTGTTCATTCACACCATAGGTGTGCGCAGCCTATTGCATTAGGGTGTGCACCCCAAAGCTCAAATATATTTGCATGTGTCTGCATGTGCATATACAGTATACTGATGGTGTCAGCAGAGCAGTGGACAATGTCAGACGTTTTTATTTTTATTATATTTTTTTATTTTAGGAGCCACATTAGGGACTTTGGTGAAATATCAGGGGTCTATTTCTGTGCGTTACTGCACATTTAACGCAGTATAATTCTGTGCATTACTGCATGTTTAACACAGTATATTTCAGTGCGTTACTGTACGTTTAATGCAGTATATTTCTGTGCGTTACTGCATGCTTAATGCAGTATATTTCTGTGCATTACTGCATGTTTAACGTTGTATATTTCAGTGTGTTATGTGCCATTTAATGCTTTATTCTTCTGTGCATTAGTGCACATTTAACACTGTATATTTTGGTGCAATCTGTGCCACACAGGATGATTAGGGCACACCTGGCACACCCTGTGCGCACGCCTATGATTCACACAGATATATGCGTATTTTATGCACTGAACGCAGGTTCCTGATGGCACAGCTAGCAGAAGATCCTGCATTCAATGCACACCTAAAGTACACTCGTTTAGGCATGTTTAGACGCATACAATTCTTCTTTCCAATGACCTCTGCAGGCTTCTGGGATGAATGAATTCCTATGTGCATTCATGCTAGTTGCATCATCCTGGTGCAGTCAGTCAAGATGGCTCAGGGTCCTGAACCCAGGAGAATACCAGGCAAAGATGTTGGTGCTGGTGAAGGAGCTCATGGTCACTGAAGGTAAGGTGAGTATAGTTCCACTTAAAACTTGAAATCTAGAACTATCCTCAGCACTGCAACTCAGGTTCCTCTCTGGCCATTTCACTCTTCCTGCCTGGAGTCTAATGTCGCGTACACACAATCAAAATTTCCGACAACAAAACTGTGGATTTTTTTCTGACGAAATTTTGGCTCAAACTTGTGTTGCATACACACGGTCACAAAAATGTGTCTGAAATTCCGAACGTCAAGAACGTGGTCACGTACAACACTACGACGAGCTGAGAAAATGAAGTTCAATGATTCCGAGCATGCGTAGGATTTCTGTGCGTCGGAATTGCATACAGACGATCAAGATTTCCGACAAGAACTTTTGTTGTTGGAAAAATTGAGAACCAGCTCTCAAATTTTTGTTGTCGGAAATTCCGACAAAAAATGTCTGATGGGGCCTACGCACGGTCAGAATATCCGACCAAAAGCTCACATCAAACATTTTGTTGTCGGAAATTCCGATCTTGTGTATGCGGCATAAGAGCTTTATAAGCTGCATGTCTGAGCCTTTGTAAAGGTACTGTGTTCCTCCACTCAGTGTACTTATCACATACCTAGTCTTGAGGCCAAGATGATAAGAGGGCTTCCCCTGTGGCTGAGTGCACAACACCCCTGGAGATGGTGTCAGGAGTTCATAGCAGGCAGGATGAGACAGGAGATGTGGTCAGGAATGTAAGTCAAGGTCGAGCACAGTGGTTAAGCAGAGGACTAGACAGGAGCGTGGTCAGAGGCAGGCCAGGGTCATACACCGGAGGTAATCTGGAACAGGTCTGTGGAACAAGCTGAGGTCAGAGCCAGGAGAGAAGCATGGGGAAGTCCAGACGCAAGCTGGGTTGGTAACAAGAAATCCAGAAGTAACAAGCACACGGGAACATGGGTATCAGGGAGCTGAAGACAAGTCAGCAAAGTCAATGAGCAACTGTCATCTTTTACAAAGGCCAGAGAGCACCAAGATATATCAAACATGGTGTGCATCAATTATGAATATTTGAGCACTGCAAACAAATAGGACCATGCTGGCAACTGACAAGCGTGCTTTGAGCAAATTTTCTCCAGCTTATGCCCCGCCAGTGCTAGGCTAACGGTTGGATGCTGAGAAGAGATCACATGTCCCCTATATATGGACGCAGTGGGCACTCAGCATGGCCGTGGTGATTATGAGTGGGTGAAGGGTTGTCCTTATAAGCAAGCCTAATGCTTTTTCTTAAATTGGCAAAGCCACAGATTGCCCTTAATCATTTCTAAGAATACTTTTTACTTAATCACGTATGCGTATCTCCTATTCTGCCTTAATCTAGTTATAGGTTCATTAAAACTAAAGTATTAAAAGTACCTGAAATCTTAATTTGAGCTTCCTCTAACCTCCTGTATGGCAGCATTGAGATAAGAAATGCCAAAACTCAGGACTATCGTTACTGCACTGAAGGCCAGAAACCTGGCTATAAAAACATGACAAGTGTAAAGTCAGGGGTCAGGCTCAGAGACCGGTATCTATAGCAGTAGAGAGGATCCCACTGACCAGCAGTATAAGTAAACAAGCAGGTAATCCTGGCAGATTACATGGGCTCATCTGAGTTGCAGGAGTCAAAGACCAACTGGTATTCACCTGAGTTTGTGATGGTGGACATGGGTTTTGCTGCATGTTATCACCAGGTCGTGGTCCAGAGGCTCACCCCACCAGGAGGTGAACAAGCCAGGGGTCTGGTAGCAGATAGAGCAAGTAGGGATCAAGCAGAAGTGTAGACCGTAAACAAGCCAAAGGTTGGTAACAAGTGGTATTGAAGATACGGACAGCAGCAGTGACAAGAGTGAGATATTGGCTGTAGAGAGCACAACTATCTGACAAACAGGAAGTGCAAAGGCATGGCTTAAATAGGAAGTTCATGGGAGGAGAAAAGAGTTCAAGGTTCACCAGAAACTGGGTTTAAGACAGGATTGTCCAATGGATTGTCCAGGGAGCTATCCAGCATCTCAGGTGGCTCAGCAAAAAGAGATAATGCCAGACACAGCGGATGTCATAGGTTTAGATCTGGGTCCTTGCAGGTATCTGCATCACAAAACTGACTAAACAGAATTTGAAATCTTTTTGCTTAAGGCATTCGTTTTTTTTTCTATAGGCATTTTTCTTTTATTGTTACCTGGTCAATTCTGTACACACGATCGGACATTCGGACAACAAATGATCAATGGGAGCTTGTTGTCGGAAATTCCAACCGTGTGTAGGCTCCATCTGACATTTTTCTGTTGGAATTTCCAACAACAAAAATTTGAGAGCTGGTAAATTCTGATTGTATGTAGCCAATTGCGACACGCATGCTCTGAATCAAGTATGAGACGGAAGCGCTCGGTCTGGTAAAACTAGCGTTCGTAATGGAGATAGCACATTCGTCACGCTGTAACGGACTGAAAAGCGTGAATCGTCTCTCACCAAACTTCTACTAACACGACTGGTATTGAACTTCCCTTTTCTAGTGCCGTCGTAAGTCTTCTACATTACCGCGTTCTTGACGTTCGGAATTTCCGACAACATTTGTGTGACCGTGTGTATGCAAGACAAGTTTGAGCCAACATTCTGTAGTGAAAAAAAATCCACGGTTTTGTTGTTGGAATGTCCGATCGTCTGTACGCGGCATTACACTTCACCTACCATGCTGTATCCATGGAGGAAAAAGGTTGCTTACCTAGGAAAGGACCACAGAACACCCCCCCTTATATTCTTCATAAAATAGTAATGTGATCTGTAGTCCATAGAAGTGAACTAGGCAGGGCTGATGACACTGCTTTCAGTAAATTCAACATTGTTCAACAAGTTTCTGGCAGGATCAACAAATATATACCGTATTTATTGGGGTATAGCGCGCTCCCGCGTATAGCGCGCACCCCTAAAGTTGCCCCGAAATTCCTGTAAAAAAAAATGTTATATGATTTTATTACTTACAGTTTTGGTGTCTTGCCCAGCGTCCATCGTCCGGTCCGGCGTCCGTCTGCGGCCTCGGTGGTGTCCTTCCGGCTTCTCCAGCGTGCGCCTCAAGTCGAGTTCCCGCGCTCAGTTCGATTGCTTCCGCCGACATATACCGAGTGCAGTACACTGGGGTACATTCGGCAAGGCTCGGCTTCGCTCGTGCTCACGCTCTGTGACGTTTATGCGTGAGCACGAGCGAAGCTGAGCCTAGCTGAATGTACCCGAGTGTACTGCACTCGGTATATGTCGGCACAGGAATTCAAACTGAGCGCGGGAAGCGGCTATCGGCGTATATCGCGCACCCACGATTTTCCCCTTATTTTAAGGGGAAAAAAGTGCACGATATACGCCGATAAATACGGTATGTGTGTGTGTGTGTGTATATATATATATATATATAAACACATTATTTGTTTTGCATTTGTCGAACAGATGCATAAAAACTAGGTCTGTTAGTGATTAAAATTTTCGTGTTCGCTTAATCATTTTTTTTTTATCGATTTAATCGACTAATTTCTATTTATTATAACACACATACAGATCCAACTACTTTTAGCTGATCCCCTTGCAGGCTGATTCCCAGTGCAGCTACCAACCACTGGAAAAATGGAGAGCAGGATACAAAAAACACACAAAGGCAGCGCTCGATGGGAATAGCATTAAAACTTTTATAGTCTTCAAGTAGGTAACAAAATAAACATTGCACTGGAGATAAAATCGATGTAGCTACATAAACTGTAAAAATGGTGCGAGTAATACCAAACGGTAGAAAAAGCAGTCATAAAAACCTGTAGCTAAGTAGGATACTGGTATAAAAATGTGTACAACGATACCACTTCTGAATCCGGGTGAGGAGGGGTTAACATCAGTCCGTCGGCATGTAGATGTGCCGTGAAGGGAACTATCACAACTCCCAGTGGATGGCTGTAGAATCCCAGGTTGATAGAGGGAAGTGATAGAGGGAAGTGATAGAGGGAAGTGCCGGCATGCAGATATGAAGGCACAGCAAAGGAGCCCTTCAGATGGACACGGCAAGCCCCGTCGGTGTCCGTGACGTCATCGGATCTCCGACGGAACTCCCTGAGGACCCGGAAGCCGGCGGAGAGGTGAGTACCGATCAAAAGAATTTTGAACGATCAAAAAAATTAAAGATTAATCAAGGAATTAATAGTTCATTTCCACAGCCCCAATAAAAACGTATTAAATTTTATATTTAACAGACTAAAGAGAAGTTCATACTTAGGGTTGATATACACTTTAAATAAATGAGCATGTATCCAGAAGCTGCCTTCTGCCTCTATCACAGCCAGTGGTTAGCACATCGGGTAGGAGGGAAAGCTTCTAAACATTTTAGTGCGCTATTTGTAGCTGATTTTAATGCACATTATTTCCATGGGTAATAAAGCAAAACAGTTGTGCCATTTAAAGCGCTATCAACTGTTTTCCATCTTGTTCACACCATTAGCTATTCCCATCAGGCATTCAAATATGCATCAGTGCAAGCTGGTTGCCTTTTATGATTTCTGTAAATAATGCTGTGCGCTGGATAAAGCCAGGGCTGTTTGTATGAGACGATTCCATTCCCTGCCGTGCATCATGCTTTGTGTTCCAGAGCCATCCGTATCCATGTGATGGAGGAAAAGTCCTGAGAATTACAGCCGGATTCCTTTTGCTTTCTGCTGCCGTCGTAAAGTTTTGTGTCGCTAAATCGCTTCTTATGTATTTCCAGGGAAGGGAATCTATGGCATGCTTTCAGCAAGTACACATGGGCCAGATTCATTCCAAGTCGCCTTAAAGTGAAATTAAACTCATTACAGCAACCTTTTCTCTTTTTCTTCCTCCCCCTCCCTCTTACAAAATAAATGGAAAAATGTCCCTTTAGAATTTGTACCTTTTTTTTTATATGCTTAACCACTACCATACAGGGCATTTTCACACCTTTCCTACCCAGACTAATTTTTAGTTTTCAGCGCTGTCGCATTTTGAAAGACAATTGCGCAGTCGTGCGATGTGGCTCCCAAACAAAATTGACGCCCTTTTTTCCCCACAAATAGAGCTTTCTTTTGGTGGTATTTGATCACCTCTGCGGTTTTTATTTTTTGCGCTATAAACAAAAGAGTGACAATTTTGAAAAAAAACACTATGGCCCAGATTCACAAAGCACTTGCGCAGACGTATCTCGAGATACGCCGCGTAAGTGCAAATATGCGCCGTCGTATCTGTGCGCCGTGCCCATAAAACTAGATACGCCTGAAAATAGACTTCATCCGACCGACGTAACTTGCCTACGCCGGCATATCGTGGGCGCATATTTACGCTGGACGCATGTGGCGCTCCCATTGATTTCCTATTCAAATATGGAAATGAGGGAGATTAGTCGATCCACGAACGTACTTGCGCCCGGCGCATAATATATGCGGTTTGCGTAAGTTGTACGTCCGGCGTAAAGTTATTCCCCATATATGAGGCGCAACTCATGCAAAGGTCTGCACCAGGGAACATAGCCGACGTATCTTTTGTCGAAAATGACTAGGCGTAGGTTACATTCACGTCGTAGGCAGTGATCCGGCATATCTTAGGGAGTAGTTCCGACGTGATTGTGAGCATGCGCACTGGATGCGTCCACGGGACGGCGCATGCACCGTTCGTTATTCGTATCTTTATGGCGCTCGGCCCATCATTTGCATGGGGTCGCGCCTCATTTGCATGGCTCACGCCCACTTCCACTTACGACGACTCACGCCCAAGAAACCCAGCGCAGATTTGTGGGCAAGTGCTTTGTGAATTCGGTGCTTGCCTCTCTGCGCTGCGTCGGCGTAGCGTAAAGATACGCTACGGTGGTATAAATATGCGCCGATGTATGTGAATCCGGGACAATATTTTTTACTTTTTGATTTAATAAATATCATATTTTTTCTTTTTTCCTCAGTTTAGACCGATATGTATTCTTTTACATATTTTTGGTAAAAAAAAACGCAATAAGCGTACCTGTATTTGATCGGTTTGCGCAAAAGTTCTAGCATCTACAAAATAGGGAATAGAATTATGGCATTTTTATTCATTTTTATTTTTTTACTAGTAATGGCGGCGATCTGCGATTTTTATTGTGACATTGCGGCGGACATATCGGACACGTTTGACAAATTTTTGGGACCATTCACATTTATACAGCGATTAGTGCTATAAAACTGCACTGATACTGTGTAAATGTGACTGTCAGGGAAGAGGTAATCACTAGGGGGCGAGGAAGGGGTTAATATGTTCCCTAAAGTGTGTTCTAACTGTAGGGGACTCACAAGGGGAGGAGACCGATGTGTATTCCTCTGTTCTGGGAACACACATCGGTCTCCTCGCCGCTGACAGGACATGGATCTGTGTGTTTACACACACAGATCCATGGTCCTGCCGTGATTGCGGGCAATCGCAAGTGCCCGGCGGACATCGCGGCTGCCGGGCACGCGCACCGGGTCCCGAGCAAGGACGTCATATGACGTCCAGTCTGAAGGAGGAAGGGTTCCCGCCGACGTCATTTTACAATGACTCGGTAGGGAACATGTTAAAGGCAGCACTTCATGCTTTCATCTGATTCAGCACATGTGTAGACTCGCCGCCTATGCTGTGCATAATGCCCCATACACACGATCTGAAAATACATGTTAGTCATATATCGAACCTGAAGTTTACTAAAGTTACGATAATTCTCGTACGACAGAATAAAAAAAAATCGGAAATTATGTCATGTTCTGTAGTGTATTTGTATTGTTTTTTCGGACGACAACTGTACCGATTAAATGAAAATCTGGTATCATACGGGAATTCTTTTTTGTGCATGTCCCATAAAATAATATTGGCTGAACTGTTGCGATCGCCTCTCGAAAAGCTTTGTACTAACGATCTGATTATCCTACAATCGCATCGAAAGCGGAATTTTTCATCCGATTTTTGGATCTTGTGTACAGGTCATTAGGGATGGGCGAGCAATTTGGGTCGAGCGTAAGTTCGGCGTGAACATTGCCCATTCTGGTGT
This sequence comes from Rana temporaria, assembly GCF_905171775.1. NCBI lineage: Eukaryota > Metazoa > Chordata > Amphibia > Anura > Ranidae > Rana > Rana temporaria. The sequence goes on from NC_053490.1 coordinate 512,687,740, forward strand.
TCGCCGAATACCCAATTTTTTTGTGCGCTCAGTGGGATGTTCGCCTCCCTGAGAGCACAGTCAATAGACTGCAGCGTCTTTAACAACAAATGCGTCATCAGCTGTCAGCGTGCTTCCCCACTGACAGCTGAATATATAACAAGAACTGCTGGCGGGAAAAAAAAAACTGGGGAAAATAATTATGTGGGGTCCCCCCCAATATCCATACCAGACCCTTAGGTCTGGTATGGATTTTAAGGGGAACCACACAGCATTTTTATTTTTTGTTGTGGGGTTCCCCTTTTAAATCCATACCAGACCCTTATCTAAGCATGGCAGGTCAGGAAAATGGAAGGCAAGCGAGCACCCCCTTCCCTCATGAACCATACCAGGCCACATGCCCTCAACATGGGGGGGCTTCCCCCCCCATTCCAAAGCACCTTGTCCCCATGTTAATGCGGACAAGAGGTTCTTCCCCCACAACCCTGGATGGTGGTTGTGGGGGTCTGCGGGCAGGGGGCTTATCAGAATCTGGAAGCCTCCTTTAACAAGGGGCCCCCAGATCCTGGCCTCCCTATGTGAATGAGTAGGGGTACATTGTAGGGGGATGGAAACGTGGCAAAGGAAGAGCTAGGGCGTTGCTTCTTTACCCGGCCGAACAAAAAGTGTCTCCTGAGACACGACTGGCTATGGAGTCCTCAGGCCCCGTACACACGTCCGAGAAACTCGACGGGCAAAACACATCGTTGAGTTCCTTGTAAAGCCGCCGAGGTTCTCGGCGAGCCAAGTTTCCTCATTGACTAACGAGGAAATAGAGAACATGTTCTCTATTTGGCCCGACGAGATCCTCGTCGGTTTCCTCGGCCAAAAGTGTACACACGACCGGGTTTCTAGGCGGAATACAGCTCCGATCGAGTTTCTGGCTGAATTCTGCCGAGAAACTCGGTCGTGTGTACGGGGCCTCAGGCTCTTTGGACAGTCGGGTTTCAAGGCCCGCTTCCTAATTGGCCAGGAGGAGAATCAGGAAGACAGTAGCGAATATTCATTCGCTATTGTCACACAACTGGGTGGATTTAGGAGGCAGTGCTCTTCCCCCTAAGCTCATCCTTTTTTTTAAGCCAATTAAAGCCTCAGGTTCTAATCATGTGATTTAAAAAAAAAACAACCCCATTGAAAACCATGCGTCCGGCGCCCTGCATGGAGATTAGGGGACATGCACATGGATTAGGGGGGCGGTGTTCCTGTGCCCCTTATGGACGGATCGCCATTGCTTTAAGCTTTGACAAAAAAATGGAAGCTGATTGGTTTCTATGCAGAGCCACACCAGATTTTGCACTCTCCAGTTTTAGTAAATCAACCCCACAGATTTTTTTTCATGGCTGAATGAAGAGTGGGGTAGATTCAAGAAGCAATTGCGCCTGTGTAACCATAGGTTACACAGCGCAATTGCTTACTTGCCCCAGCGTAACGAGTGCTCCTGATTCAGGAACCTCGTTACGCCGACTGCAGCCTAAGATCTGCGCGGCATAAGGCTCTTATGCCCGCATATCTTAGGCTGCATTCTTGCGGTGGCCGCTAGGTGGCGTTCCCGTTGTGCTCAGTGTATAGTATGCAAATTGCATACTAACACCGATTCACAACATTGCGCGAGCCCTGCGTACGCAATTTACGTCGTTTACGTACGGCGGTTTTCGCGCAAGGCTGCCCCTGCTATTAGCAGGGGCAGCCCATGTTACGTATACCCGTCGTTCCCGTGTCGCGAAATTAGAATTTTACGTAGTTTGCGTAAGTGAATCGTGGATGGCGCTGGACGCCATTCACGTTCACTTTGAAGCAAATGACGTCCTTGCGACGTCATTTGCCGCAATGCACGTCGGGAAAGTTTCCCGACGGAGCATGCGCTCTACGATCGGCGCGGGAACGCGCCTAATTTAAATGATTCCCGCCCCCTACGGAATCATTTAAATTGCGTGCTCTTGCGCCGGGCATTTTGCCGGCGCGCCCGCGCAATTTACGGAGCTTCTGCTCCGTGAATCAAGGGCAGCGGAGCAAATTTGCGGGGGCGCAGGGCAAAAACGTTGCCCTGCGCCTCCGTAAATAATGCGCAATTCTACCTGAATCCGGGCCAGTATCTCTTACATCTGTTCGGAGAGATGACAACAAAAAAAAGTGTATATAGGTCAAGAAGTACATTTTAATACTTTAAATATATGTGAAATAAAATCTCGCCTCCAGCTGGCTCCTAATAATACATGTGGCTGCTCGTCTTCTGCTTCCCTGAGACGGGCTATTTACATATCGCGGTTTGTAAGGCGTAATTTGACTCTTTAATTTCTTTTCATCCTCAGTGTTGGATAAATAATAGAGTAAATGAGTTGTGTGTTTCAAAGCCTCTTTTTTTTTTCCTCCAGCCCGACGCTACAGATTGTCTAATTGTTCGAAATGCTGGTTGTCTCTTTGAAGATAATAATTGGCCGCATAGTGCGATTCTCGAACCAGAGCCGCTGTCGTATTTGAAGCATTGGCAGCATTGGCTGCACGTGAGCTTGCCTGTTGGTTCTCAAACCTGCGAGCGGGAACAAGTGTAGTTCAAAACGGGCTTAAAAACCCTGTCAGCGGCGTCTCCAGAGGATGACGATTTCATCCTCGGAAAAGCGTCTTCTTGTATGTGAGTCTGCATGCCGCAGGGGGAAAGATGTATACCCCAGCACAGAGCGTGTCTGCTGTCATTGAGTCGGCTGATCTATTTTTGTCACTCATAACATTTGGAAGTAATTGGGGGAATGATAAGTCTCTGCTGTGAAACTGTACAGATTCAGGAGTCTGTGCATTCTGGCTTTTCCCATGACATGTCAATCATATTAAAACAGGGGTCCTTTGTTCTGCATGCTACAGCCCTTTCATGTTGGTGTATTTCCACTTTGGCAGTCAAATCTAAGAAAACCCCACTATGCGTTTGTGCTTCCCTAAAGAAAATAATACATTTCTTACCTTTTTTAGATGTTTCTCAGAAGAAAGTGTCATGGCTGACGGCTGGGCTCTTAACCACTAGAGTACCGGGCCATCGTCAAATGACGGCTCCACGGTGACTGAATATTCAACAGGACGTCAATTGACATCCTGTATTCCTGCGGCCACTGGGGGGCGCGCCCCCGAGATGCCGATGCGCGTGCCTGGCGGTCGCGATGTCCGCCAGGTACCCGCGATCGGTAACGACAGAGAAGGGACGTGGAGCTCTGTGTGTAAACACAGAGCTCCACGTCCTGTCAGGGGAGAGAGGAGACCGATCTGTGTCCCTTGTACATAGGGACATAGATCGGTCACCTCCCCCAGTCACCCCCCTTCCTCCACAGTTAGAACACAATGCAGGTATACATATTAACCCCTCCCTCACCCCCTAGTGTTAACCCCTTGAATGCCAGTCACATTTATACAGTAATTAGTGCATATTTATCGCATTAATCGCTGTATAAATGTGAATGGCGCCAAAAACGTGTCAAAAGTGTCCGATGTGTTCGCCGCAATGTCACGGTGACAGTAAAAAAAGCGCAAATCGCCGCCAATACTAGTAAAAAAATTAATAAAATAAAAATGCCATAAATCTATCAGCTATTTTGTAAACGCTATAACTTTTGCGCAAACCAATCAATATATGATCATTGCGATTTTTTTTTACCAAAAATATGTAGAAGAATACGTATCGGCCTAAACTGAGGAAAAAAAAAGTTTTTTTAAAAAAAAATTGTGATATTTATTAAATAAAAAAGTAAAAAATAGTGTTTTTTTAAAAATTGTCACTCTTCTTTTGTTTATAGCGCAAAAAATAAAAACCGCAGAGGTGATCAAATACCACCAAAAGAAAGCTCTATTTGTGGGAACAAAATGATAAAAAAATTGTTTGGGTACAGTGTAGCACGACCGCGCAATTGTCATTCAAAGTGCGACAGTGCTGAAAGCTGAAAATTGGCTTGGGCAGGAAGGGGCGTAAGTGCCCGGTATGGAAGTGGTTAAAGGGCAACGTACCTGTACGTGCTTGTGCCCAGCCGTGCCATTCTGCCGGCGTATATCTGCATTAGGCAGTAATGACCAGGCCATTTTTTGTCACACGGCACTGCGTTGGTTTAACTGACAATTGCGCGCTCGTGCAACGTTGTACCCAAACAAAATTGATGTAATTTTTTTCCCCAAAAATAGAGCTTTCTTTTGTGGGTATTTTTAGGTTAGATGTTCTCCTCATTCGGATGTACGATCCGTCATTCCCGTTCGTAGGGGAGGAGCTACGAATGGGAATGACGGATCGCACATCCGAATGAGGAGAACATCTAACCTGAGCGGCTAAAGGAGGAGGATTGTTGGTGCTTGTTTTGTCCAGGGGATCTGTGAGCGCGCCTTTGTCACAAGCCTGTCATTTGTCTCCTATTGATGTTTACAAGATTACGCTATGAGGATTTTTTCTCTCCTTGTCTTGCATGAGCTGTGCTAGTGTGGAGGATTTTACACCTGGATGTGAGGCAGCTATCTGAGACTGGGGAGCCCGATCCCACCCAACACTGTTCAAGTCATTATACCAGCATTGTGTCTTTCTTGCTACACAGAGGGTGTAGTGAATTAGCACACACCCAGCCACTGATTGGGACTATTGTTATGGTTTTGTTACATGTTTGTTTAACCTCCCTGGCGGTATGATTATGTCAGAAAAAACATGCTGAAAGCGGTACCATTATTTGCAAGGAAATTTGGCGTTTTATATTGTAGGTCTGTAATTTTTAGGAATAACTCACTTAAATCTGACCAAACAAGATTCTAATAGGCATCCCGGGTATGACATTTTTTTAAAAACAAAATTATAAATTATAATATAATAAATAATTATAAATAATTATAACAAATAATAATATAATTATAATAAAAATTATTCAATAATGTAATCAAATCAAAATCACTGAAATTTTCTCAGTTGCAGAATTGTTGCTGTCATTACTTTTATTTTTTTATGACGAATTTCCCCACAAATCGCTATCGCACAATTCTGCAAGTGATTATAATTTATTATCGCTGTTTTTTAGCTGCTCTAAAACCATTTTTGACATAAAGGGACACTTTTGGTTGCTATGGACAATCTCCAGTTTGCAGGCAGAAAGAAACGTTTTTATTATATAAAATGACATGCATGACACAGGACAGACCACTAGGGACAAGGGGGGGTGTGTGTTTTTTTTACATACAGTACTGTAATCTATAAGATTACAGTATACTGTATGTAAGGTGTTTGTTTACCTTTTTGAATTTGGCGCCGTTCTCCGTCCCCGTGCGTCGTAACGTCGCAGGGAACGGAGATCGGCGTCACACGGAGGCACTGTGTGAATCGAGCGAGGTCCCGCTCGCTCACACAGCGGGGTGGCATCGCTGGATCCAGGGACAAGGTAAGTAACTTTGCCTGTGGATCTAGCGAGGCAAGCCCGAGTCTGACTCGGGGTTTCCGCTCGCAGCAGGAAAATCTAACCCCGAGTCAGACTCGGGAACACCGCCAGGCAGGTTAAACACTATGGGCCAGATTCACATAGAACTGCGGCGGCGTAACGTATCGTAGATACGTTACACCATCGCAAGTTTTCATCGCAAGTGCCTGATTCACAAAGCACTTGCGATGAAAACTACGCCGGCGGCCTCCGGCGCAAGGCGGGCCAATTCAAATGGGCGTGTGCCATTTAAATTAGGCGCGCTCCCGCGCCGGACCTACTGCGCATGCTCCGTTTCCTAACTCCCGCCGTGCTTTGCACGCCGTGACATCATTTTTTCGAACGGCAAGGCGCGTAGCATACTTCCGTATTCCCGGACGTGTTACGCAAACGACGTTACATTTTAAATTTCGACGCGGGAACGACGGGCATTCTTTAGACAGCAATACGATTGCTGACTAAAGTTAGGGCAGGTAAAATAACGACTAAAATTGCGACGGGAAACTTGACTACGGACGACGTAGCGAACTCAAAAATCCGTAACTGCCAATTTGCATACCCGACGCTGGTTTACGACGCAAACTCCACCCAGCGGCGGCCGCGGTATTGCATCCTAAGATCCGACAGTGTAAAACAATTACACCTGTCGGATCTTATGGATATCTATGCGTAACTGATTCTATGAATCAGTCGCATAGATAGAAACAGAGATACGACGGCGTATCAGCAGATACGCCGTCGTATCTCTTTGGTGAATCTGGCCTTATTGCACTACCATTTGTACTGTTGCATTAAGTTTCACACCACTTGAGTTAATTTTCAGCGCATACTATTTTACTCACATATTTTTGGGTTGGTTACCTTTATTATATGCAGCGATTATTATTTGGTTATTTTTTTGGTGCCATATAATTAATTATTTAGCAGCGCTGTAGTACACTATATTTTATACACCCCATATAACTTAACAATAATCTCCTGTGCAACGGTGTTTCGCTAGACACGGGTGGTGTGATCCACTCTTTGGATTAAGGCAAAGTCTAGAATCTTGCAGCCCTCCTCAGAACAATGGGTATTCATAAAACTAGAAAGGAAAAGAAAAGAAGGAGGGAGCACCGACCCAGTGCGTTACCAATATAAAAGTTTTATTAAAAGTATAAAAGCAATAGTACTACTCACAAACGAGCATATGCAAAGGTTTTTCTATTAGTCGAACTGCATCCTTTGGCACCTGATGACGGGAGGATCATATGGTACCCCAAACAGCTGAATGACTGACGCGTTTCAGAAGCGTACCTCAGTCTGACCGCTTAGGCTCTGAAGAAAAGGGTACGCCCCTGAAACGCGTCAGGGTGTAGGAGGAAACCATAAAATCCGGAGGAAAACCATGCAGACACAGGGAGAACATGCAAACTCCAGGCAGGTAGTGTTGGGATTTGAACCGATGACCCTAATGTTGCTAGGCGGAAGTGCTAACAACTTAGTCCCTGTGCTGTCCATGCCCTATGCTGTAAGTCTTAAATCTGCGGTTGTGTTATACCGCATACACACGGTGTACGGTGTATGGACAGTCAGATGGACTTTTTTCATCGGAAATTCCGACCGTGTGTGTGCCCCGTCTGGCTTTTTTCCGTCCGTGTTTAGAAATAGAACATGTTTTATTTTTTTCCGAAAAAAAACGATAGGAAATCCCTATTGTCTGTGTGCAACTCCGATGGAGGAAAAAACCCACGCATGCTCAGAATCAAGTCGACGCATGCTCTGAATTTAGTCTGACAGTGTGTATCCAAGACTGATAGAAGTCAGCTTCATCGTAATTCCGACGAAAAATTCCATTGGAAATTCTGATCGTGTGTACGTGGCTTTAGTCTACCTGCCATTGTTCGCACTCCTGAAATTCTAGTTTCCTTCTGGGTTCACACTACGATTTTCCCGTCCGTCAGCCGCATACGATTTATATGAAAAACCGTATGCGGCTGAAACGGACGGGAACGTATGGAACCGCACATATGTGCGTTTTCCATTGACATTAATGTTAAAGAAAAACGTATGCGTTTGCCATACTGTTTTAAAAACGGCCGCAAAACCGTGGTTGAACACGGTTTTGCGTACGTTTAAAAAACGTTTTGCCAGCAAATCGTACGCACCCGGATGCATCTGAGTGCATACGATTTGCAATGCATTGTCTATCTATACGTTTTCCCGTCCGGGCCCGTACGTTTTCAATACTCAAATCGTATGCGGCTGACGGACGGGAAAATCGTAGTGTGAACCCAGCCTAAGTCACCCAAAGCAATTCTCTCAATTAAGAATGTTTCACACAAATGAAAGGAGTCCCCAGCTGATATAATTACTATTTTTGGATTGTCGATGTAATTGTTTGCACGCAGGATCCAGGTTCTCTGGCAGCTTTCAGTCGTAAGCCGGGAAACTATGAGATGTGTGATTTTACGTTACTGCAAAGGTGTATAGATTAAATGCGCTTCACAATCGGATCTCCTGCCCGCTATGTGAGGTGGTATTCGGTGTTTATGGACACTATTGCATCTGCTCCCTCCGGATTTGCTTGCCATTTCTCTTCATTAGTCCTCCTGTGAACTTAATTGCAGATATTCAAAGGAGTATACCAAAATGTGCCTTCTGCCTTCTGCCCTATACCCCTCCCACAAGTTTTTACATTTGGCGCTTAAAATATGTTTATAAGGTAGGGTTAGGTAACATTTGAACTACAGATTTAGGGTTAAACTAGTTAGGATTAACCAAAAATGTTACTTTTGACTCACCATGATGGTGCTACAAACAAATGCCACATTAAGGTTTATGTACAAACAAATACATTTAAAAATCACCAAAAATAGATAAATAATTGTGTGAGTATATGTGTGTGTGTATATATATATATATAGTGTATAGAAAATAATCACATTTTGTTGCTTTGCAGCCTGAAATGAAGCCAGACACAGTTTTTGTTTTATCCAGCAGTATTTACTAGTGCAATGTGTAACATCCAAGGGAAATATATAACACCAACATGTAAAAAAAAAAAAAAAACTGTGGCCATTATGAGTAGAAAAGGTCCCGATGTCAGTGGGCAAAAACAATGCCCCATCTTTGGTGTCAGTCAGAATTATCCCCTATCATTTGTGTCATTGGGAGGAATTGTCTCATATTGCTGGTGTCATTGGAAGGAATTGTGCCTTATCATTTGTGTCATTGGGAGGAATTTTGGCCTAACAATGGTGTCACTGGGAGGGATTTTGCCCCATTATTGGTTTCATTGGGAAGAATTGTGCCCTATTGTTGGTGTCATTGGGAGGAATTGTGCCTTATCGTTGGTGTCATTGGGAGGAATTGTGCCTTATCGTTGGTGTCATTGGGAGGAATTGTGCCTTATCGTTGGTGTCATTGGGAGGAATTGTGCCTTATCGTTGGTGTCATTGGGAGGAATTGTGTCTTATCATTGGTGTCATTGGGAGGAATTGTGTCTTATCATTGGTGTCATTGGGAGGAATTGTGCCTTATCGTTGTTGTCATTGGGAGGAATTTTGCCTTATCGTTAGTGTCATTGGGAGGAATTGTGCCTTATCATTGGTGTCTTTGGGAGGACTTTTGCCCTAACAATGGTGTCACTGGGAGGGATTTTACCCCATTATTGGTTTCATTGGGAAGAATTGTGCCCTATCGTTGGTGTCATTGGGAGGAATTGTGCCTTATCATTGATGTCATTGGGAGGAATTTAGCCCTAGCAATGGTGTCACTGGGAGGGATTTTACCCCATTATTGGTTTCATTGGGAAGAATTGTGCCCTATCGTTGGTGTCATTGGGAGGAATTGTTCCTTATCATTGGGGTCATTGGGAGGAATTGTGCCTTATCGTTGGTGTCATTGGGAGGAATTGTGCCTTATCGTTGGTGTCATTGGGAGAAATTATGCCTTATCGTTGGTGTCAATGGGAGGAATTGTGCCTTATCGTTGGTGTCATTGGGAGGAATTATGCCTTATCGTTGGTGTCATTGGGAGGAATTGTGCCTTATCGTTGGTGTCATTGGGAGGAACTATGCCCCTTCATTGGGAGTATTCATTAGGGAGAAATTATGCCTCAATGTTACATTGTTGGTATAGTGCCCCAAGGGTCAAATAAAACCAAGCAAAGGGCTTCAGGGCCGCATCTGACCCCGGGACGCAGTTTGGAGACCACTGACCTAGATCATCAGATGTTTGGCTCTCATGAAACCCATAGTCTGCACCCTACTCTTTTGATTTGAGTTTCACTACAAATAGTGGCCTTCAGACCACAGAGTGAGTTCACTGTCATTAAGGGAAATTCAGTACTTGATGGTTTTGTACCGTATCATTGATGTGCTCTTTTTTCACTGCTGTAACCCTCTCTTGTCTTGAACTTTTGTACTGTTTTGTACTTTGTAACTGTTTTGTGTTGTGTATCAAAACTTAATAAACTTTATTCTTAAAAAAAAATTGTATATCAAACTCAGGAAAACAACGCCCATGTACATGAGCCATAATCAGTTGTAGACATTTTTGTACTTGTCCTGGAGTTGCTGTATAAGGAATGATGGTACCGCTTTAAGTATCATTTTGTATGACACCGGTTCCTGATTTGGCAGCAAGCCTAAATGACTGGAAGAGCTCAGGATGTAATTGAGAGCGATGAGAAAATGTAGAGATTTGTACTCCTCGGCGAGTCTCGCACACTCGGCAGCATCCTCCGCTTCCCCTCGAGGCTACAAGGGAAGATTTCTGGTGCAGCAAAAAACCGTCTTCCACTTCAGCAGCATTTTGTGAAGTCAAGAGTGCAGGCCTACTAGCAGGAAGACGGAGCGCTCGGCAAGGATTTGCCATCTGTCACAACACAAACACGTTCAAGCGTTTTATTTTCTCCAAACAGTTTATCAGTTTGTTGGTGTGGAAATAAATTGTGATCATTATACTAAATCACTCAGTTGTTTATGTTAAACAGTTGCCAGCGCACTTGTGTGTCAACAATGCGTCCTTAACTGACGTTTTTCCGTCATTCCTTTATTGTACAGATTTATGGACTGACTTCACACATGCTTAGTCATTTTAATTGGGGTGTAAGTGTCGTTGAGTAATTATGGGTAATTGGGGTTAATAGTGCTGTTTAAGAAAAAAAATCCAACGTGCTACTTATGTTCCATGCTTCAGAAGGAGTTCTGCGTTATCAATTCCTCTCTTGATCTCCTTGATGAATTAAAAGAGAAGAGACCTACAGAGTTTAGGTTTCCATGCTGTCACTCACTGAAGCTGAGCCCCTCAGGTTCAATGTTTTTAACTCCCAACTCCAAAAAAACTTCCTGCCAGAGTTCCTGTAAGAACCTAATTAACGTGTGTAGATTCAGATGCAGAATGCTTTATTAATCCCAAAGGAAAATGATTAAGCTACAATTACATTCACTGAAGCCAACACAAAATCACACTACCGAACGGAAACAAGGCACTAGTGGTTTACCGGGATTATGGGTGAAGATATCCGCGTTATCCTGATATTGTATTTTGCAGCTGACGGCTGGCTTTATCACAAAACCATTCCAAGTGGTGTATGATCCGTAGGAACAGTTTCTGAATCGGTGAAAGGGGGGGGGGGCGCGTGCGTCGGCTCGCCGGTGTTTCTCGGGTTTATCGTTTCCGCCGGTTCGCCCGAGAAATGATCAGGTGGTGCAGCCGGCTGATGCCATAGGCCAGTGATGGCGAACCTTGGCACCCCAGATGTTTTGGAACTTCATTTGCCATGATGCTCAACTACACTGCAGAGTGCATGAGCATCATGGGAAATGTAGTTCTAAAACATCTGGGGTGCCAAGGTTCACCATCACTGCCATAGGCGACCAAAGAGTAGATACTCTTCGAACGCCTCTATGACCTTGGAGGACCGGTGCGATGTCATGACGTCCCTTTCAGTCTAGGCTGGAAGTAATTTTTTTTTTTAAAGCAAAAGATCTAAAAAACGTTTGTGCTCAATCGTTGGTGTCAGTGGGAGGAATTGTGCCTTATCGATGGTGTCACTGGGAAGGATTTTGCCCCATTATTGGTTTCATTGGGAAGATTTGTGCCCTATCGATGGTGTCATTGGGAGGAATTGTGCCTTATCATTGGTGTCCGTGCTTGCGCGCAGAAGCTAACGCATATGTAAGTCGCGCATGCATGCGTAAACGGTATTCACACCACACACGTGTATTTTTTTTTATTGCATTTGCAAAATGGTTGCTCAAATACCTTGTGACATAAAAATTGCAGTTTGTCATTTTATTCTCTAGCGTCTAAGTAATTATGGGGTTCTAAGTAATTTTCTAGCAAAAAATACTGATGTAAACAAAACGTGCCAGAAAAAAACCTTGTCAGCAAGTGGTTAAAATAATACATAGAATTACCTTCTTCACCAGTGTTAGCGATAATAAAATATCTCAAGATCATGGAGAATATTTTTCATACAATCAATACTACCAAGAAAGACTTCAATCTTAAAGCGGCGGTCCGGCTGTAATTAAATTAAAAGTCAGCAGCTACAAACACTGTAGCTGTTGACTTTTAAAAAGGACACTTATCTGTCTAGGGTGCCCGCGATGTCGCCATCCTCGGTGAGGGAATCAGGAAGTGAAGCGTTGTGGCTTCACTGCCCGATTTCCTACTGCGCATGCGCGAGCCGCGCGGCGCTATGTAAATTTGCAGATGTCTTTTGGGACACGCACAAGGTCCCAGAAGATGCCGCTCCCCATTTCCCAGGAGGCAGCGCGACGAGGAGAAGAAAGAAGACACACCGCGGACAAGGAAGAGGCAGATTAAGAGATCTGCCTAGTAACAGCCACTCCTGGTACGTATAATATATATATATATATATGTGTGTGTGTGTGTATATGTATATATATATATATATATATATATATATATATATATATATATATAATTTTTATTTTATTTTTCTCATTTTTTTGTAGCCTTTTTGGCATTTTTTTTTGGTGGACCTCCGCTTTAAATGGGATTTTTGGTTTATTTACAAGACATCAATGAATGCATATATTCCAAATCAATGCCTCTATATACCCTAGTGTTTTGTTTTGATTCTTAGAATTTTTTATTATTTTATTTAGTTTTTGTTTATTCTATTGTTGTTTCCCTTCTATAACAATAGTTATTTGAAGTGACGCCTTGTTATATGCCACATAAGATAACCATCTTTTTCTAAGAACACACATTTTCAGTCTATCCCTAATTGACTACTAATTGTTGCTTCAAATATTTGTAAGAAATTTGTTTATTAAAAAAAAAAAAAAATACTACATAAAAAAAAATAACACTGATTAAAAAATAACAGAAAATCTAATCTTCAAAATGAAAAGATTACACAATTTTCTCCAACATTACCCAAAAATCATTTACATATTCATAATCATAATATACATATTTTGCTCACACCTTTCACAACTCATCTGTATTTTCTATTGACACTGCTGAACTATTTTTTCACCATTCACATTTGGAAAACTTCAATTTGTTATGCCCTCCAAACCTCATCAAGATTTACACTCTTGGTCTAATTACCACCCCATTTTACTTTGAAATAATAACATCAATATTTTTTCCAAAACAAGAATCGCACCCCGTTCAAGTTCAAATCGCATGTGATTCTTTGCAGTGCGATTTGAGCACCAAATCGCACCACAAAGTCTTCGGTACTCGGTATCGGCGGGTACTTGACAAAAAAGTATCGGTACTCACTGATAAATATCCAGTATCGGTGCAACCATAGGCATGCACACAGGGTGGCTGGGCGTACCCTAATCATGCTGTGCTGTGCAGATTCCCCCTGCTGCTTGGCTGCAGAAAAAAGGGGCCAGATTCAGAGAGAAATACGTTACTCCGTGGCGGCGTAACGTATACCCTTTACGTTTCACCACCGCAGGTTTACAGCGTAAGTGCCTGATTCACAAAGCTCTCACCTGTAAACTTGCGGCGGTGTAACGTAATTCCGCTCGGCGCAAGCCCGCCTAATTCAAATGGGGCGGGCACCCTTAAATTAGGTGCGTTCTCGCGCCGAACGTTCTGCGCATGCTCCGTGTTAAAATTTCCCGACGTGCTTTGCGCGAAATTACGGCGCCCCAACGTTTTTTTGAACTGTGACGTGCGTAACTGCGTTTCGTATTCCCGGACGTCTTACGCAAAAAAAATTTGAAATTCGGCACGGGAACGACGGCCATACTTTAACATGGCTGATCTAAAGATAAGCCATGTTAAAGCAGGTGTAACTTTGCGACGGGAAAAACCGACTAGCGACGACGTACGAGATTGCGATGAACGCGCGGATCTTCGTGGATCGCCGTAACTAGTCATTTGCATATTCTACGCCGACCGCAATAGAATCGCCACCTAGCGGCCGGCCTGGAATTGCATCCTAAGATCCGACGGTGTAAGTCAATTACACCTGTCGGATCTTAGGGCTATCTATGCGTAACTGATTCTATGAATCAGCCGCATAGTTAGGACGGGCGGATCACAGAGATATGACGGTGTATCAGGAGATACGCCGTCGTATCTCTTCTGTGAATCTGGCCCAAGGACTGGGGAATCTGTTTACACCCCTGATATTTCACCAAAGCCTCCCAATGGGCTCCTAAACAAAATTACAAAAAAAATAGTAAAATGTTGTAAAAAAGTTATAAAAAAAATAAACTACTAACACCGTCCACTGCTCTCCTGACACAAACCTCTGCCCTACTGACGTTGTCCACTGCTTTATATATATATATATATATATATATATATATATATATATATATATATATAATACTGTATATACACATACAGTGAAACCTTGAATTGCGAGTAACATGGTTAACAAGCGTTTTGCAATACGAGCATTTTTTATTTTTGGTCTTGTAAAACGAGCAGGATTCAAGCCACAGCGGTGTGCAGTACCGCATTCGGCCAGAGGTGTGGGGGGCATCAGAGCCATTCGGAAATACTTGGAAATACTCAGTTCCCGAGCTTTTCAGAGCCCCCCCCTCTCTGGCCACATGTGGTATTGCATGCCATAGAAGTCAATGTGGAACAAATTATTTTTGTTTCCATTGACAACTATGGGGAAACTCGTTTTGAGTGCTTTGGATTACGAGCATTCTCGTGGAACAGATTATGCTCGTAATCCAAGGTTCCACTGTATGTGTGTGTGTGTATGTATGTATGTATGTATGTATGTGTGTGTATATATATATATATATATCCACTTAACGCCCGCCGCACAACTATTTACGTCCGCAAAATGGCACGGACAGGCAGAAGGGCGTATATATACGTCCTTGCCTACTAGCGGGTGGGGGGTCCGATCGGAACCCCCCCCGCTGCGTGCGGCGGGCGGATTCCCGCGGGGAGCGATCTGGGACGACAGCGCGGCTATTCGTTTATAGCCACTCCGTCGCGATCGCTCCCCGGAGCTGAAAAACGGGGAGAGCCGTGTGTAAACAGGGCTTCCCCATGCTTCACTGTGGCGGCGTATCGATCGAGTGATCCTTTTTATAAGGGAGACTCGATCGATGATGTCAGTCCTACAGCCACACCCCCCTACAGTTGTAAACACACACTAGGTGAACCCTAACTCCTACAGCGCCCCCTGTGGTTAACTCCCAAACTGCAACTGTCATTTTCACAATAAACAATGCAATTTAAATGCATTTTTTGCTGTGAAAATGACAATGGTCCCAAAAATGTGTCAAAATTGTCCGAAGTGTCCGCCATAATGTCGCAGTCACGAAAAAAATCGCTGATCGCCGCCATTAGTAGTAAAAAAGAAAAAAATTTATAAAAATGCAAAAAAACTATCCCCTATTTTCTAAACGCTATAAATTTTGCGCAAACCAATCGATAAACACTTATTTCAATATGTTTTATATATGTTTTGGGGGATATTTATTATAGCAAAAAGTAAAAAATATTGAATTTTTTTTAAAATTGACGCTCTATTTTTGTTTATAGCGCAAAAAATAAAAACCGCAGAGGTGATCAAATACCACCAAAAGAAAGCTCTATTTGTGGGGAAAAAAGGACGCCAATTTTGTTTGGGAGCCACGTCGCACGACTGCGCAATTGTCTGTTAAAGCGACGCAGTGCCGAATTGTAAAAACGCCTTTGGGCATTTAGCAGCATATTGGTCCGGGGCTTAAGTGGATATATATACATACACACACACACACACACACACACACACACACGTATGTGTGTTTGAGCTTTGAGGTGCACACCCTATGGGTGCAGCCCTGGTATTAAGGTATGTAACAAAGTAGTACTCCAACCATTTTAAAAAATAGGATGCATCATGGAAGTGTTGCAGCATCTGCTGTGTTTTCCTATTTAATTTTTTTTACCTGTTCCCTGTTGGGAAGTTTCACTTGCCCTGGGAAAAAGTCATTGGGTAAGAATGCATGGAAATTTTCCCATCAGGAACACAGACCATAGTAACACTGTAATGCTGTCACTGGAGTTCTTGAAGGACGTGATCTGCACCAGGAATCTTACAAGGAGATGAGGATCTCCCTGCGTGACAATTCCAGGTCACAGCCCTCAGCATTTTTATAACTGGTGACAGTTGGTGTTCAGGCAGCAGACTTAAGCAAGGTCAGGACTGGAGGCTTTCAGGCAGAATTATATCAAAAGCAAAGGGAGGCAACATTGGAGCTGGAAAACAGGCCAAGGGCAGGACACCACAGCTTCCAAATGAGAAGGACGAATTTTGATTTCTGGGCACCACTAAATAACATTAGCCATTTCAGCCCCGGACCATTTCGCTGGTCAATGAGCGGGCTACTTTTTGCGATTCGGCACTGCATCGTTTTAACTGACAATTGCGCGGTCATGCGACGTGGCTCCCAAAAAAAAAATTACTTTTTTTCCCCACACAAATAGAGCTTTCTTTTGGTGGTATTTGATCAACTCTGCGTTTAAATTTTTTTTGCGCTATAAACAAAAATAAAGCGTACATTTTAAAAAAAATCTATATTTTTTACTTTTTGCTATAATAAATATCCCCAAAAAATATATACATTTTTTTTTCCCTCAGTTTAGGCCGATACGTATTCTTCTACATATTTTTGGTAAAAAGAGAATCGCAATAAGTGTTTATTGATTGGTTTGCGCAAAAGTTATAGCGTGTACAAAATAGGGGATAGTTTTATAACATTTTTATTAATAATTTTTTTTTATTAGTAATGGCGGCGATTAGCAATTTTTATCGTGACTGTGACATTATGGCGGACACAACGTACGCTTTTGACACATTTTTGGAACCATTGTCATTTTTACAGCGATCAGTGCTATAAAAATGCATTGGTTACTGTGAAAATAACATTGGCAGTGAAGGGGTTAACCACTAGGTGGTGCTGTAGGGGTTAAGTGTTCCCTAAGGAGTGATTCTTACTGTAGGGGGCGTGGTTTGCTGCGACCCGTCACTGATCATGTTCCTGATGACAGGGAAGTGGTTAATATAGGCGTATGAGAGTCTTTTATGTATGGGTCCACTCACTCTGGTAAGAGGCTTTTCTACTCAAGCTGTGGTTGTGAGTTAGGCTGAAATAATTGCTGCCCCCCTTTGGATCTTCTTGAGCTTCTCGCGCCCTGGCCCCTGAGACCTTCACCACAATTTCTGGCTTGCGTTGGCCTTCCATATTGCCTAGTGCCTACAGAACACCGATTGGTGTCTCAGAATTTCGACAAGAGCTTTCTGCAGCTTAGTGGAATGAAGAAGATCTCGATCCGGACAGATGTTTCTGTTTCTGAGAGAAATCATCACAGCGGCTCCCATAATTAAATCTTTCCAGTCACACGAGCACGTTATTGTATGTCATTAGTTTTCCTAATACCGTTTTACCTATTATCGCCTCTGTTTTGCAAGCTCACATCTGTCAGAGAGGAGCAGCTTTTCCAGCTCGGTTGTTTGCTTACTGATTTACGCCTAACAGCCCGAGGCGGTTGTGTTAACATTTATAAACGGCACATTCCAGCCAGCCAGCCAGCCAAGGATATTCACACAGGTGCTTCCGCGCAACGCCAAATACAAATGATGTTCGGAACGCCGCTCCGCGTGTCACTGGTTTATTATTGGCGCCTCTGTGGGGACTACTTATCAAAGATTTATTTTATAGACAGAGCTAGTTTGTGAAGATCGTTACGGCTCATGTGTAAACACCAGAAAAAAATGGAAACTTGCTGGGCCTCATCTACCAAAACTGGGACACGAGTCAGGCTGTTGGCCAAAGCAACCAATCAAGTTTTATTTTTCTTTCCCTGGGACCAACAGCTCATTTCGATCATCGGTAATAAATGATTTACGCCATAACATTCTGATCATTCACCTAATATTGCGCAGGTCACGGTTTGCCACCAAAACGGGCCCCAACCCATTAAGGCATGGACTTCACTAGGCAAAGCATCACATTGCCTCTGCCGGTGTTGTGCTAAGAAATGACCCCCGTCGAATAATGCCCCCCTGTTCTGCGCAGGCGCAGCGCTTGTTTTTTTTTTTGCATTTTAGTCTAAATATGAGATCTGGATTCGCTGGGTCACTGCTAGGGTTGTCTCAATACCACTTTTTTTTAGGACCGAGTACAAGTACCTATACTTTTTTTCAAGTACTCGCCGATACCGAATACCGATACTTTTTTTTAAAATGTGTCCCCAAATGCAGCCATGTCCCCCACAAATGCAGCCATGTCCCCCACAAATGCAGCCATGTCCCCCCACAGATGCAGCCATGTCCCCCCCATATATGCAGCCATGTCCCCCCATATCCAGCCATGCCCCCCCATATCCAGCCATGCCCCCCCCATATCCAGCCATGTCCCCCCCCATATCCAGCCATGTCCCCCCATATCCAGCCATGTCCCCCCATATGCAGCCATGTCCTCCCCATATGCAGCCATGTCCCCCCATATCCAGCCATGTCCCCCCATATCCAGCCATGTCCCCCCATATGCAGCCATGTCCTCCCCATATGCAGCCATGTCCCCCCCATATGCAGCCATGTACCCCCCCCATATCCAGCCATGTCCCCCCCATATATGCAGCCATGTCCCCCCCATATATGCAGTCATGTCCCCCTTACCTACATGCTGCCGCGCCGCCGATTGGTTAATACGGGCGGGGAACATTACAGCTTTCATTTGAATAGCTGTAGTGTTTCGCGCCACACTACGTATAGACACTCCCCCTTGCTCGGGATTGGACAGTTCACCCGAGCAAGGGGGAGTGTCTATACGCGGAACGGCGGGAAACACTACAGCTATTCAAATGAAAGCTGTAATGTTCCCCCACCCGTATTAACCAAGCGGCGGCGGCAGCGGGGATGCGGCGTAGCGGCGGCGGCGGGGGGGGGGGGAGTATCGGATGAGGCATCGGGGGCATTTGCGGGAGTACAAGTACTCCCGTAAATACTCGGAATCGGTCCCGATACCAATACTAGTATCGGGACAACCCTAGTCACTGCCCTAGGTTGGTCATTTCTTCCCGGGATAAACTTCTTCAAGTCAAATTACTACATAGGGCGTACTTTACGCCTCTGAGGCTCCATAAGATCTACCCAGACAGAGACCCCCACTGTCCCCGTTGCCGGACCAATATGGGTACCCTTATACATATGCTTTGGGCCTGTCCTAAAATATTGGTGTTTTGGAAGGAAGTGTTTGATATGATTAGTGTTCGGCTGGACTCCCCCTGTCACCAGAGCTGGCCCTTCTGGGAATTCCGGACGATGAACAGCGGTCCTATCACACTCATTGCTTATTTGTTGTTTTATGCGAAAAAAGCTATTATTTCCAGGTGGTCTTCTCCTGATCCTCCGTCAGTGTCCTCCTGGCTGGCTATGGTTAGGCATGTGCATTTCGTTTCGTTCCGAATCGAAATTCGGACACATTTTTCATTATTCGGACATTCGGATGCATACGAATTCCCGAATTGCAATATTAAAGAATTTAACGAATCCGAACGAACGTTTTCGATTCCGAATCGAAAACCCGCGGACGAAATTCGATCGTAATTCGAGAAAAAATATGAGATCTGAGGTCTTTTTGACCCCAGATCTCATATTTTAGGCCTTGTACTCACGGCAGGACATGTCCGATGAAAACGGTCTGCAGACCGTTTCCATCGGACATGTCTGGCCGGGGACTGCCCGGGGACTTCTGTTCGATGGCTATACACACCATCGAACAGAAGCCCGCGCGTAAACATTACGCGGGGCGTGTCCGCGGTGTCGCCGCGTCGATGACGCGGTGTCGCCGCGACAATGACGCGGCGACGTGGGCGGGCCGCCTTAAATATGCTTCCACGCATGCGTCGAAGTCATTCGACGCATGCGAGGGATGCGGGCGGCAGGACATGTACGGTAGGTCTGTACAGACGACCGTACATGTCCGGGCGGACAGGTTTCCAGCGGACTGTTTTAAAACAAGTCCGGGAAACAGTTGTCCGCTGGAAACCTGTCCGATCCGTCCCAAAATGGTCCGCTCGGGCCAACACACGGCCAAACATGTCTGCTGAAACTGGTCTGCGGACCAGTTTCAGCAGACATGTTTGGTCGTGAGTACGGGGCCTAAGAGGACCTGTCTGACCATGTTTACATTCCTTGTAATAGGAATAAAAGTGACCCATTTTAAAAAGTAAATAAAAAAAAAACGGTGTAAAAATAAATAAAATCAATTAAAATAAGAAAACAACATTTTTTTTTAAAGCGCCCCGTCCCGACTAGCTCGCGCGCAGAAGCGAACGCATACGTCAGTAGCGCCCGCATATGAAAACGGTGTTCAAACTGCAGAAGTGAGATATCACCGCAATCGTTGGAGCGAGAGCAATAATTCTAGCCCTAGACCTCCTCCGTAACTCAAAAGATGCAACCTATAGAATTTTTTAAATGTCGCCAATGGAGATTTGTAAGGGTAAATGTTTGACGCCATTCCACGAGCGGGCGCAGTTTTGAATCATGACCTGTTGGGTATCATTTTACTCGGTGTAATATTATCTTTCACAATATAAAAACAAATTGGGCTAACTTTACTGTTGTCTTCATTTTTAATTCTAATTTTTTTTTTTTCAAAAAAAGAGCGCTTGTAAGACCGCTGCGCAAATACGGTGTGACAAAAAGTATTGCAATGACCGCCATTTTATTCTCTAGGGTGTTAGAACCCCCAAACATTATATATATATTTTTTTCTAAGTAATTTTCTAGCAAAAAAACTGTTTTAAACTTGTGTAGCGCTCACCCCCGAAGGAGCTGCTGGTTATAAAATGGGATGGCGTGTTACCTCTGTGAGCGTCTAGGGGTAGATGATGATGAGAGCAGCAATGATGGAATGTCCAAACAGCAGGTGTCTTTTCTTGTGCTTTATTTTACCCAACATGGTAAACAGTAAATTTGTGGTAGATAGTAGAGGTGTGAAGGAAGGAGAAGTAGCAGATTCAGGCTCAACAGTATGGAAGCAGTCCTGCTTCTAATAACGCTTTGCTTTCGTCGCCACTCCAGCCGGAGTGGGTATAGTGTACCTGGACAGGCCTCTCATACCGACCTGGCAGCCACAGTATCACTCTGCACTTTGAGAGGAACAGGTCTCTGCCACAGACCTGGCCTCAGAACTTAGGTTATGGAGACTGTTCTCAGTAAACTTCTTCTTGCCTGGATCTTTCTCAGGTAGTTTTAATTGGGCCAACGACTGACAGGTGGCCAACATCCACCCCCCAGTGTCCGGTTACCTCGATCCCCGGTGGATTGTCTAGGCCCTGTTGGACCGCCAGCCTCTCATTGGCGCTCCTCAGACGGACTCTCCACTGAACAGCCATCTCGCTTGGGATCTCCTCAGAATTGGGGCCCAGTCGATTACTAGAGCCCCGCCACAACTTTAAACGTTCCGGGCCAACATGGTCCCGGAACCAGGAACACCGCGTGGCATGTGCACCCCAGCCTGGTAGGCCATCTCGCCGGGGAGCCGTGATGTGTGGTCACCCTGAAGGTGGGTGCCACACCAGGAACAAGACCCCGCCTAATGGCGTCTGCTCCAGAAGTACCTTCCCCCAGCATGCCCCGCAAGGGAAAACCCCTCCTGATTGGCTGCTGGCAAGAGGCACCCCAGCCTGGACTCCACTGCCGCCACCTGCTGCCCTGGGGTGGAACAACACCCCAGCAACAACAGAATGAGCCCACAACACAGCCCCAATTTGGACAAATCAACTGGATGAGAGCTAACTAACTCTCTCATCCCCCCTAAATTTAAGATAGCATCTGTACCTGAAAGAACACAGGCGCTAAACTTGTAAACACTGGGGTAGATTCAGAAAGCAATTGCGTCTGCGTAACTATAGTTACGCATCGCAATTGCTTAGTTGTGCCGGTGTATCGAGTGCTCCTGATTCAGAGAGCTCGATACGCCGACTGCAGCCTAAGATATGACTGGCATAAGGCTCTTATGCCATCGTATCGTAGGCTGTATTCTTACGCTGGCCGCTAGGTGGCGTTCCCGTAGTGGTCAGCGTATAGTATGCAAATTGCATACTAACGCCGATTCACAACCCTACGCGAGCCCTGCGTACGCATTTTACGTCGTTTCCGTTCGTCGGGTTCCGCGTAAGGCTGCTCCTGCTATTAGCAGCGGCAGCCAATGCTACGTATACCCGCCGTTCCCGCGTCGCAAATTTAAAATTTAACGTCGTTTGCGTAAGTGAATCGTGAATGGCGCTGGACGCCATTTACGTTCACTTTGAAGCAAATTACGTCCTTGCGACGTCATTTGCCGCAATGCACGTCGGGAAAGTTTCCCGACGGAGCATGCGCACTACGTTCGGCGCGGGAACGCGCCTAATTTAAATGATCCACGCCCCCTACGGGATCATTTAAATTACGCGCCCTTACGCCGGGCATTTTTAAGGAGTGCCCGCGCAAATTACGTAGCTACTGCTTCATGAATGAAGCGTAGCGCCGATAAGTTGCGTAGGCGCAGGGTAAAAACTGTACGCTGCGCCTCCGTAAGAAGTGCCTGAATCTACCCCACTGAGTCTGAAAAACAGGCTCGGTCCTTAAAGCGGATCTCCACCCTAAATAAAACATAATCTCAAACTGAATAATGCTCCTGAACAATGCTGTATCCGATATGTGCATCTAAAAAAACGTTTACTGTACCTTATAACCAAGATAGGCTTCCGGTCTGCAGACATCGGGTTTCCGTCGGGTTTTCCATTCTTTCCTGTCCCGCGCAGTGTCTTCTGGGAGCTTGTGTCATAGCTCCCTTGTTATCATATTTGGCCCGTGTTAGAGGAAACATCGCGCGACTTCGTCCAGCAGGAAGTGACGCGCGATCTAAACAATGGAAGGAGGGCGGGCATTTGAAATCTCTCCATTAGACAGATCCACCGCAACAAGGAAGTGCCGAGCTGTGGGCTTATGCCCACAGTTAAAATGGAGCAGGAACCGGATGGAGGAATATAAGTTGTTATTTGCCACTGTATAGCAGCGGAACGGCCGGGGGAGACAGTACATGTGAGTAGCGCTAATTCGGGTCATTATACTTTTAAAGAGCCATTTAAAAAAAAAACGTTTTTGGGGTGGGAGATCCGCTTTAAGTGGTGGATTTATCATTTAAGGCATAAACTATGTAATAAAAAGACAGCAATAACATCGGGTCCTTTTTTTAAAAGGAAAGCCTCAATTCATGACATTCTACATATTCTGTGAAAGCTCTGAAGTCGCACTGATCAATCATGCTTCCCATATCAATGCAATCGTTTGTTATTGTTGGAAAAGGTACCTTGCCAACAGTGGACTGTGAATAGGGTGAAATCCTTGACGTGCTTTTCCGGCATCCATGAGCACACGGGCTCAATTAGCAAGACAATGGAACAGGGAGAAAGTGGCTTTTTTTTTTTCAAAGGTGACTGTTGCTAGGCAACAGAGACAGACCTTAGAGCGTACCCATCCCTGCCAGGGGGGGCTTAACACTTCATCCTTCCTTCCTCTTCAGTTTTTCATTGTAAACGCGCGTCTCTCTGATATCACAAAGGTAACTTGCGTTCAATACATGTCTGAGTAGGAGGAGAATTCAATGAAATCTGAGCAAATATTTTGGGTGACACATTTGAAGCAGACAAAGGAAAGAAATTCTTTAATTGAAACTGTCATCTCCTATAAATAAAACGATTTTATTGGGTGAATTATGACAGAGCTGTCATGGGGAGGGGGTGGGGTGCATAGGCTGCTACTGCCTGCTTTCTTCTGAAAATGCTAGCTGCCTGGCTGTCATGCTGATCCTCTGGATTACTGACAGAAGGGGAATAACAAATAATGGAGTCTGTAGGCCAGACTGTCAAGCCACCATTGGCTTAATTGGGCTACATTCACACCAGCGATTAGGGCTGGTGTGAATAATAGCGACAGGAATCTGAGGCCTCGTACACACCAGCGGACAGTCCGATGAAAACGGTCGCCGGACCATTTCCATCGGACATGTCCGCTGAGAGATTTCGGTCTGATGGTTGTACACACCATCAAACCGAAATCCGTGCGGACAGATGACGCGGACAGATGACGCGGACAGATGGCGATGACGCGGCGACGTGCGCGACGCTGGAAGGTCAATGCTTCCACGCATGCGTCAAATCACTTCGACGCATGCGAGGGATGGCGGCCAATCGGACATGTCCGGTGAGTCTGTACAGACGACCGAACATGTCTGACGGACATGGTTCCAGCGGACATGTTTCTTAGCATGCTAAGAAACATTTGTCCGCTGGAAACCTGTCCGATCCGCCGGACATTTGTCCGATCGGCCGTACACACGACCGAACATGTCTGCTGAAACTGGTCAGCGGACCAGTTTCAGCAGACATGTTCGGTCGTGTGTACGGGGCCTGAGACTCCTGCTGTGGCTCTCCGCAGCTAGGTGCGTTCACGAAACAATGACATTTTGCTGCCCGCTGTTTAGAAAATAGATGTATTTATGAATTACGGCCTGTTCACATCCGTGCATTGTGAAACACAATATGCATTTTTTTCAAAGCACATATCGTGTTTTTAATGTGTTGCATTACAATTCTGGGCGTGGCCTGGACCGGGCATGGTGTGAGGAGCCCAACCCGGGAGCCCTGCTCGAGATTCAGCCTACTTCACAAATCCTGTGCTCTTTTCTGATCTTTAGAAAGGTCTAAAGGGCTCAAATCTTAATCCTCCGAGCACAAATCATCAGGAGCAGCTTCAAAACCCTCTCCATAGGGGCAAGGAATTTATGGTAATCCTCCACCAGATATCCTTTTCAATGGAACGTGGCTGGAAATATGGAAACAGAATGCGCCAATTGTGAATTTTTCTTTACATGGTTTATTAAAACTATAAAATCACACTTACATGAAAAAAGATTCATGTAAATATACAGATTCTTGCCCAGCAATTGGAATAATACCCACACTTCTGGGATCACTAAGAGGCGATGAGGTCAGCACGTAGCTCCGTCCTACTGCCACGTACACTCGATCGGAAATTCCAACAAGAAAACCGTGGATTTCTTTCAGACGGAATGTTGGCTCAAACTTGTGTTGCATACACAACGCGGAGTAGTAGACTGGTGAAGAGTCAGTCAGAGTAGACTGGTGAAGAGTCAGTCGGAGTAGACTGGTGAAGAGTCAGTCGGAGTAGACTGGTGAAGAGTCAGTCGGAGTAGTCTGGTGAAGAGTCAGTCGGAGTAGTCTGTCTACTCTGACAGACTCTTTACCAGTCTACTCTGACAGACTCTTTACCAGTCTACTCTGACAGACTCTTTACCAGTCTACTCTGACAGACTCTTTACCAGTCTACTCTGACAGACTCTTCACCAGTCTACTCTGACTGACTCTTCACAAGTCTACTCTGACTGACTCTTCACAAGTCTACTCTGACTGACTCTTCACAAGTCTACTCTGACTGACTCTTCACAAGTCTACTCTGACTCCCTGCCCAGCATGACTTATTAATATTTAAGGGCTGGCTCAGCCCCATGTCAGGCCCATTGCCTGGGATTGGCTAAACTACCCTAAGTATGCAGAACAACCCTCCTTCCCTCCACCCTCCAGCTTCCAGAACGTTCTCCAACTTTCCAGAACCAGGAGGAGGTGCCAGAGAGTTGTCTGTATGAGTCACCCAGCCCTGACCCAAAGTAAACCCATGACCCAATTAAAGACTCAGATTTAAGCATGAGTTCGACTGACTCTTCACCAGTCTACTCCGACTGACTCTTCACCAGTCTACTCCGACAGACTCTTCACCAGTCTACTCCGACAGACTCTTCACCAGTCTACTCCGACAGACTCTTCACCAGTCTACTCCGACAGACTCTTCACCAGTCTACTCCGACAGACTCTTCACCAGTCTACTCCGACAGACTCTTCACCAGTCTACTCCGACAGACTCTTCACCAGTCTACTCTGACAGACTCTTCACCAGTCTACTCTGACTCTTCACCAGTCTACTCTGACTCTTCACCAGTCTACTCTGACTGACTCTTCACCAGTCTACTCTGACAGACTCTTCACCAGTCTACTCTGACAGACTCTTCACCAGTCTACTCCGACTGACTCTTCACCAGTCTACTCCGACAGACTCTTCACCAGTCAGAGTAGACTGGTGAAGAGTCAGTCAGAGTAGACTGGTGAAGAGTCTGTCGAAGTAGACTGGTGAAGAGTCTGGTAGGTGGGCTAGCGTTTCCTGCAGTGGTAGAGCTGGAACGAGTGTCTACAAGGTGTGAAGGTGTGCAGTTCACAACACATTGTGCTACTTTCTAAGGGACTGAGAGTTCCTAGTCCATAAGGGGGCTGCTGCTTTTCTAACAGAGGTTGTTGGCTTCCAAAAGAGGAATCAATCAGAGCTGTAGAGAGTAAATGAGGAGAATCAGTTGGAGTTGTACATAGGGAGGAAGTTGTCTGTTTTTTTTTTCGCCATTAAGTTGGGCATCCCATAATTTCTATTCCCCATTCAAGTTATTACCCCCTAATAAAACATCATAACAAAGTTTAAAGACTGTTCCCTGTCTCTGCAGACAGTGTGGAAGTTACTTGTTGCCTGGCTGTGCAGCAGTGGGAAACCCTGTCATCTGTAGTGCTATATAAGGTCCCTATCCCACATGTTACAAACTTGTAAACTGGAGTACCAGCTGGAAACCCATATATGCACATGAAAAGCATGCAAGAGATTGTCTTGGCTGGAATTTTTAAACCGAGGGCCCCAGCACTGCAAGACAGAAATGCCAACCACTCCCTCACCAGTATGAATACTGCAGATTCTCACCACCGAGGGTGCAGTGATGGCTTCAGACCACAATGGTTTGGCCAGAAAAGGAGCAATGCCATTGGAGCAGGCCAATGTTCTCTCTGCTCTCTGATTGATTCTGATACATGAGAGTTGTCACCTTTTGAGAGGAATTTTAGTATGACATGGGCCTGAATACCACATGAGAAACGGTCAATGACCTTGTCCCTTTCTTACAGCCTGATTATCATTTTATTCTTGCCTGCAGTTGTGTTGTATCGGGAGTGTCCCAGTATTTTCCTTTCCTGGATTTATACGACATCTTGGAACAAGGGCGGAGGGATCCTTCCTTTGTGTAAATTTTCACTGCTGTTATCAGAATATTTATGATCCTTGTTAGGTACAGCTGCTTAGCAGGAAGGCTGCTCCATTTATCCTCGTGAAGCAATATACTGGAGTGCTATCAATCAACTCTGTTGTTTCTGTAAGTACCTGTGTTAATCTTCAAATCAATTCTTCTATTCCCATGGAGATTCCGAGATTTCAGACCCAGGCTGTACACAGGGTCTTGACTTCTGTCCAGTTCAGATCTAAGCCCCCTTCCACTCAACTGTCAAATATCTCAGTGGCCCATAAAGGCTGTAACATTTGACAGAAAAATGTCAAGGGGGCAGGATTTGGTGCCAGGAGGGGTGGGGGACTAAAGTGGTACTCAACTCTGAGCATCACTGTGACAGACTCACCCGGGACAGAGGCTTTTGGAGTGGACTGAATGCTAGCCTCTTGACTTGCGATCGTGGGCCCTGGCATTTGGGGGAACAGTGCTCTTTGTGAGCTGTATGCCTGGGGACCCTGTATATGCCATATTAGAGTGACTGATTCATACTGTTGGGACATACAGTGTAAGGAGATGCTAATGCCGTCACCTCCAGACATCTGTCTGTTCTCTCTGCTAATTGACCCTGCTATTGTGTGAAGATGTCCTGTGTTTACACTTATGATAATGTGTATTGTATAGCAGGTGAGCGAGGAGACGTGATGTCTACCCTGAAAGGTCATATCTATGAGTCACCTGGTCTGGGTAAATGATTAGTTAATTAGCTCATGTTAATTTATGTTCTGGTTACCTCCTCTTTAACTGTATATAAGGTTGTATTCTTGGCTCTAATAAACACTCCGGCCCGAATTCAGAAAGCACTTACGCTGACGTATCTTTCTATACGCCGCGTAAGTGCACTGATGCGCCGTCGTATCTATGCGCCTGATTCTTAAAGCTAGATACGCCTCAATTTTGGCTCCATCCGACCGACTTAAGTCTCCTACGCGTCGTATCTTGGGCGCATATTTACGCTGGCCGCAAGGGGTGCTTCCATTGTTTTATGCGTCGAATTTGTAAATGAGCGAGATACGCCGATTCAAGAACGTACTTACGCCCGTCGCAGTAATCTACGCTGTTTACGTAAGGCGTATGTCCGGCGTAAAGTTAAGCCACATAAAGCAGGTGTAAGTCATGTTAGGGTATGGACCAGGGAACAGCCGTCGAATTTTACGTCGTTTATGTAAGTTGTACGTGAATGGGGCTGGGCGTAGGTTACGTTCACGTCGTAGGCATTGAGCCGTCGTATCTTAGGGAGTATATGCGATGTGATCCTGAGCATGCGCACACATTCGTTCGGCCCTTCATTTACATGGGGTCACGCTTCATTTTAATAGATCACGCCCACTACCTTCCTACTTTGAATTAGGCGGGCTTACGCCGGCCAATTTACGTTATGCCGGCGCAACAAAGGGAGTGCTTTGTGAATACTGGTCTTGCCTCTCAATGTTACGTTGGCGTAGCGCATATGAGATGCGCTACGCCCGCACAAATATACGCCGATTTACGTGAATCCGGGCCTCCGTGTTCAGCAGACAAACAAGTCTCGTCTCGTTGTGTGCTTGTGAGCAGCTGGAATATCTGATATCTATATCCAGACTGATAGGAAGCGGTATATGACAGAAGCACCCAAGCGGAGTGTGGAACGTTCCGTTACAATCACAAACTGAAAACATGATTTTATTAATTTTCAATATTCAAAGCAAATTCACCCATCCCTCCATGTCTCCATGCTTTATTATGCTGAGAAATTACTTTGGAAAATACCCCCAACCATTTCTAGCCATTGCCATCTTGAGAAAGGGCAGATGATTAATGTAGCATTTACTTCCTGGAATCCATCTGCCCTTAGCTCGGGCATGCAGACAGGAGAGTTTGCTTAGCTGAGAAAGCCCATCCTCCAGATGAAAGGAAAAAAATGCCCACAAAGACTCCTGGGATGTATGATATTTTGCCCTAGGCCAGGAACAAGGAAGCAACTGATGAAATGCAAAACAAAAAGTTTAAAACAAGTAAATATTATATACCTACCTATCCATTTAATAATGGTTCACTTTAATCCCTTCCCGCCAATCGTATGCAAATTTGCGCTCATGGCTCAAGGGGTTAAACCGGGGTGATGTCTGCAGCTGCTGCAGGCATCACTCCAGTACCCTTTTTTAGATCCATTAGTTGGCTTTTTAGTGATCACAACCGATGTGGCTAAAAGTCGCTTGGCTGTTATCTTAAAGGAGCAGAAGGGGACCCCCAGCCTCCCGCCGCCTTCCACAGCTCTTCCCAGGCCTCCCATCCCACCGGGAGTTCTGAGCAACCATCCGGCACGTCTGCCACCTAGGCTGAGACCCAAACTCAGGCTGGGTTCACACTACGGTTTTCCCGTCCGTCAGCCGCATACGATTTATATGAAAAAACGTATGCGGCTGAAAAGGACGGGAACGTATGGCACCGCACATATGTGCGTTTTCCATTAACATTAATGTTAAAGGAAAACGTATGCGGTTGCCATACTGTTTTAAAAACGACCGCAAAACCGTGGTTGAACACGGTTTTGCGTACGTTTAAAAAACGTTTTGCCAGCAAATCGTACGCACCCGGATGCATCCGAGTGCATACGATTTGCAATGCATTGTCTATCTCTACGTTTTCCCGTCCGGGCCCGTACGTTTTCAATACTGAAATCGTATGCGGCTGACGGACGGGAAAACCGTAGTGTGAACCCAGCCTCAGCCGGATTCTGCTTTGATCAGGTCTCCGATGTAAAATCCCAGAAGCAATGTAATTTCCGGTTTACTCGGCTGTCAATGGCGCAGATTTTAAAAAAAAATTCAGTCGATTCACAGATTTTGGTGATATGAATACTTTTAAGTGCAAAGGAGGGATTTGGGGTCTTTTAGTCCCCTGATCCCTCCATAAAGAGTACCTGTCACCACCTATTACTGTCACAAGGGATGTTTACATTCCTTGTGACAGCAATAAAAGTGATCAGATTTTTTTTATTTTTTTTAGGGGACAATGTAAAAAATTAACTAAAATAAATAAAAAATTTTTTAAAAGAAAGCGCCCCCGTTCCTGTGTGCTCACGCAGCAAAGAAAACGCTTGCATAAGTCGTTCCCGCAAATGTAAACGGTGTTCAAATCGCACATGTGAGTGGGAGCAATAATTCTAGCAAAAGACCTCCTCTGTAACTCTAACCGTTACATTTTTTTAAAGCGTCACATATGGAGATTTCTAGGTAACGTAGTTTGTCGCTAGAGTAAGACCCTTTTTCACATTATGCAAAAAATTGGGCTAACTTTACTGTTTCATTTTTTATTTTTTTTATTTAAGAAAGTGTATTTTTTTTACACCAAAAAAAATGCGTTTGAAAGACTGCTGTGCAAATACTGTGTGACATAAAATATTGAAACGAGTAGACATGTGCACACTGAAATATTTTGTTTCGTAATTTAGTTTTCGTCCAAAAAATACATTTATTTAGTTACTCCCGAAATTCGTTTTTATTTATTTCGTTTTTCGTTAAAAAAATGCATTCGTCCGAAAATCGAAATTAAGGTCGAATCTGTCATTGAAGGCTTATGGTGTCTGTCGAATGTTCTAAAAAAAAAAAAGATTCGATAGAATCTTTAAAAAAAATAAAATAATAATCTTTTCTCTCTATGTCGAATCTGTCATTGAAGGCTTTTGGTGTCTGTCGAATATAGTTTTTTCGGGAGCAGTGAATTTAATAATGCTAAAAGTGAAACAATAAAAGTGAAATATTTCTTTAAATTTCGTACCATGGGGGGGTGTAAAGTTAGCATGTGAAATAGTGCATGTTTCCCGTACTTAGAACTGTCCCTGCACAAAGTGTCATTTCTGAAAGGAAAACAAGTCTTTTAACCACTTCCTGACCTCCTCATGTACATATACGTCAGCAGAATGGCACGGACAGGCACATGTACGTACCTGTACGTCATCTGCTAGACGTGGGTGGGGGGTCCGATCGGGACCCCCCCCGGTACATGCGGAGGTCGGGTCCGCTCGGGGAGCGATCCGGGACGACGGCGCGGCTATTTGTTTTTAGCCGCTCCGTCGCGATCGCTCCCCGGAGCTGAAGAACGCGGCTTCCCCGTGCTTCACTGTGGCGGCGCATCGATCGGGTGATTCCCTTTATAGGGAAGACCCGAACGATGATGTCATTCCTACAGCCACACCCCCCTACACTAGTAAACACAAACAAAGGGAACACTAAATGTTACAGCGCCCCCTGTGTTTAACTCCCAAACTGCAACTGTCATTTTCACAATAAAGAATGCAATTTAAATGCATTTTTTGCTGTGAAAATGACATTGGTCCCAAAAATGTGTAAAAATTGTCCGAAGTGTCCGCCATAATGTCGCAGTCATGAAAAAAATCGCTGATCGCCGCCATTAGTAGTAAAAAAAAATAAAAAAAATAAAAATGCAAAAAAACTATCCCCTATTTTGTAAACGCTATAAATTTTGCGCAAACCAACCGATAAACGATTATTGCGATTTTTTTAACCAAAAATAGGTAGAAGAATACGTATCGGCCTAAACTGAGGAAAAAAAAATTATATATGTTTTTGGGGGATATTTATTACAGCAAAAAGTAAAAAATATTGCATTTTTTTCAAAATTGTCGCTCTATTTTTGTTTATAGCGCAAAAAAAAAAAAACGCAGAGGTGATCAAATACCACCAAAAGAAAGCTCTATTTGTGGGGAAAAAAGAACGCCAATTTTATTTGGGAGCCACGTCGCACAATCGCGCAATTGTCTGTTAAAGCGACGCAGTCCCGAACTGTAAAAAACCCTTGGGTCTTTAGGCAGCAATATGGTCCGGGGCTTAAGTGGTTAAAACCGGCTTTGCGGCTATAATGAATTGTCGGCTCTGGCAATTCAGAGCAAAACCAATCATTAAAAAAAAAAAAAAAAAAAAGTAGCGTGGGGGTACCCCCAAATTTCATTACCAGGCCCTTCAGGTCTGGTGTGGATTTTAAGGGGAACTCCACCCCAATTTAAAAAAAAAATGGTGTGGAGTTCCCCCAAAAATTCACACCAGACCCTTATCCGAGCATGTTAACCTGGCCGGCCGCAGAAAAGAGGGGGGGACAGAGTGCGCCCCCCCTCTCCTGAACCGTACCAGGCCACATGCCCTCAACATGGGGAGGATGTCCCCATGTTGATGGGGACAAGCGCGTGTTTTTGGCTCCAGCAGCACAACAGAGGGCAGAAGGTGGAGGAGATCTGGAGGAAGCTGACTTCTGTCTTATCCTGAATGCAGGGGGTGGTCCTAGGTGCTGTCTGTCCTGAATAAGAGTCATGGATTGCCATGGTGAAGAAGAGCCGGCCGCCATGATCATAGCAATGAATGATGGCGTGTGTCCTGGCCCTAGAGTGTGATTGGTTGTTATGGTGCTGGTGGATGGCACACCTGCACCATGGCAACTTATGACACTGGTCCAGGGTATACTAGGTCTTGTGCCTAGGTGCCACAGTACACTGGTTGAGAAACACTGCCCTAAATTATAAGTGTTCTGTGTTCAGTTATATCTAAAGGATTTAGCCGTTGCCATACAATTCCTTTTTTTTTGGTTGCCTGCCACCAAGAAAGAGTTTTGGGTGTTTTTTAGACCTAACCCAGCACTGGTTGGTTGTTACAAATTTCCAACCCAAATGTGCAGTTAACTACGTCATTGAACATATCTCAATTCTTGGCAGACAGTTCTACAGTCGCGTGAAACTGATTATTTTCTACAGGAGGTTGGGGTTGATTTTTACACAGTACTTGCCCCTTCTTGACCTGTAATTATTGGTGTGCTGCTGTGCCCTGCAGGTTTTTTGACTGTTGAAAAATCTCTGAACATGGGCACTGGACTGCATGATTGCTTTGCTCAACAATAAACAGGTCATTCCCTTCCTCCAAGGATAAAACACAAAATAATGAACAATAAGGGCCAGATTATCCATCCCATCTAGCCAATCCCGATTAATTATTCACAACAGCCTCCGTGCACTTGTCAAAGCCATTTCTGGGGCTTTCAACTGGAAGACTTGGTTGCTATGAAACGGCCCAGAGTCATTATTATTGGGCCAGTGGCTAGTAAGAATCAGTTACTGTCCTTTGAATTTCTCTTTTTCGTGACAACGTAAACACCAAAAAATTACTGTTGCCTTTGAAGTAAGTAAACGTACAGTTTTAGCTCTCCTATGGTACCGCAAGATAACTGTAAAATTTATGTAAGAAATACAATTTATGTAAGAGATGATAATTATGTTTTATGAGTTTTTCTATATATTGTGGAGAATGTAAAATTTTTAAAGAGCCTGGACAAAGAAGGTAAACAATGGCACCCACTCTGCATGATAATTCTTAAGATGGTGGCGCTGAAATAGCTGGATTCAGGTGGCCGGGCGCATCTTTGAGGCAGCGTAGCGTATCGTATTTACGCTACGCCGACGTAATTCTGAGAGGAAAGTGCTGTATTCACAAAGCACTTGCCTCCTAAGTTACGGCGGCGTAGCGTAAATGGGGCCGGCGTAAGCTCGTCTAATTCAAATGAGGATGAGGGGGCGTGTTTTATGTAAATGATTGGTGACCTGACATGATTGACGTTTTTTACGAATGGAGCATGCGCCATCCATGTACATATGCCAGTGTGCATTGCTCCAAAGTACCCCGCAAGGACGTATTGGTTTCGACGTGAACGTAAATTACGTCCAGCCCCATTCACGGACGACTTACGCAAATGACGTACATTTTTCAAATTCCGACGCGGGAACGATGGCCATACTTAACATTGACTAGGCCACCTAGCGGGCAGCTTTATCTTTACGCCGTCGTACCTCTTACGGAAACGGCGTATCTTTACTGCGACGGGCACACGTACGTTCATGAATCGGCGTATCTAGTCATTTGCATATTCTACGCCAAACTCAACGGAAGTGCCACCTAGCGGCCAGCGTAAATATTGCACCCTAAGATACGATGGCGTAGGAGACTTACGCCGCTCGTATCTTAGCCTAATTTAAGCATATCTGGTTTCCAGAATACGCTTAAATTTAGGACAGCGTAGATTCAGAGTTACGTCGGCGTATCTACTGATACGCCGGCGTAAAGCTATCTGAATCCAGCTAAAAGGGTATATTAAAGCCAGTGGCTAAAAAAAACCTGGCCAAGGCATTGATGTTGCAGGACCTGTTCTTCTCAATGATCACTTCCCCCATACTCTGGGGAGCAATTAGCAATGTTCCAAGTATGGTCGTTTCAAAACATAGTTGGATACATTGCAACTGCTTAAAGTACACTGCCCACCCCATGTAACAGAAATATTCTTAGAATTTGCACACGGTACTGATGTATGAGCATCAGATTCCTGGCAGAAAGTGACTGCATATAAATGGGAGGATGGGCAGTAGAGTAAATGTGCGTGTTTGTGCATTTTTGCGCGTACACCACATAAATATTTTCGAGCTTCTCGGAAACAGGCAGTGAAGCCGTGCGGCTTCACTGCCCGTTTCCTACAGCGCATGCGCGAGCAGTGCGGTGCTTTTGCGAATGGGCCGGCTGCTTTCTGGGATACATACAGTTCCCAGAATGCAGCGCGCCCCATTCACAAGAAGAAATCGAGTGAAGGAGGAGGAAGAGGATCCACCGCGGAGGATGAAGAGGCAGATTCGGGACTTCCGCATAGCAACAGCTATTTCAGGTAAGTAAAACCTTTTTTTTTTTTCATTTTCTTTTTTTTTTTTCATTTTCTTTTTTTTTTTTTTCATTTTTGGAGGAAATTTTTTTTTTCAGGGTTGAACTCTACTTTAAGTTTTGCTAGTTAATTTCTTTAAAAAAAAAAAAAGGCCACCGAACCCCCCTGGTGATCTTTCATCTGTTTCATGTTTAGGTAGATCTCCACCTCTCAAAGGTTGCCTACCCTTGCATTACAGTGTAGTAAATATATATAGGTAGATTCACGTAGATCGGCCTAAGTTTAGGACGGCCTAGCCTTGCCTTTTTAGGCTACACCGCCGTAAATTAGTTAGGCTAGTAGTGATTTTCAAACCACTTACCTGCTAATCTACAGCGGCGTAGCCTAAAACGAGCGGGCGTAAGGGCGCCTAATTCAAATGAATGGGAGGGGGGCGTGTTGTATTGAAATGAGGCTTGACCTCACGTTTTTAGATGTTTTTTTTACACTGCGCATGCCCCGGGCGACTACATTTCCCAGGGCGCATTGCGACTAAGTACGCCGTACGGGCCTATTGATTTCGACGTGGACGTAAACGACGTAACTCCCGATTCGCGGACGACTTGCACAAACGACGTAAACAATTCGAACCTCGCGGCGGGAACGGCGGCCATACTTAACATTGTTATTCCACTAGAGCATAGCTCTAACTTTAGGCGGCCTATCCCTTACCGAAATGACGTAATTCGACGGTGTAGGCCTGGCGTACGTTTGCGTGCGTTCGTGAATCGGCGTATCCCCTCATTTACATAATCTACGCCGGCCGCAATGGAAGCGCCAACTAGCGGCCAACAGAAACATTGCAATCTAAGATAGAACGGCGCAAGCCGGCCTATCTTAGATATGTTTAAGCGTATCTCTGTTTGAGCATACGCTTAAACATACGGCGGCGTAGATTCAGAGTTAGGTCGGCTTATCTACTGATAAGCCGGCCTAACTCTTTGTGAATCTACCTAATAGTATTTTCATAAGTTTGATGCTATGACTTACATTTCGTAAGGTTGCGAGTAACCAAAATTTATGGCAAATGCAACCTCGTTTTATCACAGTTACATGAAAGTTCATGTTTTTGGGGTTTATTTTCAAGATGTGCAAAAAGAGAGATCACAAAAACACCTGCAGGTAAAATAAAACTGTGTATAACATTTAATTGAGTAATGACCGACAGAATTAATAAATATATTGGAAAAATTAAAAAAGAAACTTGGCTATAGTTGCCTTTTGCCAAGGAGTCCTGCCCGTTTTCCAACAGCTTGACAGATGATTAAACCAGATGCGTGTATGTAGCAGTCTTGGTAAGAGACTAAAGGCCGTACACTCAATACGAATA
Organism: Rana temporaria; assembly: GCF_905171775.1. Lineage (NCBI taxonomy): Eukaryota > Metazoa > Chordata > Amphibia > Anura > Ranidae > Rana > Rana temporaria. The sequence goes on from NC_053490.1 coordinate 512,723,898, forward strand.
TCGGAAGTAAAATTTTGTCCGACGAACGATCTGCCGATTTTCAGATTGTTAGTATGGTGCTTTCGACAGCCTATCAGACAAAAACTGGATGTGCAGACTATACAATTTTTGTCGGATGTGAACTCAACATCTGATTTTTGTTTAATTAGTACGGTTTTCTTATGAAGAAAATCGTAAGAGCAAGACTATGCATGCTCAGAAACTAAAGAATACATACAAAACTAGTCAACAAATGATGTCACTTCTGAAGTTGTGATTTGTCGTATGATAAGTAACCTCTTCACTTTCGACATGAGACTAGCATGCAACAAAAAAACGGACGTTCAGTCGTCCGAAAATCTGATCGTGTGTACGAGGCTTAACTTATACTAGTTTTGGCTGTTTTGTATACAGGAATAATTGGCAGTAATAACAAATTGTATCTCCTGGAAAGTAGCATTACCTTTTAAGAAAAACAGCACCTATTCCTGAAGGGGCTTGGTCAGTTCGTGGTAAGGACACTCCTGTAGTATTGGGTCAATTAGGTGAAAACCACCCCCCATGTTCATAGTTCATACCTATGTATTAGTGAGGCATTCTTTTGTGTTCGTGATCCATTGCAAGGAAAATTGAATTTCTCCATCAGGCATGTGGAGAATATCCCTGTCTCCAAACAGGAAGTAAGTGATTGCATTTTCATATTTTTTTTTGTTCCGTTTTGTCTCGTTCCGTAGATTCGTAAAGATTCGTAATTTCGTAAGACTCATGTTTTCCTATTCGGACCCGTTCGTGTTTTTGTAACAGTTTTATTTTCGTTTATACTGAATGATTCGTAATTCTGTCTAATTTATTTTCGTTGATTCGAAATTCGTAATTTTGTTAGGTAATAATAATCGTTTAATGGATTCATAATTTTGTACTTTCGTAAATACATAGCAACACGCGGCTAATCCATATTAAGATATACTTTCTCTTATGCCCCGTACACACGGTCGGACTTTTTGCCAACAAACATCAAAATGAGCGTTTTCCAAAAAATCTGACCGTGTGTACGCTCTATCGGACAAACTTTTTCGGTTTCAAAAGTCCGGCCAACTCCCTTCAGACAAAAATCCATGGAAAAGTTTGTTTGAAGTCCCATCGTGTGTACGAGGCTTTACACTGTACAATGTGACTCGGCACAAAAGAGATAAGCTGATTGGCTAAGATATTACGTAAGATACATCACTCACTAACTACACTGCCCAGTGCCCATTCGAAAGAACGATACAAGTACACAAATTTACGAACAGACAAATAAACGGATTTACAAAACACACAAATGAAAATACGAACAGACAAAGGATTGTCCAATCATACTTTCGTATTTTCGCTTGTTCGTTATTTTGCTTATTCGTAATTCCGTAATTTTCGTATTTTGGGTCTTTCAGCTTTTCGGATGTTCTAATTGATACGAATGTACGAAAACGAACAAATTCGTACGAAAATCCATTCGTTACGAACGGGAACGCACATGTCTAATTGCATATGATACCTCTGGGGCACCCAGCCTTGGGTCCTCAGGAGATATGTTAAAGTGGTGGACAGAACTTATGAGTAGAGAACAAAAAGCCCCATCTGCTATGTAAACCTCTGAGTTTTTTTTTTAATCTCTCCATGCACATGTCCAAGATGGGAATTCCCCTTACTTTGTGAGACATTATTCACTTCCTTGCATCTCCAGGACAGGAAGTGAAGAGAAATCTCCCCAGTTAAACACATGCGGTAAAATACAAGCCAGATCGGGGCTTTACTCCTCCCTACTTTGAGACCTGAAAAAAAAAAGTTTTGGCTAAAACCACAATTCTGTATAATTTAGTTTGATGTCCATTACAGTTCGGCTAATTGTAGCTGCTAAGTGCTCGCTTGTTCACCACCCCAAAAACTGTTCTCTCTAGTTACCATGGGCCAGATTCACGTAGCCCGGGCGCAGCGTAACGTAACCGATTTACGTTACACCGCCGCAAATTTTCTGTCTAAGTGCCCGATCCACAAAGCACTTACCTGGAAATTTGCGGCGGTGTATCGTAAATCCGTCCGGCGCAAGGCGGGCCAATTCAAATGGGGCGGGTACCATTTAAATTAGGCGCGCTCCCACGCCGGACGTACAGCGCATGCTCCCGACGCAAATTTCCTGACGTGCTTTGCGCGAAATTACGACGCGCCGACGTTTTGTGAAAAAAAGACTTGCGCCGCGAAAAATAAAAATTGAAAAAAAAATTCAAAAGCGACGCGGGAAAGACGGGTATACTTTTACATGGTGGAGTAATTTTCCACTTTGTAAAAGGTGCCCTATCTTTGCGACGGCAAACTAACACTCGCGGCGACGTAACAACGGGAAAAAGCTTTGTGGATCTCGGTAACTAATTTGCATACCCGACGCTGGTTTACGACGCAAACTCCCCCCAGCGGCGGCCGCGGTACTGCATCCTAAGATCCGACAGTGTAACACTATTACACCTGTCGGATCTTAGGGATATCTATGCGTAACTGATTCTATGAATCAGTCACATAGATAGAAACAGGGATACGACAGCGTATCAGGAGAAACGCCGTCGTATCCCTTTTGTGAATCTGGCCCCATAAGTGTATAACGGTGGAGTATTAATGTGCATGTCTTCAAGAGCCCCTGGTGTGAAGGCCTAATATACAGTCTCTACGTAAAGGCTGCCTTTTCTGTATACCTTATACCAGTGATGGCGAACCTTGGAACCCCAGATGTTTTGGAACTACATTTCCCATGATGCTCATGCACTCTGCAGTGTAGTTTAGCATCATGGGAAATGTAATTCCAAAACATCTGTTGTGCCAAGGTTTGCCATCACTGCCTTATACTCTGCTTCGACAAGATGGCTGCCTCAATGGTGAGTCATAAAAAGCCTCAATATTTTTCAACTAAAGTGACATGTAGTATATGATTTGCATTCCCAAAATGTCCACATTGTGTGTATGCAGATTGTACTTCCTAGAGGTGCAAAAATGAAACGTGATTTATGTTTCACAAACTTCAAGTATATGTCATTAAAATGATCATTATTTCAGTCGTTCCTCTCAGATAGGTTGTTAATAAAATATATGTGTTGTTGGTCTGTAAATCTACCTGGAAAGGTTATAATATCTGCACAGGCCCCCAGAAACAATAACTCAATATATCAGTGACAAGACGCCAGGCCCCGTTTTCTTACAAATGACATAAATATGCAGCCAACGTGGTAAAGAGGCAGAAGAAACATATGATTTTGCATCTACAAATCAGGAATGTTTTTTTTATTAAATGTACAGGGAGAAAAGAGTGTTTTACTCAGATTGGTACATCAATGATAAAATAGTAGTGTTAGCCATGATCTGTCAGATCTCTTTCATTCAGCCCTCAGGCTAAACAGCACAGATGGACATGTCCCTCTGCTGGGCCACCGACGGCTGTCTGGATAACCAAACAGCAATTGCAATTGATTGGATACAGCTGCTGTTCGACCGAAGCAGACTTCTTTGACAAAAGTTGATTGAATGATCTTGTTTTTTCGAACAGTGCAGGGCCACCCACTGAGCGAAGTTTGGCTGGTCCAGAGAAAATTCGCTCAGTGTATGCCCAACTTTTCTCCATAGGTTTCTTGGTCAATGAGCAATTTATACCTCCTTAGATAAGTAAAGCTTTGTTTACACTAGCAGCCCTTAAACTTGAGTTTAGGAGCTTTTGGTGTTTTTTTTTGCCAAAGCTCCTAAACTATACTCCACAAAAGCCTATGTATCAATGTACACATGGGCTTTTTAGCAGAGTTTAGGAGCTGCTGCAGTTAGGGGAACTTCAACCTCCCTCTCCTGAACGGAAAAGAACTGCATTCAGGATAGGAACATTTTGACCGCCAGCCAAAGGAAAATAAACTGCCGCAAAACTGCGGCAAAAGAGTGCCGCGATTTAGCATTTTCCCGCAGCTGGTGATCAAAGTAGGCAGTGTGTACATGAAACCAGGACCTGGATCACCTGCTGGTGGCACTGAGGTTTCCAGAGTGAAAGGTTGTACTTTGGTGTCTACCAGCGGGTATCTCCCAGAAGCCAACACATCCCAGTAATTGGGCTCCACTTGATGCTAGCTGCTGGGAGGGTATTTAGTTCCTCCTCTACATTGTGTTGCAGTGTTTTTCCCTGCTAGCTATATATTGCTTGCTGTTCAATCCTGAACCTGATTCCAGCCTGATCCTGCTCAGTACCTGCACCTTGTACCCTGCTGCCTCATATCTGCTCCCCTTGTTCCCCTGATCCCAGTCCTTGATCCCCCCTTCCTTGTATCTCTGATATTACCCTGTATATTTGTGTTTCTAATTTTGTATATACTGTGTGTATGTGTGTGTGTGTGTGTGTATATATATATATATATATATATATATATATATATATATAATATAGTTTTCTAGTTAGACTCTCTGGTACTAGGTTGCTTGTTGGGTATTTTGTCATATGGTTATGGTTTACTTGTATATTCACATTTGCTGGTGTTTGAATGTGCTTTGTGTCACTGTTAATAAACTTGCTTAAATCATATATAGACTGGTGTAGCTACGCAGATCTGACCATCCCTGCAGTTGGTATCCCTGGCATAATACCCACTGAAACCAATGGATCTTTTTAGCTATTTGTAATTAGGGGATTCTTCCCACTGACCACGAATGTAAGGGGCATGCTTCCCCGCTGACCATCAAACTAATGCTCTGTGTGCTGCAAATCTGCATCTTACAGTAAATAGCAGGGGTTCCCTGAGACTAGAAAGTTCTTCAAGGGTTCCTTCATTGTGAAATCCTGGGTTAGACCCTGTGTTACATTTTTATTGCAATATGTGTCCCCTCTACAGCAAGTTTGTTGTCACCGAGACATAAAGTGAAGAGAGATCCAAACATTGTGAGCTATCACCAGAACAAGAGGGGAGGGAGAATCCACCACTGGGATTGGCAGATAGTACTTCAGGACTGAGGGGTGCTCACGCGTCATTATTCAAGTGCTGCTAGGTCCTGAAGAATGCCCCCCCCCGTCACCTGAAGAAGACAAAGTGCTGGTGACATCATCAGACTGCCAAGAAGAAGGCAGCAGGGAAAAAACGTTGCGTATAGGGGTTTAAAAATATATATATTTCAGGGGTCTACTTTGGGGGTGAAGAGGTTGCATGTCTGGAGTTCCGCTTTAAAGAAAATCTGTATTTGAAGAAAATTGGATGTCTTTGCTGCTGCCCTCTCCCTCCATAAATGCTAGTGGCCTGCCCGTCACACTCTCATTGGCAGAAGTTCTAACCCTTTTTTTTATGTACCCAAATACAAATTCATTTTTGCTGGAGTTGGGTTTTAACATAATAATAAAAAAAGTATAAAAATGCCACCCACCATATAAGTTTGAAACTGTTTCTAAACCTGACAGGTTTGATGTGAGATGTGAAATGTATGCCTTAAGGGAGGTGAGAAATTCTCCTGTAAGTAATCCTTCTGTTCTGTTTCTTTTGCAGGATCTAGATTTCTCATTACATCATCGGGAGCCTTGTATATTACAGATGTACAGAATGAGGACGGATTAAATAATTATCGATGTACAACGCGGCACAAATATACGGGAGAAACGCGGCAGAGTAACAGCGCCAGACTGACTGTATCAGGTACAGGAATTCTTCACTCTTGTCTATGGCAGCCTAGCCCCAAATGACCCCAACGAATGTTCTACGCATATAGCTAGATTCACATAGAGTTAGGCCGGCGTATCAGTAGATACGCCGACCTAACTCCGAATCTGCGCCGTCCTAAGTTTAAGTGTATTCTCAAACAGCTTGCGCCGTCCTATCTTAGGGTGCAATATTTAGGCTGACCGCTAGGTGGCGCTTCCATTGCTGTCAGCGTAGAATATGTAAATCACTAGATACGCCTATTCACGAACGTATGCCCGGCCGACGCAGTACAGATACGCCATTTACATAACGCATTATCAGGCCTAAAGTTATTCCATCAAATAGCTGGAATAGTAATGTTAAGTATGGACGCCGTTCCCGCGTCGAAATTTGAAAATTTTACGTCGTTTGCGTAAGTCGTCCGTGAATAGGGTTTTACGTCATTTACGTCCACGTCGAAATCAATAGGACCGTGAGGCGTACTTTGCCGCAATGCACACTGGGATATGTAGGCGGACGGCGCATGCGCCCTTCGTAAAATACGTCAATCACGTCAGGTCAAGCCCCATTAACCTAAAACACGCCCCCTCAGCCGAATTTGAATTAGCCGCCCTTACGCCCGCCCGATTTACGCTACGCTGCCGTAACTTAGCAGGCAAGTACTTTGTGAATCATGTACTTGCCTCGCTAAATTACGGCGGCGTAGTGTAAATGCCATACGCTACGCCGCCGCAACTATGCGCTCGCCATCCTGAATCTAGCTAAAAGTCTTCTATAGTCACACCAGCTAAGACATTTCTAATTGTTGCTATGGCCAACTTTATGGGATCTATTTATAAAAAAAAATATTTGCTTGGTGAATGCCTCATCGTTTGTGCAGACATAAAGTGATTGTAAAGGATCGTTTTTTGTTTTTCTTTTAATAAAAGACATGTCATACTTGCCTCCTCTGTGTAAGGATATTGCACAGAGTTGCCCTGATCCTCCTTTTCTGGGGTTCCCTGACAGCGCTCCTGGCTCCTCCACTTCGAGTGCCCCCATGGAGACCCGCATTCCCTGGGGGCACTGCATCCATCGACAAAGACAGGAGGACTCGGCCCCGCCCCGGCTCCCATGTCACTGGATTTGATTGACAGTAGGGGGAGGCAATGGCTCCTGCTGCTATCAATCTATCCAATGAGGACGTGAGACAGTAGCTGGAACCGCTGTGCTCATCCTTGATGCTGGAACGATCGGGTTTGTGTAACAAAAAGGGGGGGGTCTTGGGGGCCCCTGCAGCACAAAAGGTTTTCACCTTAATGCATGGAATGCATTAAGGTGAAAAACCGTGAGGGTTTACAACCACTTTAATAAGTAATACCAGTAATGTGTGAGCTGTCAATTTCTATTTAATGCCTTCCATTCATTCTAAAATCAAATATTAAATAGAAAGCAAATTTGGAAGTACAATATAAAGAAATTCTCTTCAAAACCAAACTAATAGGACTTTAATGGTACTACTCTAGATTATATAAAAGTAAAAAAAATATATTTTGGCCCATTAAAACCCTATTTTGAAAAAAAATGTATTCACATATTCTCAACATTATGATTAATTCATATACTGATGTCATCCATGCAGTATACAGAGAATTCCAACATCAATTATAACTAGGGTGGCCACATTTCCAAACTACCATTCAGGGACACCCTCCCATCCCAAAAATCAGCTTGTGCTGTAACGAATCACAGCACAGTGATTGGACACAAGAGGCGGGATTTATGATTTCTCCAATCACAAGCAGGGGGCGGGGATTGTGCTCCTCCAGGCACTGTACTGTCAGTGAATAAAGCAGTGATGTGGCGGACTTTTTTTTATTCCGCGACACTGTATTGTCTTAGAATGAATGTGCCCAGGACAGACCTGCAAAATGCGGGACTGTCCCGGGCAATCCAAGGGTAATGGATGAAATTTCCACATTCAACACGTTTCACAGGTCAATATCTGCTTCTTCAGGAAGGATACATATTTTCCATTTGTCTGCAAATATAAACAAGGAAAATCTAGGTTCCACTCCTTTACATTGTTTAAAATAATCTCTTCAGATTACCTGAAAGAACATCAAAATGGTTATTTGTTAATACCGAATTGGAGAAAAGTCCCTCATGGATAGACAGGCCCAGATTCTAGGGTATAAGCCATGTAAGGGATGGTCACCCTCAATACCAGAGCAGGAGTTTGACATGCAGGATACTATGTGATGGAAAACAAAATATAATGTAATGAATGGATCATGTAAACAATTTCATAACATACCACCAAAAAAAAAGATACCATTAGGTTAAAAAAACAACAACAACAAAAAAAAAAAACTTGTTATAATCTCGAGTAAAATGCATTTTTTTTTTTTACTTTTATATGATCTGGAACATGGGCACACCCTAATCATGCTGTGTCTTCAGTCCCTTTCTCTGTCTCAAAAGTGAGACATCAAGGATCTGTTCAGATCCCTGATATTTCACCAAAGCCCCCCCAATAGGCTCCTAAAAAAAAAAAGTGTAAAAACAAAATGTAAATAAAATTTGCAAAAAATAATAAAATACAAATTATAATAAAAAAATAATAATAATGAAAATGTACTACTGACACCGTCCACTGCTCTACTAACACCAACCTCTGCCCTACTGACATCATCTACTGCTATATATATTTATATATATATATATATATATATATATATATATATATATATATATATATATATATAATATATATTATATATACACATTTACATACACTGCATATACATACACACAGGTGTGTTTGAGCTTTTGAGGTGCACCACCTATGGTTTTGACTGTGCAATATGTGAAGAGCTGCATTGATTGCCACCGCTATATATTAGCACCTGTAATTATAGGTCATCCAGCGACAACAGTAATTCTAAGGCCTCGTACAGACGGGCAAACATGTCCGCTGAAAACGGTCCGCCGTACCGTTTTCAGCGGACATGCCCGCCCGGAGATTTCTGTATGATGGCTGTACACACCATCATACAGAAATCAGAGTCAATCCGCGCAGACAGACAGCGCGGTGACGTGTTCGCGCCGTCGACGCGGCGACGTGCGCAACGCTGAAAGGTCAATGCTTCCACGCATGCGTCAAAGTCATTCGACGCATGCGAGGGATGGTGGCCGCTCGGACATGTACGGGAGGTCTGTACAGACGACCGAATATGTCCGACGGACAGGATTCCAGCGGGCATGTTTCTAAGCAAGTTTAGAAACATTTGCCTGCTCAAAAACGGTCTGGCGGGCAAATGTCCGCTGGAATCCTGCCCGATCGGCCCTACACACGACCGAACATGTCTGCTGAAACTGGTCCGCGGACCAGTTTCAGCAGACATGTTCGGTCGTGTGTACGGGGCCTAAAGTGCACAGCATGAAATCTGGTTTGTTCTGCACGATTTAAATTGCAGTAAAAGTGTACAAGAAAATTTGGCGGGAGTTACATAGTCAAAGCAGAAGGCTACATGGAAAAATCTGAGCATACAAGAAACCGCGTCTTATGCCTCGTACACACGGTCGGATTTCCGAGAAAAAACTTCCGACAGGCTTTTTTTCTCGGAAAGTCCGGCCGTGTGTAGCCTCCATCTGACTTTTTTTCTCGGAAGTCCGACGGACATAAGATAGAGAACCTGTTCTCTTTTTTTCCGACGGACTCACGGCGGATTTTTGCACGGTCAAAAGTCCGACCGTGTGTACGAGGCATTAGAATAGATGTTCTAAATCCGAAAGATTGCATTCAGGGTCGGGTGTGCCAACATAAACACTTTTCATTTATTTATCTAGAAAGGTGGTGTTATCCTTCAATTAGGATTTCATGGGTTTAATGACACTTGGGGTTTTATCGTTCTTCATATGCATAGGAGGCCGCTGAGAAGATAACCACATTTGAATTATTAATATTATTTATCGCAGATGGGGATTCATTTCCTCCGTGACAGATCTGGGGAGGCTTTGGAGGTAATCATGCAGGTGGTTAACCAGAATCTCTGGAGCCACAATCACCTTAGATAACCTGTCTTTGAGCTCAGCATCCATCTATACTACAATGAATATCGTCCCCGCATTCCAGGGATGAGCACGGCATGACTCATAGAACATACAAAATATGGAGGCTCATTGGACGCTGTCTGTAACTTTGAGGGATAGGTTCAACTTGATGGGCTCATTTTATTTTTTTCCAATTATGATGACAAGGTAGCTGATAATGATGTTGGACCAGACAGTAAATGTACTGTATTCTATTCATAGATTCTCTTTATGTAGTGCGGACATTTTATTCCATTCTTTGCTAGCGCTGTATTTACCATAAGACACTCGAAAAAATTACATGGTTACTAAAAACTGTGCCATTTTTTTCTGACTTAAACGGTTTGTAAAGACATAACTTCAAATAACCCCCAAAGCTCCCACTCCCCCAGGTCCCAACATTAATTTGTCAACTGGCCTAGTCATCTTTTATTATTCCCTATAAAAGGGCTCAAAATTTCAAGTCCTGAGCTACTAGCCAGGACTCAAGAGTTACTCGCCACCAGTTGCCCCACCTAATTCATACACTGCCCTGCGCCTAATTGCACCGGTAAACACGCCCTCGTAGATTATCTCATGGAATGACAATGTTTTATGCAGAATCAAGTTACAAAATTAAATATTACCAACAACAACTTTAACAAAATGGGACAGGGCACTGGGGGCAGACCAGAGGGACAGGGCACTGGGGGCAGACCAGAGGGACAGGGCACTAGAACTGGGTCTCTTCCCCATTCTCTTGCTGTCTCCTCTGCAACTCCCATCCATCCTCTCTCTCTCTCCCATTCATCTCATCATCAGGAGCCTGTGTGTGCGGCTCCACGCTTGCATGTCCCCACTTCCCCCTTTTATTCAGGCTGGCAGAGAGGAGAGGAGCTTCAGCACAGCGGGAGGGAGTACAATCCAGCACTGAGATCCACACAACTGCACAGCCATTGACACCATAGCACAGCGCACACTGACAGCGCACAGTACACATTGAGACCAGTCTGTTCACAGTGCTCAGGCTAAACTGTTGGACACTTACATAGAGCACAAGGAGAAGAAAACTGCACAAACTAGAAGGCTGCCGCTCTCATGTCAGGGCAACTTTCAGTGCGCGATGCACCGGAGTGGTAATTTTTGCAATCCTCCACCTCACTCATTACTTTCTGCTCTCCAGCTACATTGGTCGGGGCCAGGGGGAGGGGGGCAGGCTCAGAGAGGTCATACTGTTAGGTCCCATGGCTTAATGAGAATTGTAAGGAGAGCACCTGTGCACTGCTCTGCCTGTGCGCGGCTCACCAGACTACTTTTCCTGAGCATGCACCTTTCCTCTTCGGCCGCCAATCTCATCGGGACTTACTCGCCCCCAGCTTAAATCCACTCGCCAAATGCTAGTAGGCGAGTGGAAATTTTGAGGGCTGCCCTATAACATCACAAGGCTTTTAAAATGTTTGCGGGGCAGCTGCTAAAGTGGGTATGGATATGTTATACATACAGTGGGGAAAATAATTATTTGATCTCCTGCAGATATTGTAAGTTTGCCGACTTACAAAGAAATGAAGGGTATATAATTTTATCATAGGTGTATTTTAAATGATAGATACAGAATATCAACCAAAAATCCAGGAAAAAAAAACACATGATACAAAGTTATAAATTGAGTTGCAGTTCAGTTAGTAAAATAAGTATTTGATCCCCAAGCAAAACATGACTTGGTACTTGGTGGAGAAACCCTTATTGACAAACACAGAGGTAAGACATTTCTTGTAGTTGGCTACCAGGTTTGCACACATCTCAAGAGGGATTTGGTCCACTCTTCTTTACAGATCTTCTCTAAATCTTCTTGGCTGTCGTTTGGCAACTTGAAGTTTCAGGTCCCTCCATAAATTTTCTATAGGATTAAGATCTGGAGACTCCATGACCTTATTTTGCTTCTTCTTATGGCACTCCTTTGTTGCCTTAGCGGTATGTATTGGGTCATTGTCATGCTGGAAGACCCATCCACAACCCATCTTCAGTGTTCTGGCTGAGAGAAGAAGGTTCTCATCCAAGATTTTACAATACATAAGCATAATGTTTCCACCTCTGTGCTTTACTGTAGAGATGGTGTTCTTAAGGTCATAGTCAGCAAACACGGCATTAAGGCCTTGTACACACGACCGAACATGTCTGCTGAAACTGGTCCGCAGACAGATCCGACCGTGTGTACAGCCTAGCAGACAGGTTTCCAGCAGACAAAAGTTTTAAAGCATGCTTTAAAACTTGTCTGCTGGAAACCCGTCCGTCCGACATGTCCGCTAGTTAGTATACCTAACCAGCGGACAGAAATCTCCCGCATGCGTCGAATGAATTTAAAGCATGCGTGGAAGTATTTTACTTCCTGGTTTGGTGACGTGGCGGCGTCAACGCCACGTCACCACGCTGTCTGTCCGCAGGGATTTCGGTTTGATGGTGTGTACAGCCATCAGACCAAAATCTCCCAGCGGACATGTCAAAGAGCTCAAATTTTGGTCTCTTCTCCCAATCCTTCTCTGAATCATTTAGATGTTCATCGGCAAACTTCAGATGGGCCTGTACATGGTGCTTACTTGAGGCGTTGCAGGATTTCGATCCATGTCGGTGTATTGTGTTACCAATGGTTTGTTTGGTGACTGTAGTCCCAACTGCCTTGAGATCATTCACAAGCTTCTCCTGTGTAGTTCTGGGATGATCCCTCACTTTTCTCATTATCATCCTTACCCCATGTGGCGAAATCTTGCATGGAGCTCCAGACCGAGTGCGATTGATGGTTATTTTGTATTTCTTCCATTTGCGAATAATCTTTCCAACAGTTGTCTCCTTCTCACCAAGGTTCTTGCTGATGGTCTTGCAAGCCCATTCCAACCTTGTGCAGGTTTACAATCTTGTCTTTGATGTTCTTTGACAGCTCTTTGGTCTTGCTCATGATGTTGAGGTTTGAATGAAATAAAGAGATTCTGTGGATAGGTGTCTTTTATACACATAAATCAATAATTGGAAAATCGTGAGAAATATAATCAAAAAAAAAGTTTGTATGAGCTGTGACCTGGAAAGAAAATACTTGCTGATGGTCTTGTAGCCCATTCCAGCCTTGTGCAGGTCTACAATCTTGTCTTTGATGTTCTTTGACAGCTCTTTGGTCTTGCTCATGATGTTGAGGTTTGAATGAAATAAAGAGATTCTGTGGACAGGTGTCTTTTATACACATAAATCAATAATGTATGAGCTGTGACCTGGAAAGAAAATACGATTTCAAATGAGGGGAAATCTAAGGCTTGTTTGGTCATATTTCTAAATAGATGGCACCATCGGATTACAAAACGCACAAAATTTCAGATTTTCAAATAAATATTCATTCAGAGTCCGACCCATGTATAGCCTGCATAAGATAGATGACACCCCATTAGACATGGGCATTCGTCCAAATGCATTTTCGTCCGAATTTCAGGTATTTTCGTTATCGTTTTAACATAAAAAAAAGCTTTTTCGTTTTCGTTGCTACAACAGTTCGATATAGATAGGAGATTCATCATGACGCTGACAATGGCAATCTGTTTCTATTGATCCTGCGGTCGAATGTGCCTAACCTAAACTCTTTTAGTCCAAGATTATTCAACATAGAGAGAAAAGATTCGACATTATAGAGACAGTGTTGGAGTAGACCATTCGACATGAATGACGAAGATTCAACGAAGCAGCGAAAACCATACAAACGTCGAATCTGTCAGTTGAAGGCTTATGGTGTCTGTCGAAAGTTCTAAGAAGATTCGACAAGCAGCTAAACTGTACGACGCCGCAATCGTACATTTCCGGTCAAATGCTTGGCCCATAGGCTATAGAAGAATTTGATCGTTGGTTGACTAGTAATAATAATTGATAAACATAATTATTACTAGTGTCATACAACATTAGAATTCTACTATAGTTTGTAAACGGAACACTTGACCGGACATGTACGATTGCGACGTGGTACAGTTTAGCTGCTCCGTCTAATCTTCTTAGAACATTCGACAGACAACCTAAGCTTTCAATGTCAGATTCGACCTTAATTCGGATTTTCGGAGAAATGCATTATGTAACGAAACAAAATAAATCGAAACGAATTTCGGGAGTAACTAAATAAATGTATTTTTCGACAAAAACTAAATTCCGAAATGAGCACATGTCTACACCCAATACCTCTGAGAGTAATATAAAGCCAGTGGGTGATTTTGGAAGGCAGAGGTTGACCAGTTGGGAATTTAGCAAGATGGCCTTCTGTTTTAGATATGTAGACTGACATCTTAATTTTTTTGTGTCTGCTGGTTTCATACTGTATGTGGTCTTGACAAAATTGGTAACATGGTGAACTCGCTTGTATAAAAGCTCCAACAGATCACACTGGTATCAGGCTACTAAAACCCTAATACATTTCACATTTGGCCCCTTATTTTTAAGACATCATTCTGTAGCCTTCAAGCTAGACGTTCATAGTAACATTTTGTACCTTGTCATTTCATTTTCAGATCCAGTCAATTCAGCTCCAACGATTATTGATAAGTTTGAACACCTGACAGTAATGGCAGGTCAGAGAGTGGAGCTGCCATGTAAAGCCTCTGGATACCCGATACCCCACACCCGATGGCTAAAGGACAATGTCCAGCTTGAAATGGGCAGCAGGTTCCGGAACACAGTTGTAGGTTTGCTGATTGAAAACACCCGATCGTTAGACTCTGGAACGTATATCTGTGAAGTATGGAACAGCTATGGCAACGCAGAGGTGATTGGATCTCTGTATGTGAAACGTAAGTAAAATAAAAACTTGTATACTACACAGACAACTGTTTTTTGATTGCCAGCTGTACTGGGGTTTTGTTAGATGAGAGGGTATGGGTATAGCAGTAGTTCAACGAGAATAGAGACATCAGAACAATTTTGAACTTTTGAATTGGAAAAATTCTGAAAACATTCCCAGCACGTTTCCAAAAAGACCCAGAATTCCCTGGGGCGATCCCTTTTACCTGAGCTCAGGCCCAATCCATTCCCCAAACTAACCAATCCTTACGTGACCATCACCTTGTCCAGTACCTGGCCATGCCCCCATCAGTCAAGGCTCTCTTTCCCTAAGGGACTCAAGAGGCCTTCATCATTAACAGACAGAAGATGATATGCTTCTTATGCCTGTGCTTTGCTGCTGAATTCCCTCATGTGACTTCAAGCCTTGGCAAATGTCAAATGGTTTATGACTGCCAGGATACTTTCTAGATGTTTCACATTCTTAAGGCCCATACACACGATCTGACTTTTTGACAACAAATGTCCGACGGACCTGTTTTAGCAAACAATCCGACCGTGTGTACGCTCCATCAAACTATTTTTTCCGCTTTTTCATCAGTCAAATGTTCACTGTGAGAACAGACAAACTTTCTGGCAACAAATGTCCTACATCGGCTAATCCGATCGTGTGTGCACAAGTCCATCGGACTAAAGTCCAAAGTACAAACACACATGCTCAGAACCAATGCTAAAGATCAGACAACAATAGCAGAAGTTGCCCACAGGGTGGTGGCAAAGAGCAGAAAAACCACGTAGTACGTCAATTACGTTACTACGTTTGTGTTTGTTGGCTGAAAAAATATATTATATTTTTTTTACCATTCATATAACAAAATTCCTTTTAATTAGTTTTGTCTTTTTTTTTTTATTGTCTTACAAAAAGAAAAACTGAAAAAAAGAATAAAAAAAAAGCATTTTTTTTTTTCATTTACAACTAACTTTGGTATGCTTTGCACCAGAAAAATTATAGAATAAAAGGTATACTTTTAATTTACAGCAAAAAGGAAATATAAAAAGGAAATATAAAAAGGTATGAGAGTTGAACTGGTTAAATAAGAAAGAGGATAAGTTCTCCTTTAAGTATTTTATATAATAAGAGGTATTAGGATCAGAGGCGTTGCTAGGGGGGTGCGGGGGGTGCGGCCCGCACCGGGTGACACCCGCTAGAGGGGTGACACCATCCCGTTTTAAAAAAAAAAAAAAAAAAAAAATTTTTTTTTTTTTTTTTTTTTTTTTAGCTGACATGCCCAGCACTGCTAGGCATGTCAGCTAAAAAAAAAAAAAAACATTAAAGGAAAAAAAAAAACGGGACGCACCCACCAGAGGGTAACACCAAGAGCAGGACAGGAGGGGCGTGAAGAGATGAGAGTGTGCCGGCTTATGTCTGCCCGATGGCAGTTTAACATCATGTACATCGGTACACAAATCACTGCTGAAGTCAGACCCTGAAGAGCACTTGCAGAGCTGCAGCAGGGTGCTGAGTGCAGGAACGCTCCCTGTGTGCCTCCTACACTCGGCACTAGTAGACATCTATTACTTCTCTATCAGGAGTGAACTCCACTGGACAGAGCATTTCTAGTCCCCGCCTCTGTCATGATGTCATTCAGAGGCTGGGACAGGAAGAGAGAGGCACCGCGAGGGAGCTGCATGTTGCTGTTATCAGGTAAGTGAGCAGTGACATACAGAGCAGAATGTATGTGTAATGTTGCAGTGACTGGACTGGTTACTGTCTTGAGAACTGTGGTGGGTTTTGTCAGTGGGTTTCAATTAACTAACACTGCCATTAGCTAGTAATGTGTAGCATGAAGGGGTTAATGTACTGACACTGGCCTCTAATTCAGTATGAGGTCTTAATGAACACTACCATTGATCTCAAATGCATTAGTAACCAGTAGCAGTTAATAAACCCCTTTGTGCTGCATTAGTGGCCAGTGTTAATTAACCCATTCATGCTCTAATACAAAGTGGTTAAATAACACTAACCACTAATAAAGCACAAAAGGGTAAATTAACACTGGCCACCACTGCATTAATGATCAATGGCAGTGTTATTTAACCCCCTTGTGCTGAATTAGTGTCCAGGGTTAATAAGCCCCTTCATGCTGCAGGATTTAAAATAGCCTAATGCCACTGACCATCTATGCTGGGGGCTATTATTGTAGCTACTGCACCAACCCCTGGTGCAGCCAGAGTCAGACCAGTGACACTAATGTGATGCCAGGGAGCTGCTGTAAGAAGCAGCAGAGCACCTCCCAGATCAAGAAGGTACTTGGCATCATACATGGACACAGACCTATCCTCAGATACCGTCCTCTCTCTCTCTCTCTCTCAGCCGTCCTCTCTCTCTCTCTCTCAGCCGTCCTCTCTCTCTCAGCCGTCCTCTCTCTCTCTCAGCCGTCCTCTCTCTCTCTCTCTCTCAGCCGTCCTCTCTCTCTCTCTCTCTCAGCCGTCCTCTCTCTCTCTCTCTCTCTCTCAGCCGTCCTCTCTCTCTCTCTCTCTCTCTCAGCCGTCCTCTCTCTCTCTCTCTCTCTCTCTCTCTCAGCCGTCCTCTCTCTCTCTCTCTCTCTCTCTCTCTCTCTCTCAGCCGTCCTCTCTCTCTCTCTCAGCCGTCCTCTCTCTCTCTCTCTCTCAGCCGTCCTCTCTCTCTCTCTCTCTCTCTCTCTCTCTCAGCCGTCCTCTCTCTCTCTCTCTCAGCCGTCCTCTCTCTCTCTCTCTCAGCCGTCCTCTCTCTCTCTCAGCCGTCCTTTCTCTTAGCCCCCACCTCTCTCTCTCAGCCCCACATCTCTCTCAGATCCACTTTCTGACCACTACCCTTTCTCCCAGCCCCACATCTATCTCAGCCCCCCTCTCTGTCCACCACCCTCTCTCTCAGCCCCACATCTCTCTCAGCCCCCCTCTCTCTCAGATCCACCTCCATGTCCACTACCCTCTCTCTGAGCCCCCCCTCTCTCTCTCTTAGCCCCACTCTCTGTTCACTACCCTCTCTCTTAGCCCCACCTCTCTCTCTCAGCCCCCTCTCTGTCCACCACCCTCTCTCTCAGCCCCCCTCTCTCTCAGATCCACCTCCCTGTCCACTACCCTCTCTCTGAGCCCCCCCTCTCTCTCTCAGCCCCACTCTCTGTCCACTACCCTCTCTCTCAGCCCCACCTCTCTCTCTCAGCCCCCTCTCTGTCCACCACCCTCTCTCTCAGCCCCACATCTTTCTCAGCCCCCCTCTCTCTCAGATCCACCTTCTGACCACTACCCTCTCTCTCAGCCCCACCTCTCTCTCTCAGCCCCCTTTCTCTCAGCCCCCCTCTCTCTCAGCCCAACCTCTCTCACTCAGCCCCCCTCTCTGTCCACTGTCCTCTCTCTGAGCCCCTCTCACTCAGCCCCCCTCTCTGTCCACTATCCTCTTTCTCTGAGCCCCTCTCACTCAGCCCCCTCTCTGTCCACTACCCTCTCTCTCTCTCAGCCCTCTCTCTATCCACTACTCTCTCTCTCTCAGCCTCACCTCTCTCTTTCTCTCTCTGCCTCATCTCTCACTCTGCCTCACCTCTCTCTTTCTCCCTCACCTCTCTCTCTCAGCCTCACCTCTCTCTCAGCCTCACCTCTCTCTGTCTCACCTCTCTCTCTCATCCCCACCCCCTCTCTCTCTCTCTCTCTCTCTCTCTCTCTCTCAGCCCCATCTCTCTCTCTCAGCCTGACCTCTCTCACCCCAGCCTGCCCTGTACCACCCCAGCCTGCTCTGTGCCACCCCAGCCTGCCTTGTACCACCCCAAACAGCCCTATATCACCCCAGCCTGCCCTGTACCACCCCAGCCTGCCCTGTACCACCCAGCCTGCCCTGTGCCACCACAGCCTGCCCTGTACAACCCCAGCCTGCCCTGTACCACCCCAAACTTTCCCATGCCACCCCAACTTGCCCTGTACCACCCCAATCTGCCCTATGCCACCATAACTTGCCCTATACCACCCCAACCTGCCCAATGCCACCCTAACTTGCCCTGTACCACCCCAACCTTTCCCATGCCATCCTAATTTGCCCAATGCCACCCTAACTTGCCCTATACCACCCCAACCTGCCCTATGCAACCCTAACTTGCCCTATACCACCCAAAACTACCCTATATCACCCCAACATGCCCTATACCACCTTAACCTGTCCTATACCACCCCACTACACCAACCTGCCACTATACCACTCTATAATACCCTAACCAGCCACTATACTGCCCTATACTATCATTTGCAGGGGCTGGTTTGGGGTGCGCCCCGTGCCTGTGCGCTGCCTGCTTGGTGCTGGGCAGCCTAGACAGAGGGGGGTGACACCATGTTTTACCGCACCGGGTGACACCAACCCTAGTGACGCCACTGATTAGGATGAACTGTGGCCACTGTGACTGACATGCTAAGTGGAACTAAACTGGAAAACAAAGAGAGCAGCAGGGTAGTGCCATCTGCTGAGGAGTGATAATCATATACAGATGTGTATTCAATTATCTCCATAGAATGACAACACCCGCCGCAACAAAACCAACTGGATCCACAAAGACTCCCACAATACCGGGATAGAAATGTTTTTATGGCTTATAGCTATTAAGATATCTTATTTTCATATACCCCATCCATTGTTTTATCACCCAGGAAAATCATTTTAGACACATACTGTTTTGTGTACACCAGTATATTACTTCTTCCTCTTTTCTATGTTAACCACTTAAGCCCCGGACCAAAATGCAGGTAAAGGACCCGGACAGTTTTTGTGATTTGGCACTGTGTCGTTTTAACTGAAAATTGCGCGGTCGTGTGACGTGGCTCCCAAACAAAATTGGCGTCCTTTTTTCCCCACAAATAGGAGCTTTCTTTTGGTGGTATTTGATCACCTCTGTGGTTTTTATTTTTTTTGCGCTATAAACAAAAATAGAGCGACAATTTTGAAAAAAATGCAATATTTTTTACTTTTTGCTATAATAAATATCCCCCAAAAATATATAAAAAAAATTATTTTTTCCTCAGTTTAGGCCGATACGTATTCTTCTACCTATTTTGGTAAAAAAAATCGCAATAAGCGTTTATCGATTGGTTTGCGCCAAATTTAGAGCGTTTACAAAATAGGGGATAGTTTTATTGCATTTTTATAAAAAAAAATGTTTTACTACTAATGGCGGCGACCAGCGATTTTTTTCGTGACTGCGACATTATGGCGGACACATCGGACAATTTTGACACATTTTTGGGACCATTGTCATTTTCACAGCAAAAAATGCTATAAAAATGCATTGTTTACTGTGAAAATGACAATTGCAGTTTGGGAGTTAACCACTAGGGGGCGCTGAAGGGGTTAAGAGTGACCTCATATGTGTTTCTAACTGTAGGGAGGTGGGGCTAGACGTGTGACGTCATTGATCGCCTTTCCCTATATCAGGAAACACACGATCAATAACAGCGCCACAGTGAAGAACGGGGAAGGTGTGTTTACACACAGCTCTCCTCGTTCTTCAGCTCCGGGGACCGATCGCGGGACTCCAGCGGCGATCGGGTCCCGCGGCCGCGGAGCTTCGGACCAGGCGCGCGCCCGCGACCCACGGCTGGGCACTTAAAGAGGATGTACAGGTACGTTCTTGTGCCCAGCTGTGCCGACGTATATGTGCAGGAGGCGGTCCTTAAGTGGTTAATATCATGTTTTTTTTCAATTCAGTAGCATTGTATTATTTTGTACAGGGTGGGCAACTCAATATTGAACCCTACGGACTAAGACTGGGATGCCAAAGTTCATGTGTGTGTGTAAAGACAGGCGTCCCAATACTTTTGGTAATACAGTTTATAGGTTATACACCAATTGTGACATATATACACAATTAGTGTATAACCTATAAACTGTATTACCAAAAGTATTGGGACGCCTGTCTTTACACACACATGAACTTTAATGGCATCCCAGTCTTAGTCCGTAGGGTTCAATATTGAGTTGCCCACCCTGTACAAAATAATACAATGCTACTGAATTGACAAAAAAAACATGATATTAACCACTTAAGGCCCACCTTTTCTAGCTTTTACAGTTCAACTCTTCTGGGAAGGCTGTCCACAAGGTTTAGGAGTGTGTCTATGGGCGTGTTTGACCATTCTTCCAGAAGAGCATTTGTGAGGTCAGGCACTGATGTTCCTAAGGCCCCTCTCACAAAGGGCAGACTCCAAATAGATCAGCAGGGGATTTGTCTGCTGATCTGAGCAGATGAAAGGTCAATGCCTGCTCAGTTTATACAGAGCGGACACAGACTAAGCTGCCACATGAGTATCCGGGTGTAAACGGACTCCGCTGTCTAGTTACAACTGACTACCCTCCAATCCAAACCGCCTAGACAACGGAGAATGAATCTCCTTCCGTTTTTTTTTTTTTTTAAAGTGGACCAGATTGGATTAGAGGTAGACAGTTGCCGTATTTATCGGCGTATACCGCGCACTTTTTTGCCCTGAAAATCAGGGCAAAATCGTGGGTGCGCGGTATACGCCGATACCCGCTTTCCCGCGCCGAGTTTGAATACTGCTCTGACATATACCGAGCGCAGTACACTCGGGTATAGTCTGGCAGTCTCGGCTCCTTCAGCGCTCACGTCCTAGACGTACAGGGCGTCAGCGCAAGAGTTGCCGAGCCTGCCCGACAATACATGAGTGTACTGCGCTCTGTATATGTCGGCGCAGTATTCAAACTCGGCGCGGGAAACGAGCGGGGAGGATGCCGCAGAAGGACGCCGGACCCGACGAAGAGGACACCCGAAGCCGCAGACGGACGCCGGACCCGACGAGGCTGCCGATGGACGCCGCACAAGACACCAAAACTGTAAGTACAAAAAAACTTTTTTCCACAGGAATCCGCTGCAACTTTAGGGGTGCGCACTATACGCGGGAGCGCGCTATACCCCAATAAATACGGTACCTCCCGCCGGTCCATAGGGTTGAATGGAGGGTCCGATCAGGTCCGCCTGAAAAACTGACAGGCGGACCTGATCAGACCCTTTGTGTGAAAGGGGCCCAATAATATTATCCAGTCCAGGTCCCGTTCCCCTGAGCTCATTAAATCCTAAAGATGGAGGATTTTTACAACAAGCTGAAACGCGTAGGATTTCTTAGGCAACCTTATTTAAAGTAGTTTCTCTTATATTCTTTATTCCTATTTGGACCTTCTCTAGGAGTCCTAGGACAAACAGAGCTGCTAGTTGACTCCAATATAAAAATTCATAGGCCCAGATTCACAAACGACTTATGACGGCGTAACTCCATGTACGCCGTCGTAAGTCTGAATGTGCGCCGTCGTATCTATGCGCCTGATTCTTAGAATCAGTTACGCATGAATTTTTCCTAGATACGAGCGGCGTAAGTCTCCTACGCTGTCGTATGTTGGGGTGCATATTTACGCTGGCCGTTAGGGGCGCTTCCGTATATTTCCGCGTCGAATATGCAAATGAGCTAGATACGCCGATTCAGAAACGTACGTGCACCCGGCGCATTGATTTACGTTGTTTACGTAAGGCTTTTTCCGGCGTAAAGTTACCCCTGCTATATGAGGCGTAGCCAATGTTAAGTATGGACGTCAGGACAGCGTTGAATTTTGCGTTGTTTACGTTGTTTGTGTAAGTCGTACGCGAATAGGGCTGTGCGTAAGTTACGTTCACGTCTAAAGCATTGACTATTTGCGGCCTAATTTGGAGCATGCGCACTGGGATACTTTCACGGACAGCGCATGCGCCGTTCGTTAGGAGCGTCAATTACATGGGGTCACGAATCATTAGCATACGACACGCCCCCTACCAGCCTACTTTGAATTACGCGCGCTTACGCCGGCCCATTTACGCTACGCCGCCGTAACTTAGGACGCAAGTGCTTTGTGAATACTGCACTTGCCTCTCTAAGTTGCGGCGGCATAGCGTAAACAAGATACGCTACGCCCACACAAAGTTACGCCGCCCTACGTGAATCTGGGCCATAGACTTTTATTTATACGTTCAGTGATCCAGCACTCCTCATCACTTGAAGAATTAATGAGGTGCACTTTAACCACTTCAGCCCCGGAAGAATTTACCCCCTTCCTGACCAGAGCACTTTTTGCGATTCGCTTTAACTGACAATTGCGCGGTCGTGCGACGTGGTACTCAAACAAAATTGACGTCCTTTTTTCCCCACAAATAGAGCTTTCTTTTGGCGGTATTTCATCACCTCTTTTGGCGGTTTTTATTTTTTGCACTATAAACAAAAAAAAAGCGTTGATTTTTGAAAAAAAAAGCTATATTTTTTACTTTTTGCTATAATAAATACCCCCCCCAAAATTTTTTTTTTTTTCATTTTACGCTGATACGTATTCTTCTACATATTTTTGGATACAAAAAAATCGCAATAAGTGTATATTGATTGGTTTGGCCAAAAGTTATAGCGTCTACAAAATAGGGGATAGTTTTTTTATACATTTTTATAAAAATGTTTTTATTAGTAATGGCGGCGATCAGCTAATTTTTATCGTGGCTGCGACATTATGGCCGACACATCAGACACTTTTGACACTATTTTGGGACCATTGTCATTTATACATTGCTATAAAAATGCACTGATTACTGTGTAAATGACACTGGCAGGGAAGGGGTTAACCACTAGGGGGCAGGGAAGGGGTAAAAGTGTGTCCTAGGGAGTGATTCTAACTGTGGGGGGATGGGCTACAAGTGACATGACAGTGATCACTGCTCCCGATGACAGGGAGCAGAAGATCGGTGTCCTGTCACTAGGCAGAACAGGGAAATGCCTTGTTTACATAGGCATCTCTTCGTTCTACTGCTCCGTGACACGATCGCGGGACACATGCGGACATCGAGTCCACGGGTCCCACGGGCGAGGTCACGGAGCTTGCGGCAGACACGCGTGCGCCAGCCCGGCGGGATTTTCAAAGCAACGAACAGGTACGTTGCTTTGCCCAGCCAAGCCATTCTGCTGATGTGTATGTTTGTTTGGCGGTCGGCAAGGGGTTAACAACCGTGAATATCCTTTATGATAACTAAACTTACTCAGAGTGTATGTTTTCCATAGGTTCCCCCAGTGCACCTGAGACATTGTGTCGCCATGGTGGCTGTCAGTACCTTGGGATTTGGGAAGAACAGATGTGTCTGGGTCTCTAATTACTCTCCAGATAGATCTGCACTAATATCTATATAGTTCTGTCCCAGCGGGCCGCAGACCTTGTTTACCGTCTTTTCTTTCTATGTCTCGTATTGTTCACTCTCAGGGCTCATCCACACCAGAATGCACAGGATAGTGTGGGTTATATCGACTTGTCAACGTCTTCATACTACACGTTATTTTGCAATGCAATGCTTTGGTTTTAACAGGCTATGCTGAAGACTATGGGCCAGATTCAGGTACAGCGCCGTAACTTTGAGCGGGCGTAGCGCATCTCATATGCGCTACGCCAACGTAACATAGAGAGGCAAGACCAGTATTCACAAAGCACTTGGGGCCTGATCCACAAAAACCCGGCGTAACTTAATTTTTCGCGTTTAAGTTACACCGCCGCAAAATCCCTACCTAAGTGCCCGATCCACAAAGCACTTACCTAGAAATTTTGAGCGGTGTAACTTAAATCCGTCCGGCGCAAGGCGTTCCTAATCTAATGGGACGAGTCCCATTTAAATTAGGCGCGCTCCCGCGCCGGACGTACTGCGCATGCTCCCGACGTTATTTTCCCGACGTGCTTTGGGCGGTTTTACGTTGCGCCGGGTTTAGAGAATCGCGACGGGCGTAAAAAAAAAAAAAGAGTTGCGGCGGGAATTTTTTTTTTTTTTTTTTTTAAATGACAGCGACGCGGGATAGAAGGGTCTACAGGTGTAAACAGTTTAGACCTTGTAAAAGCAGCCCTAATTTTGCGACGGCAAACTAATACTTACGGAGAAAAAACGAAGTGTAAAAGCTTCGTGGATCTCCGTAAGTGCTAATTTGCATACCCGACGCTGGATTTCGACGAGAAATGCCCCCAGCGGCGGCTGCGGTACTGCATCCTACCGTAAGATCCGACAGTGTAAGTCCCTTACACATGTCGGATCTTCTGCCTATCTATGAGAAACTGATTCTGTGGATTAGTTCCAGAGATAGAAACAGGGATACGACGGCGTATCCCTTTTGTGGATTAGGCCCTTGCTCCCTAAGTTACGGCGGCGTAGCGTACATGGGCCGGCGTAAGCCCGCCTAATTCAAATTAGGAAGGTAGTGGGCATGTTGTATTAAAATTAACCGTGACCCCATGTAAATGAATGGCCGAACATGATTCTGAGTAAATGCTCAGAATCACATCGCATATACTCCCTAAGATACGACGGCTCAATGCGTACGACGTGAACGTAACCTACGCCTAGCCCCATTCACGTACCACTTACGTAAACGATGTAAAATCCGACAGCTGTTCAGACGTACATACCCTAACATGATTTACCCCTGCTTTATGAGGGATAACTTTACGCCGGACGTACGCCTTACGTAAACGGCGTAGCTTACTGCGACGGGCGCAAGTACATTCGTGAATCGGCGTATCTAGGTCAATTACATATTCGACGCGTAAATCAATAGAAGCGCCTAGCGTAAATATGCACCCAAGATACGACGGCGTAGGAGACTTACGTCGGTCGGATGGAGCCAGAATTCAGGCGTATCTGGTTTCAAGAATACGGCGCATAGATACGACGGCGCATCCGTGGACTTACACGGCGTATAAGAAGATACGTCGGCGTAAGTCGTACCTGAATCTGGCCCAATCTTTTTTTATTTTATCTTTAAAGTGGAGTTCCACCCATAAATATAACATTACATCAGTAGTTTTAAAAAAATGTCATTAGTCCTTTAAGAAATTTTTTTTTTTTTTAGATGCCTTCAAAGTGTTGTTGCTAGGCAGAATAGTTAATCTTCCCATTTCCTGCACCTTGGTGCTTAAGCTTCCTAACCTACACCGCACAAACTCCTGGGAATGTAGTGGGTGTAACTTTCCAGGAGTCTGTGCACTCCCCAGTCTCGAAGAATCATGTGACTTGGACAGTACAGGTGCTGAAACCTGATCTGACACTGCTTGTGCAGCACTGAGCATGTGTGAGATCTGCAAGGCTGAAATCCAGGAAGTCATACAGTCTGGCTTCATGATGCCCACACTTAAGATGGCCCCAGTCAATTTCTATTTTATAAAATGTCTAAATGCTGTAACAACCTAACAAAACGGACCTTAGTTTACAGACTAACTTTACTAGACTACATTAAGCTTGTGTATTACAGGGGTATTTATATTTAGAAAGTGAACTTGTGGCCGGAACTCCGCTTTAATTATTTGGTTGCACAGGAAATGACTGCTAAATGAAAGACAACTGTTGTGAGCCATCAGTGCGATCCTTCCCCAGTCCAGGGTTGCTGGAGGTTATTGTACAGCATCCAACGTGGCTTTTCAAGATAATGACTTGACACCACAGCCCTAGGGAAATCGATAAAGACCAGACAGACTGTTAACTGCAGGTGGCATCCATTGATTTCCAGACTGGACCAGTGCATAGAGCCGATGCTGCCCTCCTGAGATCGAAGAATCTTGCAACTACACAAAAGATAAAACAAAGGCAGCAAAGGCCTAGTGCATTATCACTGGCCTTTTATGTAGGATAAACAAGTGCCTACTCAAAAAAGCAATGAATATAACAGTGTTGTACATAAACTCCAGAACTGAAGGCTCTTCAACATAACAAAATACAAATACAAAGATTGAAAACCCAACAGACGTGTTTTGGGGGCTATACCCTCTTCTTCAGAGCTCTTGAGGTGGACCTGTGGAGGTGGTTAGTCACCTGCCTGGCCCTGTTCTCTTTCCTCCTCCCCTTATTAAGGAGGATAGGATGATTGTTTCCCTCTTTCTTTTTTCAGCGATGTCAAGAAGTCCAGACTAGTTTTGCTCTGATGAAGGGAGTATAGCCCCCAAAACGCATCATCGTTAGTTTTCATTTATATTTCCTTGTGTTAAAGACCTTTTGGTTCTGGAGTTTACATACCATGCAGTTATATTCATTGCATTTGTGAGTATGCACTCTTTTATCCTAAATAATATAGTAATGATAATGCACTAGGCCTTGCACCCTTTGATTTATCTTTTGTGTAGCATCCAATATGGGCCTGTCGGCTGTTAACATTAAGGTCTCGTGCACCCTGGACATTTCACCCCTGTGCATGTGATCCCCAGGAAAAGGGCACAGTTTCAATACACATTAACATGTCTTGCATTACAGCAGTCCCTTGAGAGGCACACTACAGCGGTAATGGACACTGCTGTACAGGGGAGATATAAGGTGGTTCAGGGAGACTGATAAGCAATCAGATGTGCAGGGGGGGGGGGGGCTCTGATAGGCGACACAAATGTGTGTGGGGGGCTCTGATAGTGACAGTTTGGGGGCTCTGATAGGCGACACAAATGTGTGTGGGGGGGGGGGGGGGCTCTGGTGGGGACACAAGTGTATGTGGGGGGGCAGTGATGGGGACACAAGTGTGGGGGGGATCTTGTGGGGAGACAAATGTGGGGGGGCTCTAATGGGAGACGCATATTTCAGGGGGGCTCTGATAGGCGACACAAATGTGTGGGGGTGGGGGCTCTGATAGTGACTCTAGTTTGGGGGCTCTGATAGGCAACACAAATGTGTGTGTGGGGCTCTGATAATTAATAATAATAATAATAATAAAAAATTGGAACACAAATGGGCAGGGGGTCTCTAAAGGAGACACTGGTGTGGGGAGGTGGCTCTGAGGGGACACAAGTGTGTGGCAAGGGCTCTCTGGTGGGGACACAAAGGTGCTGGCGTGCGTTAATAGGGACACAAACGTGCAGGGAGATTCTGATGGGGACACAGATGAGCAGGGAGGCTCTGATAAGGACACACATGGGCAGATAGACGCTGATGGGGATAAAGATGTATGGGGACACAAATGTGTAGGGAGTCCCTGATGGGGACACAAATGTGTAGGGAGACTCTGATGGGGACACAGATGTATGGGGAGACTCTGATGGGGGACACAGATGTATGGGGAGACTCTGATGGGGACACAGATGTGTAGGGAGACTCTGATGGGGATACAGATGTATGGGGAGACTCTGATGGGGACACAGATGTATGGGGAGACTCTGATGGGGACACAGATGTATGGGTAGACTCATAGAGGATTCATTTATAAATAACAGATTTTTTTTTGGCCTACGAATATCTGTAAAATATACGATGTTGCCCTTAAAGTGAAAAGTTTGGAGACCCCTGGTCTAGACAAAGGTTCACTTTGTAAGGTGACCCCTTAGTAAGTTTACCAGTGTGGATTCCTAGCATATCATAATAACCGTATCATTTTTGCAAATGCTACCTTTTATTTTTGTTTTCCCTCATCAGCAATGCATTTAACCAAAATAGCACTCCATCCATGAATACTTTCTGTTTTCATTGCAGAACCCCTAAAAGTGACAATCAGTCCGCCGAAGGTGAAGACCAGCGTCGGTAGTCAGGTGACATTGTCATGCACCGCTTCTGGTACGGACGATCCTGACATTACCTGGTACAGGAACGGCGATATTGTGATTAATGGAAACAACGTTAGAATAACTGGTATTAGTCGTGAAACCCTAATAATGGATGCCGTGGCGAAAAGTGACAGCGGTGCTTACCAGTGCTTTATGCGCAAGGATCGGATGTCGGCCCAGGATTATGCTCTGGTGGTGCTCGAAGGTAAGACATTATAATTGCAATTGTGAATACCGTTAATATCTGTCTGTCTACCGGTTAGTCTGCTCTTGTACCTGTCTACGCAGGTGAGAGTTTCCATATTACCTGCCCTGAGATTCTAAATGGTGGGTTAACCTTCGTGTAGACTTGAGAGGGAGGTCCTTTGGCCAAGTATGATGTGTCCATGCTTCATAGACTGATAAGGTCAGGTCTGGACGTGGAAAAGGAAGAGTGGGAGAACAATAGTAAACAGGCCTCCCCAACAGCAACCGGCAGCATTTGGAAAAACCTACAGACACGTGATCACCAGCCATTTGGTTTAAAGTGTATCTCTAGGCCAAGGGTGCCCAACCAGTGGCCCGGGGGCCACATGTGGCCCGTGGAGCCCTCTGATGTGACCCGTGTCCTCCTGCTCTGGGATGGCTGGTTGGCAAGCCGAGACTGCAGGTTGCCGACCTGCCATCCGAGAGCATCAGTGTTGTGAATGAAGCCGGCGGCAGAGGAAGCAAGCGGCTTTTCAGAAAGTGCACCACACCTGCAGGATATGCAGTAGGTGTTTGTGATATTGTGTTTTTAGCACGACAGCATCGCGCTGATTCTCGGCGACATGGTGCCGAGATCTCGCCGACATCTCGCACTCACTGGAATAGTGACAGCACATTCCAACGTGCGCGTCATAGAAGCGACGGGAGATCCGACTTGGATTCCCGCCAATTCTACACGTGTGCGGCGTTTGTTATGAATCCTGAGGGGGAAGTCCCCGCCGGATTTTAAATAAAAATTCGGCATGGGTTCCCCCCTCAGGAGCATACCGGGCCCTTAGGTCTGTTATGGGTTGTAAGGAGAGCCCCCCTACGCCGAAAAAACGGCGTAGGGGGTCCCCCTACAATCCATACCAGACCCGTATCCAAAGCACGCTACCCGGCCGGTCAGGAAAGGAGTGGGGACGAGCGAACGCCCCCCCCCTCCTGAGCCGTACCAGGCTGCATGCCCTCAACATGGGGGGGTTGGGTGCTCTGGGGCAGGGGGGCGCACTGCGGGGCCCCCCCACCCCAGAGCACCCTGTCCCCATGTTGATGAGGACAGGGCCCCTTCCCGACAACCCTGGCCGTTGGTTGTCGGGGGATGCGGGCGGGAGGCTTATCGGAATCTGGGAGCCCCCTTTAATAAAGGGGCCCCCAGATATCGGCCCCCCACCCTAAGTGAATGGATATGGGGTACATCGTACCCCTACCCATTCACCTGGAGGAAAAGTGGTAAAAACACAAATAAAAAACACAGGGTATTAAAATATTTTATTAGTCTGCTCCGGAGGCTCCCCCTGTCTTCTTTAGCTCTTTTACCAGGGGGAGCTTCTTCTTACGATTTCCGGGGGTCTTCTCCTGCTCTCCGGGGTCTTCACCGCTCTTCTGTGACGTCTTCTCCGCTCCGGGGGGGGCTTCTTCTATGTTCGCCGCTCTCCGCTTTTGACTCGGCGCACCCCGGTTCTTCCTCCCGCTGTCCGGTGCCTTCTCCTTCTTCCGCTGTTCTGTGACGTCTTCTCTTCTTCTTCCGCTGTTCTGTGACGACTTCTACTTCTCCCTTCAGGCCGCTGTGCTGTGACGTCTTCTCTTCATCTCTTCTCCCGATGTTGACACGCCGGCTCTTCTCGCTGCAATGACTTGTGCACGGCTTGCGTCGGACTTATATGGGCCTCACAGTCCCATCATGCTCTGGTACCTACCCATGTGATACCTACCCACGTGGTACCTACCGGAGCATGATGGGACTGTGAGGCCCATATAAGTCCGACGCAAGCCGTGCACAAGTCATTGCAGCGAGAAGAGGCGACGTGTCAGCATCGGGAGAAGAGAAGAAGAGAAGACGTCACAGCACAGCGGCCTTCCGTTTTGCTTTTAAATGTCCTTATTTCTTCTGAGAAATCCTCACTTCCTGTTCTTCTGTCTGTAACTACACACAGTAATGCGAGGCTTTCTCCCTGGTGTGGAGTGTCGTGCTCACCCCCTCCCTTGGACAGCAGGAGAGTCAGGACGCCCACTAACACACAGCTCCTTTCTCTATCTGCAATGTAGACAGCGTGATGTAGGAGGTCTCCAAACGTACTAAACAAAAGCCCAATTTACTGTCCTTCAGACCTTAGGAGGGCCAGACTGTGACTAGTGGGAGGATAAAATGTTTTCTTTGGTATTATGGAGGAATCGTGCCCCATTATTGGTATCAGTGGAAGGAATAGTGCCCCATAGTTGGTATCAATGGAAGAAGTAGTGCCCATCATTGGTGTCAGTGGGGGAAATGGTGCCCTATTGATGGTGTTAGTGGAAAAAATAGTGCCCCATTGTTGGGTTGCCACATCATCCCTTTAATCCAGAACACACATTAACTACACAGGTTCTGAGGCTGATTAAGGTGGTAATTAAACTCGGTGCCTTATCTACTTTAAATCCGCTTCAGAACCTGTGTAATTAATATGTGTCCTGGATTAAAGGGATGATGTGGCAACCCTACCCTATCGTTGGTACCTATTGAAGGAATAGTGCCCCATTGTTGTTGTCAGTGAGAGGAATAGTTGGTATCCCTATTGTTGGTATCCATGGAAGGAATAGTGCCCCATCATTGGTGTCAGCAGGGGAAATGGTGCCCCATTGTTGGTGTCAGTGGAAAGAAAAGTGCCCCATCGTTGGTACCGGTTGAAGAAATAATACCCCATTGTTGGTATCAGTGGGAGGAATAGTGCATCATCATTGGTTGAGTATATACTGTAGCTATTATTTTCTGGGTGTAATAAACTTTTTAGGTGTGGTATGAATATAACACCGGCAACAAAAGGTGGTCATGCTAAAAATGTGTATGCAGAAATTTCCGGTGCTGCGACACCCACGCCAAAAACATTTCAGAAGATGAAATTGAATGTCACATTGCTCTTCTCATTCCTGAATAGGTCCAGAAGTGTTTTTCAAGACAATATAGGTGCATCATCTGTGCTAAAAAGACATAAAAGTAATCAGTGCTGTTTATTTCTGGGACTTCTCATCATGCTGCACGCCCTCTGCGCCACGTTTATTCAGGAATTCCCCATTGCAGAGGACACAGTAATTACAAGATAACAGAGCAGCTGCTGCCGCGTTTCACCCTGCAATTAAAATTCAGCTCTGTGCTCTTTAGGATTTCATCAGCAATCTGAAAAGGACACGAGACGGTTTAGAGGAGGAAATCTAAGCTACTGTAACAATCTGGTTTCCTTCTACAAAGTGAACCCGTCCTTTGTTGTTTTTTTTTTTTTTTTTGCAGAATAATAGATTCACTTTAAAGGTTGCATTTTTAGTGCATTTTGCAGATTTTCACTACAGTCCATTTAACATGGTTTCCTATGGAACACGTTCTGTAGTGCAAATCTGCAAAATGCAAAAATCACTAAAAATGTATACTGTAGATCAGAAGATCAGATGGTAAGAGCAGGGCCGTTTGAAGGTATTTGGGGGCCCCAAGCAAAATGGATATCAAGGCCCATGCACGCAAAGCCCCCCTCCCAATGTTTTTTTTTACTCCCTATGTTCTTTTTACTCCCCCTGCCCCAATCCCTACCAGGTTCATACCGTGTGGCAGGAGATTCAGTTTCCTGTTATCAGAGGACTGAAAGGAAGTGTGCACTTCCTGTCAGTCCAACCGGGAACATGAAACTGAACTCCTGTACCGCATGGTATCCAGACTGACAGGAGTCCAGACTGACAGGAGGAAGTGGATCTCGGCCACGCTACAGAGAAGGGGAAGGGATGACTTGAGGCAGCAGTGCTGCAGGCTCTCTATAGAGCGCTCAGGCAGCTGCAGCATATAGGAAGCTTAGCGCGTCAAAGGGCCCTGCTTGGGGCCCCAGGCTAGCTTGGGGCCCCAAGCAATTGCTTGGTTTGCCTGCCTTGTAGCGACAGGCCTGGGTAAGAGGATAGCCTGCAAGAGCGGTGGTGATGTGGTGGTGAGAGCAATTGGATGGGGTTGATGTTGTAGACCAGATAGTAAGAGGAGGGCATGTAGTAGTGCTTGTGTGGTGTTGAGAGCAGGGGGATAAGATGATGAGAGGAAGCCCTGCAGAAGTGGTGGCGATAGGAGTGCTGGTGTGGTGGTGAGAGCAGAAGGATGGGGTGGTTGATGTAGATCAAGTGGTAAGGGACAGCCTGTAGTTGTGGTGGTAGTAGGGGTGCTGGTGTGGTGGTGAGAGCAGAGGAATGGGGTTAATGATGTGAATCAGATGGTGAGAGGAGGGCAGGCAGGAGCGGTGGTAGTAGGGGTGATGGTGAGAACAATTGGACGGGGTTGATGATGTGGATCAGATGGTTAGAGAAGAGCCTGCAGTGGTGGTAGGGGTGCTGCTGGGGTGGTGAGAGCAGGGGACTGAGGGTGATGACGTGGATTAGATGGTTAGATGAGAGCCTGCAGGGAGCAGTGGTGGTAGGGGTGCTGCTGGGGTGGTGAGAGCAGGGGACTGAGGGTGATGACGTGGATCAGATGGTTAGATGAGAGCCTGCAGGAGCAGTGATGGTAGGGGTGCTGCTGGGGTGGTGAGAGCAGGGGACTGAGGGTGATGATGTGGATCAGATGGTTAGATGAGAGCCTGCAGGATTGGTGGTGGTAGGGGTGCTGCTGTAGTGGTGAGAGCAGGGGACTGAGGGTGATGACGTGGATTAGATGGTTAGATGAGAGCCTGCAGGGAGCAGTGGTGGTATGGGTGCTGCTGTGGTGGTGAGAGCAGGGGACTGAGGGTGATGACGTGGATTAGATGGTTAGATGAGAGCCTGCAGGGAGCAGTGGTGGTAGGGGTGCTGCTGTGGTGGTGAGAGCAGGGGACTGAGGGTGATGACGTGGATCAGATGGTTAGAGGAGAGCCTGCAGGGAGCAGTGGCGGTAGGGGTGCTGCTGTGGTGGTGAGAGCAGGGGACTGAGGATGATGATGTGGATCAGATGGTTAGATGAGAGCCTGCAGGAGCAGTGGTGGTAGGGGTGCTGCTGTAGTGGTGAGAGCAGGGGACTGAGGATGATGACGTGGATCAGATGGTTAGATGAGAGCCTGCAGGAGCAGTGGTGGTAGGGGTGCTGCTAGGGTGGTGAGAGCAGGGGACTGAGGGTGATGACGTGGATCAGATGGTTAGATGAGAGCCTGCAGGATTGGTGGTGGTAGGGGTGCTGCTGTAGTGGTGAGAGCAGGGGACTGAGGGTGATGACGTGGATTAGAAGGTTAGATGAGAACCTGCAGGGAGCAGTGGTGGTGATGCAGGGGACTGAGGGTGATGACGTGGATCAGATGGTTAGAGGAGAGCCTGCAGGAGCAGTGGTTATAGGGGTGCTGCCATAGCCGTGTGCAGAGGGTGTGCCGGATGTGCCCAGGCACACCCTAATCACCCTGTGCAGCACAGATTCCCCCTACTGCCCTGCCACCCCCCTCCTTCCCTCTGCAGTAGTACCGACTTCCCTCCTTTCCTCTCCTGCCGCTGTTGCTGTGGGGATGTTTTAGGCTGAGTGAGGCAAGGGGCTGGTAAATATGTATTTATCAGCCCCTCCACTTTTTGAATGAACATGGTGTGTGATCGGTAGTGTGTTTGAGATTTGGGGTGCACACTCTAATGCAATAGACTGCGCACACCTATGGGTGCTGCTGTGGTGGTGAGAGCAGGAGACTGAGGGTGATGACGTGGATTAGATGGTCTTTGGAGAGCCGGCAGGATTGGTGGTGGTAGGGGCAGGGCCGGATTAACAATGGGGCTGATGGAGCTGCAGCTCCAGGCCCCTTTCTCAAGATAGGCCCATTTGCCCAAAAAAAAAAAAAAAAGATCGAATTTGGGGGGTTGTAGCTCGATGACCAGAGGTCACAGAAACCCCACATTTGGGGGTAGGCATGGGAAGACCTACCCCACAACTGGTTAAAATATGGGACGGCTATCATTTATGGTTCCAGAGATACGGGCCTGCTTGCACAGCCGGTCAGAAGCTACATTCAGAGCGGCCAATATAAATACAAGCTGACACACTGCAGCAGACTGATAGGATCACAGTGCTTATAATAATTATTTGTATATTACTCATGGTAATTAACCCCTTGCCACCCAGGCCAATTCTGACACTTCTCTACTACATGTAAAAATCATCATTTGTTTTTTGCTAGAAAATTACTCTCTGGTGGTCTTTGCACTTTTTATGTTGCAGGGTACAGAGCTGCACGATTCTGGCTAAAATGAGAATTGCTATTTTTTTACTTAGAAGATAGATCACGATTCTCTCACGATTGCTGCGGCGTAACATCATCTTTCACATTAAAACAAAAAAAATGGGCTAACTTCACTGTTTTGTTTTTATGGTTTTTATTATTCATTGAAGTGGGAAAATGCAGTGTGACATAAAATATGGCAGCAATAGCCATTGTATTCCCTAGAGTCTCTGCTAAAATATATATAATGTTTGGCAGTTCCAAGTAATTTTCTAGCAAATAATATTGCTTTTTAACTTAAGAAACAAGTGTTGGACTTTAAGTGGTTACATTTAGTTACAATGTTAGTTAGTTACAATGTTTCATTTTGTTTACAAACTTCGCAGACTGCCCAGATGTTTTCTTTACACACAGAAGTGTATCCCTTTAATCTAAGAAGGAAGTGTTAGTTACAATGTTTCCTGTTAAAAACTTGGCAGACTGCCCAGATATTTTCTTTTGACAGCTGAAAGTCTCTCCACTTGTTATATGAAAGAATCATCAAACTCTGCATTGGAGATCGTCAGGGGGGTTGAATCGAGATCACGATTTTTTTAACGATTAATTGTGCAGCTCTAGCACGGTATTTGCGCAGCAATTTTTCAAACATGTTTTTTTGGAAAAAAATGTTTCATTCATTAAAAAAACTGTTAGTTAGTTAAGTTAGCACAATTTTTTTTGGTATCCTAAGCGATGCTTTACATTTTTTAAGGTTACATGTTTAGAGTTACAGAGGAGGTCTAGTACTAGAATTATTGTTCTCGCTCTAACGATCGTGGCGTATGTAACCTGTGTGTATCTGGCTCTGATACTACCAGTGCCTACCCAGCCACTGACTAGTATCTCTCCCCAGCCTGTCCCCACACACCCTCTCACCTGCTGACCTGTGGATGGGGGAATCACTCCTGCAGTGTTATTGTGTTCTGCCAGTGCGTACAATGATCAGTGTTGCTAACTTTCGCTGGCAGCACTGATTGTTTTAAGAAAAAAAAACAGGCTGGTTGTACTCAAGTTGATTAATAGATTGACTTGTGTAAAACCAGCTAGCCCATACATAGATCGACTATGGCTGGTCTCTGCATAATTGGCGTAATTTCAATCCATGTATGACCCGCTTAACCACTACTCAGTCCCTAAATATCCTTCCACTCCTGTACATAGTGCTCACTGTCATACTCTCCACACTCCTCTCCTGTACATAGTGCCTACTGTCATACTCTCCACACTTCTCTCCTATACATAGTGCCCACTGTCATACCCTATACACTCCTCTCCTGTACATAGTGCCCACTGTCATACCCTCCACACTCCTCTCCTATACATAGTACCCACTGTAATACCCTACACACTCCTCTCCTGTACATAGTGCCCACTGTCATACCCTCCACACTCCTCTCCTATACATAGCGCCCACTGTCATACCCTTCACACTCCTCTCCTGTACATAGTGCCTGCTGTCATACACTTCTCTCCTGTACATAGTGCTCACTGTCATACTCTCCATACTCCTCTCCTGTACATAGTGCCCACTGTCATACTCTCCACACTTCTCTCCTATACATAGTACCCACTGTCATACCCTACACACTCCTCTCCTGTACATAGTGCCCACTGTCATACCCTCCACACTCCTCTCCTATACATAGCGCCCACTGTCATACCCTTCACACTCCTCTCCTGTACATAGTGCCTGCTGTCATACACTTCTCTCCTGTACTTAGTGCCCACTGTCGCACCCTCCACACTCCTCTCCTGTACATACTGCTCACTGTCATACCCTCCACACTCCTCTCCTATACATAGTGCCCACTGTCATACCCTCCACACTCCTCTCCTATACATAGTGTTCACTGTCATACCCTCCACACTCCTCTCCTATACATAGTGTTCACTGTCATACCCTCCACACTCCTCTCCTATACATAGAGCCCACTATCATACCGTCTACATTCCTCTCCTGTACATACTGCCCACTGTCATACCCTCCACACTCCTCTCCTGTACATACTGCCCCATCATACCCTCCACACTTCTCTCTGGTACGTACTACATTCTTTCATACCCCCTCACTCTTCCTGTACATACTGCCCATTGTCATACCCTTCACACTCCTCTCCTGTACATAGTGCTTTTTTCCGTACCCTTTGTACTCCTCTCCTGTACATAGTGCCCACTGTTAGACCCTCCACATTCCTCTCCCTCACCTGCACATACTTCCCACTTATATACTGTCCATACTCCTCCCCTATGTCGCTTACCCACAAAAACAGTTCTTTAAAATTATACTGAATACCCTAAATGTTACCAGCTCTAGAATAGACACACTTTTGTTAGTTCAACTAAAGGAAATCTCAGTTCTCATATTTGTTCTGCCCCATTATTAGTACTCATTTAATTTTGTGATTACTACTATGATGTATAGAGGAACATCGGGGATCTCAGCTACTCTAAATATAGCACTTATATAAAAAAGTGGCCCTGAAAATATTTTTTAAATGTTGGCAACTGTGCACTTAGGCACTGCCCAAGGACCACTGGGTCAGTAGGGGGCCCCATGAGAGGCTCCTGGGATCCTGTGATAATAAAGCGGTAGTAAACTTTCCAGACATTACTACTTTTTAGAGGCCCTGGGGTAGGTTATGCCACAACGTACAAGTATGCACAGCATATTAGCACATTAGTGTACACTTCAATTTTCAGACTGAGCCCTCCAGTGCTGCGCTGTGATGAATCAGGCGGGGCCTGGACACTTCCATCTTCACCCGGTCTTCCTTCTGGGTTCTGTGCCTTTGGTCGCTTGCCTTGGCTGCGTTCATGTCATTCCCACGCATTTATTTAGTATTTATTACACCCCATTCACACCTCCGCGACAAAACGCCCGACGCCGGCCACTCGTGCCGCTGGAGGGGAGAATTCCCATTGCTGTCTATGAGATGGTTCACATCTCATAGACGCCGTACACCTGCGGCATGAAAAAAAGTCCCGGACCCTTTTTTTCAGGCGGCATTGGCGTTCGGCCATACAAAGCAATAGGAAGGATTTGTAAAAAAAAAGTTACACTATTCGCGGCAAAATACGCCGCGTACGCGGCGTTACTTGTCGCGGAGGTGTGAATGCAGCCTAAAAGGCCCCACCAAAATCCTCAGCACCAGGCCCATGATGTTCTTAATCTGGCCCTGGGTAGGGGTGCTGTTGCGGTGGTGAGAGCAATTGGATGGGGTTGATGATGTGAATCAGATGGTGAAAGGAGAGCCTGCAGTGGTGGTAAGGGTGCTGTTTAGGGTTGATGAAGTGGTGCATATGGTGAGTGGAAGCTCTTTAGGAGTCGTGGTTAGTAGTGGTGCTGTTGAGGTGAGAGCAGAGGGGTGAGTTTGATGTGGATCAGATGGTGAGATGAGGGCATGTGGGCGCGGTGGTTGTTGGGGGTGCTTAAGTGGAGGTGAAATACAGGGGGGTGGGGTTGATGTGAGCCAGATGGTGAGATGATGGCGAGCAGGAGTGGTGGTGGTAGGGGCGTTGTTGTGGTGGTGAAAGCAAGGGTATGGGGTTGATGAAGTGGATCATATGGTGAGCAGAAACTCTTCAGAAGCTGTGGTAGAAGGGGTGCTGTTGTGGTGAGAGCAGAGGGGTGAGGTTGATGATGTGGATCAGATGGTGACATGAGGGCCTGTGGGCGCGGTGGTGGTGGGGGTGCTGAAGTGGTGAGAGCAGAGGGGTGAGGTTGATGATGTGGATCAGATGGTGAGATGAGGGCCTGTGGGTGTGGTGGTGGTGGGGGTGCTGAAGTGGTGAGAGCAGAGGGGTGAGGTTGATGATGTGGATCAGATGGTGAGATGAGGGCCTGTGGGTGTGGTGGTGGTGGGGGTGCTGAAGTGGTGAGAGCAGAGGGGTGAGGTTGATGATGTGGATCAGATGGTGAGATGAGGGCCTGTGGGTGTGGTGGTGGTGGGGGTGCTGAAGTGGTGGTAAGAGCAGGGGTTTGGGGTTGATGATATGGATCATCTATATGAGGACAGAAGTGGTGGTGGCAGGTTTAATTATGTGACGGTGAGAGAAAATAAAAACGTATTGTGAGGTCATTATTTTAAGCCCCATTGGCAAAGAGAGAGAAACAATAAATAAAAAGGCCACCTTCTAATTGGAGTCTGCAGCCATTCCCAGCATGGCCGGCTTCTACAGACAGAGCAGTTTACCTGACCGGGCCGCGTTGCCCTGACAACCGTCTCCTGTGGCTCTGCAATCCTGAAAAGCATATTGATCATTTGTAATGATGTGAGGAAAGAGCGTGTGGATTATCACAGGCTGTCAGCAGGAATCATTTGTGACACGCTCAGGTCCTGACAGAGGAAACAAATATCCGCCAACGCAAAATGCCCCTTATAGTAACACCGGAGGGGCCAATACAGGTTGAGGGGGAGCGTCTATGTGTAAGTCCAGGTTTATGTCTTAAGCCCTGTACACACAATCCGAAAATCGGGCGAAAAATGCCACATTTGAATTAATCGTACGATAATCGGATCGTTGGTACAGAGCTTTCGAGAGCCAATCATGACAGTTCATCCGATATTTTTCTACCGGACATGCACGGAATTTTTTTTCGTACGATGCCAGATCGAAAATGCAATACAAATGCATTACAACACATGACATCACTTCCGAATTTTTATTCTGTTGTACGAGAACTTCCGTGACTTTAGTAAACTCATCAGATTTTACGTGAGATTAGCAAAAAAACGGACGGTCATTTGTCCGATAATCAGATTGTGTGTACGGGGCATTAGTCCCTTTTTTACAGGTCACTTTGCCAATTTTACAGACTGTGTACGTTCGTACCCGCACCTGAATGACTGTCAAATTAGAACCAGTGGTTGTGCCACTGCATCGGAATAGGCATGAAGGGGACTGCGTGCACGCGGGTGCAAGGAGCACCTGTGAATCCCGTGCAGGCACACACAGCCCTTCTTGTGGATGTACGTTTAAGTACACCCATGCGAATGAGGCTTAAGGCCTTGTTTACATTTGAACCACATTTTTATTTTCTAGTACAATAATTTATATTGTTCCACTCAAAAGTAACAGTACAGCGAGTCACCCACACAGGGATTACACAACACAAACTGGCGTGAAGTCTTGTGCAACATCCATTTAAGCAGTGGCGGCCCATCCATAGAGGGCACACAGGCGCTGCCTCCCCTATCCATGCTTCTGGCCCCCTGATCTACATATCAGGGCACCGGACTATGGATTCCAATGCGGGGTGGGTGTCAGAGGCTCTAATAATAGGCTTCAAAAAAGGGTGCTTTGCGCTCTGAGCACTCCCATTTGTGTGATGATAGATAATGAATTTTCACCATTTTCATCCCCGCCAATCAGGAGGCAGGTTGTGAGACCTGTTTCCCGATTAGCCAAATCGACAGGTAATCCTATTGGATGCCTAGCGCCTTTAGCGGAAGAGGAGACATGTGGCGGAGGAAGTTGAGTAGCGGACACCCGAGAAGCCGTTGTCCACACTCCAGGAGAGATGGAGAGGACACCACAGCCCCACCAAATAAGTAGATAAGTGCCGAACCGGGGGGGGGGGGGGGGACATTTGCGTGTCCCGCTATTCCAAAAAAAATAAAAAATAATATAAAAAAAAAGAGAAGAGCAAAATAAAAGTAAAAAAAAAAAGAAGAAAGAGAGGAAAATAGGGGAGGAGGGAAGAGGAGTGGGTAAGAGCAAGGAAAGGGTATAAGAAAGTCCCAAACAGAAGGGCGCGTCCCTCCTGGGCTCCAAGCGATCGTGTTGTACAGAACGGGGGGGTGGTCTCATGAGATCATGGGGGGTCTATTCGTTGATGCCATGGTTCCCACGTTGCTGAATGTCGGTCCACCCAGTCCGCCAGCCTAGCTGTCATGGACTCCATGACCTCCACATCCTTAATTCTGGAATAAAGATCAGATAGAGACGGAGGGTTTCGTTGTTTCCAGTAAAGGGCTACTAGACATCTGACTGCTGTTAAAATTTGTGTGGCCAACTTTTTAGCTAGTGTGGAAAGTTTAGGAGGGGGAGGCCCAGTAAAAAGAACTTAGGGCAGAGAGGGATATCTACCTCGAACAGCCGGTGAAGCAGTTCCTGGACCGAATGCCAATAGGGCTGGAGGAATGGGCAGCTCCAGTAAACATGAAGTAGCATGGCCCGGTCCTGGAGACATCTCCAGCAGCGATCCGAGGACGATGGAAAAATAGCATGCAGGCGTGACGGAGTCAGGTACCAGTGGAAGAGTACCTTGTATGTGTTCTCTTTGTAGAGCGTACACATAGAACTCTTGGCCGCCCAAGACCATATGGTGGCCCATTGTTCAAGGGTTAGCTCCTCTCCAAGGTGTTCCTCCCATTTACACATATAGCTATGTTTCCCTCGGGCGACCATATCATAGGAATTTAAAAGCTTATATATGTCCAAAGTAAGCCCTTTCTGTGTAGGTCCTGATAAGATTAAGCATTCAAATGGGGATGGCTTCGAGAATTGGAGGGTGGGGGTGATGGTAAGAGCGTAGTGTCTGATTTGGAGGCAACCAAAAAAGGCGCCGCGGGGGAGGTCGTGTTTAGTCCTGAGTTCGTCGAAGGGCAACAAAGTCCTAGAAACTGGGTTCACTAGATGTCCATAATGAAAGAGATTCCTCTGCAGCCAGGGGGAGATCATCTGGGAGGTTAAGCTGTCGGGTAGTTTAGGGTTGTAAAGAAAAGCTGTTACCTAAGAGGCATCAGATTGTAGGGTGGTGTTGCGATTTAGTTGTCTCTAAATAGTGCGTAAAGAGGTTCATAGTATGTAGTAGGGCGGTGGAGGGGACATCGGCATTAGTATTCCACAGTAAATTGTTTGGATGGATGGGGGCTAGCCAAATTTTATCTATTTGAGTCCAGCGATTATAGGCCGGAAGGGTAACCCAGGAAGCTATAGCCCTCAGTTGTGCTGCATAATAGTAGCGCTGTAGGTGTGGGAAGGCCAAACCCCCATCCTTTCGGGAGGCACACATTATGGATCGGGCTATTCGGTGCTGTTTATAATTCCACTTAAAATTTAGGAGGTTAGTCTGGAGCTTCCTAAGCTGGGCGGATGGGATAGGCACCGGGAGGGTCATAAAGTGGTACAAGAGTTTAGGTAATACGCTCATCTTGACCAAGGCAATGCGTCCAAACCAAGACATTGGGTAATGTCTCCATTTGGTCCCCCCCTGGACTTTCAGGTGCCTGGTTTCCAGCCTCCTGATTGGCTGGCGGGAGATGACGTGATCCCGTGTATGCACACAAAAGTCAGTCATAGATATATAATAGAAGGCAGCAAGCAGGCCAGTAAGTATCCAATTACAGAAGAAACATAAGGGGTTATTTACGAAAGGCAAATTCACTTTGCACTACAAGTGAAAACTACTAGCCAGATTCAGAGAGGTTTACGCCGGCGTATCAGTAGATACGCCGTCGTAACTCTGAATCTGCGCCGTCGTACATTTAAGTGTATTCTCAAATTGAGATACACTTAAATGTAGCTAAGATACGACTGCCTGCGCCGTCGTATCTTAGCTGTCTAGTTCCGCCGGCCGCTAGGGGCGTGAACGCTGATTTACGTCTAGAATTCGTAAATCAGCGAGATACGCCTATTCACGAACGTACGCTTGCCCGTCGCAGTAAAGATACGCCACTTACGTAAGGCGTTTTCAGGCGTAAAGTTATTCCACCAAAAAGCTGGCCTAGCCAATGTTAAAGCGGATGTGCCACTAAAAAAATATATTAAAAGCCAGCAGCTACAAATACTGCAGCTGCTGACTTTTAATATAAGGACACTTACCTGTCCTGGAGTCCAGCGCCGATCGCAGCAGATGACGAGCGATCGCTCATCACCCTGCTGCTCCCCCCTCCATCCACGGTGAGCGAACCAGGAAGTGAAGCGCTCCGGCTTCACTGCCCGGTTCCCTACGGCGCATGCGCGAGTCGCGCTGCGTCCGCCGATTGGCTCCCGCTGTGTGCTGGGAGCCGAGTGTTCCCAGCATACAACAGCATCATTAACATAAAACACGCCCCCCTGTTCCTCATTTGAATTAGGCGCGCTTAGGCCGGCACA
Organism: Rana temporaria; assembly: GCF_905171775.1. Taxonomy (NCBI): domain Eukaryota; kingdom Metazoa; phylum Chordata; class Amphibia; order Anura; family Ranidae; genus Rana; species Rana temporaria. The sequence continues at coordinate 512,766,521 of NC_053490.1, forward strand.
TTTGTAGTGCAAAGTGGATTTTCCTTTCGTAAATAACCCCCAAAGTATATCTCTCCTGCATTAAAGAGCTGCCTGCTCGTCATTTTTTCAATATTAGGTTTAGTTCCTCTTTAATGTTACAATGTGGCAGCTCCGGCACATTTTTGTGATGCCTATGAGGGGCATAACTTGGAATTCCCCTTTAAGCGACCTATGCATATTATAAAAAAAGCTTTCATATTAATTGTTCTAGCACCAAGGACAGCCTGTGAAGCTTTTTGTTTTACAAGGCTGATAAGTGCACTAGATCGAAGGTCAGGCTTCGGTTGTGTTATAAAAATGTGCATTTTCTACCATGTAAATGTCAACTTGACCCGACAGCAACCCTGAAAGAGGGCTGTTTATCTACATGCATGATCTTGATATAAAATGTACCAATATACTGCATGCTTATAAATGAATTTCCATTGGATAGAATATTTGTGGTTCTATCACTAAGCATTTTTTTCTTCCTTTCCCTTCCTCCATACTGGAAAGACCATGTAAATGTAATTCTCTGATGCATAGGTGTGGGGGTTGGTGTCAGTAGAGCGGAGAGTGATTTTAATTTTTTTTTCAAATTTTATACAATATTATTATTTTTTTTATTTAAGAGCCCCATTGGGGGGGCTTTGGTGAAATATCAGGGGTCTAAACAGACCCTATGATGTCTAATTTTGAGACATGACTGAGGACAGAGATTCCCTAGTCCTTTTCTCTGCAGCCTCAGCTGCACTGGACAGTAAGTGAATGGGATATTCTCTGTGCTGAGGCTTCCTGTTCATTCACACACACACAGTTTACTATGCTTCAGTTATGAATGAACAGTCAGTGATAGGTACCGATCACTCACTGGCCCAGATTCTCAAAGGAGATACAACGGCGTATCTCCAGATACGCCGTTGTATCTCTGAGTCTGAGCGGTCGTATCTATGCACCTGATTCTTATGCTGCGTACACACGGTCGTTTTATGTGATGAAAAAAAATGACGTTTTTAAAAACGTCACTTTAATTGACCGTGTGTGGGGGAAAACGTTGTTTTATGTCTTCTAAAAAATGACCAAAAAAAATTAAAGCATGCTTCAATTTTATGTGTCGTTTTTCAAAACGTCAACTTTTACTTCACAGAAATTGACCGTGTGTAGCAAAAACGTTGTTTAAAACGACGTTTTTTCATCCGCGCATGCCCAGAAGCTACTTATGAAGCGAGCTTCAATGGAAAAACGTGGTGAACGTAACCTCGCTTTGCTAGAACATTGTGAGAAAAACGATGGTGTGTAGGCAACTTCGTCTTTGAAAATTGAAGTTTCAAAAACGTCGTTTTTTACTTCACAGAAAATGTCGTTTTTTTTCATCACATAAAGTGATGGTGTGTATGCGGCATTAGAATCAGTTACGCATAGATTTCTATTAGATCCGACCGGCGTAAGTCTCTTACGCCGTCGGATCTTAACTGCATATTTACGCTGGCCGCTAGGGGCGTGTACGCTGATTTACGGCTAGAAATATGTAAATCAGCTAGATACGCAAATTCACAAACGTACGCCCGGCCATCGCAGTACAGATACACCGTTTACGTTAGGCTTTTCCCAGCGTAAAGTTACCCCTTCTATATGAGGCGTACATGCGGCGTACCAATGTTAAGTATGGACGTCGTTCCCGCGTCAAATTTTGAAAATTTTACGTTGTTTGCGTAAGTTGTCCGTGAATGCGGCTGGATGTCATTTACGTTTACGTCGAAACCAATACGTCCTTGCGCCGTACTTTGGAGCAATGCACACTGGGATATTCCACGGACAGCGCATGCGTCGTTCGTGAAAAACATCAATCACGTCGGGTCACAAGTTATTTACATAAAACACGCCCCCTGTTCCACATTTGAATTAGGCGGGCTTACGCTGGCCTATTTACGCTACGCTGCCACAACTTACGTAGCAAGTGCTTTGAGAATACAGCACTTGCCCGTCTAAGTTGTGGAGGCGTAACGCAAATAGGATACCTTACTCCCGCACAAAGATACGCCGATCTACGAGAATCTGGGCCTCTGTGTCCATTCAGAAAAGGAAGAGACTAGTCAATTACGTATTTACCGACCCCTTTTCCCCCACTCTCCATTCTAAAGTATCCCCCAGTGTGCCCACAGCAGCAGCCAGAAGGAGAGGAGGGAAGCTTCTAGCACTGGAGGGAGACCTGAGCAGCAGAGAGAACCTGAGCTGTATGGGGTGTATAGATTGTGCCTAGGCACACCCGGTACACCCTGTGCGCACTCCTACTGTATGCTCCTATGGCTGGAGATTAAGGAGGAAGTAAACCCTCATGGGGTTTACTTCCCCTTTATTACCTTGCAAAGGTAAAGCATAATGGGCTACTCATCTTGCATCGCATAGTAGTTCATTATGTGCCACTTACCTGCAGAAGAAGCCTGCCTTGTCAGCACTGCCCCCTCTCTCTAATCGCGTCCATCTTCAACCCCTCTTCCTTCCGGGGCCATGGACTCCGGCTCTGCTATTGGCCAGAGTCGCGTGACTCCCGCACATACCGACGGTCATGGCACAAGCACTATAGAAACGGCACGGATCGTGCCCTTTCTTCACTGGTCACGCGCTGATTATATGGTGAATATCTCCTAAACCATAGAGGTTTAGAAGATATTTACAGTACCTACAGGTAAGCCTTATTCTAGGCTTCCCTTAAGGGAAAAGTTGTTATACAGGGTGTACAACCACTTTAAAGTGTAACTAAAAATATAACTTTTTTCATTTTTACTAGAGTAAGGGAGGGTTATACAGTAACTCCTGACAGCTTTTTTTATTACTTGGGGAGATTTTCCCTTACTTCCTGTCCCATAGTCAAAACAGGAAGTGAAAGAAATCCCTCCAAAGTGAGGAAATCCCAATGTGTCACCAGGGTTACCAGAACTAGTGTCCTCATTGGAAGGTTTCCCCTCTGTTCGTGTGCTAATGTCAACCCAGTTTTATTTTCTAAATAGGTTCCTTTAACCACTAAAGCCCCGGACCATTTTGTTGCTAAAGGACCAGGCCCCTTCTTGCGATTTGGCACTTACACCGGCCTATTTACACTACGTCAGCGCAACCTACAGCGCCAGATCTTTGTGAATACTGGTCTGGGCTCACTATTTTGCGTCGGCGTATCGCATATGAGATGCGCTACGCCGGCCAAAATATACGCCGAGCTACATGAATCTAGCTCGATATTTTTTTTTAAAAAACATTTTTTTTCCTCAGTTTAGGCCAATACGTATTCTTCTACATATTTTTGGTAAAAAAAAAAAAAAATCGCAACAAGCGTTTGATTGGTTTGCGCAAAAGTTATAGCGCCTACAAAATAGTTCATAGATTTATGATTTATTTTTTTACTAGTAATGGCGGTGATCTGCGATTTTTGTCAGGCCTGCGATATTGCGGCGGACACATCGGAGACTTTTGACACTATTTTGGAACCATTCACATTTACACAGCGAACAGTGCTATAGTAATGCACTGATTACTGTATAAATGTGACTGGCAGGGAAGGGCTTAACACTAGGGGGCGAGGAAGAGGTTAAATGTGTATCCTGGGAGTGATTCTTACTGTGGCTTGAGGGGACTGACTGGGGGGAGGTGACCGATCTGTGTCCCTATGTATAAGAGACACAGATCGGTCTCCTCTCTCCCTGACAGGACGTGGAGCTCTGTGTTTACACACAGAGCTCCGCGTCTCTGCTGTCACTGCCGATCGCGGGTATCGGCGGACATTGCGGCCACCAAGCACGCACATCGGAATCTCAGCGATGTGCCGGGCACAGTTTTTCCCCGCTGGCGCACGCGGGGAGTGCAAATAAAAGGACGTCCAGGGACGTCCACCCGGCAGTTGAGAGCCGCGCTGTGGATGTCTTTTGTCTACAGCGCGGGTCTCAAGTGGTTAAAGGAACCTATTCAGAAAATAAAAAACAAACCTTTACAACCCCTTTAATGGGACAGCAAAAAAAACTGACAGATGTTCTAATCTTGCTGCTGCGGCAAGTGCACATAGACAGGAAGTGGCGGCAAAGGTCTGTGAGGTGCAACAAAGAATGAAAAATAAACAAACATGGCAGTTGCTTGTGATGCGTGCCATCCATTTAATGTTTTTACCACTTTAATACCATGCAATCTCTGTTTAACTGTGTTGTATTTTAGGTCCTGTTTTGTCATAATTTTATAATTACAATTTTGCAAAGATTGTTATGCATGTATTATACAGAAGGTTTCATTTTTATATTTGACTAGTACTTTCCTCTTACCATCCGATTATGTCATATTTTCCAGTGCTTGAAATGTAAGCTTTCTTGTCCTCCTTTAGATGGAACGCCAAAAATTAACTCTGTGTTCAGCGAGAAGGTGGTGAGCCCCGGAGAGCCCGTGTCCCCCATGTGTAATGTGAAAGGCACGCCTCTACCCACCATCACCTGGACCCTGGACGACGAGCCCATCATCAAGAACGGCAACCATCGCATCAGTCAGATCATCACCTCCGACGGCAACGTTGTCAGTTATCTAAACATCACCAACACCCAGGTGCGGGACGGGGGAGTCTACCGCTGCACTGCCAATAATTCCGCCGGAGTCGTCCTGTACCAGGCTCGAATAAACGTAAGAGGTGCTTGTCAAATGAGCTCTTTAAAAAATAAAAAATTCAAAAACATAGTATTACACATACATACATCATAATGTCATGTCAAGGCTTCTGAAACCCTGTGTGGGGTTCCTCCATTTCCAACATTTGATTTCATTTCTTCATAAATGGGGTTTTGCTCGTATGTTCCTGGCAGTTGTGGCAAAAGAAAAACTCACCAGACATCGTTTAGTAGAGAGCATTTGTGAAACAACCTCTACCCCTTTTTGGACAGCTTGGTCACCACGTTGGGTAAAAACCAATATATAAATAATGTGAAATAAAATAGAAATCTGTGTATTTTCATTACATGTATTTATCCCATACAGTTTTCAGAATAAAACAATATTTGGGAAAACAGTCCTTTAAATGTGAATTGGGGGGCCTTTGATGAGCTTGTAACAGACCCTAGAAGATGGTGACCTGAACTGGCTGTTTGTGTTTATGAGTTCATCAAAGAGCCGCTGGCTCTCAGAAGCAAGGCTTGATTGGCTGGATATTAAAACCTTTTCTAGTTTTTATGTTTCCTTCTTAGGATAAGTAATCCAGCAAAAGTCTGTACACACCTTATTTCTCCCTTTTCCATGGCATAAGCATGAATGCTGGACCAAGACGATCATTCGTGTTTATGCAGCAGATGGTCAAGAGTTTTGCTCATCGGTGGTCAGATCGTTCCTGGACAAGCTGCCATCCTTTCAAGTCTTGGAGATGCGTTCCTGGGATTGGTTCTCCAGCTATATACATCATGGTATTCAAAAGTGGACATTTTCCTGAGGATGAAATAGGAGCTGCCAGTAGGGTTTTGGTTTGCCGTCTTCTGGATCAACAGTATCAGTAATAGAATAGCATTAGGTAACAGTAGTCAGATCATTCATGGACAAGCTGCCAACCTCTCACGTCTTGGAAATGCTTTCCTGGGACTGGTTCTCCAGCCATACATCATTGTATTCATAAGTGGACAGTTTCCTAAAGGATGAAATGGCAGCTGCCAGTAGGGTTTTGGTTTGCCTTCTTCTGAATCAACAGCATCAGTAAGGCCCCTTTCACATGGACATGTTTTTCAGGTGGTTTAGCGCTAAAAATAGCACTGCTATACCGCCTGAAAAAAATCGTGCCCTGTAGTCTTCAGGCTTTCACACTGGAGCGGTGCTCTAGCAGGACCGCTCCAAGAGGTTCTGCTAGCCGCATCTTTGGAGCGGTATAGGAGCGGGGTGTTTACAGCTCCTATACCGCTCCTTCCCATCGAAATCAATGGGAAACCGCAGTAATACCGCCGGCAATCTACAAAGGCGCATTGCCGGCGAGATTAACCCTTTTTCGGACGCTAGCGGAGTTAAAACTGCTCCGCTAGTGGCCGAATATCACGGTAAATACAACGGTTTAGCGGCGCTAAAAAACGTGCCGCTATGCCGCCACCGCACATCCACTGCCCCATGTGAAAGGGGCCTAATGGAATAGGATTAGGTAACAGATCATACCTGGACAAGCTGCCAACCTCTCAAGTCTTGGAGATGCTTTCCTGGGACTGGCTCTCCAGCTATACAGTATTGTATTCATAAGTGGAGTCATAAATGGATGTTTTCCTGAGGATGAAATGGCAGCTGCCAGTAGTATTTTGGTTTGCCTTCTAGGTCAACAGCATCAGTAATGGAAAACATTAGGTAACGGTAGCCAGATCATCCCTCGACAAGCTGCCAACCTCTCAAGTCTTGGAGATGCTTTCCTGGGACTGGTTCTCCAGCTATACATCATAGTATTCATATATGGAGTTATAAGTGGACATTTTCCTGAGGATGAAATGGCAGCTGCCAATAGGGTTTTGGTTTTTGCCTTCTTCTGGATCAACGGTATCAGTAATAGAATAGTATCCGGTTGAAGTTGATGGGCTTTGGTCCTTTTTCAAAACATTGTATTTTCTATCAAAAGTTTTGGTCACTGTGCTATAATCTACAAAACAAGCTGTTGAGCTTTTTATCTTGTAGGGTTACATTTTTTTTTTTTAGCCTGCATATTCAGAGTTTTCGTTGTAGTTTGTGTTTCGAAGTGATTACAAAATCCTGGATATAGTTAGGGTTGTTTAGCAGAATTGAGGTTAGATTTTTCCCTGGGGAATGCTATGGAGTGTTGTAATCTTCTAGCAACGAGTGTATTATAATTATAACAAAAAGATAAGTTTACAGTTCAATATCTAGATCTTTTTAGTTGAAGGCCACCAGCCAGTTTTAAACCACTTTTAATAACACAAATTTTTACATCCCTCCACCATATCACCCACCTCTCCATTAGGTATTCATTCCCGCCTTCTAGAATCATATAGCGCTTTTTAATGTTCTTCCAGGTCCAGCAAGCATTCGACCAATGAAAAACATTACAGCAATAGCAGGGCGGGACACGTACATACACTGCCGTGTGATTGGCTATCCATATTACTCCATAAAGTGGTACAAGAATTCTAACCTCATCCCATTCAACCACCGCCAAGTGGCATTTGAGAACAACGGAACGCTAAAGCTGACCGACGTACAAAAGGATGTAGATGAAGGGGAGTATATGTGTAATGTCCTTGTCCAACCGCAGTTGTCCACAAGCCAGAGTGTCTACGTTACAGTGAAAGGTGAGTTTAATTTATCTTAATAGGTCAAATGGTTCAGCAGAAAATGGAAAGTAAACAAATTTTTAAAAATGCTTGTCTTTTGGGGTCATAGATAGTCTGTATCGCAATCTAGATCAGAGGTCTCCAAACTGCAGCCCTGGGGCCAGATGCGGCCCTTTGATTGCCTTTATCTGGCCCTTGGGGCACCATTTCATCCACTGACACCAACAATGGGCCATGTGGAACACTATGAAAAGGGCACAATACCTTCAATTGATACTGATGGGCTATTATTCCCCCCACTGACACCAACGATGGGCCACTATTCCTCCCACTAACGCCAACAATGGGGCAGAATTTTGTCCATTGACACCAACAATGGGGTACTATTCCTTCCACTGACACCAAAGACAAGGCATGGTTTACTCCCACTGTACACCAGGACATTTTCTACTCTCAACAGCCCTAGTCTGACCCTCCTAAAGTCAAAACAGGCCCTTTGCTTAGAAAGTTTGGAGACCCCTGATCTAGATCATGATCAGCGCTGCTGAGTGTCCAAACAATGGGAATGAATACAACCCCGCTCAAAAGAACTTTTTCTAATCAAAAGCTGTACCACTCTCATTTAGAACATTTGCAGATGTCAAAATCTTTATTCAAAACACTATAAATTACCATTTTTGTAAGCCAAGGGAAACAAAAAACATTAACCTCATGAAAAAAAAAAATAAAAAAAAAAGAGTACACTTTGCTTCAAATACAAAACTGAAAACAAACATACCTGAGTTAACTGTATGCACATATGTCTGTGGGGCCTGTATCTGTGCTATAAAACCGCAGTGATGGAGGCACATTGAGTCACCGGGGCAAAAAGGACTGATTTGCATAGTTCCATGCTCCGTCTTACATGAGGAATAAATCCCTTGTTTTTCAGCTCTGTGATAGGTTGAGGATATGTAAATACCTTGTGTTTTTAAGAAGCCAATGCTGAACATTTGTGATAAGAAATGTTTTTGTTATAGGAGATTCGGCAAGCAATTACTCCCGGTCAGAGCAGAAACTGATTGCAGATGCTTAATTAAAAGATTTGCTCTGAAAGATGTAATCATAAACATATTTCTTCAGGGACCTCTGCTTAATGTACTGCTATCTATTTTTAAAAGGGTGATAACCAGTTGGGCAGATTCAGGCTGCCAAAACACGTACATGGCGTCACTGATCTCGAACTGGAGACATATCCCAGCACGCTACATGTCTGGACTGCTCAGAAACATAAAAGGCAGAACGTGCTTAAAGGACAAGTTCATCTTTAAGTAATAAGCCCACCTCCATGGCCCCCTTAAACTATTCTAAGCTGAACCTTCATCCAGGTGCTAACTTATTTCTTCCGTTGCCACAGCACATAAATGGTGTCACTGGTCTCTGACTCTTGAACTGCAGACCTAATCCAGCATACTACAAGTCTGGACTGTTTGGAAACATGCTTAAAGGGACAAGTTCATTTTTAAAGGGGTTGTAAAGGAAAAAAATGTTTTCCCCTAAATAGCTTCCTTTTCCTTAGTGCAGTCCTCCTTCACTTACCTCATCCTTCGATTTTGCTTTTAAATGTCCTTATTTCTTCTGAGAAATCCTCACTTCCTGTTCTTCTGTCTGTAACTACGCGCAGTAATGCAAGGCTTTCTCCCTGGTGTGGAGAAGGCCTCTTGAGGGGGGAGGGGGCAAGCAAGAGTGTCAGGACGCCCACTAACACACAGCTCCTTTCTCTATCTGCAAAGTAGAGAGCGTCCTGACCCTCCTGCTCGCCTCCTCCCCCCTCAAGAGGCTTTCTCCACACCAAGGAGAAAGCCTTGCATTACTGCGTGTAGTTACAGACAGAAGATCAGGAAGTGAGGATTTCTCAGAAGAAATAAGGACATTTAAAAGCAAAATGGAAGGATGAGGTAAGTGAAGGAGGACTGCACTAAGGCAAAGGAAGCTATTTAGGGAAAAAATGTTTTTCCTTTACAACCCCTTTAAGTAAAAAGCCTACCTCAATGGACCCTTAAAGCCTACCTCAATGGATCCTTAAAAAGCCTATCCTTAATGAATGCTTAAAAAGCCCACCTCAATGGATCCTTAAAAAGCCTACCTCAATGGATCCTTAAAAAGCCTACCTCAATGGATCCTTAAAAAGCCTACCTCAATGGACCCTTAAAAAGCCTACCTCAATGGAACCCCCACCCAAGTGCTTACTAATTGCATCCTTTGCCACAACATGTAAATGGTGTCACTGGTCTCTGACTCTTGAACTGCAGACCTATGCCAGCATGGTACAATTCTGGACTGTTCAGAAACCTTAAAGACCAGACGCACCTAAAGGACAAGTTCACCTTTAAGTAACAAACTCACCTCCATGGTCCCTTAAATTATCCTAAGCTGATCCCCCAGCCAGGTTCTTACCTATTTCTCCTATTGCTGGTGTCTTCCCACGTTGTTTACATACCATCTGACAAAATCTACTGCTATGCTGTCGGTGCCTGTGCAGTAACCCATAGACTTGATGGCATGTACCCTACTTTTGCAGAAATGTCCTATTCAAGTATATAGGATACTGCAAAGGCATGGGCAGCACTACACTTGTTTTTGTCGACCAGAATGTAAAAAAAATGCAGGAGGCTTCTAGGGGAGGCAGAAGCATCTAATGCCCTTCTGCTAATGCTAAATACCAGGCCGTACTGATAAGCAAAGTTCTGCCTCTTTGTCCTTATTCACAACTGAGGGCTTTGTAGCTCAAAGCTTCAATACTTTCAACAGGCCAAATCCCATGCTTTTAAATTGTCCCTGTTCATATTTGAGCATTCAGATGTCTGTAGCTCAAAGCCTGATGTGCCAAAAAGATACACAAAACTACTTTTGAAGTAAAATGGGAAGTTTCTGGCCACATTAATTTCAAAACGACAACACACAACAAAAATATATAACCGTCTATGGGCCCAAAAAATTGCAATCCTGCCCCAAAGAGGCTTCTGTACAGCACTTCACGCCTAAAAATGCACACAAAACGCACACAAAGGTGATTCATGGGCCAATAGGAATGTCTGGGGTGCAAATCAGAGCTTTATCTATTGGAAAGGCCCAGGATTTGGTCATAAGACCAGGACCTCCCTCCTTTTCTTTTCTTTTTTTTTTACTTGAATTATTAACCCAATGTTTAAGATTGACCAGTTACACCTTATTTTTACTCTAAACCTAAACCTAACACTTAAGCTGTTGAATTACAACACTATCCCTTACCCCCTAACCCTGAACCTAAGCCCCAAAACAAAATTATCCACTCTAGACCAGTATTTGTCTTCACTTTAACCATCCAGTTGCAAGACTGGTGCTTAGAACTCTTGAGTCTGCACCAAAAACTACCTGTGCTCCAATGACTTTGCCAAAAACAATAACCAAAAATATAAAGGTTTATGACTGCCAAATTTATACTTTTAAATATCCACTCTAAAGTAGTAAGGCAGGATTTCAATCACACTAAACCTTAATAAACAATATTAATCACATGAATGGTGAAATAACAATCGCATGATAGGTTTGTGCATAAAAAATGGGTAAAGTCTAAGGGCCAGATCCACGAAGAAGTTACGACCGCGTATCTATTGATACGCCGCGTAACTTCTAGTTTGCTCCGGCGTATCTTTGTTTTGTATCCACAAAACAAGATACGCCTGAAGCTGGGCTAGATCCGACTGGCGTACGTCTTAGTACGCCGTCGGATCTAAGGTGCATATTTCCGCTGGCCGCTAGGTGGCGCTTCTGTCGATTTCTGCGTCGAGTATGCAAAATAGCTAGATACGCCAATCCACAAACGTACGTCCGGCCGGCGCATTTTTTACGTTGTTTCCGTAAGGCTTTTTCCGGCGTAAAGTTACCCCTGCTATATGAGAAAAAACTTAATTTACATCGGGTCAAGACGTATTAACATAAAACACGCCCCCATCTCATCCTTTTGAATTGCGCGCCCTTACGCCGACACAGTTTCACTACGCTGCCGTAACTTATGGCGCAAATTCTTTGAATATACGGAAAATACGCTGTAAGTTACGGCGGCGTAGTGTATCTGAGATACGCTACGCCGGACGGAACAATGCGCCGCGCTACGTGGATCTGGCCTTAAATGTGAAATGTTGAAAATTATGAGAATCCATGTGTAGGAATCACAAACCACCTCATAGACAAGTGTGCCAGTTCCCTTACCAAATGGTAATTCTCTAAGAGAAATCATCCAAATGGGGGGGCCACCACTCAGGGTACCACTGACTCCACCGCCTCCTCGGTTCTTCACTGGTTATTCAAGGGCAGCACCTCAGAGACATAATGGGTAGGAGAAAGGACAAAGGACCATAGAGTAGTATGCTAAAGCCACTTCCTTCATTAAAAGCAGATATACTCACAAAGATTACAGAGCAACACAGGCAAAATGCACCACACCAGGGTTCAACAGGGGTATACAACATCATAGGCTACTGGCCTTGCCCTACGCGCGTTTCGTCTGATGCTTCAGAAGAGGGTCTATAGGCATCCGTTGCACCAGAGGAAAAAAAATGCACAAATATTTCTGTGATTATATTAGGATTTCAATCACCCAGATAGAGAGAGCCTGGTAGAGAGATTACCCACCTCCACCCTTCACTGGTCCTGTTGTGACTTTATTATTAATGCCGTTATTAATACAATCGCTTCTTTTTTTTCTGTTACAGGTATGTGTTCTTTGGACCAAACTGGAATCCTTACCACTTTTGTTTATGGTGGATCTGTTGACATGATCTCTTTCCTTATTTTTTTTTTTTGCAGTTCCGCCATTCATTCAGCCATTTGAGTCCCAAAGATTTTCCATTGGACAGAGAGTGTTCATCCCCTGTGTTGTGGTCTCTGGCGATCTTCCCATCACAATCACCTGGCAAAAGGACGGCAGGCCGATTCCGGCCAATCTCGGGGTGACCATCGACAACATTGATTTCACCAGCTCTCTGCGGATCTCAAATCTGTCTCTGATGCACAATGGAAATTATACCTGCATCGCTCGGAACGATGCTGCAGCTGTAGAACACCAAAGTCAGTTAATTGTTAGAGGTAAGTACAGGCACAAAACATCACAAAACGGAACTTGCACCTACTTGGCAAGGTCTGCCTGTTTAGTTCATCCCCCACCCCCCCCCCCCCTTGCAAAAATGATGCATTAAACTTCAGAACAAACTGTTGATAATAAGTTAGATAATTACCTTTCCCCTGACTTCTGCCCAGGTGAGGGTGATGTCATCCTCCTTCTGATGAGATCTGGGGAATGTAGAATGGCCCAAATCCTACAAGAGGACAAATCTGCACTGTGCTTGCAGCATCTTATCATGAGATTTGGGGAACTCTACAATTGTCAGGATCAGGGCCGGATTAACATAGGTGCTGATGGAGCTGCAGCTCCAGGCCCCTTTCTCAAGATAGGCCCATTTGCCCATAAAAATAAAAAAATCTGAAAAAATTAAAAAAAAGATCGACTTTGGGGGTTGTAGCTTGACGACCAGAGGTCACAGAAACACCACATTTGGGGGGTAGGCAGTTGAAGACCTGCCCAACAGCTGGTCAAAATATGGGACAGCTATCATTTATGGTTCCGGAGATACAGGCCTGCTTGCACAGCCTGTCAGAAGCTACATTCAGAGCGGCCAGTATAAATACAAGCTGACACTGCAGCAGACTGATAGGATCACAGTGCTTATAATAATTATTTGTATATTTCTCATGATAATTAAACCCCTTGCCACCCAGGCCAATTATGACACTTCTCTACTACATGTTAAAATCATCATTTGTTTTTTTGCTAGAAAATTACTCTATGGTGGTATTTGCACTTTTTATGTTGCACGGTATAGAGCTGCACGATTCTGGCTAAAATTAGAATTTCAATTTTTTTGCTTAGAAGATAGATCACGATTCTCTCACGATTCTTGCAGGGTGACATCATCTTTCACATTAAAACAAAAACAAAAACAAAATGGGCTAACTTCACTGTTTTGTTTTTATGGTTTTTATTATTCATTGAAATGGGCAAATGCCGTGTGACATAAAATATTGCAGCAATAGCCATTTTATTCCCTAGAGTCTCTGCTAAAATATATATAATGTTTGGCGGTTCCAAGTAATTTTCTAGTAAAAAAATATTGCTTTTTAACTTAAGAAACAAGTGTTGGACTTTAAGTGGTTACATTTCCTGCATTTACACACAGAAGTTTGATCTAAGAAGGAAGTTGGTTACAATGTTTCATGTTGTTACAAACTTGGGGGATTTGTTCTTTACACACAGAAGTGTATCCCTTTGATCTAAGAAGGAAGCAAACTCTGCATTGGAGATCGTCAGGGGGGTTGAATCGAAATCATGATTTTTTTTAACCATTAATTGTGCAGCTCTAGCACGGTATTTGCGCAGCAATTTTTCAAACTTGTTTTTTTGGAAATAAACTGTTTCATTCATTAAAAAAAAAAACACTAAAGTTAGCACGATTTTTTTTGGTATCCTAAGCGATGCTTTAAATTTTTTTAGGTTACATGTTTAGAGTTACAGAGGAGGTCTAGTACTAGAATTATTGTTCTCGCTCTAACAATCGTGGCGTATGTAACCTGTGTGTATCTGGCTCTGATACTAGCCAGTGCCTACCCAGCCACTGACTAGTATCTCTCCCCAGCCTGTCCCCACACACCCTCTCACCTGTGGATGGGGGAATCACTCCTGCAGTGGTGTTGTGTTCTGCCAGTGCGTACAATGATCAGTGTTGCTAACTATAGCTGGCAGTACTCATTTAATTTTGTGATTACTACTGTGATGTATAGAGGAACATAGGGGATCTCAGCTACTCTAAATACAGCACAAAGTGTCCCTGAAAATATTTTTTAAATGTTGGCAACTATGCACTTAGGCACTGCCCAAGGGCCCCCGCCCACCGGGTCAGTAGGGGGCCCCATGAGAGGCTTCTGGGATCCTGTGATATTAAAGCGATAGTAAACTTTTATGACATTACTACTTTTTAGAGGCCCTGGGGTAGGTTATGCCACAACGTACAAGTATTCACAGCATATTAGCACATTAGGGTACACTTAAATTTTCAGACTGAGCCCTCCAGTGCTGCGCTGTGATGAATCCGGCGGAGCCCGGGCGCTTCCATCTTCACACGGTCTTCCTTCTGGGTTCTGTACCTTTGGTCACTTGCCTTGGCCGGGCTGCGTTGATGTCATTCCCACGCATGTATTTATCATTTATAAAAGGCCCCACCAAAATCCTCAGCACCAGGCCCATGATGTTCTTAATCTGGCCCTGGTCAGGATCTCATTGGAAAATATGGTGGCATCACCCTCTGCATTATGGAAGCCGGGGAAAAGGTAAGTATATCATCTTACTTTTTCTCCAGGTGTTTTTTTTTTTTTTTATAATCAGGTTTTTATTACATTTTTGCAATACATAGAGAGAAAAAAAAGAGAAATGTGAAATATTGCAATATTGCATGTGAGGTATGTTTGCAAGTGAGGGATGATCAAAATACACTTTCCATACATATAAACAGCACACAGGCTGTCTAAGCATTCAAATTACAGATAAGAATGTTCATTGACATCAGAACATGAGAAAGGTAAGGACTATTATAACAGAAACATCGACAACCAGTGCAATAATAATTTTAAAACTCGTCAAATGCAATGTGACTCTGTTAAGAGAGGTAAAGCAGAACAAACTAATCTTAAAGACTAAGGCCGCGTACACACGATCTGTCCATCCAATGAGAATGGTCTGATGGACCGTTTTCATCGGTCCAAACCGATCGTGTGTGGGCCCCATCGGTTAGTTAACCTTTGGTTAAAAAAATAGGAACTTGCTTTCAAATTGAACCGATGGACGCCTAACTGATAGGTCAAAACCGATCGTTGGTATGCAAAAGCATCGGTTAAAAACCCGCGCATGCTCAGAATCAAGTCGACGCATGCTTGGAAGATTTAAACTTTTTTCAGCACATCGTTGTGTTTTACGTCACCGCGTTCTGACACGATCGTTTTTTTAACCGATGGTGTGTAGGCACATCAGACCATCAGACCATCAGTCAGCTTCATCGGTTAACCGATGACAACGGTCTCATCGGATGGACTGATCGTGCGTACGAGGTCTTAATCTTAAACTAAAAGTAAAGCCAGGTGAGTGGGCTCCTTAAATAATCATCAATACCGGTCCTCTGGACTACTACACAAAGGGTGGCACAATGAAAAATTAAGCATCAGATATCTGAGTGGCATAATATATCCAGCCCGCCCATATATTCCTAAGTTTGTTAAAGATTTTAACAAACAATACAAAAAACACCAATAGAAAAGGACATACAGAACATAGCTACATACAAATGATGGAACCAACAAGGATCTCCCTGTACAAATTATAATGAACATTCCTGACATGAAAAAGACATAAATTGCTCCATGAGATGTCAATGCATAACCATTTTTGTGTATGATATTCTAGTTATCTATAAACATGTCACCAATACCAAGAATTCGGGGCCTTCAGAAGTACTCGTAATCTGATTTCTGATTGTTCCGCAATTCATGTAATGAATGGGAATAGGAGCCGACCACCCAAGTCAGCTCACAACCCCATGGCCTCCGTTTGTTAGGATTTAGTTAAGGGGGTGACTAAAGAAGAAAGGAAAGGGTAGGGAACAAGGTGGGGGGGGGCGATGAGGTGTACACTTGGGATAATGTTACTTCTGGTAACAATATATGGTATATTAAATCCACAATGCCCATAGATTGCACCATCAAAAAGAATAATGAACAGTAGAACACAAGCCAAATGCTATCTTGTATCAGTTTTTTATCTTTCTTTTTTTTTTTGGTGCCCCGTGTGAGGAACTTGTATCAGTTCTTGATACAGCTGAGAGTATCGATATTCAAACCAGGCTTCCCATGTATCCTGATTTTTAACCACATGCACCCAATGTTTTATTTCCATTATCTCCCTTTCGTTTCCAATCAAGTAATGAAGAACAAACAGCCTGTTTCCAAAAGTGTGGAATGAGAGATTTTGCTGCTTCGAGCAAGTAGGGGGTAACACTTTTCTTATAGAATTTAATAGACGAGGGGGTATCGTGAAAGAGGGATTGTAAGGGGGTGCTGGCAATTGGTCCAAGGGTAATTTTTTTTAATCCACAGGTAATTTCCTCCCCAAAGGCCTTAATCTTATGCCGTGTACACACGATCGGATTTTCCATCGGAAAACCTTGGATGGTTTTTCAGACGGAATTCCGCTCAAGCTTGGCTTGCATACACACGGTCACACAAAAGTTCTTTGAACTTTCGACTGTCAAGAATGTGGTGACGTACAACACGAGCCGAGAAAATTAAGTTCAATGCTTCCGAGCCTGCGTCGAAATGTTTCCAAGCATGCGTCAGAATTTTGCGCGTCTAAATTGCTACAGACGATCAGATTTTCTGATAGGAATTTTTTCCGTCGGAAAATTTGAGAACCAGCTCTCAATCTTTTTTGGGCGGAAATTCCGACAGCAAAAGTCCGATGCAGCATACACACGGTCGGAAATTCAATTCAAAAGCTCACATCGGACTTTTGCTGTCGGAATTTCCGATCGTGTGTACGGGGCATTAGGGTAGTACCACCAAAGATGTAGGAACATGCCCCTCTGATTACAGACCTACCAACAATGAGAATCGGCAGCTGGAAATATCTGTGCCAAAAAGGATGGGGTTTTATACTATCTAGTGAGGAACTTCTAGGAAGACTCTTGAGTACGAGTGCTAATGGAAACTACATGTGTCAATTGAAGAAGTATCTGGGTTTGAGAGGGAGTGAATTCCAGACCCAGCTCTTTTTCCCAGTCTTTAATATAATATGGGGTAGATGCCAAGTTAAAGAGGGCGTAAACCCTGATGGGTTTTACTTCCTCTTTGTTCCCCTGCAAACCCTGCAAAGTAAAAGCATAATGGGCTAGTATGCATCGCACTGCCACTTACCTGCAAACAAAGCCTGCAGTGTCCCTACTGGTGGCTGCATCCATCTTCTGCCCTCTTCCTTTCCGGGGCCGCGGATTCTGGGTCTGTAACTAGCCGGAGCCACGTTCTGTCAGTCACGGCACATACGAGTGAAGAAACAGCACAGAGGTCCGTTTCATGGGCACAGTATACAGGAAATATCTCCTAAATGGCGCACGTTTAGGAGATATTTCCACTACCTATAGGTAAGCCTTATTATAGGCTTACCTATAGGTAAAACTTACAAATGTGGGTTTACAACCACTTTAATGTAGCTTTTTAGCACGGGGAGGGGCCAAACTAAATAAGTAGGGCCTTCATTTGAGTTCAAGGTCTGCCTTAAAGTGTATGTCCAACCAAAACGTATTTTTTTACTCTTGAATTCTAAAAGTTAAGCCCCCTGGTGACAGTGGTTTCACAGGAGAGGAAGTGAGTGTAAATCTCCAACATGGACTTTTTTCAATTTTTTTTTTTTTTTCCAGTAGAATTTTTTTTATTCTTATTTTTTACAGGTAGTTCTATAGTGCCATCAATTTATGCAGTGCTTTACACATACAGGGCCAGATTCACAAAGAGATACGACGGTGTATCTACAGATACACCATCGTATCTCTGACGTAAACTGGTCCTATCTATGCGCCTGATTCATAGAATCAGATACGCATAGATAGGGCTAGATCCGACAGTGTTACACTGTGTTACACTGTCGGATCTTTTTTTAAATTTAAAAATGGCGCCGGGGGCGTTCCCGCTGATTTACGATAAATAATATGTAAATCAGCGAGATACGCAAATTCACGAACGTACGCGGACCCGTCTTAGTGTTCTTACGTCGTTTCCGTAGCGGTTTTCCCGTCGTATACTTACCCCTTCTTTTATCAGGCGCAGCCAATGTTAAGTATAGCCGGCGTTCCCGCGTCGAATTTGAATTTTTCTACGTCGTTTGCGTACGCCGATTCACGAACACGCGCGTCGCAAGTCCCGCTCACGTCGCAACCACTGACGTCCTAGTGACGTCAGTGGGAGCAATGCACGCCGGGAAATTCCACGGACAACGCATGCGCATTTAAATCGGCGCGGGAACGCGCCTGATTTAAATATGACACTCCCCTAGCCGCGGAATTTGAATTCCGCTGGGGGATTTAGGATCCGCCGTCGCAAGTTTGGAGGTAAGTGGTTTGTGAATTAGCCACTTGCCTCCTAAACTTGCGGGAGAGGATCTTAATTCACGTAGATCGAGCGGATCTATAGATCCGCTGAGCTACGTGAATCTGGCCCACAGTATATATTGTAAACTCACACCAGTCCCTGCCTTCAAGTAGCTAACAATACAAGGTCCCTATTTCACACACTAAGGCCAATTTAGACAAGAGCCAATTACCCACCAGCATGTCTTTGGAATGTTAGAGGAAAACCAGAGTACCTGGAGGAAACCCACGCAGGCACAGGGAGAACATGCAAACTCTGTGCAGGTAGTGCAGTGGTTAGAATTTGGACCAATGACCCTAGTAGGGGGAAGGCTAGAGTCCCTGTCACTTCAACCAGTAGAAATTAAGATCAGTCAGATTGTGACAAGGTGCAATAGCTCTATTGAGGCTCAAGCAGGGGGCCCAGATTTGGGGATTTACAGGTATAAAGCCAAATGAACAGTCCAAAAACTTTCAACATTGGTTCACAAACCTAAATACAGAACACCTGATGCATTTTGGGTGCTCAAAGACCTCCTACCTTTTCCAAGGCTTACATCGTAATGGGTAATTATGAGGACTCACGACTGGTGCACATCACCAGGAACTAATTATTTACTGTGTAGGGATTGTGTATAGTCAGACTTTTGCTGATCCACGGATTCTGACTACACCCTATGATCTCCATACAGCAAATAATTAGTTTCAGGGGATTTGTTCCATCCTTGAGTCCTCTTAATTATCCATTATATTTTAAAGCCCTAAAAAGGGGGAGGACTTTAACCACGATACACATTGTATGTAATCTATATTGTTCTTTGTGAACCAATATTAATATTAAATGTTTGTGGACTCTCACTGTTCGTTTGGCACTCTGGACTTCGTACATGTGATTTTTTTTTATACATCACTGTGTGTCCTTTCATATTTTCCTTAAAGCGGAGCTCCACCCTAAAGTGGAACTCACGCTGATCGGAACCCTCCCCCCCTCTGGTGTCACATTTGACACCTTTCAGGGGGGAGGGGGGTGCAGATACCTGTCTAAAGACAGGTATTTGCACCCACTTCCGGCCACACAGTCTCGGGCAGACTGCGGGCAGAACGTCACCTCCCGTCCTCCCCCCGTTGTGCTCTGGGAACACTCGGCAAAAGCATCGGTTCAAAACCCGCGCATGCTCAGAATCCAGTCGACGCATGCTTGGAAGCATTGAACTTAATTTTTCTCTGCACGTCGTTGTGTTTTACGTCACCGCGTCGGACTCGATCGTTTTTTTAACTGATGGTGTGTAGGCACAACAGACCATCAGTCTGCTTCATCGGTTAACCGATGTAAACGGTCCTTCGGACCGTTCTCATCGGAGGGACCGACCGCGTGTATGCGGCCTAACAGGCCAAGCATTGGCGTTTCACCCAAACTACTTCTGTCACCACCCTAAGCATTTGTAATATTTTATTGACAATGTTGCTTGAAGTTATGTATAATTGGACAATGTATAATTATCCAGGAAGGAGGCGCCCTCTAGTGGATTTTCATTACCAGTACATGGAGAACTTGCTTTTACCGGTGACACCAGTCAGGCCTCGTACACACGACCGTTTTCCTCGACAGAATCCATCAAGAAACTTGGTGGCAGAGCTTTTTTGCCGAGGAAAACGGTCGTGTGTATGTCTTTCGTAGAGAAAACTGTCGTGAATCTCGACGAGAAAAAAAGAGAACAAGTTCTCTTTTTCCTCGTCGGGAGTCTCAATTTCCTCGTCGTGTTTCTCATCGGGCTGGTTTACGACGAGAAACGCATTCGTGTGTATTAGGGATGTCCCGATACCACTTTTTTAGGACCGAGTACAAGTACCGATACTTTTTTTCATGTACTCGCCGATACCGAATACCGATACTTTTTTAAAAATGTATCCATTGGTCCCCAAATGCAGCTGTATGTCCCCAAATGCACAGCACCTGCAGGGCACTAAATAGGAAAGCTGCTGGGCCTGCATTCCCCAGCGAATGACAGCTTAGTCAGGCTCTGGTCTTACAGGGCATGAACGATTCTGACTGACACTGCATCTGCTGTGAAAATCATTTGCCCAATGAACCCTGATGGATGAGTTATTATGGCACACTGATTAACTGCAAGAAAATAGCTGCCCCCCCTTTTGTTTTATGGGTGGTAATTTTAAGTTTTTGCTTTGGGGGTTTCCCAAAGCACAGCTTGTCCCTGGCTATCCGTTTTTGGAGCTGCTGATTGCAGCACACTGCTGCATTGTTTGAAAGAAAAATAAAAGTGAAAACAAAAGTGGAAGAATGGTGTGCAATGTAAACATATTATATCACTCACACACATTGTCCTGTTCCCATAGATAAAGTTAGGTCTATTATATTTATATATGATTAAAGCTGACCTGCTGCTGGTCACTGCTGTAGCCTCTGCGTCTAATTCATCAGCGCTCGGGGGAACATACATACCAGCTTTCATTTGAATAGCTGTGTGTTCCCCGCCGCGCGTTATAAATAGCCCCTCCCCCTTGTCCAGGCACTTCGACAGACAGATCACCTGTCCAATCCTGGGACGGGGGGTTATCTGTCTATCAAAGTCCCTGGACAAGGGGGAGGGGCTATTTATGACGACGTGCGAGGTGGAACACACAGCTATTCAAATGAAAGCTGGTATGTATGTTCCCCCGAGCGCTGATGAACTAGACGGCGGCAGCAGCAGCAGAAGCAGCTCTCCTCCATTAGTGGTATGTAGTAGCCTGTTTTACATACCGGAGGACTGCTCTGCTCTCCGCCTCCTCAGTCCGCTCTCCGCCTACTCGCCGCCCCCTCTCCGCCCACTCAGTCCGCTCTCCGCCTGCTAGCCGCCGCTCTCCGGCCCTTTCAGTCTGCCCTCTGCCTGATAGCCACCCCCTCTCAGCCCGCTCTCCGCCCCTTTCAGTCAGCCCTCCGCCTGCTAGCCGGGTGAAAAAAAAAAAGTATCGGATCTGGCATCGGGAGCATTTGCGCGAGTACAAGTACTCGCGCAAATGCTCAGTATCGGTCCCGATACCGATACTAGTATCGGTATCGGGACAACCCTAGTGTGTATGCTTAGAAACCCACGCATTCTAAGAATAAAGTATGAGACGAGAGCGCACCTTCAGTAAACGTAGCGTTCGTAATAAAGATAACACATTCGTCACGCTGTAAAAGACTGAAAGCGCGAATCGTCTCTCACCAAACTTTTACTTAACACGCAGTAACATGAGATTAGCAAAAGCAGCCCCAAGGGTGGCGCCAGTGGAATCAAACTTCCCCTTTATAGTGCCGTCGTACGTGTTGTATGTCACCGCGTTTGAGAACGACGAGATTTTGTCTTGACAGTGTGTACGCAAAGAAAGCTTGACAAGATTCTCGACAAGCCTGACAAGGAACTCCTCGAGGAAAACAACGTTTCTTTTACGACAAGATTCTCGGTCGTGTGTACGAGGCCTAAGACTTGGGCTACATGGAAGATTTGTGGTCACGCAACTAACATTTCTAAAATGGATCTCTTTGTTTCAATCACATTTAAATTTAATGTGAGCTGCCGCACAAGTGAGTGTACCATTGTGTGATTAGTACCCACGTTCGCACAATGACATAAATCGTATAGCAGAAACTATTAGCAGTGATCTTCTTTCGTCTCCTCCATAGACTTGAATGTGAACAGAGGATAGTGCTTAATTAAGAGGTCGGCTGTTGATGGATAATTCCCATTCCATGGGTGCCAATTGTCCTGAATTTGTGGGTACTGTCCCGGAAAACCTAATCCTCCAACCCTCCATTGCTGCAACCCAAACCATGTCCAGGGATCACAGCATCAACCTTATCTATTGTTAGAATATGGGTGGCAAGTGGGCAGTACATTGAGGTGAATCCCCGTCTCTTGATGATTGCCCAACAGTCTCCTGCAATGAAGAATGATTCTCTGAGATATGAAGAGGAACTTTAGTTCCCTTGATTTTCGGCCCTGCCCTCCACACCCCCTCCCCCATCTCTGAGGGGTTTTAAACATATGGTGAGTTTTCGAATTTCCATACTGGGCACAACATTATACTGGGCACAACAGCACAACATCACATGTGGACCTTACCTAGGGCAGTCTGTATACCAAGGGGATTAATGAAATCCGGGGACATATTTTTTTTTTTTTATTGGCAAATGGTAAACTATTTTATACACATATTTATTTTCCTCAAATTATATATGAAATTTGCACCCCCCGCCAGACTTTTAGCACTCCCTGAGTCCCTTCCACTAGTAAAGTAGTACTGACCAACTTGATTCCTACACTGACCTACCTGACTACTACACTGATCTACCTGATTCCTACACTGGCCACTACACTGAACTACCTGATTCCTACACTGACCACTAAACTGACCTACTTGATTCTTACACTGACCACTAAACTGACCTACCTGATTCTTACACTGACCACTACACTAACCTACCTGATTCCTACACTGACCTTCCTGATCACTACACTAACCTACCTTATCTCTACACTAACTTTCCTGATTCCTACACTGACCACTACCCTAACCTACCTTATCCAGGTGACTTCACGCTCCTATTTGAAAGGAGAGCCAGGGCCAGGTGTCCGTCCGAACACCGGGAACTGCGAGCAGCAGGGGGTGGGGTGCTCAAATGACCTCACACCCCTACTCGCAAGGAGAGACTGGACTCGGTAACTGCGAGCAGCAGGGGGCGGGGCGCACGTGACGTCACGCCCCTAGTAGCGGCCCGTGAGTGTAAATCTTCCCTGTGGTGAGGAGCAGGGGGCGGCGCATTCACGCATGCAGCGTCACAGGTTGCTAGGGAAACCCGTGGTCCCAGCAAACCAACGCTTGCTAATGCATGACACCACCGCCCGATCCCCACCCACCCCGTTTGTAAAAAAGAAAGTGATATCGGCGTATAACACGCACCCACGATTTCCCCCTGATTTTAAGGGGAAAAAAGTGCGTGTTATACGCCGATAAATACGGTACATCTATATAGATCAGACCAAAATGAAGGACAAATGGGAAGGAATGAGGGACAGAGGGACATTGCTCCAAATCAGGGACAGTTGGGATCTATGGCTACCAGGTCAGCAATGGCAGAATAAATACATCCAAGGCTTTTTTTCTCAGAGTATAGGTGCAGCAACTCAATCATGCCCCGTGCACAAACAATTCACTTTTCCCTGTCCTGTGCTCAGTGGGAGCAACTAATGGAATCAGATCTTTGGGAGCTGCTGGGAGGCAAGCTGTCACTTGTAAACACAGAAGCCGGACCAGCTGATACAGCTGTGATTATAGGTCTCCCTTAAGGCTCGGTTCATGCTGGTGCAATGCGGGAACCACTGCGATACCTCTACAGGTTCCCACAATGCATCTGAATCGTAGGCAGTTCACATGACACTCCCAAATCGGTTTGCAGAATGCAGTGAGAAACTGTGGAATCGGATCACATGAGTCTAAACATCCATGCAATCCGATTCCAGTGCCGACCAAAAAAAGGGCCCTGCACCATTTTGGTGCGAATGTGATGCGATTTCAGCAATGCAAACTGGCTGAATTTGCATTGCACAGACATGTGCACATCAATGCGGTGCAAATCACTTGCTGTGTCCGGCATTGTATAAGTGGTAACCCAGCCTAAAGCTCTTCTTTAGTAGTTGCCAGCTGTCCAGCCTCTCAGTGACAGCTGGAGACAAGTTATGCAGTGCCAGAAAAGAAGAAAAGGGAAGGGTGATGGTAAGGTTTGTATGGTCACCTTGTGACTGTTAGTAAATTAAGCTGTGTTTTCTATAAATCATGCGCTCTCAAAAATCCATTATCATTTTTTTTAATTTCCTTTGCACATAGTTAGGTATACAAAGTAAACAAAGCTTTATTTACCAATACTTCATTTGCAAATTTACATACAGTTTGCAAGGTGAGCATGTGCTTTATTGGGTGAACTGTCACATTTAGTAAATCAGCCCCATTGCATTTCTGCAGTAAGGCAGACCTACTACATTACATTTTGTATTGGGATTTATAAAAAAATTGATTTGTTAAAATGATAAGAGATGAACAAGCTTTCTATTTATGAGGCTCAGTTTTTAGGTTAGTCGGTTATTTTTCTGGTGGTGTGTGCTTTGCAGCAGCAGATCTCTTTTAGTCTTTCATTCCCACTGATAAAATGTGACAGTTGCTGCAGAGAATGATCTTCCAGCAGTTTGGAGATTCATTTTGACAGTTTTCTCTTTTTTATCTGTTGTCAGTGATTGCTTTTATACCTAGACTGCTGCAACGTTGTTGTTTTTTACATTGCGTATCCCTCCAATATACATCAAAGGGTGTTCATCAAATATTCCCAAAACTGGCCTGTCTGTGGCCAGTGTATGTCTGAAAATGAAGGCAAACCTTTCACCGGTAACATTTCCAAAAAATAAAGGCACTATATACAGTACACAGTGGGCCAGATTCAGAAAGAGATACGACGGCGTATCTCCTGATACGATACGCCGTCGTATCTCTGAGTTCCGTTCGTCGTATCTATGCGACTGATTCATAGAATCAGTTACGCATAGATCTCCCTAAGATCCGCCAGGTGTAAGTGACATACACCGTCGGATCTTAGGCTGCAATCTTACGCTGGCCGCTAGGTGGCGCTTCCGTTTGTATATGCGACGAATATGCAAATGAGGAGTTACACCGATTCAGAAACGAACGACCGCCCGGCGCTTTTTTTTTTACATCGTTTGCGTTCGGCTTTTACCAGCGTATAGTTACCCCTGCTATATGCGGCGTATCCTATGTTAAGTATGGCCGTCGTTCCCGGGTTGAATTTTGAATTTTTTACGTCGTTTGCGTAAGTCGGTCGCGAATACGGATGGGCGTAATTTGCGTTCACGTCGAAAACAATGACATCCTAGCGACGTCATTTGGATCAATGCACGCTGGGAAATTTAGCAGACGGCGCATGCACAGTTCGCGCAATTTAAATTCTACACGCCCCCTAGCCGCAGAATTTGAATTCCGCCGGGGGATTTACGATACGCCGCCGCAAATTTAGAGGCCTAAAAAACTTGCGCCGGCGGATCGTAAATCAGATAGGTTACATGGATCTAAAGATCCGCTAACCTATCTGAATCTAGCCCAGTGTGTGTGTGTATTTTATATATATATATATATATATATATATATATATATATATATATATATATATATATAAAATATCTTTTTTATTCTTCTTCTTATAATACAAGATTTTTTTTAGCACCAACAGCTCTTTCCAAAATCAAGGTAGACACTACAGTGACAATACAATTTAAAACAAGAGGATTAGAACAGCCCTGCTCATGAGAGCTTACAATCTAAAGAACAAATAAAAAGGGGTACATATAAAGGAAGAAAAGGTCTAATATGAGGAAAGAGACAGTTAGGAGCTGAGACAATGCAGATTATAGCGGCACCATACATTGAAAGAACATTTCAGGTGGTGGCCAAAGTTTGACGCATGAAGGCTTTTTCTTTTCACCAATCTCTAGCTCCCTCCAGTGGTTTGATTTTATATAGTAGTATGTAGTAACTTCAGTTCTCATTCTCGTGCCCTCTGCCTGAAAGTAAACGTTCAGGGATTTTGTACGCCATTTACTTTAGACTAAAAAAATTAAAATGAAATAAAATTTAAAAACAGTTTTTATTTTTAAGCCATGTAAATAAAAAGTATATAAATAAGATGTTGCATCCTCTTTGTAACTTTTTTGTCCACATAGGTATCTATCCTTTTACAGCCTGTTTAATAAACAAAAAAATAAACCTTTTTGGGAGCTAAAATCTTTTGAATTATAATTGATCTCCTGGGCATCAATAGTGCCCCAAATCTCACCCTGGCACTCCGAAATAAATGCCCCACCAATTTATAGCTAGATTCACGAAGGGTTACGCCGGCGTATCAGCAGATACGCCGTTGTAACTCTGAATCTACGCCGTCGTAAATTTAAGCGTATTCTGGAAACCAGATGCGCTTAAATTAGGCTAAGATACGAGCGGCGTAAGTCTCCTACGCCGTCGTATCTTAGGGTGCATATTTACGCTGCCCGCTAGGTGGCGCTTCCTTTGAGTTTGACGTAGAATATGCAAATGACTAGATACGCCGATTCATGAACGTACGTGCGCTCGTCGCAGTAAAGATACGCCGTTTCCGTAAGAGGTACGCCGGCGTAAAGATAAAGCTGCCCCCTAGGTGGCCTAGCCAATGTTAAGTATGGCCGTCGTTCCTGAGTCGAAATTTGAAAATTTTGCGTCGTTTGCGTAAGTCGTCTGTGAATGGGGCTGGACGTAATTTACGTTCACGTCAAAACCAATACGTCCTTGCGGCATACTTTGGAGCAATGCACACTGGGATATGTACACGGACGGAGCATGCGCCGTTTGTAAAAAACGTCAATCACGTCGGGTCACCAATCATTTACATAAAACACGCCCCCCTCATCCTCATTTGAATTAGGCGCGCTTACGCCGGCCCCATTTACGCTACGCCGCCGTAACTTAGGAGGCAAGTGCTTTGTGAATACAGCACTTGCCTCTCTGACTTACAGCGGCGTAGCGTAAATACGATACGCTACGCCGCCTGAAAGATGCGCCGCCCTACCTGAATCTAGCTATTAGTCTCCAATTGCAAGTGCTCCCAGCATGCTGGTTCCAGGTCACTGGCTCAGAAAGCACTGAAGCCAGATGGTTAGGATAACAGCCAGGCAACTAGCATTGTTGACAGTGACAGCCCAATCATTGTACTTGTGACAGGATTTTGCTAAAGCTGAACTACAGGTGAAAATAAGAGCCTAACTGCAGGGAAAAAAATCATTCCCTTCCTAACAGTCGATTCCCCTGAGGAAGGAGACCCAATGTGGCTAGCTGCATGGCACAGGAGAGGAGTGAGCACTCATGAGGTCCACGCTAGGTGCTCGGTGGAACCCCATTTTGTCACTAGGAGTGAGGTGGCAGAGGTACACTAGACTGATGGATAGGGAGGGCATGGGTTCAGCAGTGTCCCTTCTAAATGCAACGTATGAGAAATGTTGCGGGTTCCAGAACTGTGGCTTATATTTATGATAACAGAATTATGCACATTATGTATCTCTGTATCTTTTTGAAACGCGTTGGCCATTCTGGGGTTTTTTATTGCTCTCACTCTGACATTCGTGAGTAAGCTCTGT
This sequence comes from Rana temporaria, assembly GCF_905171775.1. NCBI lineage: Eukaryota > Metazoa > Chordata > Amphibia > Anura > Ranidae > Rana > Rana temporaria. Next base: position 512,794,235 of record NC_053490.1, read on the forward strand.
TGGGCGGAGTGAAACATGTGGGGGCTTGGCCTTTTAGGGGTCCAGGCTGAGACTGCCATTCACTATCACACAGCAGGCTTTCACTTGATGTGCAGCTTCCGGGACACCTATCACTCTCTATCATTGCCTGAAGCATAGACAAGCTCCCTTCCCGGGCAGCACTCACATCGGTGGGCACAGGACTTCATTCCCACTTCAATTCAGTCTCACACACATATCTAGTTTGTACTGACATTTGCAGTGTTATGTCACGTGTAGTCCAACCATGATATACATAAGCATGTGCACCCTGGGCTTGCGCTTGCATTTGCGCATGTGTGGCAAGGGGGGTTATGGCAAATGAATTTTTTTTTTTTTGTAATAGTATTTTTTAATACTTTTTTTCTTGTATTTATTTTTACTTGATTGCTATCACAAAGGGTTTATAAACCCCCATGTGATAGCATTGGGCAGGTGACAGGTACTCTTTATGGAGACATTAGGGGTCTCCCCTGCCCTTCACACCATCTAATCAAGCACAGATCTGCTTGATTAGATGTTTCCCCTGGCTGTGCCGGTGTTCTATCGAATAGTGCCCTTCGTCAAAAAAGTGCCCGCGCATGCGCAGAATGGAAGGGCACTCAAGTTGATTTCCCGATTAACTGGCGTGATGTCACCATAGCTCATGTGCTCATCGTAGGAAGCTTTTTTTATGGGAGATACCATTTCACAGGCACAATTTAAAGCAATACAAAGAGCAGAGGGACACCGTAGTTGTCAGATTGTGCCTCGCTGTTGCAGGGCGGGGTTTTGTCTGAACTGGACCTTCAGCATACTTTGATGACAAATGCGAACATATGACAAATACGGTGTCCCTCCACTGCTGGCACAGCATTCAATTGTGGCCTTCAAATGGTATCTCTGGGGGGGGGGGGGGCATTGTTTGTTTGTTTGCCACCGCCCCCACCAGCCACCACTGCTAATGACACTGGCTGAGAAGGGGTTAAATGTCTAGGATGATTATGGGGGTTAAATGTGTGCCTAGCCAGTGTTTGTGTACAGTATATGGTGCTTGTACTAGGGGAAGTAATTGATTTCATTGAGGTAAATCCATTACTTCCCTGCTGACAGGACAGAGCTCTGCCTTGTTTACAATAGATTACCGCCGTCACCCACCGATTGTCCAGAACACACACAGGACAGGGCTCTGCCATTGTAAACAAGGCAGAGCGCTGTCCTGTCTGTGAGAAAGTAATGGATCAGCATCTGCTGTGTAAAATCACAGCAGAGCCAGGTAGTGGGCGACACGGGCACGTGCCCCCCACTAGGGTGACCACGTGTCCCGGATTGCCCGGGACAGTCCTGCATTTTGCAAGTCTGTCCCGGGCACATTCATTCCAGGACAATACAGTGTCCCAGAATGAAACTGACACAGCCACCCCCCCCCCCCCCCGGGCCAATCTGATTCGTTACAGCACAAGTTGATTTTTGGGAAGAGAGGGTGTCCCTGAATGGTAGTTTGGAAATGTGGTCACCCTACCCCCCACCCACAAGTGCCAGATTATGTACTAGGTACGTTATCTGGTGCAGTAAAGCTGCTTTGCTGCAGTATATCTATTATATGGTCGGCAAGCGGTTAATGAAAGCTACACAGTTTGGGCCAGATTCAGGTACATTGGCGTATCTTTGTGCCGGCGTAGCGCATCTCATATGCGCTACGCCGACATAACATTGAGAGGCAAGCTGAGTATTCACAAAGCACTTGCTCCCATATTTACGCCAGCGTAACAAAAATAGGCCGGCGTAAGCCCGCCTAATTCAAAATAGTCAGGTAGTGGGCGTGTTGTATTAAAATGAATCGTGACCCCATGTAAATGCATGGCCGTACGAACGGCGCATGCGCACGCATGCTCAGAATCACGTCGCAAGTACTCCCTAAGATACGACGGCTCAATGCGTACAACGTGAACGTAACTTACGCCCAGCCCCATTCACGTACGACTTAAACGTAAAATACGACGGCTGTTCTGACGTTTCCGACGTCAATACCTTAACATGACTTACCCCTGCTTTATGAGGGGTAAACTTACGCCGGACGTGCGCTTAAGGTAAACGGCGTAGATTACTGCGACGGGCGTAAGTACGTTCGTGAATCGGCGTATCTTGCTCATTTACATATTCGACGTGTAAATCAATGGAAGCGACCCTAGCGGCCAGCATGAATATGCACCCAAGATACGTCGGTCGTAGGAAGTAAAAATTCAGGCGTATCTTGTACTGTGAATTAGGCGCATAGATACGACGGCGCATCCTAGAACTTACGCGGCGTATCAACAGATACGTCGGCGTAAGTGCTTTCTGAATCTGGGCCTTTGTGTTTATCTACAGGCACCCCTTACCTGCATAGGCAGTTTTGGTAAAATTGAACTTACCCTTTAATGAATATGTCACATTATTTATGTTTTTCACATGTGCCCGGAGTTCAGCTTTAAGCTAATCAATAAAGTGCTCTGATTGGTTGCTTTGAGCGGCAGCACTGTCTCACAAACCAATCCCAAGGTGCGAATGGTAGCAAAAATCTTTGCAGTATACGTCTGTTCATAATAAAATTATCCAAAAGAGAAAAAGATTGACTTGTTTCTGGAGCCATTACTTCTCTTTTCTCCGTCTCCCAAGCTGCGGAAAGCTTTATATATGGTAATATGTCTTGACTCTGTTTTCTTCCTGAAGGTATGTGGAGGTCACTGCTAAGCCCAGAGGAACGGAAGCCATGATGGAAATGAGAGTGGTTGCCTAGGAACCACCAACCTTCCATGGCATGTTTCTATTGCAGCAGCCTCACCCTGATGGCTGGAGATTGAGGAGCTGCATTATTCACCTCACGTCTAGCTGACATTTTTTATTTATTTTTTGTTATAGAAAAAAAATGCCAGCTATGCCTGAGAAATGGCTAGCACATAGCTTTAAAGGGTTAGTTCATCTTTACCAAAACACTGCCTATGCAGATAAGGGGCATCTGTAGAGAAAAACAAACTGTGCAGCTCTGACTAAAGTTGAATAATGCCCTTTCTACAGGTGTAGGCCATTTATATACCGTATGAAGTCTGACTGAAATACTATCAGGACGTTGCTAAGTGAGGCCTAGTCATCCCTGCTCACCTCCACCATCACAGGAGTGAGCTCTAAAACACTGAGTCAAGAGCTGGTGCATACGGGGAGAGAGAGAGAGCATGTGTGGGGGTTTAATTTAGAGAAAAAGCTCCCTCCTGTGATGATGGAGGTGATTATGAATGACTAGGCCTCACTTAGCAACGTCCTAGACCTAGAGAGTACCCCAATCGGGCTTCAGGTGATACATAAATGGCCTACATCTATAGCAAGGGCATTATTTAACTTTATTCAAAGCTGCAGTTTGTTTTTCTGTACAGTTGCCCCTTATCAGCATAAGAAGCATTTTGGTAAAGGTGAACTACCCCTTTAACCACTTCCTTACTGGGCACTTAAACCCCCCTCCTGCCCAGGCGAATTTTCAGCTTTCAGCGCTGATGCACTTTGAATGACAATGGCGCGGTCATACAACGCTGTACCCAAATAAACATTTTATAATTTTTTTCACAGAAATAGAACTTTCTTTTGGTTGGGTTTTTATTTCTTGCTAAACAAACAAAAAAACATGGAAAATTTTGAAAAAATAAATGGTTCATAGTTTGTTTGCAAACCGGTAATTTTTCTCCTTCATTGATATGAGCTGATGAGGCGCCACTGGTGAGCACTGATAGGCTGCATTGGTGGACACTGATAGGCACAGATAAGGCGGCACTGGTGGGGACAGATAAGGTGGCACTGATGGCCACTGATGGGGGGCACTGATGGCACTAATTTGGTGGCATTCATGGGCACTGGAAGGTGACACTAATGGGCACTGGTAGGTGACACCGATGAGCACTGGCAGTTGACACTGACGGCCAGCACTGATAGGTGGCTCTGTGGGCACCGATGAGTGGCAATGTGGGCACTGATAGGTGGCGCTGGTGGTCACTGGTAGGCAGCACTGTTATTCACTGGCAGGTGGCACAGATGAGCAGGCGGCTGCTCTCCTTCATCGGGATCGATTTCCCTCTGACAGCCGCTGTTGATCGGCTATTTTTTTTCTCCCGACGCTATCAGTGTGAGGAGAAAAAATAGCCGATTACCATCTCTACTTACATGACATGATCAACTGTCATTGACTGACAGCTGATCACGTGGTAAGGGTCGGCAGTCTCATTGACTCGCTGATCACAGAGTGCGCCACGCGTGCCCTGCAGAGGGCACGCAGGCCGCTCAAGAACAGGAGGACATCCATGGACGCCCTCCTGGCAAAATAGGACTGAGCTGTAGCCGTCTTTCTGAGTAGTAGTTAAAGGGTTCCTCCTGGCATTTTAGCACACCCTGGTCTTTGTCTTTGAATGCAGAGTGCCCTAAACGATGGTACAGCATTCAGTCCTGTCCAGGCACAGCCTGCCATGGACATTGACATGATGTCTGCAGCGGGGCAGGATGCTGTACCTGTCCCTCCTTAGGTGCACTAAAATGTTGGGAGGAAAGCACTGCAGATAGTTGTCCCCGTGTGCAGAGGACTTGTGTACATCTTGGCATAAACATACACTATATTACCGAAAGTATTGGGACACCTGTCTTTACACGCACATGAACTTTAACGTCCGTAGGGTTCAATATTGAGTTGGTCCACCCTTTGCAGCTAAAACAGCTTCAACTCTTCTGGGAAGGCTGTCCACAAGGTTCTTCTCTTAAAGTGGAGTTCCACCCATAAATATAACATTACATCAGCAGTTTAAAAAAAATGTCATTAGTCCTTTAAGAATTTTTTTTTTTTTTTAGATGCCTTCAAAGTGTTGTTGCTAGGCAGAATAGTTAATCTTCCCTCTTCCTGCACCTAGGTGCTTAAGCTTCCTAACCTACACCGCACAGACTCCTGGGAATGTAGTGGGTTTAACTTTCCAGGAGTCTGTGCACTCCCCAGTCTCGAAGAATCATGTGACGTGGACAGCACAGGTGCTGAAACCTGATCTGAAACCTATTACACTGCTTGTGCAGCACTGAGCATGTGCGAGATCTGCAAGGCTGAAATCCAGGAAGTCATACAGTCTGGCTTCATGATGCCCACACTTAAGATGGCCCCAGTCAATTTATATTTTATAAAGTGTCTAAATGCTGTAACAACCTAACAAAACGGACCTTAGTTTACAGACTAACTTTACTAGAATACATTAAGCTTGTGTATTACAGGGGTATTTATATTTAAAAAGTGAAATTGTGGCCGGAACTCCGCTTTAAAGGGTTAGTTCACCTTACCAAAAAACTGCTTATGCAGATAAGGGGCATCTAGATAAAAAAAAAAAAAAATACTGTGCAACTAAAGTTGAATAATTATGTTTCTCACGAAGCCTGACCTGAAAACTGCCAGGACGTTGCTAGGATGTTGCTAAGCAAGGCCCAGCTAATATTGTTCACCTTCACCATCACAGGAGTGAATGCTCCGACTCTGAGCAATAACTGGGCTTTGCTTAACAGTGTCCTAGGAGTTTTCAGGTCAGGCTTCAGGAGGAACAAAAATTATCTACACCTATAGAAAATGCATTATTCAATTTTGGTTAGAGCTGCATAGCTTGCTTTCATATAAAGACGTCCCTTATGTATAGGCAGTTTTTTGGTAAAGGTGAACTAATCCTTTAAAACTACATCTTCCTAAGCAGATTGCATGCTTGATGCAGAACTTCGTTCCAGGGTTCGGTTTCCACTAGTGATGCTACCTGCTATCTTCTTTTTCTTGAATGGGTTTAAATCGTACATACATTTCCATGGGCGTCCGCTGAAATTTTTTCAGAGAGGGGCGCTTCGGCAGCGGCGATACACAGTCGCATTTAACCCTTTCTTCAAACGCTAGCGGGGGTTAAAAGCACCGAATAGCGCAGCTAAAACAATGGTAAAGCGCCACTTTACCGATAACGCGGCCAGCTGGCAGTGTGAAATAGCTCTTGAGATAATTCAGCTTCACTCCATGCCCATTAAATATAGCCTAGAGAATGTACAGAACCCCCTTCAGCACAGATGGACCCCACCTTCAGCACAGACCCCTCCATTCAGCACAGATGGACCCCCCTTCAGCACAGACCTCTCCATTCAGCACAGACCCCCCTTCAGCACAGATGGACCCCCTTTAAGCACAGACCCCCCTTCAGCACATTCCCCAGTTCAGTACAGACCCCCCCTTCAGCATAGATGGACCCCCCATTCAGCACAAACCCCCCCTCCCCCATCCCATTCAGTACCTCAGATCAGCCATCAGCGCAGCACAGGCACAGCAGGTTCCCTCCCCCTGTGTACACATAAACACAGGAGGGGGGGCGGCTTCACTCTGCTCGCTGTGCCTGTGTGACATCCAACCCAGGACCACTCAGACAGCCCGTGGCCGCAAAACTCTTCAACACCTTCTCGATTTTACAGGGGGGTCAATTGTCCCCCCTTACCCAATGGAGCGGACACCCATGTACAATTCTGCAGAATGTGCTAGTGAAGTGTTTTTTTTTTTTTCTCAACTGCAGAGCTGCACATGATCATATAGCGTTGGATCACATGATAGTCATATGATGGCGGCTTTGGAAAGCATCATAGTACCCTACATCTATTTAGTAACTTGCTTGATTGACTCTGTTGATCTATTTTGCTAAACTCTATTGGTGTCCTGAACCCCATAAATAGATACAACTGTGTCATACCCTGTTCTTAAGCTCCTGCGTGTGTGTATATATATATATATATATATATATATATATATATATATATATATATATATATATATATATATATGAAACTATTAGGGACATTAGATTGCATTATAAGCTCCTCAGGGGCGGGGACTAGTGTTAATAGTCTGTGTACTTTGTAAAGGACTATGGAATTTATTGGTATTGGGGAATGCATGCTAAGCTCCACTGGTGTGCTCTTGGGACAAGAGCTGGAACTGGCCTCTGCCCCATAAGAGCAGAAACCCGATCGCAGATGAAACTGCTTCAACCCCTGTTCCTAAACTCCTGTGTGTATTATGACATTGTTAGGGACATAAGATTGCAGTATAAGCTCCTCAGGGGCAGGGACTGAGGTGAATAGTCTATGTACTTCGCAAAGGACTGGCATTTATTGGTATTATATTGATGAAGTACAGTATTGGACGTTTAATAAAATAATCATCAATTATCCAATCTTTTTACAGTTCCTCCTCGATTTGTGGTGCAACCCACCGACCAAGATGGCATTTTTCGAAAAGCTGTGATACTGAATTGCTCTGCAGAGGGATATCCTGTACCTACCATTGTGTGGAAGTACTCAAAAGGTAATATCCACATCATGCCTTGTCTCATACCTAACCTGTCCTATGTCTTTCCCAGCATGAACAAGGTTGAATCCAGCAGGGGTCTAGTACCTTGCATCTGTTCTGAAATCTGAGGAATATGCATTGCATCTGGATGGGAAAATTGGCGTATGGTGCAGCCACCCCATCCATCATTGGATATAAACAGTTGCTATGCCCTTGTAGTCCATTTGTTTATGTTGTTGTCAAAACACATTTCTCCCCCTTACTTATGTATCCTGGGCAGTCCCGCCTATATTTTTATTCATATAGACAGCCTGTTAAAACAGCCCCACCCATTGTTTTGTTCCTGTGCCCAGCCCCACCCATTGTTTTGTTCCTATGCCCAGCCCCACCCATTGTTTTAGGTTTTAGTCCACTGGACAGCTTCACTGTAGTCCTGGCACTCTGACCCATTTTCCTAATCCCGTGGATATCCCCCCATCCCACAATTATTTAAGTCACATGGACAGTACCATCATGGTTTTAGCCCCCTAGACATCCTCACCCACAGCCCCTCCCTATGTTTTAGTCCTGTGGACAGCCCCACCCTATTTTTATGTCATGTGGAGAGCCCTAGAGTTTTAGCCTTATGGACAGCCCTATCCCCTGTTTAGGTCACATCGTCAACCCCATCATGGTTTTAGCCCTGTAGACAGCCCCCCATTATTTTAGTCACATGGACAGTACCATCATGATTTTAGCCCTGTGCACTTCTAAAAATCCTTTTATTGAAGCTTCATATGTCAAGTGGTTGACAGATGGAGCAGGGGACAAAGAGGTAGACGTGTTTTCAAGTTTCAGCGTCTACCTATTTGTCCCCTGCTCCATCCAGCCACTTGTCATATGAAGCTTCAATAAAAGGATTTTTGGAAGTGCAGCCGTTTGGAATTATTTCTTCACATTACACAGCATGCGAGCTGGGCTAGCACCTGACTAGTGTGTGTGGGGATTAACCAGAGACTCACTCTCCTGTAGGAGCTTATCTTGTTTCATGATTTTAGCCCTCTGGACATTCTCACCACTTGTTTTGGCCACATAAACCGCTCCATGGTTTTAGTCCTGTGATCAGGCGCTCCTTATGTTTAAGTCCTGTGGACAGCCCCATCATAGTTTTAGCCCGGTGGACAGCCCTATCCACTGTTTAGGTCACATGGACAGCCCCAGCCCCCTTAGTCCTGTGGACAGCCACATCCTTTGTTTAAGTCTTGTGGATAGTCGCTTTATGGTTTTAGTCCGGTGGATAGCCACACCCATTGTTTTATATCCGCAAACGGTCCCATCTATTGTTTTAGTTCCTCTGACATCCCTACCCTTTCTTTTAGTCTCATGGACATTCCCAATAATTATTTTAGCCCCTTGTTTAATCCAATTGCACAGCCACATTATGGTTTCAGTCTTGTGGACAGCCTCACCCTATGTTTAAGTCAATTGGACAGCCCTATCATTGTCTTAGTTCTGTGGACAACCCCCCCCTATTGTTTAGGTCATGTGCTCCAGAATTGGCAGCGGGCTGGACAGGTGGACTCTGACAACAGAATTGTCTTGTATTATGCACCCTCCTGGATCAGACCCCTGTCCCTTTGATAATGATACAGGACCAGTGGGACGGACCCAAGAAACCCCACCAAAAAAGACTCAGGAAAAAATATTAACTCTAGCCCTATTTGCTGGGGCAGCATTAAACTCAACCTGCCTACACGACACAAGTCCATCAAGTCCAACCCATGTGTGTGATTATATGTCAGTATTACTTTGTATATCCCTGTATCTTGCGGTCGTTCAGATGTTTATCTAATTGTTTTTTTAAACTATTGCTGCCCCCCGCGGAAACCGCCGCCCGTGGAAGGGAATTACACATCCTTGCCATGCTTACAGTAAAGAACCCTCTATGCAGTTTAAGGTTAAACCTCTCTTTTCTAATTTTATTGAGTGACCACATGTCTAATTAAACTTCCCTATTGTGGGGTCACCAGTAAGGTATTTGGAAATTCAAATCATATTGTGGTTTTAGTCCTGTGGACAGCCGCACCCATTGTTTGTCACTTGAACAGTTCCATCATGGTTTTACTCTAGTGGACAGCCCAACCCATTGTTTAGGTCATGTAGACAGCCTCAGCGTTTTAGTCTTGTGGACAGCCCCAAACTTTTAAGTCATTAGGATAGTTTCTTTATGGTTTTAGTCTGGTGGATAGCCCCACCCATTGTTTTAGTGCCGCAAACAGTCCCGTCTATTGTTTTAGTCCCTCTGACATCCCTACCCTTTGTTTTAGACTCATTGGGCCAAATTCACAAAGAGATACGACGGTGTATCTCCTGATACACCATCGTATCTCTGACTTACACTGGTCTTATCTATGCGCCTGATTCATAGAATCAGTTACGCATAGATATGGCTAAGGCCCCGTACACACGAGAGGATCGATCCGCTGAAATTGATCCGCGGATCGGTTTCAGCGGATAGATCCGCTGGTGTGTACGATCCAGCGGATATTTATCCGTGGATATATTTCGGACCGACCGATTTCCAGCAGATAAAAATTTCTTAGCATGCTAAGAAATCTATCCGCTGGAATCGGCTCCAGCGGATCGATCCGGTGGTCTGTACAGACTCACCGGATCGATCTGTCTGAACCCATCCCTCGCATGCGTCGTAATGATTCGACGCATGCGTGGAATTTCTTATATGACAGCGTCGCGCACGTCGCCGCGTCATCATCGCGGCGACGGCGCGACACGTCATCGCGATGGGAATTCGGCGCGGATTTTGATCCGATGGTGTGTACACTCCATCGGATCAAAATCCCCAGAGGATTTATCCGCGGAAACGGTCCGGAGGACCGTATCCGCGGATAAATCCTATCGTGTGTACTAGGCATTAGATCCGCCAGGTGTAACTGTGTTACACCGTCGGATCTTATTTTCAATTTGAAAATGGCGCGGGGGCGTTCGTTTGCGTACGCTGATTCAGAAACCCGCGCGTCGCAAGTTACGCTCACGTCGAAACCACTGACGTCCTAGTGACGTCAGTGGGAGCAATGCACGCCGGGAAATTTCGCAGACGACGCATGCTCATTTAAATCGGCGCGGGAACGCGCCTGATTTAAATAGTACACTCCCCCTAGCCGCGGAATTTTAATTCCGCCGGGGGATTTGCGAGACGCCGCCGCAAGTTTGGAGGTAATTGGTTTGTGAATTACCCACTTGCCTCTCAAACTTGCGGCAGGGTATCTTAAATCAGATAGATCACGCGGATCTAAAGATCCGCTGATCTACCTGAATCTGGCCCATTGACAGTCCCAATCATTATTTTAAGCCCCTTGGGCAGACCCACGCATTATTTTTGTCCAGTGGGAAGCTCAAATCATTATTTTAATCCCATTGACAGCCCTATTGCTCCTTGAACTGGCAGGGTGAAATGTTTTTCGGGGACGTTACTAATTCTTAAAGCATCCATACGCTTAATATTGGCTGACAACATGTCTGGCTGCTCTGGATATAGGTGACAAGTACACTTAACCATTATCCTAGTGAAATGAAAGGACGGGAACTAGGAGGATGTTCAAAAAAAAAGAACGATGGCTCTAGATGTCTGCGGCTGCATGTCTCGGTCATGAGACCGTGTGAGTTGTTTCTACTGTTACATTGCAATTTATTCATTCCCTCGGGAAATCGAGCGAAAAGCTTAATCACCAAACAAGCACACACTCTCTCATTACCATATTAACTGCTCAAACGGAGAAAACAGAAACGTCGAGGTGAAAAGGCCACAAAACATCGACTACGGTTTCAATTTTTTTTTTTAAAGAAGACATTCTTTCCAGTGGTGACGAGTGTGTAAATTCACTAAATATTATTATTAAGAAGTTTAACCTCCTTCAGCTGATGCGGTAAAACAGCTAATGTGCAGCCCAATGTCTGACACCCTGGAAAGAATTGTCTGCACCCGCCCCCTCCACTACATCATACTGACTGACAACAAAGCTTATTTAAATGGAAAGTGCATGGTGCACATATTAAAGCAGTATTACATCCAAAAGAAAATGTTATATATTGCAGCTTACCAGTTATTCGATGTGGTGGCTGCATTCATCATCTGGTGATCTGACCAGTAACACACTTCCTGCATTAGAGTGCCCCCACTATGGATGAAGGAGCACAGGGGGCACATTTGGTCAGCAGCATTAGTCTGAAGGGAAGGGGTGTGTTATACAGTTCTGTGAAAAAGTATTTGCCCCCTTCCTGAATTTTTTGCATATTTGTCTCACTCAAACAATATTATTTAATATTACACAAAATACAAAATTACGTTTTTAAATTATGATTTAATTTATTAAAGGGGTTGTAAACCTTCATGTTTTTTTTCACCTTAATGCATCCTATGCATTAAGGTGAAAAACACCTTGCAGTCACCATCCCCCGACCCCCCGTTTTTACTTATCTGAGCCTCGAATTTCCGAGGGCACGATCCCGCGTCGTTCTCACCATGTCTGATCGGCTCTAGATTGATAGCAGCGCAGCCATTGGCTCCCGCTGCTGTCAATCAAATCCAATGATGCGGCCGCCAGGGGGCGGGGCCGAGTCATACATTTGGCGGCTATGGATGCCGATTGTGTGGCACGGGAGCGCGCCCACAAGGTAACCCCCTCGGGAGAGAGCTTCCCAGAGGGGGTTAGCTCTTGCGGGGAGGAGCCGCGATAGCCGCCGTGGGACCCCAAAAGAGGACAATCAGGGCCACTTTGTGCAAAACGAACTGCACAGTGGAGGTAAGTATGATATGTTTATTTTTTTTTAAATCAAAGCTTTAGTGTCACTTTAAGGGAAATCTGTCCAAACCTGCCTGGTCTTATGTGTCCTTGCTATATCATGAATGAACTACACTTTTTTTAACAATTTTTTTTTAAATCTAAATATAGATTTACAAGCCCCCCCCCCTTCACCATCATCATTGCAAGCCCCTCATTGCAAGTCCCCCCTCACCATCTTCATTGCAAGCCCCTCACAATCATTGCAAGTCCCCCCTCACCATCATCATTGAAAGCCCCCCCCCTCACAATCATTAATTGCAAGCCGATCATATTCATTGCAAGCCCCCCCCCCCCCCAACATCATCATTACAAGCCTCTCATTGCAAGCCCCCCCTCACCATCATCATTACAAGCCCCTCATTGCAAGCCCCCCATCACCGCCATTTCAAGCCATCATTGCAAGCCCACCCCTCACCGTCATAAATTCAAGCCATCATTGCAACCCCCCCACACTATAATTTCAAGCCCCCCTCACCATCGTTTCAGGCCATCATTGCAAGCTCCTCCTCACCATCATTTTAAGCCCCTCCCCTCACCATCATTGCAAGCCCCCCTCACCATCATTGCAAGCCCCTCACCATCATTGCAAGCCCCCCCCCCTCACCAATATTGCAAGCCCCTCACCATCATTACAAGCCCCCCTCTTCACCATCATCATTGCAAGCCCCTCATTGCAAGTCCCCCCTCACCATCTTCATTGCAAGCCCCTCACCATCATCATTTAAAGCCCTCCCCCCTCACAATCATTAATTGCAAGCCGATCATATTCATTGCAAGGCCCCCCCCCCCCCCAACATCGTCATTACAAGCCTCTCATTGCAAGCCCCCCCTCACCATCATCATTACAAGCCCCTCATTGCAAGCCCCCCCTCACCATCATCATTACAAGCCCCTCATTGCAAGCCCCCCCCCCCTCACCATCATCATTGAAAGCCCCTCACAGCCTGTGCCAAACTGCTGCTGCTGTGTCACGGTCCCGCTGTGTCACAGAGCGCACAGTGTAGTTAACAGTTCGGGCACGCTGTGATAAAAGTCCTGCCCTCCTCCTCCTAGACCAGCTTGTGTGATAGACAGAACACTGACTCTATCACACAAGCTAGTCTAGGTCAGGAGGAGGGCGCCCGAACTGTTAACACTGTGAGCTCCGTGACACAGCGGGACCGCTGTGTTACAACCTGCCTGGCATGTTAGGAATCCGGCCCTGGGTGGGGTGGGCTGGATAAATGTCCTCCGCGGGCCGCATGTGGCCCGCGGACCGTAGTTTGAGGACCCCTGCTTTAGGCTTTTCCCCTCTGTTTTCACCTGGTGATCTAGACCTCTGGATGAAGGAGAACAGGGGGCACATCTGGGCAGCAGCATTGTCAGTCTGGGGGGAGGGGAGTGTTCTATGTACTAGCAGATTTAAACACACTAACAAATGAAACCCATACTCCAGCTAACACTTTATAAGCAGTTACAACAAGGGTTTTATTTTTCCTGTTAGGATAAAGGTTTTACATAAATAAAAGCTACTCATTTTAAATCGTTTGTCTCAATCATCGAATTGCTACATTTGCAGGGCAGCTTAATTTGTTGAGAGCTTAATTGGAAGTCTTTTAAGACTGTGCGGACCCTTTCCCTGTAGAACGAAATAAAGTAGGCTTGTATTACAAGAAGTTGGATCTGTCGGAAGGTAAGGTGTCTGATACGCTTCTCTCTTCTCCCGCAGGTGCCGGAGTTCCCCAGTTTCAGCCAATCGCATTGAACGGAAGAATACAGCTTCTAGGTAATGGCTCCTTATTGATAAAACACATTCTGGAGGAAGATAGCGGATACTACCTCTGCAAGGTCAGCAACGACGTTGGAGCTGACGTCAGCAAGTCCATGTATCTCACCGTTAAAAGTAAGAGCTGCAACCATTTATTACTTGCTATTCCAAAATCTTGTTTCATAAATGAGGGATATTATTGGTCAAATTACAAGACTGAATATCTCTTGCCGACAACAACCAATCAGATGTCTGTCTTTATCTTATATCCCGCCTGTGAATAGTGAGAGTTGAAATGTGATTGGTTGGTGTGATATAAACATCTTCTTTGCTTGTTTCTATTCCCTTTCCTTTCCCTTTTGCTTATCCCTTTCCACAACCCATCCCTTCTCTATCAATTCCCTTTCAATTGAGGCATCCATTTACTTTATTGCCTGCCTCTCATATTTTAAATTAATATGCATGAGCCTGTAATAAAATGCAATTAATTCTTTAAATCTATGAAATCTAACCGCTTCAGCCAGGGGCGTTGCTAGGTGGCAAAAAGACCAGGGGCTTAAGCCCGAAGTCCAAGGCCAGAACTGGGGGGGGGGTTAGTGGTGTTGTATGTGGCGTAGCGTAGCGTTTTTTTGGGGCTGGGCGGTGGGGTTGTGTGACTTACCAGTGCCCATCAATGCTGACCACTGACCTACCTGCACTGACCTACCTCCACTGACCTACCTGCACTGACCTACCTGACCTACGTACACTGACCACTGACCTGCATGACCTTAACACACACTGACCTACTGACAATGGCATAGATACACACACTGACTTACCTGAGCTCAGCCGTGGTGTGCGTTCACACATTTAGTCACTCGTCACTGTCAGAGAGGAGAGGAGCTGCCGAGGAGGAGAGGAGCTGCCATGCCGAGAAGGAGGAGAGGAGCTGCCATGCCGTGGAGGAGGAGAGGAGCTGCCATGCCGAGGAGGAGGCGAGGAGCTGCCATGCCGAGGAGGAGGCGAGGATCTGCCATGCCGAGGAGGAGAGGGAGGAGAGCCACCCGCCTGAGCAGGGATATTGTTCGGCGGCTGCATTTGAAATTCCCGCCTTCTGGAGACTCTGCAGGCTATGATGAATGCACGTCACACATCCCATGGTCCTCCTGGCATTGGCGCTGCAGGCTCCAGAAGGCGGGACCTATGGCACTCAGCCCCAGCCGCACTCGGCCACACTCGGCCCCAGCCGCACTCGGCCGAACTCAGCCACACTCGGCCCCAGCCGCACTCGGCCACACTTGGCCCCAGCCAAACTCAGCCAAACTCGGCCACACTCGGCCCCAGCCGCACTCGGCCCCAGCTACATTCGGCCGCACTCGGCCTCACTCGGCCACAGCCGCGATCAGATCAATCCCGGGCCCCGGCGCTCAGGGCCAACAAATACAAAGCATCATTAAATAGACTCGGGGCTTTTCGGGGTCCCATTCAGGGCTCCAGCCCCCCAAGCCCGGGCCTAACGACGCCCCTGGCTTCAGCCCCGAAAGATTTTACCCCCTTCCTGACCAGAGCACTTTTTAAAATTTGGCACTCCGTCGCTTTAACTGACAATTACGCGGTTGTGCGACGTTGTACCCAAACACAATTTGCATCCTTTTTTTCCCCACAAATAGAGCTTTCTTTTGGTGGTATTTGATCACCTCTGCTGTTTTTTTATTTTTTGCGCTATAAACAAAAGAACAGCGACAATTAAAAAAAAAAAAAAAACACAATCAGGGTTATTTACGAAAGTGAACAGTTGATCAGTAATTTCTCCCCTGAGAGAACCAGGATCTGTGTGTCTACACAAACAGATCTCGGTTCACGCTGTGTCATGAGCGATCGCGGGTGCCCAGCGGTCATCACACCCACCGGCACTCGCATCGGCTAGGGGGGCGAGCAGCGGGCACCCCTAGTGGCCACAGGGCGAAGCGACGTAACATACCATTGTTTCGTTCAACCGAGCCATGTTGCCGCTGTAAAACTGCGGAGGCTGGTCGGCAAGTGGTTAAAAGAATCTTATACAGATGTCTATACATCAGGCTCAAGCTACTGTAGATTTCCAAGAACTGGGAAGTCTTGGGTGGCTGTTTGCATAAGCTGTCTTTTAGCACCTCCTGTGTAAGTCAGTGTACAGAATCTGCACATGCAAGTCAGGTTCTGTTGGAGGATTTTGGCACTGGGGTCTATTTATAAAAAAAAAAAAACATCTTGGACAAATGTGACATAGTTTGCTGTATACAGTGATTTCCTATGATTGTCAGCTCCATCTATGCACTGTCACTGTACTCACACCTCCCAACTTTCTGAGATGGGAATGAGGGACACCTTTCAGCAAAAGTATGCAGGCATAGGACACACCCCTTGCCACGCCCCCTTAAAGGAGAATTGTACACAAAAATAGGATTGGTTAAACCCACAAGTGCTTTTTTTTACCACTACTATTTCTTTATATTGGCTTTTGGAATTTACATATGCAGCAATTTAGAAATCAGATGAAAGGTTTAGCGCTGGAAAACACTTTTTGATAGATAAAAAGTGCATTTTATATACAACTATAGATAAGACCAGAATGAGGGACAAATGAGGAGAATGAGGGACATTGCTCCAAATCAGGGACAGTCCCTCGAAATGAGGAAAAGTTGGGGGGTATGCTGTACTAATGATACTGGCAGGAAAGGGGTTGACACCAGGGGCGATCCTACGGTTAAGGGTGTCCCTAGGGGGTGTTTGCTAAGTGTGTGGGGGATGGACTGACTGGGTGAACACAGAAATCTGTGATCCTGCTTAGCAGGAACAGAAGATCTCTGTGTTCTCCCCCGTCAGAACGGCGATCTGCCTTGTTCACAGTTCTGCCTCTCTGGGGAACGATTGTGGGTGTCGGACATCGTGTCCACCTGACCCGCTGATTGGCTCCCCCTCTGTCATATGGGCATGTGTGTGCGTGCCTCAGGTGGCGCGTGCCGCCCACAGTATCTATTGCACAAATCACATACAGGTACGCGATTTTGCACAATACCATCGCCCTGCCACAGTATATATGCAGTGGACGGTTTTAAGTGGTTAAAGAGGGCCTTCCTTCCCCAAGAGCAGGCACCACAAGAATATTCAGAAAAGCGTCTTCTCTTCCATCTCTGAATGACGCTTTATCAGTCAGGCTTGACTTTCCCTGACTTTGTGGCTAAGCCCCGCCAACTGCCATTCCACTGTCCAATAAGAGTGCTTCAGCCTGGTGCTCATGCCAACCAATCAGAATTTTTCTTCCGTTTTCCAAACAATATTTGAAGAATAAGTGGGGTAACCTGGTTGCTGTGACAATTCAGTCCAGTTTTTAATAAGTCCTTTACTGTTCTTTTCTGTCGTTTTCTGTAAAGTATATTCCTTTTCGGTTGGGATCTTTTCATGTTTTTTAGCTCTGCACTGTGCATGGCTGAAGCCTGGAGCATTCCAGCACAGCAGCTCCCTCTGGTAGCCATTAATTGATCCTGCATAATGAGGAGAGCCAGCGCTGCAAGGTCACCCTTCCTGTCTATCCCAGCAAGCCGCCAGCAGAAGGGGAATGCCAGGCATTAATGCTGGCGGTATTCAAAAGAAAAAAAATGACAAATAAGAGTATAAAAAACATCTCTTTACCTTTGTCACAGGGTGCCATTGTCACAAAGATTACACATTCCTATGCGGTTCTGCATATTTTTGCATAAAGTGATAACAGGAATTCTATAATAAAAGAGTACCTGTTATTTTGCAGAAGATAAAGCATTGGGGAACCTAGACACTGCTTTTGTTCCTGAGGTTATAGGGGTTTCAGTGTGTTTTGAAGAGGGTGTTATATTAACCTTAACCTGTCCTAGGATGGCCACCTTTCCAAACTACTATTCAGGGACACCCCCTTCCCAAAAATCAGCTTGTGGTGTAACGAATCACAGCACAGTGATTGGACACAAGAGGCGGGATTTATGATTTCTCCAATCACAAGCAGGGGGCGGGGACTGTGCTCCTTTAGGCATTCACGGCCAGGACAAGTACTGTCAGTGAGTAAAGCGGTGATGTGGCGACCTTTTTTGGAGGCATTAGTTTGACTTGGGGGGTGGCTGTGTCAGTTTCATTCCGGGACACTGTATTGTCCTGGAATGAAGGTGCCCGGGACAGATCTGCAAAATGCGGGACTGTCCCCGGGCAATCCGGGACACGTGGTCACCCTAACCTGTCCTATTCAATCTTAATGGCCTTAATAGATTCTCCTAGGGCCCGTTCACATTAGTGGTTGGAAGGGGGGGCCATACAGTAGTAGCCCATTATGTGTCACTTACCTGAAACTGAAGCTTGCAATGTCCCCCAATTCCTCGCTGGCTGGAAGCGTCTATTCTTCACCCCTCTTCCTTCTGGGGCCGCGACCTCCGGCTCTGTATCTGTCCAGAGTCACGTGACGTCTCTCCGTGGCATTTACAGTCACGGCATGACCTCAGCTTGAAACGACACAGCGTGCCCTTTCTACAGTGCGCATGCGCCGAATACACCGGCATGCGCGTTAGACATCGCCGTACGGGGAATTGTAAATACAGTTGAACCTCGGATTACGAGCATAATCCGTTCCAGGAGTATGCTCGTAATCCAAAGTGCTCGTATATGAAAGCGAGTTTTCCCATTGAAGTCAATGGAAACGAAAATAATTTGTTCTGCATTGACTTCAATGGGATGCAATACCGAATGCGGCCAAAGGTTGGGGGCGCCAGAGAGCACCGAAAATGTCCGAAAAGGCCCGAGGACACTTTGGCTTGTTTCCTGCGCCCCTGTACCTCAGGCCAAATGAGGAACTGCAGGCCAATGTTCGGCTTTTCACGGCTCATGCGCCCCCGTACCTCAGGCCAAATGAGGTACTGCCGGCCTATTTTCGGCAACACTCGCTAACTGAGTCAGAATTAGAAAAAAAAGGTGCTCGCAAATCAAAACACTCTCAAACCAAGTTACTCTTAAACCTTGGTTCCACTGTATCTCCTTAACCGTGTAGGTTTAGGAGATATTTCCAGCACCTACAGGTAAGCCTTAATCTAGGCTTACCTGTAGGTGAAAGTGGTCTGTAAGGGTTTACGACCACTTTAATTTTAGTTGTGGACTTAGAGCACTTGACACATATGTAGCCAATTCCCGGGCCCCTGAGGCCTAAGTGACCTCCAGGGTTAAGGACAGCTGAAATCCTTCTATGCAGAGTGGGTTACGAAGCATGGTGGGTGCAATGCTAGATAGATTCATTGGGCGTCAGACACTTCTTGAATGCAAAGAGATTTAGTGTCTCTTCAACAGAACTGTAGGTGAGAGGGTTAAGGCACGAGTAGGATCGCTGTCTCCTATGGCAACAGTCTTGTAACAGTTTCTAACACAAGTTGTAATAAACTCCTTTACTTCCTCTACAATCTCCTCTTGTAGATCTTCACTCAACTGAGCTCACTAGACTTGCTGATCCACTATCACTGGATCCCCTGAGCTCTTCCAATCTTCTCACTGAGTACCTTCCTTAAGTGTGAGCCCTGCATCCCTGCTGGGTCCCTAGCTTGGCACTCACAGATAATCCTCAAGCATCACCCCTCTGGCCTGCTCAGTCACTGGCTTGACACACAATACTGCTCTGCAAGTGTCCCCTCCACTGGCTGGGTACCTGGCTTGGCACCTGCAGAAGTTTTCCAATTCTTCACCGTCCCCGGTTGGTGAGAACACTGCTCTGGTACTTGCTTCAGCTACTCAGTGGTCTCTGGTAACAAGGTGGCTGGTCCCTCAGTGGCATCAGCTTCCCCTCTACCTCCGACCACGTCAGGTTCTCTGGCTGGCAGAACCATCACTTCTGGTTGGACTGCAAGCCGCAGTCCCAACTCTACGCTGCTCTCTTGCTTCTGGATAGGCCCCTCAGACAGCCTAGCAACCAGTTGCCCCCAGGATAGGCCTCAGGCTCCAGCCTAGCAGCCTGGGGCAGTACAACACACATCCACCCATACAGCCGTCCAGGTGGCACCAAATTTCGAACACCTGACTCCACCCAAATAGGTTCTCCCAGAAGGCCAAGGGACCCAGGAAATCCCTGCCCATTGGCTGAGACACCCTATTATTCCTAATCTATCCTTGCAATGCTCTTGTTTTTTCGAATATCACCAGATACCAGGCCACCTAGCGACAGAAGAGAGAAGTGCAGCAGTTCCAGAGTTGGGGCGAAATTAATTGACCTCCTAACAATTGGCCAAGGCAACTATCACTTGGCAAATAAATTTAACAGCAACCCTGCCTAAACATCAGGGTGCTACATATAAGGACATATTCACCTATAACAGAACAGCGCCACACCTACTTCCTTAACCCATTCCTCACTCTATACTCTACTTATGTAGTTGTATTAGTAGGGCCAGCAGTTCCCAACATAAACAACATATAGCCATTTGGTGGGACCACCCCAAACTTTTAGTTTAGTAGTAACTTGAGGACATCTATCTTCTTCCTAAGTATTCTGAGCACTGTCCTTGCAGCAACAAATAATGGGCAAAGCTACACAGGGACACCATAAAACATATCCACTTTTAAGCACATGTTTAGGAATAAATAGCAGAGGCACACAATAACTAGGATCTCACACATCGGTCTGTACTCACTAATTTCTTTGCATAGTTGAATGCCCCTTCCAATATCTGCCAGACATATTTCCTGTGAATTCTTCAGACCAAAATAAGTCCCTCAGCTCCAGCAGAGTTCAGTAGAATCCCCAAGCAAACACAGCCGGGACCTCAATGAGGAAAATGAAGAAGCACAGTTTGGACTGCCCAGAGGGGCAGCAGCCCTTCAGGCTGGGATCTCCTCCTCCTGGACAAAGAGACCCTCTGCTCCAGGCTATTTATGCTCACTCCCAGCCATCATCTGGGCACCCTCCCCCAGGAATTGTCTGTGACCACATAAGTGTTCATACTGTAGATTTGCCACTACTTTCCAGAACCATCTAGAAAATGGGGGGGGGGGGCACCTCCAGAGCGATCACAAGCAGCTACACTGATAACAGGAGAACTAAATTCACATAAGGTGCTACAAGCAGTACAGTTAGTGCCAATATAGATATTATTTGATTTCTGCACCTCAATGTACAGGTCTGTATAGATTAATGTATCCTATAATCTCTGCTCTGTGCAATACTCCACATTACATATTTAGAAGCCTTGTGCTCCCTCTGCCATTTAATATGCACAGTACTATTATCTTTTTTTTTATTGTTCGTCCTTGTGCAAATATGAAGGGGAAAATCTGCATTCTCTCAAATAACAAGGCTTTCTTGTATTAAACTAGCAGATGTATTCCTTCATGGATACAGAGGAGCTCAGACTGATATCTGAGCGAGGTCATACATCTTTCATATTAAATATTTAACAAAGTTTAACTAAACTGACTGTACTTCATGGCAAGCTGTTTTTACTTAACACTACAAAGACTCTTTGAAGTGGAGAGGCTGTGAAATACCTTAATCTTCGGGCTGAAAGACAGACGGGAGATACTTATTTGGAAAGCTTGTAGAGTAAGCTGTTAAACCCTTATCGAGATAAATCATGTTTTATATCTCTGAGTCCTCCAATGAAACCGTTCTATATGGCTAGAAGAATTTTCAGAGGCACTTTGCTGATGAGCTGATGTTTTTGTAGTGAGAAATGTTTTTGTAGTGAGAAATTTTGACAAGACAAAGCCAAAAAGGATCTGGTTACTGCGGGATACAGGGATAGGTTGCTAGACAACTCATCGCTTGCTCCACAGTTTTCTGTGGAATGACAGAAGTCATCGTTTTGTTAGGTAACCAATGAGGTTGGTTAATCGATTCAGAACAAAGGAGGTTGGGCAGTTAGATCTATGCATCAGGAGGCACAAGCTGGTTGGGCCCTATGCTGAGCTTTGGGTGCTTGCATGAGGTCCCAGACCAAAGGACCCTGGATGAATGTTTAGAAGTAGAGTTGATCCCAAATTTTAGAAGACATTACATTTGGACCAAATTTGATGGATTCAGATGGCCAAATCTGAAACCGAATCAAGTTTCATTTCTGGTGGCTCCGATTTTAAAAGAGATTTCTAATGCCACGTACACGCGATCGAACTTTCCGTCCGTCAAGAATGTGGTGACGTACAACACTACGACAAAGCCTGGAAAATTAAGTTCAATGCTTCCGAGCATACATCGAATTAATTCCGAGCATGCTTCGGAATTTTGCGTGTCGGAATTGCTACAGACAATAGGATTTTCCAATAGGAATTTGCATCTGAAAATTTGAGAACCAGCTCTCAATCTTTTTTGGGCGGAAATTCCGACAGCATACACATGGTCGGAATTTCCATTCAAAAGCTCACATCGGACTTTTGCTGTCGGAATTTCCAATCGTGTGTATAGGGCATAAGAGGCTTCTGAGAGAAAGGAACCAAAGGTTGCTCCTGCCTTATATCTGCTATTGCTTGAGCACCCTTACCCTAAATGCCAGGGCCCAGCCATCTGTCTTAGTATCCCTGGTTTAAAATGGAAGTGGTTCAAGTTGTTTAATTGGCCCCATCATCTTGTCATCAGCAAAGGGTAAATATATTGCGCTAAGGAAATGATTGAAATAGTAAATTGATAAGTGCTATAAGTGAAAAATATTATTAAATTAATAACTCAAGCTGCAACATGTAAAAAACACGTGATATAAATGTAACAGAATAAAAAACAAAAGGAAAAAAGGGTTGCGCTAGGAAAAAACGGCACAACCTGACCAATGTGCGTATATAATGCGTGAATAAATACCTAAAAAAATAAGGTTTTTAAATGTATATATTGAATAATAAATAAAAAATGTGGAAAAAATTGCAAGTAGTCCTTCTAAATGATACGACTAATAACATATGCTCGGACAATACATTTGAGTTCAAACATCAAATGGGTGAAAAAATTGTCCAATTAAAAAAAAACATCCAAATAATGAAAAGATGAAAGAAAAGTCCACCACCGATTCAGATTAGGGTTGATTGAAAAGGAGGAATTCCTCAGGATCACACCAAGGGAAAGGTAAGTATATGCTCTTACCAGACACGTAGGACCCCCTGTTAGATGGGGTCAAGTAGGCATGTAAATCCACCCGATCCGATGATGGGAGATCGCAGGAATTGTGGGCTCCTCGACTTCCAGCTGGTCCTCACCAGGTTCATGCAGGTGGCTATCTCATCAAAAGCACTCCACTAGCCTGAGAGACTCCACTGTCCACTCTTCACACTCCTCGGAGTCTTGGTGTCTTGGACAGGATAGAGGACCCATGGCAGGTCCAATATTTTGCTGTCCACCATTTCTGCCCTGCTAGTGATGGCACTAATAATAGTTCTGGTTGGGGCTTTAACCAGAATTTTATAGTTATGATTTTATGATCAATGTCTAACATGCTGCAATGCTAACAGTTTGTGTTGAAAACAGAGGGCCAAATCCTCAAAAGAGATACGACGGAGTAATTGCTGTTACTCCGTCGTATCCCTGGTCCTAACTATGGAACTGATCCACAGAATCAGTTTCCCATAGTTAGGACGAAGATCTGACATGTGTAATTGAATTACACTGTCGGATCTTAGGATGCAGTACCGCATCCGCCGCTGGGGGCATTTTGCGTCGAAATGCTGCGTCGGGTATGCAAATTAGGACTTACGGAGATCCACGAAGCTTTTCAGCTTCGTTTTTTCTCCGTAAGTTATATTTTGCAAACGCAAAATTAGGGCTGCTTTTACAAGGTGTAAACTCTTTCTTGCTCGCGACACGATTTTTTTTAAATTTCAAATTTTTTTTTTGGCGCCGTATCTTTTTTTTTACCCGACGCAACTTTATTGTCCCGTCGCAATCCACAAAGCCCGACGTAACGTAATTTCGCGCTATGCACGTTGGGAAAATGACGTCACGAGCATGCGCAGAACGGCCGGCGCGGGAGCGCGCCTCATTTAAATGGTAATCGCCCCCTGGAGAAGAGGAACGCCTTGCGCCGGCGGAATTTAAGTTACACCGCTGCAAATTCCCAGGTAAGTGCTTTGTGGATCGGGCACTAACTTGGGAAATTTGCGGCGGTGTAACTTAAATGGAAAAAGTTAAGTTACGCCGCCTGGCTGAGGATTTGGCCCAGAGGTTTTAGTTGCACAGCATCTTCAAATATATGTGGAAGCCATTTTGCCTCATCAAGGCTCCACTGTAAAGTAAGGTCCTAACTCTAGTCTGAGAGCCTCCATGTTGAAGCATATATAGCAATGGACAAATTAAAGCTGAACTCCAGTTTTATTACTATAATTGCTATGCTTTAGGTCCAACAAGGTGCATGTCACTTCATGAACTTATCTCTTTAGTTTTACCGTTTACATTTTTACTGAGCACTGGGAGCAGTTTTCGCTATACTTCCAGTGCTCTAATTCTGGATCTTTTGGTCTCAGTTTCTGTAGTTGCAGTCACATGTTCCTGCCTTTTCCCTTCATCCTGCTTAATCACAGAGTACTTTGTTTTCTGTATACCCATTCACAAAATACAAAGCATTCAGTGAATGAATAGCAGAGGAGAGGGATGGGCAGAACTGCTGTGTGTGAGAAGACTGTCAGGAATCAGCAGAGATTGCCAGATCTGCATTGCTATACTCAGGAGACTGGAACCATACTGTGTATGCTTTAAGTGAGATTTATTTACAGTGAAACAAAATCCATCCAAACACCAGCACACAGAATACCTAAGCCTAGTTAACAAATAACTATATACAATATTTACAAAATGGGGAACACAAAAAAGCAGGGGGAAACCGGAGGTGCAGGGAGTACATGGGATGGGGAACCAAAAGTGGGATCAGAAACTAGAGGGAAGCAGGTACACTGCAGCAGGGTACAAGGTATGTGCAGGAGCATGATCAGGATCAATCGCAAACAGAATCAGGCAGCAGCAAAACACTGGAGCATGAGGCACTAATAGGGGAGGACCTAAATAACTTCCCAGCAGCCAGCAGATGCCAGTAATCAGTTTCCACCTGATGCTGACTGCTGGGAGTGTATTTAGTTCCTGCCCTGTTAGTGCCTCATGTTCCAGTGTTTTGCTGCTGCCAGATTTTGTTTTCTGGGAGACACCCACTGGTGGACACCAAAACAAAAATCTTCCACTCTGAAAAGCACAGTGCCCCCCAGCAGGTGATCAAGATTCTGACAAAGACAGTGCATCTCTTATTAGAGCGAGGGGAGTATAGTGATAACTGTACTCCTGGTGCGTAGTAAAACTGTCAGTTGTAAAGAAAATAGATAAGTCCATGAGGTGGCATACACCTTGTTGGACTTAACTCATAGTAAGCAAGCATATTTTATCAAGAAGATTAATTTTTGTAGTTCATCTTTAAGGGTAGGTGTGCCCTGTGGTAGTCCTATATTTTGTCTTCCCTTGTTTCTCCTTTCCCCCTTCATCAACATGCGTATTCAATTATTTTAAAAAAACGTTCTGATTTTATTAATTACCTAATGTTCTACCCAATGGCATTATTATGGGGTCTCTGTTATACTTTATGCAATGCAGGGATATTGTGGCCTATGGGAGGAGCCAGCAGGGTGTTGTACATGTCTTCCTGAAAACAGGAAGCTCTGGTAATGCCCCCTTGTGATGCGGAGCCTCCATGATTGAAAGAACTTTATTGTTTACATGGGTACAGGCTATATAAGTTGACGCGTTTTGGCTAAGAAGCCTTCATCAAAACAATGCTTTAAAAGCTTCTTAGCCGAAACACGTCAGTTTATAGCCTGTACCCGTGTATCCATGTAACCAATAAAGTACTTTTATTCAAGAGCATCCGAGTTGCCAGCCCTTTTTGATTCAAGTATTGTATTAGTGGGGCCTGAACAGCTTTTATTGCACACTATGAGAAGCTCATAATGTGCAGTGAAATCCCTCCCGCCGCTCTCCCGCGCCCTCCGCCGCTTACCGGAGCCGTCGGCAGCGGCGGAGGCGATCGGGTCCTGTCCCCTGCTCGGCTGGGATACGAGTGAGGGCAAGATGGCCCCCACCCATCTCCATAGCATAGCAGGGCGGAAGCGACGTCAAAACGTCACTTCCACCCATGCTTCTTAAAGTGACATTTTCTTGTTGTCATTTTTTCAAATGACAAATTTATTTAAATTTTTTTACATTTTAGTCTAAATATGAGATCTGAGGTCTTTTTGACCCCAGATCTCACATTTAAGAGGACCTGTCATGCTTTTTTCTATTACAAGGGATGTTTACATTTCTTGTAATAGGAATAAAAGTGACCCATTTTTTTTTTTAGTGTAAAAATTAATAAAATAAATAAAAATAAATAAGAAAACGAAAAAAATTTTTTTTAAAGCACCCCGTCCCGACGAGCTCGAGCGCAGAAGCGAACGCATACGTGAGTAGTGCCCGCATATAAAAAAACAGTGTTCAAACCACACAAGTGAGGTATCACCGCGATCGTTGGAGCAAG
Organism: Rana temporaria; assembly: GCF_905171775.1. Taxonomy (NCBI): domain Eukaryota; kingdom Metazoa; phylum Chordata; class Amphibia; order Anura; family Ranidae; genus Rana; species Rana temporaria. The sequence goes on from NC_053490.1 coordinate 512,820,668, forward strand.
AGCAATAATTCTAGCCCTAGACTTCCCCTATAACTTAAAAGATGCAACCTATAGAATTCTTTAAACGTTGCCTATGGAGATTTTTAAGGTTAAAAGTTTGACGCTATTCCACGAGCGGGCGCAATTTTGAAGCGTGACATGTTGGGTATCATTTTACTCTGCGTAACATTATCTTTCACAATATAAAAAAAATTGGGTTAACTTTACTATAAAACAGAGTATCAAAAAAGACTATGGAACCGTGGTTCAATGATATAAACAGCGCTATGAGATTGTTGATGTCTAGCCCCAAAATAGGAGCTTTAAATAAGAACGTAGGTGGTGTGCTAGGTGACCAAAAGACCAGGTATTAGTGCACCCTAAACCTTATCTATAGATTCACCAGGTAATGTGATGGTATCCCCCTTTGGGATGTAACCTTACCACAGAGTGCAAGAGGACTGGCGTGTTAATGTCAGTACTCTCAAGCAAACCTTCCTCTGTTCTCTTAGTCAGCCACGGTCATTCCATTGCAGGCACATAAAACAAAAGGAAATACTAAATAGTAAAGTACCGCTTAAGCAATGCCCCACAAAATGCAAAGGAGAACAATCCCCCTATGTAAATGCCCGTACAGAAATGACAAAGTAAATGAACTCAAATGCAAGCCTGTAAACTCCTGCTGTCACCGCCGTTCTCTGGGCACCAGAGGCCGCCCGAGTGCTGGTATCGCTGGGGAACTGATGGTCAGCTGTGGAGCGCAGTGAGGCTTCCGTGTTGCGCCGATGTAGCTGTTACTAAGGCTTACCTTAAAGATACAAAGGACCTTCTCATTCAATTAGATGAAATAGTCTTGTCTGAGCAAAACGATGTGTTTTTAGTTACAGCGGATGTGTCCTCATTGTACACAGTGATACAACATGATGACGCACTTCTAGCGCTAAATTGGGCACTCTGTGTTAGAGATGATATTACACATACCTTAAAAATATTTCTACGTAACTGCCTTGATTTTTGCTTAAGCCATAACTATTTTTGGTACGATGGATGTTTTTACTCCCAGAAGAATGGTGTTGCCATGGGGGCCAAATTTGCCCCCAGTATAGCTAACCTATTCATGGCAGAATGGGAGGATAAGACTATTTTTAATGAGAGACCCAAGGAGTTACTCTTTTACCGACGTTATATCGACGATCTATTTTTTATATGGGTGGGCTCTCTTTTAACGTTGGAGAAGTTTTTAAAGTATCTTAACACCAATACCTGTAATATAGTTTTAACTAGTGAATACAACCAACAGAGCATTCACTTTTTGGACTTGAATATTTTTAGGAATGGTGATAAATTGGGAACCAAGGTATATTTCAAACCAACTGATGCTAATAGCTACCTCCCAACAAACAGCGGACATCACCCTATGTGGCTCAGAAATATACCTAAAGGTCAACTGATGAGGGTGAAACGTAATTGCACTAATGACATTGACTTTATCTCACAGGCCATGGTTCTTAAAAAGAAATTTGTTGAAAAGGGCTATAAAGATACTCAGTTGGATAGTATCATCGTTGATTTATCTATGATACCTAGAGCAAATTGCCTTCTCACAACTAGGCCTAAAAACACCATCAATGTGCATGAGTGGAGTTTTATTTCAGGATACCACAGCCAGTATAAAGAAGTGGAGAGAATTTTTAAAACCCACTGGCATATCTTGTTCTTAGATAGGATTTTAAATACAGTTCTACCAACGAACCCTGGGTTTATTTATAGAAAGGCTGTGAGTATCGGAGATAAAATTGTGAAGAAAGTGCTTGATGCTCCAAAAAAACCCCCCTCTTTTTGGGATAAGGACTGTTTTTTCCCATGCAGAAAATGCCTTCCCTGCAGAGAGGCTGACAGATCCAGAGGCCCTATTGAAACATTCACATCTACATCAAATGGAAAGTCATTCAGTGTAAAGGAGTTTATTACTTGCAACACCACACATGTGGTCTACATGTTAGAATGCCCTTGTAAGTTAATGTACATTGGAAGAACAAAACGAGCCTTGAAGGTGAGAATTGCTGAGCACGTGGCAAATATTAAGTTGGGGTACAAGGACCACAGTGTATCTCTTCACTTTAAACAATATCACAACCAAAACCCAGCTGGCCTCAAATTTTGGGGGGTGGACCATATTAAGCCATCCTGGAGAGGCTCTAATTTGGTTAGGGAACTCTCAAAACGAGAAACGGAGTGGATCTACATTACTGAAACGCTATTGCCAAAAGGCCTGAATGTTGAACTCGATATAAACTGTTTTATCAGTGACTCCTAACTCTATGGTGATTTCTACATAACCAACTTTATCCCGGGTCTCTTTATGTTAGATCACCCGGCTTGCTCTCCTTCCCTCTCTCGTTTATCGATATAGACATTTTTCCGGCATTTTATCAATATTTATTGACATACCTCAATATTTTAACCATTTATCCATATGGTTCTTTGTTTTTTTGCTTCTAAGAAAGTACCTATGATCGACTGATACTCTCTCCTCTCCGGCATCCTCCACGCAGTTTTTAGTCATTTTTAATTGTTAATTTTTAATTGATAATTTTTAATAATTTTTAATTGACAATTTTTTTTACTCTGTATCACTCGCACTTTATTTGATACATTGTTGCAGTGTGTCCCCACTGCTATGCCTGTTTGATCTTATCTCATTTTTATAGTGATTTTTACTATAGTTATTTCCTTTTCCCATAACTATTTTATCACTACAATATTATATACAATAATTTTATTATTTTATCATTATTAGTGGATTTTATGTAGTCTTCCATTTTTTTACCTTTATCCTGAGTGATTGACGTGGTGTACTACATCAGCCGTCTATGTGATACCTTTCCTTTGGACCAGGATATAACGTACATAATCTATATGGGGGCGCTACCCACATAAATAATTTTTTTAAAAAAGAGATTTCAGAACGGATACAATGGACTCTGAAAATCACCCTACCACTAAATTTGCACACAGCAGGAATGTCACACGTGTGGCATTTTATCGTGGAATTATCCACGCACATATTCCCCATTTTATGGAAGTCATTGCTAGTTCATAGTCTATATTCACATATTTGAGCACGGGGCTCATAAATACGTGTTTGTCTATATGAGAATTCAGTTAACCTAACGATGAGTGCACGCTCTATAGGGTCCTGCATAATACAGTTAACATATAGGCACACGTGACTCAGACTGTGCGGTCTGTGTCTCCGTTTCACAGCTGGTTCATTAGCAATATTATTATGATTACTGATAACGTGTTTATCCCTTTGGACCACCAGCATGATTAACCACTCAACTCTATACTTTGGGTGAGCATCTGGGTCATATAACATTATTGACTCGAGCGTGCACTAATGTGCTACTGAGCAAATATACCCGCCCCAGTCCTTGCAGATTGGCTGAAGAGAGCACGGTCTCTTGAGGCCCTTAAAACAGCCCGTAGACTGATTTGCATAACATCCGCCCAGGTTATCTATGATTGGCTGACATTTCCTAATGCCCTAGCTTTGTCGATCTCGATTAGCCTTGATTATACATACGCTTTTTAATTTTTTACTTTGGAATGCTTGAATCATCTACAGGTGATTCTGCTGGCTACTCTGTGGCTGACGCATCCAGTTTGTAAATTATTGGAGACATTGTTCTCAATTAAATTATGTGCAGCAATAGAGTCTACGTTTCCCTACTAGCCCCAAACAGCACAGCTCGGCATCAGCCCCTCCTCCCGGTCCGGTTGCACCTATCGTGGCCGGAGGGCGCCTGTTTTCACAACCAATAGCTGTTGCTGTCGGGGAATAAAGGGATAGTGACGGCGCTATGTAGCCACGCCCTCAGTCGAAGTCGGAAGTGACGAAACGCGTCAGGGCGTGGCTACATCGGCGCAACACGGAAGCCTCACTGCGCTCCACAGCTGACCATCAGTTCCCCAGCGATACCAGCACTCGGGCGGCCTCTAGTGCCCAGAGAACGGCGGTGACAGCAGGAGTTTACAGGCTTGCATTTGAGTTCATTTACTTTGTCATTTCTGTACGGGCATTTACATAGGGGGATTGTTCTCCTTTGCATTTTGTGGGGCATTGCTTAAGCGGTACTTTACTATTTAGTATTTCCTTTTGTTTTATGTGCCTGCAATGGAATGACCGTGGCTGACTAAGAGAACAGAGGAAGGTTTGCTTGAGAGTACTGACATTAACACGCCAGTCCTCTTGCACTCTGTGGTAAGGTTACATCCCAAAGGGGGATACCATCACATTACCTGGTGAATCTATAGATAAGGTTTAGGGTGCACTAATACCTGGTCTTTTGGTCACCTAGCACACCACCTACGTTCTTATTTAAAGCTCCTATTTTGGGGCTAGACATCAACAATCTCATAGCGCTGTTTATATCATTGAACCACGGTTCCATAGTCTTTTTTGATACTCTGTTTTATATCTTTATTGGGTTCTTTACCCTTTTTTAAAATAGCTGCTTTTCTGGATTTTTATCAATTTTAATCACTTTTGATATATCCAACACACCTGTCTCCACATCCTTTTTCCTCACTTGGGATCAAGTGATTTACTACCCATTGGCGCCGGAAGTGCATTTAGGTTCCCATTTGTCTAGTTTATGCACCTCAATTTTATTGGGTTAACTTTACTGTTGTCTTTTTTTTTTTATTAAAAAAATTGAATTTTTTCCAAAAAAAGTGCGCATGTAAGACTGCTGCGCAAATACGGTGTGACAAAAAGTATTGCAATGACCGCCATTATATTCTCTAGGGTGTTAGAAAAAAAATATATAATGTTTGGGGGCTTTAAGTAATTTTCTAGCAAAAAAAAAACTGTTTTAATCTTGTAAACACCAAATCTGAAAAACAGGCAAGGTCCTGTTGCAAATGACATTTCCATGAAAAAAAAAAAAAACGCAAAATAACAACTTTGACCTTTATAAAGGTCGGGCCCTTATTGTTACGGTTTGATCATTTAAAGTAGAGCAAGTCATTTTTACACAGCAATTTTATGGCAAATAATTGCCTCTAATGAATGTAAGCCTCGGTATAATGAGCGGGAGTTTAGCTATAACACATTACAGACATCTGTGGGGGTTTTTTTCATACTATAATAAACAATTATCTCCGGGTAAAGTTTATCCTCTTTGCTGGAAAGCTGTACAAGTTGCCAGATTCTCAGACTGAAAAGTCCATGAAATATTGGTTAATATATGAGCCATATGTCTGCCCGTCCTCGGCGAACCTCCACTTTCTGCCAAATGAGTGCTTGACACTCACTGCCAGAGTTTTTAATGACTACAACAGGCCCATTACACCGAAATGTCGTGATTTATATCCCTGCTGGAAACACCGATATAAATCTGATTTAAATATGCAACACAAAGCAAAAGGGTTGCTTGGGGTCTGTTGATAAAAGTTCATATGGTAGGGTGATGCAATATGCGCCTTCTGCCGCTTTTCCCTTAGGGATTGCTTGCACTTCTGATCGTGAGACACTGTTTTACTGCCCCCCAACCTCCCACCATTAGTTGCAAAGACCACCGGTTGGGTTTTTACACATTCTGCAGCCGCGATGCTTTGATTTACAGTTGCAGCAAAAATATGATACCCTCTGTTGTGCTCAGAGGGCAGTATCACCTTTAAAGAGATGGGGGTGTGTGGGCTTTACATGAAGAGACAATAGGCAAGCAGGCACCCCCCTATCCTGGCACTTAGCCCAATTGGTTGCAGGCGGGCGGGCTCCTATGGGCAGTGGCCAGGTTGCAGGCTCCTAATGGCGGGTTGCGGGCTCCTATGGATAGCGGGCAGTTGCCATGTTGTAGGCTCCTAGGGCAGCGTGTTGCAGGCTCCTATGGGTGGCAGGTTGCGGCTCCTATGGGCAGGTTATGGGCTCCTACAGGCGGCAGGTTGCAGGCTTCTTTGGGTGGGTTGTGGGCTCCTATGGGCAGGTTGTGGGCTCCTACAGGCGGCGGGTTGCAGGCTCCTATGGGTGGTGGGTTGCGGACTCCTTTGGGCGGCGGGCAGCGTCTTCTGTGTCCTCTCTGCATCATGGCTGCTTCGGCCGTGCGGCTCCTCTCTCCTCCTCCTAGGCATCTAATAGCATCATATGTCTTTTCAACAAATCGGATTACTGGTGTCGAAACCTGCTTCCTGATTGGCCGGGAGGAGGATCAGTGAATATCGATTCGCTGTTGTAACATACTGGGTGGCCTCTGAGCCCACCCTATATTGAAGCCTATTGGAGCCTCTTGCTCTAATCGGTGCTTCAAAAAAACAGCCCCTCTGCATTGGAATTCATGCGCCGGTGTCCTGGAAGGGGCCGGACACATCAATAGGGGAGGCAGCGGTGGACAGGGGCGGCGCCCCGTGGAAGCAAGTGTGTTTAACCACTTGCCCTGTGGAAGATTTGACCTCCCTTTATGGCCAGGCCATTTTCTCTTATCGTCCATGGACGGACACAGCTCCTTAAGTCTTGACAAGTGGGTTATGTTCCCTGTTTACAGGAGAGGACTAGACAGAAACATGTTAAATGGTTAAATACATGTTACATTAACAGAGTTGAACAGCCCCGCCCAGGGGGCGGTCCCTCCAGACATAACCCTCCTCACTGCAGCTTGCAGCCTCAGTTTCGTTCTGCCTAGCAAAGGAGATGGACGTATGGCTCCCTTTGGGCCCAGCGCCTTGAGGAGAAATTTTCTTTTATTTTCTTTTCTTTTAATTTTTTCTTAAAGAATCTTCTTTCAACTGTCGGCTGAGAGACAGGCTGGATATTATAGATCCTTGTAGTCTTCTCAGTCCGACCAGCATGCGTGGACACACCTTTGCAAAGAGGCTTGGTCTGCCACGCCATACCTCATGACTCCTGAGGTGGCCGGTGAGCTTTGCTCCGAGGTCCACATATGACTGGGCTGTGGTGTTGTCTCACTCACAGTGGACCGGGCCGACAGCTACCTCCATTGCGGTTGTAGTTCTGTCAGGAATGCGTCAGCGAATGCTCGCTCTGAGGTAAGTACAGTCCCTCCCGCTTAGGTGGGTTGGTACGGCTGGGCATTCCCGGGGTTTGGGGGGCCTTTTCTCCTCCCTCCCCTGCTCCTTTCCCTCTGCTGCATTGCAAACATTTGCCGCTGTCGGGGGGGGGGGGGGCTCCCTGAGGGGACTGTGTCTGGCCTGAGTTTTTCTGTGAGGTTTCTGTGTGTATTTTTTAATTTTTTACACTTTTAAAAGCCTTAGAGGCTTTTGCTGTTTAAATGCTGCGTTTTGCCGCCATTCGGCCGGCTCTGGCGCCATTTTTGGGGTGGTTTTCAATTGCATTGAAAACTCCCATTGGCGGCCATTTTGCCGTAGCCGCGCTACGAGGACGTTCGGCGGCCATCTTGGCTGACCCCTAGTGCTGAATCCTACGGTACACACAGGTCCCTCGGATGCCGCAGTCTCCTCACAGTATTTTTTCCTCCCCACACGCCGTGTGCTGTGGGCGGATGGCGCGCTGGGCAGTCTCCTCCTTGGTGAGTCCCCTGTTATACCCCCGACCAGCGCAGCGAAGGGTGAGTTGCCCTGCATAGGGTGTTGGAGCTTCTGTAAATATACATACACACTATGTGTATGGGTTGCTCTATTGGAGTCAGTATCTGGTCCTTCCCCACCTGGGATCCCACAGATGGTTTTTTACTGTTTGTCCTGGACACCTTGGTGCCAGGGTGGGGGACTGTGGACGGGCAGGGGTCAAAGGAGTGCCCTCCTCCCCCCCCCCTCTTATCCTCTGTGGAATGTTCTGTCACAGATGGAGCCATGGACCAGATACCTGGGGGTGCAGGATAAGGCACTTAGAGGTGCGCTTCTCACTGCTGTACGGGACTCCCTGTAGCTGGATAGTGCAGCTGGGTTTCCGCTGAGGGCTTGGTCTTTTTTGGGATCACACAAATCAGACCGCTCTGTGTAGGTTTTCCTTCTGTGCCCTTTCTTGCTAATTTTTAAAAAAACGCGGAATGAGAAAAGCCACTGAGGGCTTTTGTAGTCCCTCACCGCCTGGCGGCTCGGTGCCCCTTGAGGGGAGCCTTTTAAGAGAGTGGGCTTCTCCTCCGGTGGTGGACCCTCCGGGCGTCATGTATAGGTGACCACCCCCCCCTATTGCGGGACACCCCCGCTTGTATGAATTTGACTGAGAAGATCCGAAGTTCTGACCCGTTCCATGTCTATCATGCTGGGGTCTGTCTTGCGGCCTATTGTGGCCACTACTCTGGATCCCAGTCGCTCACTGAGTGAGCATTTTGAACCATACAGTGGATAAATGCATTGGTGGTTCAGTGGTAGAATTCTCGCCTGCCACGCGGGAGGCCCGGGTTCGATTCCCGGACAATGCAATGAGTACTTTACTCTCTCCCGAAGTTGTTAGGCTAACGGACTTGCAGGTCCAGGGCCCTGTATATGTCTGTGATGTTTCACTGGATGCCGCGCCCTTGATATCCAGGGCTTTGGTTTCTGAGATGGCGCCTTCTCTGGTTGGAATGCTGGTCTGCTGGCCAGGTCTCTAACATACGCCCTGACTGATTTACCCTTTTTGGGTGGGAGACCTTTGCGTCCTTGCTGGTTGACATTATCAAGGATGTCACTGGAGGGAAGAGCGCTCTCCTCCCTCAGGCTTCCAGGGGGAAGGGGCCCCGCCGTGGGCCGGGTCCTTCTTTTTCCAAAGCGGTCTTTTTCCGTCAGTCAGGGGCCGCGGGTGAACCTCCTGGGCCGACAAGGGCTCAGCTGGGGGGCTGATCCGTCCCTGGGTGCGTAAGCCAATTGCGCCGGCACCCGAACCCGCCAATGTATGTAGCTTCCCCTGCCCGTCTCTTAAGTGGGGGGTCGCCTTTGCTGTTAACAGCTCGGTGAACCTCCCTGCCCTCCGACAGTGGGTCTGTGAGGTGGTATCTTCGGGGTACTAGATAGGGTCCCTTCCGATCCACCGAACAGTTTTCTTCCCTCGTGTCTCCCTCTCCCGGCTCGGTCTGCCTTTGAGCAGTATGGGACTTGCTAAGCTGCGGTGTGATTTTATCCTTTCCGCAGGACTAGTGGTTTGAGGGACTCTATCTCGGTCCCAAGGATGGGCATGATCCATCCGATTTTGGGCTTCAAGGACCTAAAGGTCTTTGAAAATGATGGGTAGGTCCGCTCGGAATCCATTCGTTCAGTGGGGTAGCCACTTGCACTTCGGTGCAAAAGGTCATAGGTACGACCCACCATGGGGCTGCTACCTATATAGCTTTTTAGCTGCGCTCCATCCGGGGGACTTTCTGGCGTCCTTGGACATAAGGACGCATACATGCTTGTTCAACTTTGCGCAAGTCATAGAGTTTTTCTGTGCCTCGCGATGGAGATGCCCACGGTCAGTTGTGGGCCTTCCTTTTGAACTGGTGCCAGCAGCCCGGCTAGCTCAGTCGGTAGAGCATGAGACTCTTAATCTCAGGGTCGTGGGTTCGTGCCCCACGTTGGGCGCCACCAATGATTTTCACCAAGGAGTTTTGCACTTATCCTATCCTTGTTGGGACAGCGAGGCCTTGCTGTCGTGGCTACTTAGACGACTTCCTGACTCAGAGGTTGTGTCTGTGGCTTTTCGGACCCTCCGTGAATTCGGGTGGGTGTTAAACATTTGGAGTCGGCCCTGGTTCCGACTCAGTTTGGAGTGCCTACGACTCGAATCTCTGGTCTCTGAATCATCAGATTCAGGTACGCCACCTAGTCAGTGTCTCTCTGAATTGGTGGCTGGGATCCCTGACTTTTCGGTCTGGGAGGTGGTTTCTTCCCTTCTGTGGAGATTACAATGGACGCCAACCTCTTGGGTTGTGAGGGCGTCTGGGGGGTCCGGTCGGCCCAGAGTCGCTGGACGTGAGTGGACCTACGACCACACAGGCCTATATGCGCCCAATCTCGGTAACTGCCCAAGCTCGGGCCTGGTTAGCACCTGGGTGGGAGTCCGCCTGGAAATACCAGGTGCCGTAGACCTTGTCTACCGTTACTTGCCCTAGTACTATGGGCGGTACTATGAGAGGCTATGCCTCTCCTCATGGTCGAGGGGGTTGCAAGGTCGTCCGATCTTGATTCAACCTAACAACGCCACGCCGGTGGCTTCGGGCTACCATCAGGTATGCCGGCAGGCGGGCTACTGGAGTCGCCTGATGTTGAATCAGGACAACTGGTCTTGGTACATGGAGTCAACTCCCCGGCAGGAGGTGAGCCTCGCAGGGCATGGATCTCCTAGCCACTCGTCTCAGACACAGGGGTATCAAGGTTAGTGGCCAGATCTAGCGATCTGGTACAGACGTGCAAGTTGCGCTGGTGGCCCTGTGGGGTCTGTCTCGGCGACTTTTATGCCTTTCCCCCATTGTAGTGGCTTCACCACAGAGTGGAGGCTGAGGAATCCCGACGACTTTAATAGCTTCAGATCCTGGGTGCGCCGATTTCGGCCGCCTGGTAGCGGAGGTACCCTGGCGGTAGCCAGGGCAGGAGGTCCTCCTGTCTCGAGGTCCCATACTTCCTCCTGTTGTACAGTCACTGACTTGCTCAACAGGGCTATTGGAAGCCAGACTTTAAGGGACCGGGGTCTGTCCGACCCGGTCACCTCAACAATGCTGAGGGCACGGGAGTCTTCTTCCGGTGAACCTACCGTCGTGTCTGGCGGACCTACATCTCTGGGTGCAAAGAGATGGAGTGACGTCAACGGACGTACTCGGGGTCCATCGGCCTGCTGTTTTTACAGCTCGGTGGATGAAAAAATTAGCTTAGAGCACCGTTTGGGGGCAGATTTCAGCCTTGGCTGTGTTCTTTCAGTGGCCTTTCTGCGGCCGTTCCCTGGTGGGTACCTTTTTTTGTGGAGGGGGCTTATCCTATACCTTACCCCCCCCCCTTGGCCCATCTTTTCCCGCATGAGTTTTGACTCTGGCGCTCTCGGTTCTTCGGGAATCTTCCTTTTGGAAACATCAGAGAGATTTTCTCTTGACACTACCTCAGAAGTGGCCCCTTTAAGTGGCTTTTACCTCTGTTACAGAGGGGTTTCTGAGTTGGCGCTCTTGTCTTGCAAGCCGCCATGTTTGATCCTTCATAGCCTTAGGTGGTGGTGCGTCCGCGACCTACCCTTCTTCCGAAGGTGGTTTCGGCTTTTTCGCCAGAATAAGGACATTGTTTCTCACATCTTTCTGTCCTCGGCCGCCGCATCCTACGGAGGTTGCCTTTCATACTTTAGGCGGGGTACGCACTTTGCGGGTATACTAGCCTGCTACTGCTCAGTTTCGGAAGATCTGACTCTTTAGTGTCGGTGTCTGGTCCACAAAAGGGGACTGACAATCTCGTTGCCCACCATTTCTCGGTGGATCAGGTAGGCTGTCATACAGGCCTGTGTTCTTAAGGGGCGGGCCCCCCTTTTCCGGTCCGACAACATGCGTCGGTCTCAGGTGTGCGAGGCGGCGACTTGGTCGTCCGTTCACAGCCTTTCCAGAATTTACATGGTTGCTGTGAGTGCATCTTCTGATGCTTTTTTTCGCCCGCTAGTGTTTGCAGGCGGCCGTTTGAAGTTGCATCTCCTCCATTTGAGGAGCTCTGCTTGTTTTGGGGTGAAGTTAAAATTGGTTTTACTGATATATTTCCCACCCCTCGTTTTTTGACACTGCTTGGGGACGTCCCACTTGTCAAGACTTAAGGAGCTGTGTCCGTCCATGGACGATAAGAGAAAATAGGATTTTTTGTACTCACCGTAAAATCCTTTTCTCTGAAGTCCATGGACGGACACAGCTCCCACCCCTCCTTTTTAGGTTTGTACTGCTTGTTACGAACTGAGGCTGCAAGCTGCAGTGAGGAGGGTTATGTCTGGAGGGACCGCCCCCTGGGCGGGGCTGTTCAACTCTGTTAATGTAACATGTATTTAACCATTTAACATGTTTCTGCCTAGTCCTCTCCTGTAAACAGGGAACATAACCCACTTGTCAAGACTTAAGGAGCTGTGTCCGTCCATGGACTTCAGAGAAAAGGATTTTACGGTGAGTACAAAAAATCCTATTTTTTGCGATACAGCCCTGGAAGGTGTGCCCAAAAAAGGCACAGAGCGCAAGAACCAGTCCCCCATATTGCCTGTGTTCCCCCTGCAACTGATCTTTCACCTTTATAGACTTTGGGGAGGGTTTTGCTTCCTCATGTCAGAGCCTCCAGCAAGGAGAACAGTGTGCAGGATAGTAGTGACATCATCAAATCTTACCCCAGATCTAACAAGGCTAGCTGTCAGGGAACGCAGTGATTCAGATGATCTCACACTGCAGAAATACAGCTTTGAGACTATGCGCACAGACACACTCAATTACCAAATAGAAAGAGGTGCTCCAAAAGTGTACATTCTCTAGAAAAACACAGACCACATGGAGTTCACACCAAACCAGATGGCTTTGATGTAAAAACAGAATATGTACAGAAATCCAGGTATTGTAGCCTCCATATTGTCCTTGTTCTTCAGTCCTCCAGCAGGATAGGTATAGTAAAAAGTACTTTTTTTTTAATTACAAGATACAATTTGTTACATTAATAAAATAAGTGTTTACCTTAAAAACCATGTATGCCAACATTAAAGATGGCTGCTACATATCTCCGATTACGAAAGGGACATCAGCAGGAGTTACAAGCTGACGCGTTTCATCAGTAGTGATGATTTTGGGAGCTTTGTGTGTTTTAGAATGCACGTTTTAGTGCATTTATTGCACATTTTTCGTGCAATAAAATGAGCGCCTACCAGCAGTGTTTGGAGTGCCATTAACAATTCCCAGATAGTAAGGATAACTTGCCACACATCTGTGGAAGCGTTAAATTGCAAGTCTGTTAACTTGCAGCACATTTTCACTGGTCAGTTGTACACTTGAAGCACAAGTTCTAATTGACACTTTTCCCATTTGTAGCAAATTTGCATGGTGAGTCTGTAGCAAGAGCTCTGCAAGTCTACAGCATGAAAATTAGACATGTGCATTCCGAAAAATGTATTCCTTTTCGTTTCATAATTTTGTTTCCAAATTAGTTTTTTCGTTTTTCGGGTCATTCAATTCGGAAATTTGTGCATTTGAAAATCCGATAATTCAAAAAGAATATCTAACTAATAACTATTAAATTATAGCTATTGGAATTTCCTTTCAAATTTGGCTGTTAGTGAACGTTACGAATTATCTGAAATAACGAATGCTGCATCTAAACAAATGGAATGAAAACAGCAAAAAGTGTAGCGCTAAAAATATGTGTGAAAAATATAACAATATAAAAAGTCATGTAAATATAACACCAAGTGTTCAAAAGTTCATAACTGATGATAAAGTGCAGAAATTAATTCATAAATAAGGGATAAGTCTCAATGATGATTTCAAATCCAGAAAATCCAAACAAACGTGACAAATGTGGAAAATAGATTGATAGCAGATCCACCACCAAAATAAAGATGGGAGGCTTACCGGAAAGCATGGACTCAACTAAGTGTATACTTAATGAGTCGCATAGGCTTATAAGGTGACGGTATCTGGACTCCAAACCGTTCAGATGGTAGGCAGAGGTGAAAATTCAATAGGGATCCACTCTTTATGCAGTAAATGGTAGATCATAAATGATAATGCCAGGACCAGCCTATGAAGACCGTAGGCTCTTACAGGGAATCCAGGGGCTCAGAGTGCAACAGATAGGAGAGGAAAACAAATGCGTACATAGTGTAATACCGTTTAAAAAATCTTTACTTTGACATCAAGAGATAAAATATTACACTCACATTTCAGCAGACATGACAAAGCGTGTAAAAGTCTAGCAGTGGAGTCAGCATAAATCCCGACGCGTTTCTAACAATCGATCGTCATCTGGGGCGCTGGAATGGAACAAATTAATAATAAATAATAATAAAAACTTTTTATTATTATTGTTATTTATGATTATTAATTTGTTACATTCCATTCGTTTAGATATGACATTCGTTCTTTCGGATAATTCATAAATTCGTGTTCGTTACGTTCACCAACGGCCAAATTTAAAAGGAAATTCCAGTACCTATAATTTAAAAGTAATAGTTAAGTTATTATTAGTTATTTATTCAGATTTTCTGTTTTTTTAAATTTCCGAATAGTCTGAAAAATTTGTAAACAGGTTTTTGTTATTTCTTTCTTTTCCGAATGAATGAATTTGTCGAAATTCAGTAAAAAACGAATTCAGAGCGAAACAAATTGCACATGTCTAATGGAAATTCAGCCACAGTGCCCCCTGTGGTGGGATGACTATTGCACAACATAACTAAACCAGAACTTGCAGCAGACTTGCAGAATGTTTGCAAAGAAAGTTGATCTGGAGTCATGCAATGCGGACTTGCTTCAATTGTGCAACAAACTTGTGAAGCCTGGAAAGTCTAGCAATAGCTTAGTAAGCCATTTTTGCAGCACAATTGCTTGCTATCTGGGTTATTGGCACCACAAGTGGATGTGCATTTGCAGCATGTTTCTGAAACGAGTGCTAAAAAAAAACACGCATTCAGGAAACATGTAGATGTGAATGCAGCATTAGGAAGAATTCAAGGTAAAAGGTTACAGTTTTCAGGGTACTGTTTTAGGCACAATCAACTCATTAATAAGATCATTATCAATTGCATGGATATGAATTCTCCTGTGTATGATCAACACATCGTCATCTTTCTGCTATGTGTCTGAGTGAAGCATGGTGCTATCTCACCAGTGAATATTCTCTTTACATTGAACTGAACAGTAAAGATTGCATTATTTTTGCATTCTTTTGTCGTGCTTGTTGACATTTTGTCACATCCCGGGATCTCCATTTGTGACAAGCGAAAAGGTCACGCCAGCAACCATTAACATTTTCATGAAGCTCTTCTCATTCATTTGCTTTAAATTAGATGAGTTCTGTGAAGCTGAAGAGGCTGGAAAATGATTCTCTGATTCAATAAGACTCCGCTGTCCTATCGCGTACATTTCTGTCCTACGTATTGCTTTCTAGTCCATAAAGGGATTCCCCACTTTCTTCAAGACAAAAGGCTCAATTCACTAACACTCATGTGGCCCAAGGGGGGGGGGGGGGTGGCGGAGGTGCTGGATAAAACAGGCAGTTGGTCTGTGTTTTTACTGCCCCTCAACCTCCAACTCACAGGTGGAAATGATGCCGCATGGATGAAGCCCATCATGGTGTGTGTTTAAAATGACATGCTAAATGTGAGGGGTGGCACTGCTTGCCAAACATTCCCATGTAAGTGAATGGGGACCGTGCCGCAACCACAAGCCAACCACTTGCCTCCGTCCTGCCATGCAAAATCAGCAGCAAACAAACAAAAAACAGGCACTTGGAGGTGGTTTTATAGCCTCCTGAACACCTGCAATCCTCCTTTTACCATCCTCTGAAAAGCGACCCACTGCAGATTTTAGAGGGGAGGGGGCAGTAAACACTGCTGCTAGTGTGAAGGGAACCAAAGAGCAGGGCCTTCTTTAATACAGGGCAAAAGGGGAAACTGCCCTGGGCCCAGTTATTGTTGTGGGCCCTAAGGCAGCTTCCCCTTGAGCCCGCCCTGCCCACAAATAGTTAAGTGGATTTGGGAGAGTCCAAGAAAATGTTTGCCCAGGGTCCAATCAATATTAAAGACGGCCATGCCCAAGAGCAATATGTTATTTTATCTCCAGTACTCCATTTTTCTCAAGATATTGGGAAATCAGTAAAGCATTTTCAACACTTTCTGGTTCCTTTAAAACGACCTGTGTCAAATTCAGTTTCGGTAACATTTCTGACACGGGTGACAAATTTAGGTAACTAACTGCTGCAACTTACCTGTCCCAGCGACAGTGGCAGATTCTTAAAGTATTACCATTAGTTGGCAGATTAAGAAACTGGTGGTAATTAGGACCAGTATTGTACTCACTGTAGGACATACCTGTATAGGGAAGATGTCATGTATGTGACCGCTTCCTGCACAGGGATCCATCCCTAGCTTCATTCAGCTTGTAGGCAGGTGCAGCTAGCTAGTCTGCCACTGGGTGGCTCTGTTCCAGAATAATGTCCTTTTAGTTAGAGCCCTCCTGTAGTGATGTCATGGGTCAGTCAGGACCCAGATATAAGCCAGGTTGGGAGGTGCCCCATTGGGCATGGGAGCCAAACACTCCACACCAGTACAGATGTAGCCAGCATGTGGAGGATCTGGACAGGGGTGGAGGCCGAGGAAAAGTAGACCTGCATCCAGGAGAGCAGCTGTAGACTTCCTGACCCTTTTGGAGGTGGGGCTAGGCTGGGTTACAAAAGGCGTTTTAGGCCCAGCCAAGAGTTCCCTGAGTGAGGCTATTCATCTAAGAGGTCCTAGGAGAGGTGTACACATGGAGGAGGGGACTACAGAGATCTCATTCCACTGACTACTAATGACCCCGGGTGGAGGAAGAGACTGTCAGAGGGAAGATGGCTGCTTAAAGTGCTTAACCATGTAAAAACATCCATACCTGTTAGTCTAATTTAAATATAAATCTCTATATTTTATACCTAAAAGTTGGAAGCGCAAACATTGAAAAATGTAAAAGTCACATCAAATTTACCAAGCAGGAACTTGGTTTATATTATGTATTCACCAAAACTTGGAAAGCATCACTTTTATTTGATTCCTTTTTTTGTCTTGTAGTTCCTGCAAGGATAATCTCCTACCCCAATACAACGCTGGCTACCCAAGGTCAGAAGAAAGAAATGAATTGCACAGCACATGGTGAAAAGCCCATTATCGTGCGTTGGGAGAAAGAAGATCGCATGATAAATGTACCAGAAATGTCTCGATATTTGGTGTCCACAAAGGAAGTGGGAGATGAGGTCCTCTCCGTGCTTCAGGTACAGCAAATTTTATAGATAATACATTTCAACAATATTATTATATCAACTCCCTGCTCACAACCTGTTTTCCTTATACCACAACCTTTCCTGGCACCTCACCCAGTAGTGTATTTAGGCTTTGTGCTGCCCTAGGCCTGACTAAACTTGTGCAACCCCTAATTTAAATATGATCCACCCCTTCCTATCAAGGTCACACCCCTTCCTGTTTAAGACCTGCCCTGAAATTTTCCAGTGGGCCACTAGTTCTAAGGGACTTGGGGGGGGGGGGGGGAGCTGCGTCGGGCTCTTCCCTTAATCTGCAGAGATTTCCTCTCACTTTCTGTTTGGCTATGGGGCAGGAAATGAAGGGAAATTAATTGATGGGCACATCAAAAATAATAACAGGGGCTATAACCATCCCTTACTATATCCCACTCTATGGGGCCGCCAGACCGATTTGTCTTGCGGCCCAGTCCACCTCATAAGATTCGCACTGCACTAAAATTGTAGCACAAGCCAGCGGGGACTCTTTTCATGCTGCCCCCCTGCAAAGTGCTGCCCTAGGCCTGGGCCTTGTTGGCCCAAGCCAAGATACAGCATTGACCTCACCCCCTGCTTACACACATCCCTCCCCACCCATCACAATCTCTGCTCCTACTACATCCACCCCCTGCTCATACTACATCCACCCCCTGCTCACATGTCCATCCCTGCCTGGGCCACGTTCCCCACCCCTGCTCACACTCCATTCTTCCCCAGATCACCTTACACCACAACCTTCCCCAATCTATTGCACCCCCAGTTCCTCACCAACCACAATGCCCACTCACAACACATCCCACTGAGCATACTGCATCCCTCACTCACTGGCCATTTAACCTCCTATTTATACCACATCCCTCCCTAGCTATTTTGCCTGTTGCTAACAGTCCACCCCTTGTGCATCCCTCCCCAACCAACTTATTTCACCTCCCCTCTGCTCACACTACTGTACTTCTAGCCCCCCAATCTTCACACCACATCCTGTTCTGGCCAGCCACATTCCCACCACCCACAAGCACTGCATTGAACCTCCCTCACACACCATCCTTACCTAACACACAGTACCCCTTCCACCCCGCAGCACATCCATACATAGCAACTCTACCTCTGCTCACAGTGCATCTCTTGCTAGCCACTCCACCCCACCCAATCTGTATACCTCCTGCTTACATTGCATCACTTCCAACAGTCTACTATGACCTACTCCGCAACATGCAATTGTACACAATGGGGGGGGGGGGGTTATTTAGACAAATCCACTTTGCACTACAAGTGCAAACTACACTGAAAGTGCAATCGGAAGTGCAGTCGAGGGGGACATGCAAGGAGATTAAAAAACAGCATTTTTGCTTGCATATGATTGAATGATAAAATCAGCAGAGCTTCCCCTGCTTTCAGATTTACCCCTCAGATCTACAGTTACTGCACTTCCAAATACACTTTCAGTGCACTTTGAACTTGAAGTTTGCACTTGTAGTGCAAAGTGGATTTGCCTTTTGTAAATAACCCCCAGGGTCTTCCTTTTCTTTTCTCTTCTCTCTTTTTTTTTTTTTTTATCTTCTTTCTTTTGCCTCTAAACACCACTCCATGTTAACCTATGGCGTTGATTTACTAAAGACAAATAGACTGTGCACTTTGCAAAGTGCAGATGAACTCTACAAGAGGAGTTGGTCCAGAACTTATTAAATGAGCAGAAGTTCTGCTGAGTTTCTTCATCCAATCATGTGCAAGCAAAAATGCTGTTTTTTTTTATTTTCCTTGGACGCGATTGGGTATTCTTTGCAGAGTGAAGCTTTACCTCATTTACTAAGTCCTGGAGCAAATGTACTTGCAGAGTGCACAGTCTATTTGCTCTTAGTAAATCAACCCCTATGTGTCCATGCACAAACCCCACTGCCAGTGGGGTAGATTCAAAGAGCAATTGTGTCTGCGTAACCATAGTTACGCAACGCAATTGCTTACCTGCGCCGGCGTTACGAGTGCTCCTGATTCAGGAACCTCGTTACGCCGACTGCAGCCTAAGAAATGACTGGCATAAGGCTCCTTATGCCGTCATATCTTAGGCTGCATTCTTACGCAGGCCGCTAGGTGGCGTTCCCATTGTGGTCAGCGTATAGTATGCAAATTGCATACTAACGCCGATTCACAACCCTACGCGAGCCCTGCATATGCAGTTTACGTCGTTTGCATACGACGGTTTTTGCGTAAGGCTGCCCCTGCTATTAGCAGGGGCAGCCAATGCTACGTATACCCGTCGTTCCCGTGTCGCGAAATTTGAAATTTACATCGTTTGCGTAAGTGAATCGTGAATGGCGCTGGACACCATTCACATTCACTTTGAAGCAAATCACGTCCTTGCGACGTCATTTACCGCAATGCACGTCGGGAAAGTTTCCCGACGGAGCATGCGCACTACGCTCGGCGCGGGAACGTGCCTAATTTAAATGATCCACGCCCCCTACGGATCATTTAAATTGCGCGCGCTTACGCCGGGCATTTTGCCGGAGCGCCCACGCAATTTACGGAGCTACTGCTCCGTGAATCAAGGGTAGCGCAGGTAATTTGCGGAGGCGCAGCGGCAAAACGGTGCGCTGCGCCTCCGTAAAACCTGCGCAAATCTAACTGAATCTACCCCAGTGTGTCCAGGAGCAGCAGAAATCTTTACAGAAAAAAACGCCAGATGCCAAATAATAATTTATTCTTGCTAATGAAATTAATTAACACCCAATCCCTTAATGCGCCTAAATGCATCTAGACGCATTTACACTCATTAAGTATTTTTTCTGCCAAAATGCTGCTGCCAGGAGGAATGGCATTTTGGAGAGCTGGGGAAACACACCCTGTGTGCATGGGGCCTGAGGGTTGTTTGATTGTAGCTCTCGGCTGGTGACATGCCAGACAGTTTGAGACCCGGGTCAGCAGTAGAATGAATCTCTAGTGTGATTCGTGCACAGGCGGTTTTAACCCTTTCTGCAACAAATAGTATTGTTAAAAAACGCAATTACTCTTTATTTAGCCTTAGTGCATTACACTAATAATATAAAAAGGTTTGTTTCTTAACCTTGGACAAAACCACTGAAGTTGGCACCACATTCCTGAATTCAGAAAATATTGGTGTATGTGTGGGATTTTTAAGGTGCGTATACTAGGAAATCGATCCAGAAAAATATGGTAAAAGTTTAATTTTATTTAACACTAGCTGAATAGCGTTGCCCGGTCTTCCTATCTTAACCTTTTGGGGAGAAAAATCATAGTAATATAAATATACCCATCTTTTATATAAGGGTGTAGGTAAGGGTTAATTTAACTGTCATATATTTTCATTTGGCATATAAGTAATATGTGTAGCAGGTATTATTGAAATATCTCCAGGAGTACAGAAGTTATGTGGGAACATACATTTCCCATTGATTTGCATGGGACTTTAAACAAAAACCCCGACCCTCACAAATGGGGGTAGTTAAGGGATAAATTAACTATCCTATAGTTTAAGTGGACATATAAGTAACATGTGACCAAGTGTTATCGAAATATGTACAGCCGTTTGGAAGTTATGAAGTAACATGTATTTCCCATAGAGTTGAATGGGACTTTAAAGAAAAACCCCGACCATGGCAAATGGGGGTGGGTAAGGGTTAAACCACCTATCCTATGTTGGTTGCTGACATATAAGTAACATGTGTGCCAAGTTTCATGTTAATATCTTTAGCCGTTTGGACGTGATGCTGGAACATACATACATACATACACACGTTGAGTTTTATATATATAGATTAGTTAAAGCGGGGGTTCACCCTTAGAGGGCACTTTTTCCCCTTAGATTCCTGCTCGTTTTCTCTAGGGGAATCGGCAATTTGTTTTAAAATATGAGCATTACTTACCCGTTTACGAGATGCATCCTCTCCGTCGCTTCCGGGTATGGGCTGCGGGAATGGGCGTTCCTTCTTGATTGACAGTCTTCCGAGAGGCTTCCGACGGTCGCATCCATCGCGTCACGATTTTCCGAAAGAAGCCGAACGTCGGTGCGCAGGCGCAGTATACAGCCGCACCGACGTTCGGCTTCTTTCGGCTACGAGTGACGCGATGGATGCGACCGTCGGAAGCCTGTCAATCAAGAAGGAACGCCCTCTCCCGAAGACCCATACCCGGAAGAGACGGAAGAAGATGCAGCTCGAAAACGGGTAAGTACTGCTCATATTTTAATACAAATAGCCGATTCCCCTAGACCGAACGAGCAGGAATCTAAGGGGAGAAAAATTTTTTTTTTAGAAATGGGTGAACTCCCGCTTTAAGAAAATATATTAAAACAATCTCCCAGCGAGTACATATAGTACAGTCCTTATGGATACAACACGTTTTATGTAGTTTCCAACATGTTTCGCCCTCAATCTGGGCTTCCTCAGGGGATGCTGTCCACTTAGGGCATAAACCTTCCCAGGATCTAGGACAATTACAGGTATACCCCACTTTTAAGTACACAATGGGGTTTATTTACTAAAGCTGGAAAGCGCAAAATCAGGCTTACTTCTGCATAGAAGCCAATTAGCGTCTAACCCCAGCTTGTTCAATTAAGCCTGGTTTTAAAATCTGGAAGCTCGTTGGTTTTTATGCAGAAGTGAGCCTGATTTTGCACTTTCCAGCTTTAGTATATAAACTACATTGTGTACTTAAAAGTGGGGTATGCCTGCATATAAACTGCAATCCATGGAGATTCAAGTATTCTAAAAAAGCCACAACAAGCCAAGGACTACAGGTGACCGTAGGAGGCATTTAAGGACCAGATGGAGTTCCTACCAGAACAACAGGGACACACATACACTCCACAGGACTTCAGTTGGTCCTTAAAATGCCTCCTATGGTTCCCTGCAGTCCTTAGCTTGATGTGGCGTTTCTAGAATCCTTGAATCTCCATTGAATGTAGGAAGCCCAGATTGAGGGCGAAACATGTTGGGAACTACATCAAACTTGCTGTATCCATAAATTAAATGTTCTTCTTTTACCATATTTTTCTGGATCTATGTGTTTTTAATTTGATATATTTGTAAGGACATACTCATTGGGCAAAAGCTTTCCTATTCTGGAAGGGGTACACTTCATATAGTACAAATATACATTAAAATAAAGACAAAGCATTTCCAGGGAACTATGAGTTGGCCAAAGAAAAATTAGCTCCCTTCCTGGCTGGTCCATCCTGATTGAAACTTTGGCCTGAGCCATCCAGTAAAGCATTAACCATTTATATAATATGTGTAAATGTCAGCTTGAGCTTTGGAGCTCTGTGAACAGTTCTTTTTTTAAACACCCTGTGAGATGTGGGAGCGGGGGGGTGGTGGTCACAGAAACACAAAGTTTACTTTACTAACCTTTTCTCATGTTAAATGGTTCATATTTATATGTTTTAGCTGTGTATTTTGCACACTTGTTGTTAAAGTTCAATTGGAGATTTAAGTTATGTGTAGATTATCAGCATAACTAAAGAACTCTCCTTCTCATATACTACAGATTGTACCAACTGTTCGAGAGGATTCTGGTTTCTTTTCATGTCATGCCATCAATTCATTTGGAGAAGATCGAGGCATCATCCAGCTAACCGTACAAGGTACAATACACATACTAACTGGTGGGGGGGGGGGACTGATAGCGGAGTACCAGGCTACCTGTCATAGTACTGATGGGTTCCAGTGCTATAACCTATAAGGCAGGGGTAGGCAGCCTTTGAGAGGTGGAGATCTACTTGTACAACATGAAAGAGATTAAAAAATCAGCAGGGTTTGGCAGGCTTTTTTTAAGAAATTATCTAGTAAGGCAAAGGTGTCGGTCAGTAGAGCCGTGGACGGTGTCGGTCAGTAGAGCCGTGGACGGTGTCGGTCAGTAGAGCCGTGGACGGTGTCGGTCAGTAGAGCCGTGGACGGTGTCGGTCAGTAGAGCCGTGGACGGTGTCGGTCAGTAGAGCCGTGGACGGTGTCGGTCAGTAGAGCCGTGGACGGTGTCGGTCAGTAGAGCCGTGGACGGTGTCGGTCAGTAGAGCCCTGGACGGTGTCGGTCAGTAGAGCCTTGGACGCTGTCGGTCAGTCGAGCCGTGGACGGTGTCGGTCAGTCGAGCCGTGGACGGTGTCGGTCAGTCGAGCCGTGGACGGTGTCGGTCAGTCGAGCCGTGGACGGTGTCGGTCAGTCGAGCCGTGGACGGTGTCGGTCAGTCGAGCCGTGGACGGTGTCGGTCAGTCGAGCCGTGGACGGTGTCAGTCAGTAGAGCCGCGGACGGTGTCAGTCAGTAGAGCCGCGGACGGTGTCAGTCAGTAGAGCCGCGGACGGTGTCGGTCAGTAGAGCCGCGGACGGTGTCGGTCAGTAGAGCCGCGGACGGTGTCGGTCAGTAGAGCCGCGGACGGTGTCGGTCAGTAGAGCCGCGGACGGTGTCGGTCAGTAGAGCCGCGGACGGTGTCGGTCAGTAGAGCCGTGGACGGTGTCGGTCAGTAGAGCCTTGGACGCTGTCGGTCAGTCGAGCCGTGGACGCTGTCGGTCAGTCGAGCCGTGGACGGTGTCGGTCAGTCGAGCCGTGGACGGTGTCGGTCAGTCGAGCCGTGGACGGTGTCGGTCAGTCGAGCCGTGGACGGTGTCGGTCAGTCGAGCCGTGGACGGTGTCGGTCAGTCGAGCCGTGGACGGTGTCGGTCAGTAGAGCCGCGGACGGTGTCAGTCAGTAGAGCCGCGGACGGTGTCAGTCAGTAGAGCCGCGGACGGTGTCAGTCAGTAGAGCCGCGGACGGTGTCAGTCAGTAGAGCCGCGGACGGTGTCAGTCAGTAGAGCCGCGGACGGTGTCAGTCAGTAGAGCCGCGGACGGTGTCAGTCAGTAGAGCCGCGGACGGTGTCAGTCAGTAGAGCCGCGGACGGTGTCAGTCAGTAGAGCCGCGGACGGTGTCAGTCAGTAGAGCCGCGGACGGTGTCAGTCAGTAGAGCCGCGGACGGTGTCAGTCAGTAGAGCCGCGGACGGTGTCAGTCAGTAGAGCCGCGGACGGTGTCAGTCAGTAGAGCCGCGGACGGTGTCAGTCAGTAGAGCCGCGGACGGTGTCAGTCAGTAGAGCCGTGGACGGTGTCAGTCAGTAGAGCCGTGGACGGTGTCAGTCAGTAGAGCCGTGGACGGTGTCAGTCAGTAGAGCCGTGGACGGTGTCAGTCAGTAGAGCCGTGGACGGTGTCAGTCAGTAGAGCCGTGGACGGTGTCAGTCAGTAGAGCCGTGGAGGGTGTCAGTCAGTAGAGCCGTGGAGGGTGTCAGTCAGTAGAGCCGTGGAGGGTGTCAGTCAGTAGAGCCGTGGAGGGTGTCCGTCAGTAGAGCCGTGGACGGTGTCCGTGAGTAGAGATGTGGACGGTGTCCGTAAGGCAGAGGACATTTTCAGTAAATGGTTTCAGTAGGGATGTGAACGATGTCAGTTTTTTTTTATTATCATGTTATTTTTTATTATTAATATGTTTTCCAATTATTTTTAGCAGCGATGATGGGGGGCTTTGGTGAAATATCAGGGGTCTAAACAGACCCATGATGTCTCACTTTTGAGACAGCGAAAGCTGAATCTACATCTCTCCAGCCTCTGCTCCATTGAATAAATGAACAGGAAGAGCTCTGCACAGTTTAACTGTTGATTCACAAACTTAAGCTTAGTAAACACTGCTTACTATGCTTCAGATATGAATGAACACCGTGAGTGAGCGGTTCATTCAGAAATTAAGCCAGCGGGAGAGGAGGAGAGGCCGACAGTGCAGAGGGGAGCACACAGGTGGAACCCAGCAGCAGAAAGAAGGGGAATCTAGACAGTTGGGGTGCTGGGAACAGCATATAGTAGAACCAATCCCCTCGATTTTCATTCTACGGAAGCTGAATGCCAGTGGGAGGTAAGAAAAGAGAAGCTGGCTTTCAGCTGCCACAGGAGGAACATATAAGGGTTCGATTGCAGTAAATGCCACCCCCGCCGCCCCTCCTGTCCAGGATCTGAGGGTCAGCAAGCAAGGCACATGATCTACCTGTCACCTGCCCGCAATCGATGGGTTGCTGACCTCGCTCTAAGCTTTACATACCTTTTAATGCAAAACTCTGGTCCAAATGAGTCCAATGTAAGTAAATGAGCAGAAGCACCTAGCTTTTCTTTAACATGTATCTGGTCTCCAAAAGGTCATGCATGTAGTTCATCTAATCTATTTGCATTGTCATCTTTCTTATCAGAACCTCCAGATCCTCCAGAAATTGAAATCCGGGAAGTGAGAGCTCGGAGTATCGCCCTGCGCTGGACAATGGGATTCGATGGCAACAGCCCAATCACAGGCTACGATATTGAATGCAAGAACAAATCAGGTAGCGTTATAAAAACCATAAAACGGAGAAGCAAAGGTTTATTTCTCGGTGGTGAGCCATAACTGATCTGTCCAGGTATAGACGGACATCTACACTACAAATTCCGATTAAAATATCGGGAATTTTTTTTTCTATAACTTTTCACTTCTAAACAATGAAGAGCCCCCGCTGACCTTATTGTAGGAAGTAAATCTGTACAGGATACTAAATGATGAAGAACAAAAAAATAAAAAATAAAATTGAAGCTGAGATATATACAGGGGCCCGGATTCAGAAAGGAGATACGACGCCGTATCTCCGGATACGCCGTCGTAACTCTGAGTTGTGTTGTCGTATCTATGCGACTGATTCATAGAATCGGTTACGCATAGATTTCCCTAAGATCCGACCAGCGTAAGTGTCTTACACCGTCGTATCTTAGGCTGCATGTTTACGCTGGCCGCTAGGTGGCGCTTCCGTATACTTACGCGATGAATATGCTAATTAGGTAGATACGCCGATTCAGAAACGTACGTCCGCCCGGCGCATTTTTTTACGTAGTTTACATTAGGCTTTTTCCGGCGTAAAGCTACCCCTGCTATATGAGGGGTATCCTATGTTAAGTATGGACGTCGTTCCCGCGTCAAGTTTTAAATATTTTCCGTCGTTTGCGTAAGTCGTTCGCGAATAGGGCTGTACATAAGTTACGTTCACGTCTAAAGCAATGACGATTTGCGGCGTAATTTCAAGCATGCGCACTGGGATTCTTTCACGAACGGCGCATGCGCCGTTTGTAAAAAACGTAAAATATGCGGGGTCACCATTCATTTAAATAAAACACGCCCACATCATCCCCATTTGAATTAGGCGGGGTCACGCCCGACCACAGACGTTACCCTGCCGTAACTAAGGGCGCAAGTTCTTTCTGCATACGGAACTTGCGCCCTAATTTACGGCGGCGTAACGTATCTGAGATACGTTACGCACCGCCGAAAGATACTCCAATGTATCTGAATCCGGCCCAGTGCGTGTATGTGTATATGTGTGTATATATATATATATATATATATATATATATATATATATATATATATATATATAACCAAAGGTATTGAGACGCCTGCCTTTACAGGCACATGAACTTTAATGGCATCCCAGTCTTATGCCGCATACACACGGTTGGAATTTCCAACAAGAAAAGTTTGATGTGAGCTTTTGGTCGGAAATTCTGATTGTGTGTAGGCCCCATTGGACTTTTTCTGTCAGAGTTTCTGACAGCAAAAATTTGAGAGCTGGTTCTCAAATTTTCCAACGGGAAAAATTCTCGTCGGAAATGCAGATCGTCTGTATGTAATTCTGAAGCGCAAAAAAACATGCATGCTCTGAATCATTGAACTTAATTTTTCTCGGCTCGTTGTGCTGTTGTACATCACCACATTCTTGACGGTCTGCAATACAAGTTTGAGCCAAAATTCAGTCGGAAAAAAATCCACGGTTTTCTTGTCGGAATTTCCGATCGTGTGTACATGGCAGTAGTCCGTAGGGTTCAATATTGAGTTGGGCCACCCTTTGCAGCTATAACAACTTCAACTCTTCTGGGAAGGCTGTCCACAAGAAGCGCATTTGTAAGTTCAGGCACTGATTTTAGACAAGAAAGCCTGGCTCGCAGTCTCTGCTCTAATTCATCCCAAAGATGTTCTATCGGGGTGAAGGCCAGTCAAGTTCCTCCACCCCAAACTTGCTCATCCATATCTTTATGGACCTTGTTTTGCGCACAAACCTTGGAACCGAAGCACCCACATTAACTCTTTTCCCCCCTCGACTTGGGCCAGCCTCCAACTCACCAAGGCAGAAATTTTACAACCTGCCTACAGACTGATCACCAAAACTGAACTGGATCACAGTTGGCATTCTAATTCCTCCTAATGGTGTTCAGAAGGATTAAGGTCAGGTCTCTGTGCAAGCCACCTGAGTTCCTCCACCTCAAACTCCTCAAACCACGTCTTTATGGAGCTGGCTTTGTGCAGAGAGGCGTAGCCATGCCGAAACAGAAGAGCATATTTCCCAAATTGTTAGCAAATTGATGGAAGCATATAATTGTCAGTATATTAACAGTGCCCTTCGCTGGAAACACCTGAACTGAAGAATTTGGAGGGGTGTTCACATACGTTTGGCCATATAATGTATTTTATTGATTTACGTTTAGAGGGGATTTAGATTTTTAATGTGGGGGGGATTTTCACTCAATTTCTGTTCTGCTTCTACAGTAAGGCCTAGTACACACGAGAGGATTTATCCGCGGATACGGTCCACCGGACCGTATCCGCGGATAAATCCTCTCGAGGATTTCCACGAATGTCTACAAATTTTTATCTGCTGGAATTGGGAAATTTCCGCGGATAAATATCCGCAGGAATGTACACACCATAGAATCTATCCGCTGAAACCGATTCACTGGGATTTTTCAGCGGATGGATTCTATGGTGTGTACGGGGCCTTAGTGAACGGAGATCCCAATGAGGAAACGGACATTCTAACCTTCTACAATTACAATTTTATTTTTCATAAAGCAGTCACGTATTACTTAAATACTAGTGACTGGTCCTCTTTAGATAGAATAAGATGGTATCTTGTGTCTGTTGTGCAGGCATGCAGGGTATTGAGCTGTAGTATTGAAATTCTATATATGTTAGCGACTTGTAGTGTCAGCCTCTTTTATTATTCTTCTTGTCCTCCATTCTCAATTTGTTGCTATAGGAACACAAACGCTCATTGTATGGATTTTTGTTGTGGCTTGGCTGAAGTTGTTTTATTGTTCAGTCAATTTTCTCAAGCTTTTATGTGCTGTCAATTTTCTATCATGTATTTAAGAGTTATCAGTGCAACAAATTGAGGTTATACCATTCACAGCGGCCCTTTAAAGCGGAGGCCTGCCGAAAAAAAAAAAAAAAATTAAAAGTCAGCAGCTACAAATTCTGCAGCTGCTGACTTTTAATATATGGACACTTATCTGTCCAGGGCGCCCGCAATGTCGGCAGCCGAAGCCGATCTGTCCGTCGACTCTCGGATGCTGCCGCCGCCATCTTCGGTAAGGGAATCAGGAAGATTCCTGGTTCTCTACTGCACATGCACGTTCCCACTGGTCCCTGCTGTCTTCTGCGACCTGTCTGTCTCCCAGAAGACAGCGGGGGGCGAAAGAGTAGCCACCGAATTAGGCGTAGGTCACCGCGATCACTGCGGGTATCTATGCCCGGAAGTGGGAGCGAATACCGGTATTACACAGGTATCTGCTCCCTCCTCCCCCCTGAAAGGTGCCAAATGTGACACCGGAGGGGGGAGGGGATTCCAAAAAGTGGAAGTTCCATTTTTGGGTGGAACTCCGCATTAAAGGAACACTAAAGGTTTGTTTTTTATTAGATCAATTGATTGCTGTAAGCTAGAGCATTTAAATATCACTTACCCCGTTTTTCCTTTTGACCTCCAAAATACAGTAATCCAGGTTTGAAAATGCCATTTCCTGTCTCTCCTCTTCTTGCTTTCCACCAGCATCTGAGCTGTTTTGCATGGTGGAAAGCAGAATGTGCTCACCCCCTCCCTATGACTACAGCCCTGCGTGAAGATGCTCTTTTATCCCTCACAGGCATGGAGGCTAAGCCTAATGGGAACTACAGTTCCCATTAGGCCGTGATGTAGCAAGAATGAATGCGCACCGCAAACCAGGAAGTCAGTGAGAATAATGATTCAGGAGTGCTGGAGGTGAATAAAACAGCTCGATTTCAACAGGTATCAAACTAGTTATAATGCAAAACATTACTTTTTACTTCATCAGCTACTGTCAGACTTTAATTTAAGAGGGAAATATTTTTGAGATTTTTTAAATTATGATTTTCATTTATTAAGGGAAAAAGGCTGTCCAAACCTGCCTGGCACTATGTGAAAAAGTAATGGCCCCCTAAACCTAATAACTTGTTGTGCCACCCTTGGCGGCACCAACTGTAATCAAACGTTTGCAATAACTGGCAATGAGTCTTTCACATCGCTGTGGAGGAATTTTGGCCCACTTTTTTTTTCCGGAATTGTTTTCATTTAGCCACATTGGAGGGTTTTCCATCATGAATGGCTTGTTTAAGGTCATGCCACAGCAGCTCAATTGGATTTAAGTCTGGACTTTGTCTAGGACACTTCAAAACCTTAATTTAGTTTTTTTGAGCCATTCAGAGGTGGACTTGCTGGTGTGTTTTGGATCGTTGTCCTTTTGCTGCATAACCCCAGTGTGCTTGAGCTTGAGGTCACAAACTGATAACCGGACATTCTCCAGGATTTTCTGGGAGCGTTTAGAAATCATGATTTCATCAATTTTGGCAAATCGTCCAGGTCCTGAAGCAGCCCCAGACCATCACACTACCACCATGTCTGACTGTTAGTATGATTTTTTTTTTTTTTATGAAATGCTGTGTTAGTTTTACACCAGATGGGATGCACATCTTCCAAAAAGTTCAACTTTTGTCTCATCAGTCCACAGAATATTTGCCCAAAAGTCTTGGGGATAATTAAGATGTTTTGGGAAAATGTGAGAAAAAGCCTTTGTGTTTTTCTTGGTCAGCAGTGGTTTTCGCCTTGGAACTCTCCCATGGATGCCATTTTTGCCAGTACACACGACCGTTTTTCGGGTTCGAAAAAATGATGTTTTCTTTTTTATGTCATTAAAAACGATTGTGTACACACAATCCAGAGCATTTTTCACGATCTAAAAAATCGGCATTAAAAATTTCGAACATGCTCTAATTTTTCACGACGTTTTTAACTTTGTCGTTCTTAAGGTTGTAAAAAATGGTGGTGTGTGGGCTTTAACGACGTGAAAAACCTGCGCATGCTCAGAAGCAAGTTATGAGATGGGAGCGCTCGTTCTGGTAAAACTACCGTTCGTAATGGAGTAAGCACATTCATCACGCAGTAACAGACTGAAAAGCGCGAATCGTCTTTTACTAACACCAAATCAGCAAAAGCAGCCCAAAGGGTGGCGCCATCCGCATGGGACTTCCACTTTATAGTGCCGTTGTACGTGTTGTACGTCACTGCGCTTTGCTATAGCATTTTTTTCACGATCGTGTGTAGGCAAGGCCGTTTTAATGATCCGATTGAAAAAACATATTTTTTTCTAGACCCTTAAAATCGTCATTTTTTAGAACCCGAAAAACGGTCGTGTGTACGCGGCATTATTGTTGAATCACAAACACTGATATTACCTGAGGCAAGTGAGGCTTGCAGTTCTTCAGATGATGATCTGGGTTCTTTTATGGCCTCCTGGATGAGTCTTCGTCGTGCTCTTTGAGAAATTTTAATAGGCCGGCCACTCCTGGAAAGGTTCACCACCGTTCCAAGTTTTCTCCATTTGTGCATAATGGCTCTCACTGTGGTTCACTGGAGTCCCAAAGCCTTCAAAATGGTTTTGTAACCCTTTCCAGACTGATATTTGCCAGTTACTTTGTTTCTTATCTGTTCTTGAATTTCTTTAGATCGCCTCATGATGTGTTGCTTTTTTAAATTTTATTAGCGTGCTTCACTTTGTAAGGCTGGGTTCACACTACGGTTTTCCCGTCCGTCAGCCGCATACGATTTCAGTATTGAAAACGTACGGGCCCGGACGGGAAAACGTAGAGATAGACAATGCATTGCAAATCGTATGCACTCGGATGCATCCGGGTGCGTACGATTTGCTGGCAAAACGTTTTTTAAACGAACGCAAAACCGTGTTCAACCACGGTTTTGCGGTCGTTTTTAAAACAGTATGGCAACCGCATACGTTTTCCTTTAACATTAATGTTAATGGAAAACGCACATATGTGCGGTGCCATACGTTCCCGTCCGTTTCAGCCGCATACGTTTTTTCATATAAATCGTATGCGGCTGACGGACGGGAAAACCGTAGTGTGAACCCAGCCTAAGACAGCTTCTATTTCTTGATTTCTTGATTCAACAGGTCCGGCAATTATCAGGCCTGGGTGAAACAAGTGAAATTTAATTCCGCTTTCTAAGAAAAATGAGTTAATCAAAGTTCATTCATGATTTAGTTTTTCAGATAGGGCCAGGCAGGTTTGGACAGCTTTTTTTTCTCTTAATAAATGAAAATCATAATTTAAAAACTGCATTTTGTATTTACTCAGGTTATCTTTGCATATTATTAAAATGTGTTTGATGATCTGAATCATTTCAGTGTGACAAATATGAACAAAAAAATCAAAAATCAGGAAGGGGGCCAATTCTTTTTCACAGCACTGTAATGGGGAAGGGTCAAATCCCCCATTTCCCTCCGGGGAAATTTCCCCTTACTTCTGTCCTGAGAAACATAAATAATAATAGATAGGAGTGGAGCCTAAATTACATGCGTTGCCCACCATCTAACTAGGGATGACACTATTAGCATACCCTGTGTGTCACTCCACTTTTTGATATGCTGACATAGGGCTGAACTCTTGGGATGACATATTAAATATATATCTGGATGGTAAATCGTAACCAAGTAATTTCCATGTGTGACTATATTCCTCCACCACCTATAAACAGGGCTGGACTAGGACAAAAATGTGGCCTTGGACTTCATCCAAACTGGCCCAGGGCACAACACATCAGGGTACAGTGCACATCAGGGCACGGTACAGAGCTCAGCACATCAGGGCACAGCACATGTGGGTACAGGGCACAGCACATCAGGGTACAGGGCACAGCACATCAGGGCCCATCCCAGCACATCAGGACCACATTGAGGCACAGCACATGAGGACACGGGGCACAGGGCACATAGCACATAGTACATCAGGGCACATGACACATTAAGGCACATTGTTTACCAGCCAGCATGCAAAGTAGCGCAGGAAGCGTGTGTAATAAGTTCTCTCTCATGTCATGCTCCCCGCTGGGCTTCCTGAGCTACTCTGCATGCTGGCTAAATCTCGATCTACCTGTCAGGCACTAACAGTCGGCTATTGACCGGTAGATCGCCGCGGACCTCTAATCGGCCCACTGAGCCATCGGCCCACCGGGAATCCTGATGACCAGTCCATCCCTGCCTATAAAGAGGGGGAGGAAAAAGAAAAACCACCACATGAACATCGCCCATGCAAGAAAAGAGTGAAAGGAAAAAAATGTTTACTCCATATTTCCAGCCACCCCTGCCTCTAACCCATATGTGTCCCCACAAGGGGTACAGGTAATGGTATGCCCGTAAATGTAATAACCCATAGCCATTGGCTCCTGCTGCTGTCAATCACACTCCTGTGAATGGGGGAATGAGGGCGTGGCTTACCAGCTCTGTGTGTGTCTATGGACACAAGCCTGGTTTGGCATGGGTGCCCCATTAGCACACAGCTTGCTGAAAGGGCACCAGAAGAAAGGAGTATCTGGCAGTGCCAACGGGAGACCGCCAAAGAGGAGGTAAGGAAACCACTCTGTGCAATATCATTGCACAAAGGAGGTAAGTATAACATCTTTTTCTATTTTTAGGGGGGAAAAAATGTAATATTTCAATTATTTATATTTGTTTGTTCTCTCTTACTAGACTCATGGGATTCAGTTCAGAGAACCAAAGATGTCTCTCCTCAGCTAAACCAAGCCACAATCATTGACCTGCATCCCTCTTCCACCTACAACATCCGCATGTATGCAAAAAACCACATTGGCAAGAGCGAAGCCAGCAACGAGCTCACCATCACCACCGAGGAAGCAGGTAGAGTCTGATCAACTCTGTCTATTGCCAC
Organism: Rana temporaria; assembly: GCF_905171775.1. Classification (NCBI taxonomy): domain Eukaryota; kingdom Metazoa; phylum Chordata; class Amphibia; order Anura; family Ranidae; genus Rana; species Rana temporaria. The sequence goes on from NC_053490.1 coordinate 512,853,630, forward strand.
AAGTTTGGTTTTTGATGGGATTGGAGCAGTGGTTAAAGGGGATGAATAAAAAGATGGAAACCATACAATATAGTGTATTTAAACACATCCAAACTAATTATTGCATTTGAGCAATATTTAAAAACCTAATTTGCAGGGTTGCACTTTCTTCTTTGCAGGGTTGCTCTCTTTTCTCCTTGCAGCGCTTGCAACTAAAGTCAGGCTCAAGCGGTTGCCTGCAAAGGAGGCGGACATACAATCCAATCCACCAACCACCTCCAGCTGCCAGGCAAAAGCTGATGAGGGCTTGGCTTGACTTCTGGGGCATGGGGAACCTCCTGAACAGGGTGCCACCACCTTCACTGGAGGCGGTCAGACAATCCAATCCACCAACCACCTCAAGCTGCCAGGGAAAAGCTGATGAGGGCTTGGCTTGGCTTCTGGGGCATGGAGCACCTCCTGAGCAGGGTGGCACCGCCTGCACGGGAGGCGGACATGCAATCAAATCCACCAACCACCTCCAGCTGCCAGGGAAAAGCTGATGAGGGCTTGACTTAGCTTCTGGGGCATGGAGCACCTCCTGAGCAGGGTGCCACAGGAGGCTATGCCAACCAGCTGCAGGGGGAAACTTATTAATGGTGCTTGGCTTATCAGGCACATCTCGTCCATAACATTAAGACCACCAACCATAGGTGTGCACAGCCTATTGCATTAGGGTGTGCACCCCAAAGCTCAAACATGTTTGCACTGGTGTGCATGTGTATATATACTGATGATGTCAGCAGAGCAATGGACAGTCAGTAGGGCAAAGATTGGTGTCAGTAGGGTAGTGGACAGTGTGAGTAGTTTTTATTTTTATTATTTTTAAAAATAATCTTTTTAGGAGCCCTGTTAGGGGGCTTTGGTGGAATAAACAGGGAGAATCTGTACCACATAGGCAGATTAGGGTGTGCCCAGGCACACCTGGCCAGAGGCTGCTCTAGGCTTTATGAGGCCTTAGGCAAAACTTGACAGGGGGCCCCACTCACGCCCATGATAATAAAAATAATTCAAGGACAAGAGCCTCTTCCTCACAACCCTGGCTGGTGGTTGTGGGGGTCTGCTTACAGGGGTCTTATCGGAATCTGGAAGCCCACTTTAAACCAAGCGGCCTCCAGATCCTGCTCTTTAATAACTTAGGGGCGGAGATGCCGCCTGGTGAACCCGCCCCCTTGTGACGTCATTGACTGAGGGCATGCTGGGTCATTGACATCACAAGGTGTGGTGTCACCGATATTCACTGGTTGTTAGGGACGCTGGCGGCCCCGCTCCTGAATCGGGGCTCTTCACGCTGCCTGAGCACAGCAGCGTTAAGGTCCCCTGTCCCTCAAAACTGTGGTAATGCATTGGGCAAGTTAGGCGGCCGCGAGGCCCCTGTGAGTGCGAGGCCTTAGGCGACTGCCTAATTTGCCAAATTAAAGAGCCGCCTATGCCACCAACCTAATATTGAGTGAGTCCCCCCTTTTGCTGCCAAAACAGCTCCTAACCTGATGAGGCATGGACTCCACTAGACCTCTGAAGGTATGCTGTGGTATGTGGCACTAAACCGTCAGTAGCAGATCCTTTAAGTCCTGTAAGTTGTGAGGTGGGGCCACCATGGGTTGGACTTGTTTTTCCAGCACATCCCACAGATGCTCAATTGGATTAAGATCTGGAGAATTTGGAGACCAAGTCAATGTCTCAAACTCGTTCTGTTCCTCAAAATATTCTTGAACCATTTTTGCAGTGTGGCAGGGTGCATTTTCCTGCTGAGAGGCTACTGCCATCAGGGAATGCTGTTTCCATGAAGGGGTGCACTTGGTCGGCAACAATGTAGGTGGTACGTATCAAATATCATCCACATGAATGGCAGGACCCAAGGTTTCCTAGTAGAAGTATGCTCAAAGCATCACACTGCCTCTCCCAGCATGCCATCTTCCCATACTGCATCCTGGTGCCATCTCTTCCCCGGGTAAGTAAAGCAACCACACCTGGCCACTCACGTGATTGAAAAAAAATCATAATTCATCAAACCAAGCCACCTTCTTCAATTGTTCCAGGGTCCAGTTCTAATGCTTGCGCAATGTCCATTGTAGGCACTTTTGGCATGGACACCTGACCGGTTTGGGCTACGCAGACCCACTTGCAACAAACGGCAATGCACTGGGTGTTCTGACACCTTTCTATTGAAGCCAGCAACTTTTTCAGCAATTTGAGCTATAGTAGTAGTAGCTCTTATGCTGGATCAGACGACACGGGCCAACTTTTGCTCCCCTTGTTCATCAATGAGCCTTGGCTGCCCATGACCCTGTTGCTGATTTTTCCTTCACTTGACCACTTGTAGGTAGGTCCTGAGCTCTGCAGACTGGGGACATCACACACCCCTGACCCAGTTGTCTTACCATTACAATTCTGATCTTGTCAAAGTCGCTCAAATCCATACATGTGCCTGTTTTTTTCTGCTTTCAACATATTAACTTCAGGGACAACATGTTCACCTGCCGCCTATTATATCCTATCCACTTTTAAGTACCGTATTTGCCCTCGTATAAGACGACCCCCTAATTTTCCAGCCAAAATGTTGGTTTTGGGATATACTCGCCGTATAAGACTACCCCCTTCCTACTAGTCATGCCTCGCCTCACGGTGCCACCATTACATGCCAGACTGTGTCACTACATGCCAGACTGTGCCCCATTACATGCCAGACTGTGCCCCATTACATGCCAGACTGTGCCCCATTACATGCCAGACTGTGCCCCATTACATGCCAGACTGTGCCCCAGTACATGCCAGACTGTGCCCCATTACATGCCAGACTGTGCCCTTACCTTATCCCAAGACATGCAGAATCGCGGCCGTACGATTTTTCAAAAGCCGCGCCTTCTACGTCTTCTGTTCCGTGATAGGCGGAAACACTCAGCTTCCCAGGAGGCACTGTGTTCAGTGTTCGCCTATCACGGAGGCCCTCTCGTCCGAGTACGAGAGGGCCTCCGTGATAGGCGGACACTAAACACAGGACGAGAGGGCCTCCGTGATAGGTGGACACTGAACACAGTGCCTCCTGGGAAGCTGAGTGTTTCCGCCTATCACGGAACAGAAGACGTAGGAGGCGCGGCTTTTGAAAAATCGTACGGCTGCAATTCTGGGATAAGGTAAGATGTTAGGTTACTGGCGTATAAAACGACCCCCGACTTTTAAGAAGATTTTAAGGGGTTAGAAAGTCGTCTTATACGCCGGAAAATACGGTACCATTGTCATGAGATAATCAATGTTCTTCACTTTACCCGATGGCTGATCGGTGTATGTCTTAATATAAGATAAGACTTTTTGGGGTTGATTTACTAAAACTGGAGAGTGCAAAATCTGGTACAGCTGTACACATGGTAGCCAATCGGCTTCTAACTTCAGTTTGTTCAATTCATTTGACAATAAACCCTGGAAGCTGATTGGTTTCTGTGCAGAGCTGCGCCACATTTTACACTCCCCGTTTTCAGTAAATCAACCCCATTGTGTCAAGATTGGGAGGTAAAAACACACAAATAATGATTTACTATAAAAGGATTTGTACATTTAGGTTAAAATCAACATAAAATATGCAGAATTTTGTCTCCATAATAACTTTAATACCTAATATCTATCTCAACCCGAAAAAAAAAAAAAAAAAAGTCTCAATATTTGATATCGGTGATATGAAAGACAGGACAATTTCCTTTCCAGAAAACTTGATGGTCTGTATTATCAAGCTACTGGGTGTCTACCAGTGCTTTGTACAACACTGCCACCTTCTGTACACAACTGGTATTACGGTTTGCTTTTAGCCAAATAACATTTGGATGACAAACGAGGCATAATGGATCGGTGATCGTGTCAGTCTGAACAAGGCTTCATGCTCATGGATTATGTAAAGTGGGCAGAAACAGAAGAAGGATTTCCCATGGTGCATTTAAAACACACAAGATGCATGTAAAACACACAAAACTACTTAACACGTGTTTTACTACCATTTATTTTAATAGTCCTACTTAACCACTTCCTTACTGGGCACTTAAACCCCTTCCTGACCAGAGGACTTTTTGCGATTCGGCACTGCGTCGCTTTAACTGACAATTGCGCGGTCGTGCGACGTGGCTCCCAAACAAAATTAACGTCCTTTTTTCCCCACAAATAGAGCTTTCTTTTGGTGGTATTTGATCACCTCTGCGGTTTTTATTTTTTGCGCTATAAACAAAAATAGAGCGACAATTTTGAAAAAAAATAAAATATTTTTACTTTGTTGCTATAATAAATAGCTCAATTTTTTTTTTTACGTTTTTTTTTTATCCTCAGTCTAGGCCGATACATATTCTACATATTTTTAGTAAAAAAAAAAAAAAAATCGCAATAAGCGACTGGTTTGCGCAAAAGTTATAGCGCCTACAAAATAAGGGACAGAATTATTTTTTTTTTTTTTTTTTTTTTTTTTACTAGAAATGGCGGCGATCTGCGATTTTTATTGGGACTGCGACGTTATGGCGGACACATCGGACACTTTTGACACATTTTTGGCGCCATTCACATTTATACTGCAATCAGTGCTATAAATATGCACTAATTACTGTATACATTTTTTTTTTTACTAGAAATGGCGGCGATCTGCGATTTTTATTGGGACTGCGACGTTATGGCGGACACATCGGACACTTTTGACACATTTTTGGCGCCATTCACATTTATACTGCAATCAGTGCTATAAATATGCACTAATTACTGTATACATTTTTTTTTTACTAGAAATGGCGGCGATCTGCGATTTTTATTGGGACTGCGACGTTATGGCGGACACATCGGACACTTTTGACACATTTTTGGCGCCATTCACATTTATACTGCAATCAGTGCTATAAATATGCACTAATTACTGTATAAATGCTTTTTTTTTACTAGAAATGGCGGCGATCTGCGATTTTTATTGGGACTGCGAAGTTATGGCGGACACATCGGACACTTTTGACACATTTTTGGCGCCATTCACATTTATACTGCAATCAGTGCTATAAATATGCACTAATTACTGTATAAATGTGACTGGCAGGGAAGGGGTTAACACTAGGGGGTGAGGAAGGGGTTAAATGTGTACCCTAATTAGTGTTCTAACTGTGGGGGAAGGGGGGTGACTGGGGGGGGTGACCGATCTATGTCTCTATGTACAAGAGACACAGATCCGTCTCCTCTCTCCCCTGACAGCACCGCTGTCTGCGAGAGCCGGGAATGAGAGATGATCTCATATGTAAACATATAAGATCATCTCTCATTGGCCGCACAGATCGCCTAGGAAACGGCCGCTCCGATTGGCCGTTCACGGCGATCTGTGACTGGCTGTGTCCAAGGGACACGGCCAGCACAGCAGTTCCCCGCTGCGCGCTCGGGAGCGCGCGCGGGGAACGTGCAAAGGGGAGGCCGTAAAAACACGGCCTGTTAGAGATTGGGAGCCGCGCTGAGGCCGTATATAGTCGTACGGCCGTCAGCAAGTGGTTAACATGCATAAATACGCAAAGATGCAGCACGTCCTATTTTTTAAAGCTGTAATAGACTGCCGTGCATATATTTGAACTAGTCACAGAAATAAATGGGATGTATTTTCATGCACTATAATGTGAGTCATTTACTGCAGGAAAAACGCAAGTGTTGAGAGTCGCGCTCAGTGTATTAGTCTGTATGCATCGTTTTCAAACAGGGCTTTGTTCACCTCTAGTGGTTACAGCATGTGATTTAATCAGAGAGTGTGACTATAGGACTAGTCTCCTTCCTACTTCATGGAAATTCCTGTGCCTTTATAGTGTAGCGCCCCCTTACTTTCAGTATGGGCACTACGCTAAAGTTAGTGGGGAATGGGAGAGTTATTTTGCTCGCATTCACAATTTTCTAAATTTGGGCTGCTGTCATTCCGGAACTGTCCTGTGGGTCAGTCTGCGCTCCATGGATGCAATCCCATCCCTGGGCACAGGTGGCGCTGGGGATCCCCAGCAGCCAATTAGAGGAGTTTTCCCTTGCGGTGCATGCTGGGGGAGAGTATATCTGTGGCAGACGCCATTTTCTTTGGTTCTTCACGGGTTTCAGATTCCAGGTGTGGCACCCACCTTCAGGGTGTGTGCATCCAACGGACCCCGGTGATGGCCTTCCAGGCCGGTGTCACACGCTACGCGGAGCTCCATGTTCCTGACAGGGACCCCAGTGACTTACTGGGTTCCCAGCTCTACTGAGGAGATCCCAGGCTGGATGCCGTTCGATGGGGGGGTCCGCTTGAGGAGAACCCGGAGGCAGTTTGTCCAACAGGGCTTGAACGAACCATCGGGGATCTGGTGACCGGGACATCGACAAGTACACTTCAACTGTCACCCGGTGACCCCTTATTTAATCTACTGGGAGGATTCGCTCAATCTGTTCGGTTCACTTAAAGTACTAGGCCTGTGGCAGAGGCCCTAAAGCCAGGTCTGTGGCAGAGGCCTGTTCCTCCCAGCAATCTAAAGTGACACTTCGGCTGCCAGGCTTGTGGCAGAAGTCTGTCCGGAGGCACTTCACCCACTCTGGCTAGAGTGGCGACGAACTATAACTACTACTACTGTTTTGTTGAGAGCAGGATTGCTCGATTCTTATCCAGGCCTGATACTGCAAAGAAACAGGGAGGGTGTAGCTATGACTGAACTAACCAGAACTAAACAGGAGAGGACAGGAGGAAATACCAAATCCCACAAATAAATAAGTTGTAATACCTCTAAACTGCCACTAGATGTTGACATACTTCAGAACAATAATAATCTGATACAATTCAACACAACAGAAAAAAATACAACCTAACTATTCTGAAGTCTTAAATGATCACAATGATAAGGTTTGGTGCTGCTTCCTCTACCCTGGCTGCTCAATTATGCAATTATGATGAATCCAGCCCTGGGGGTGACAGGGGTTTGGGTTATCTGTAACTTTTTTTTCCTTTCTTCTGTTTTCAGCTCCTGATGGTCCTCCTCAGGAAGTCCAGCTAGATCCCGTCTCCTCCCAGAGTATCAGGGTTACATGGAAGGTATGTGAAGATACAATCATTGTTTGATCTGAAATATTTCGATGATATTTAAAATAATTACAAACGACATGTATAGAAACAAATTCTTCGTATAAATGTACAGTATATGGGTAAACATACCGTATATACTCGAGTATAAGCCAAGTTTTTTAGCCCTTTTTTTAGGGCTGAAAATACCCCCCCTCGGCTTATACTCGAGTCAGTACCTGAATTCTTGCCAGGCGTCCATTTTTTTAAAAGTTTTGGCTTCCTCCTGGTGTTCCGTTTTGTGATAGGCATTTGACACTGTGTTCCGCCTATCACGGACGTCCTCTTGTTCGAGGATGAAAGAATGTCCGTGATTGGCAGAACACTGAACACAGTGTCTGCTGGGAAACTGAGTCCGAGGATGAGTGGACCTGCGTTATAGGCGGAACACAGTGTCAAATGCCTATCACGGAGGTCCTCTCATTCTCGGACAGTTTCCCAGCACAGACACTGTGTTCAGTGTTCCGCCAATCGCGGACGTCCTCTTGTTCGAGGATGAAAGAATGTCCATGATTGGCGGAACACTGAACACAGTGTCTGCTGGGAAACTGGGTCTGAGGATGAGAGGACCTCCGTGATAGGCGGAACACAGTGTCAAATGCCTATCACGTAACGGAACACCAAGAGGAAGCCGCGACTTTTAAAAAATGGACGCCTGTCAAGATTGCAGGTACTCGGGCACAGAGAGGTATGGCACAGTGAGACTGCAATGGGCACAGTGAGGCATGGCACAGTGAGAGTGCAATGGGCACAGTGAGGCATGGCACAGTGAGACTGCAATAGGCACAGTGAGGCATGGCACAGTGAGACTGCAATGGGCACAGTGAGGTATGGCACAGTGAGACAGCAATGGGCACAGTGAGGTATGGCACAGTGAGGTTGCAATGGGCACAGTGAGGCATGACACAGTGAGGTTGCAATGGGCACAGTGAGGTGTGCAAATGGGCATTGTTGACCCTCTTTTCCGCTTACAGTAGCTGCTGCATTCTCACCCTTGGCTTATACTTGAGTCAATAGGTTTTCCCATTTTTTTGTGGTAAAATTAGGTCCTCGGGTTATACTCAGGTCGGCTTATACTCGAGTATATACGCTACTTACAATCCCATATATCCTGAAGTTTAACATTTTGTTTCTGAAGGGTAATGTGATGGGTCTCCTTAAGAAAACACCCCCAACCTACTGATCACTTGGGTGCTCCCCAGCTGCTCTGTTGGAGCCTTTGGTTAATACCAAGTCTTTCTGGCTATGGGGGAGCATTTTCCCTCCTTCCAAGGTGCGATGTTCAGGCCTGAGCGGTCAATGATTGGGCCTGAACCATATCAGGTGAGAGAGAAAAGGAAGTCATTGTCCCTGTCTGCTCTCCAACGTTATCTAGCACTTGAAATGTGCGATTAGTTTAGTTACGAATTGAAATTCGGACAAATTTTTCGTTATTCGGATGTATCCAAATTTTCCAATCACAATAGTAAGAAATTTCAACAAATCCGAAATAAATTATAAAAAAATACATGATCCAAATTCAAAATTGAATTCAAATCCGAAATAGAAATATATTGCAATAAATACGGTAAGGTATAAAAGTGAAGTAAGATAATTCCTACTTGGGCTGCTGGGTAGAAATGAAAAGAATAGAAAAAATAGGATAGAATAGAGTGCAAAATTCTGTAGAACAGAATGGAATAAAAAAAGAATAGAACAAAAAAATTATGGAATAGAGCAGGAAAGAATAAAATAAAACAAAATAAAATAGAAAATAATAAAATAGAGCAGGAAAGAATAGAATAAAACAAAATAAAATAGAAAAGAATAGAATAAATTAGAATAGAATAAAACAAATATAGCCGTCTTCTTAAATTCAAATTTCGAATAAATTTGAAATTAATTAGAATTTTCGATTTGAAAATAACGAATATACAAAATGAATTTGAATATACGAAATTAATTCTGAATCTTTCTAACATAACGAATATGGTGAAGTGAAAATATTAACTTGATGAACAAATCCAAAACAAAACAAATTTTTACGTTGTGCACATCTCTATCCCGCACAGAGCCGGGTTGAATTGGATTGCCAACTCCAATTAAGAACCAGTGTGGCCGGGGCAAGGGGGTGGTGAGTTTTAGCATAGGTTCACAATGACAGTGGGATTGAAATCGTGCGAGTTCAGCCGACTTTGGGGAATCAGTGCAGCGCCGCAAATGCAGCGTTGCACCGATTTGGGCAGTGCCATTGCCGGAATAGCCACCGATTTGGCATGGGATTTGACATGTCAAATCCCATGCCAAATCGCTTCAATGTAAACCTAGGCTAAATGAGTGGGCTGTTCTTTTTAAGAGAACTTGTCACTTTGCCTTTTATGAAAAATGTGTGTGACTTAATGATGACACCTAAACAATCCCAACTTGATTTCCACTTTGAGACCCATTTTATCCATTTAACGATTATCCATTTTTTTCCTGCACAGGCCCCCAAAAAGCACCTTCAGAATGGCATTATACGTGGCTATCAGATTGGCTTTCGGGAGTACAGTACAGGGGGAAATTATCAGTTTAATATCATCACTGTGGACACCACTGGGGACAGTGAGGTGTACACTCTGGACAACCTAAAGAAGTTCACTCAGTATGGCGTGGTAGTGCAGGCTTGTAACCGGGCCGGGACAGGGCCATCTTCTCAGGAAATCATCACCACCACACTGGAGGACGGTACGTATGCATTTTACTCAGGACTGTAATCAGTCCCCATAGAAAAACCATTAAAGGCCTTTACCTGTCTACTTTCCAGCACTGAAGCAATCCCTTCAATGATACAGAATCCTATTTGTCTTCATAGTAATCCTATAGTAAAGCCTCATACACACCATCAGATTTTCTGCAGATTTTTGTCTTCAGATTTACCAAAACCATATACTATGGAGGTCAAACCTTAAAGCGGGGGTTCACCCTATCGACAAAAAAAAATAATTTTTTTTTCTTTTACCTTAAAATCGGGCATTGTAGCGCGAGCTACAGTATGCCTGTCCCGAATTTTTTACCCCCGTACTCACCTTGTAGTCGTACATCGAAGATACCGGGGAATGGGCGTGCCTATGGAGACGGAGGATGATTGACGGCCGGCTCTGGCGCGTCACGCTTCTCCGGAAATAGCCGAAATAGGCTTGGTCTTCACGACGCGTGCGCATAGCCTGTGCGCAGGCGCCGTGAAGAGCCGAGACCTACTCCGGCTGTCTTCGGGGAGAGTGACGTGCCAGGGCCGGCCGTCAATCATCCTCCCTCTCCATAGGCACGCCCATTCCCCGCGGGAGCCGAAATCTACGATGTCCGATTACAAGGTGAGTCCGGGGTTAAAAAAATCGGGACAGGCATACTGTAGCTCGCGCTACAATGCCTGTCTCGATGGTAAAATGTGTCGGGGGGGGTGAACTACCGCTTTAAGAGTTTCGATTTGTATGCAATCAGGCAGGCCCTTGTACTACATGGTTTTGGTAAATCTGAAGACAAAAATCTGCAGATAATCTGATGGTGTGTATGGGGCTTTATTCCCAAAGTTATTGGTGCTTGTATAAACCAGTTATTAGACAGAGAGCACTGGGCCTCGTAGCAATTGCATGGTTTGCTATGGTTATAGATCAGTGGTTCTCAACATTTCTAGGACCGTGACCCCTTGATAAATTTTCCCAAGTTGTGTGGACCCCCAACAGTAAAATTATTTTTGTAGGGGGGGTTGTCAGCACCCACGGCAAGACAAGTAATTTTCACCCCTAACCCACGGAAATTTAGCACTCCCTGAGTCCCTTCCACTCATACTGTATTAAAACCCCTTATGGTAGATTTTAGAATGTACCACTCTTTCTATTTGTTCTCCTTTCTTTCCCTTTTATCTTCCTCTATCCTAATTTCTTTTTATTTAATTTTTTTCATCCCTAGCCGTTTTTCTTGTTCTTTCTCTTAGGCCTCGTACACACGACCAGTTTCCTCGGCAGAATCCATCAAGAAACTTGGCGGGAGAGCTTTTTTGCCGAGGAAACTGTTTGTGTGTACATTTTTCATAGAAGAAACTGTCGAGGAACTTGACAAGCAAAAAAGAGAGCAAGTTCTCTATTTCCTCGACGGGAGTCTCAAATTGGCTCGTCGAGTTCCTCGTCGGGCTGGTTTCCGACGAGAAACTCGAGCGTGTGTATGCTAAGAAACCCGCGCTTGCTCAGATTTAAGTATGAGACGGGAGTAAAAGTAGCATTTGTAATGGAGATAACACATTTTTAAAGCTGTAACAGACTGAAAAGTGCAAATCGTCTCTTACCAAACTTTTATTTAACACGCAAACACATGAAATTAGCAAAACCAGCCCCAAGAGTTGTGCCAGTGGAATCAAACTTCCCCTGCCGTTGTATGTGTTGTATGTCACCGCGTTTTGTCTTGACAGTGTGTACGCAAAGCAAGCTTGTCGAGTTCCTCGACAAGCCTAACAAGGAACTCGACGAGGAAAATGATGTGTTTCGCCCGACGAGTTACTCGGTCGTGTGTACGAGGCCTTAATCTTTCTCTCCCTTTTTCTTTGTTCCTCCCCCTCTTTTCCTCTCCCTTCCATGTATTCTCTATTTTTATTACTTCTCTTACTCCTTGGTGGGGGGAATGGGATGAATGGCAATGCTGGGGGAAGTTCTGATCAGCCAACTTAGGTGTTCTTGATCAAGGTCATCTGCTGTAGCAGTGACACCAATGCCGAAATCAGGAGATACGGTTTCCTCCAGCGCCTCCCTCTTCACATTCCTCACGAGTCAACTGCCCCCCAGTCATGCCATGAACTGAATGTGTGGCTGCAAAGTGGCTCATTGGGCGGTCGCAGGCTTCTTTTATACCATTAAAGGCTACCTTTCAAAGGTTTTTTGGTGTGCGGCCGTCCATACCTTCTTCTTTGCGTTTTCCCAGCTGGGGGGTCGAAAAAAGGCTGGGAGAGTGGTGCGGGCTTGAGAAACAGCCCAGGATTCGGTGACCCCTGGCAAATCATCATTCGACCCCCGATGGGGTCCCGACCCCCAGGTTGAGAACCACTGTTATAGATAGATAGATCTTTTTTTTAAGTAGTCCACCTACAGAAGTCATTTTGTAAAAATTCAATACCAATGTTATATAAAGGGATAGTTCCCCTTTACACCAAAAAATTGCCTATGTAGAAAAGGGGCGTCTGTATATAAAAAACAACCGTGCTGCTCTGACTAAGGTTGAATAATGTCCTTGCTATAGGTGTAGGCCATTTACGTACCCTATGAAGTCTGACCTGAACACTCCCAGGATATTGCTAAGGGAGGCCCGGCTATTATTGTTCACCTTCACCATCACAGTGTGAGCTCTCAAGCCTCGTACACACGACCGAGTTTCTCGGCAAAAACCAGCAAGAAACTGCTGGGAGATATTTTTTTGCAGAGGGAACCGGTCGTGTGTACATTTTCGTCGAGGAAACTGTCGAGAAACTCGACGAGCCAAAAAGAAAGCATGTTCTCTATTTCCTTGAAGGGAATGGAGAAAATTGGCTTGTCGAGTTTCTCGACGGCTTCACAAGGAACTCGACGAGCAAAACGATGTGTTTCGCCCGTCGAGTTTCTCGGTCGTGTGTACGAGGCCTCACACTCTGAGCTACTGCATCAGGGGAGAGAAAGTGCATGTCGGGGGGGTTTGAATCAGAGATGGAGCTCACTCCTCTGATGGTGAAGGTGAACAGAAACAGCTGGACGTCACTTAGCAGCGTCCTGGGAGTTTTCGGGTCGCACATTATGAAGTACGTAAAAGTCCTATACCTATTGCAATGGCCATTATTCAATTTTGGTCAAAGTTGCACAGCTTGTTTCCATCTACAGATGTCCCTTATCTGCACGGGAAGTTTTTTTAAGTACGTTTTACATTTAGCTTTAATGTTGTTGTTGTAATTTAGGAATCAAAAATGTCCTTGCAGAAGGAGAATGTATTCTATAGATTAGGAAAAGACCACACGGGTAACCAGTAGCTGTTATCCTCAACATTTTTATAGGAGGAGTACAAATGTGTGAAACAATCAGCGCCACCCTAATAATTAAGTGCAAAATTGCAGCCGCTATACACTTTAAGTGAAATCACTACACTTTAAAAATATGTATATACAGTATGTGTGTGTGTATGAATACCAAAAGACACACATACACACAGTACAGAGCTACTACAGTGATAATTCAATGCTATACTTAGTGCTATTTATACAGGCAATACAATCAAGTATTTCTCACAGAAAAGTATTGCAGTAACACATGTTTTGCTATACACATGTTAATTCCCTTTGTGTGTATTGGAACAAAACAAAAAAAGCAAATTGGACATAATGTCACACAAAACTCCAAAGATGGTCTGGTCAAAATTATTGGCACCCTTTCAAAATTGTGGATAAAGAAGGTTGTTTCAAGCATGTGATGCTCCTTTAAACTCACCTGGGGCAAGTAACAGGTGTGGGCAATATAAAAATAACACCGGAAAGCAGATGAAAAAGAGAGAAGTTCACTTAGTCTTTGCATTGTGTGTCTGTTTGTGCCACACTAATCATGGACAACAGAAAGAGGAGAAGAGAACTTGCGAACCAAAATTGTGGAAAAATATCAACAATCTCAAGGTTATCAGTCCATCTCCAGAGATCTAGATTTGCCTTTGTCCACAGTGCGCAACATTATCAAGAAGTTTGCAGCCCATGGCAATCAGGGCAGGACTTAGGGTGGTGGGGGCCCCTGGGCTTAATAATCGAAGGGGCCCCCTGGAGCAGAGAAGGGGGGGGGGGTTGTTACCACCGACCGATCATAGTTGTTGAGCGGGGGGGGGCTGGAGCTGCCAAAAAACCTATCGAAGTTGTTGAGCGGGGGAAGGGAATCCGCCAAAGTCGGCGCCAGCTTGACGGTCTATTTTGGTGCCCCCTTACACAGCTGCAGCTCCTCCCTTCCTCCCTGGAGCATCAAAGTTGTTGAGCTGGGGGGAGGGGTGCCGAAATTGCCGCGAACGGGCGATTGCCTCGAAATTGCGGGAGGGGATTGCCTCGAACGGGGTGTTGCCGCGATTGAGCCCGGGGCCCCCTATTTGGCGGGGCCCATGGGCTTGAGCCCAGTCAAGCCCAATGGTAAGTCCGGCCCTGATGGCAATGACCCCAAACATACGTCAAAAAGCACCCAGAAATGGATGGCAACAAAAGCGCTGGAGAGTGCTAAAGTGGCCGGCAATGAGTCCAGATCTAAATCCCATTGAACACCTGTGGAGAGATCTTAAAATTGCTGTTGGGAAAAGTTTCCCTTCCAATAAGAGAGACCTGGAGCAGTTTGCAAACGAAGAGTGGTCCAAAATTCCGGGTGAAAGGTGTAAGAAGCTTATTGATGGTTATAGGAAGCGACTGATTTCAGTAATTTTTTTCCAAAGGGTGTGCAATCAAATATCAAGTTAAGGGTGCCAAGAATTTTGACCAGCCCGTCTTTGGAGTTTTGTGTGACATTATGTCCAATTTGCTTTTTTTCCTCCCTTTTTTTGTTTTGTTCCAATACACACAAAGGGAATTAACATGTGTATAGCAAAACATGTGTTACTGCAATACTTTTCTGTAAGAAAAATTTGATTTTCTGGAAAAGTTTCTGAGATGTCAACAATTTTGGCCATGACTGTGTATGTGTGTGTGTATATATATATATATATATATATATATATATATATATATATATATATGTGTGTACATATAGGAGGAGTACAGCCAAAGCTTGTTTGTCTAGGCTTCTCCTGTAGATCACAGGAGTGCAGTTCTTTCTGCACTCCTGTGACCCGTTTTCAGCAGACAGGGGGGTGTCTGCTGACGTCTTCCCAGCCTGGATTGGCTCTGAAAGATTGGGACCATATGGTTGGGATCCGCCCACACACCTGGACTGGCACCCGGCTCAGCCGCTCACGTCCCTTTCACAGCTCAGCGCTCCAGTGAGCGCGGGGGGTCAGAGCAGAAAGCCGGTGACTGACAGTCACTGACTCTCTGCTTAGGGAGCTCTGAGAACCGAGCGATCGGCTGTGTTTCTCAGTTGGCAGGGGACAGATGCAGCATCGGTCTGATGTTGCATCCACCTCGGTAAGAATTGATTAAAAAAATAAAAACGTCTTCTCTTTTAAAATCCTAGAGTGTATGGGTTAGTTTATCACGAAAACCTTGTTTTTGTCTTTTAATGCAAAACCTTTCAAATTGTTCTCTGTGGCATAAAGCACGGTAATGGCAAGTGGATATGATGATATTTGATGTTGTCCTGTTTACAAGAACTGAAGGAAAAAAGGTTCTCCACAATATTGGTGTCCTTACTGACCAATTACATTTCGTCCTTTATGCAAAAGGAGAACTAAACAAGTAATCCAGTTTGGTCACTACGCCTTTGTACTGTGAATATATTTATTTTTCCCATTTTTTTTTATTGAAAAAAATGAAAAAAATATAAATAAAAAAATCTGCATAGGGAAATTTAAAAGAAATCTCCTCTCTCCTTTTATCACAATCTTCAACCCATTTTAGAGGATGGATTATGCCAAGATTTGGATGGTGAATTTTTTCCAGCAAAGGCTTTTTCTTCAAAGGGGAAAAGTCAATTTATTTTAATTTTTTATTAGACCATAAATGTTAGTAACTTGTTCTCCCTCTACGATCTGTGAATCGTCTAACAATGATTATTATGCATGTTCTTCCAGTACCCAGCCGCCCTCCAGAGAATGTCCAGGCTGCTGCAACCACACCAGAGACAATAACCATCTCTTGGTCTACTCCTCCCAAAGACGCCCTCAATGGCATCCTCCAGGGGTTCAGGGTTATCTTCTGGGCAAATCTTCTAGATGGAGGTGAGAAAATTCTAAATTTGTGTTGGTGAGCCAGAACACTCCTGCCTCTTAAACTTCATAAAAGTCACTGTGTCACCAGGCCATCCATTTCTTCCCATAGTACTGAATATGCATTTAGTGCATTCCAGACCGAGGAACTCGATGGGCGAAACACATTGTTTTCCTCGTCGAGTTCCTTGTTAGGCTGTCGAGGAACTCGACAAGGCAAGTTTCCGCATTCCCGTAGAGGAAAAAGAAGACATGCTCTCTTTTTGGCTCGACGGGATCCTCGACAGTTTCCTCGTCGAAAAATTTGCACACGACCGGTTTCCTCGGCAAAAAAAAAATCCCAGCAAGTTTCTTGCTGGTTTTTGCCGAGAAACTCGGTCGTATGTACGAGGCCTGAGACTGCTGCTGGGTGTTGCCATCTTGGATGTGATGTCAGCAGCCCCAGCAGACTCGAAGCTCTCACTCAAGTGACACGCTATAGAATTGACCTTCACTTCTCCCCCAGCAACTACATAAAAGTAATAGGGGAAGAGAGAGGATGGGAAGGGGGGCTGTGCTAGGGAATTTACTCTCCTGAGGCATGTTGCAAGTCAGTAAAATGTTTAAAAAAATACTGTAGAGAAGCATATAAAATACTTGACTTTTCTGTACTTTTACCTGCAATATTCATAAGTTAAGCCCCATACACACTATCAGTTTTCCTGCAGGTTTTTGTCTTCAGGTTTACCAAAACCATCTAATATGAGGTCAAACCTCAATAGTTTCAATTTGTAATGCAATCAGGCAGGCCCTTGCACTACATGGTTTTGGTAAACCGGAAGAGAAAAACCTGCAGGAAAACTGATAGTGTGTATGTGGCTTAAGTGACAGGGGCCTAGATTCAGTAAGAATTGCGCATAAATTACGGAGGCACAGGGCAACGATTTTGCCCTGCGCCCCCGCAAATTTGCGCCGCTGCCCTCGATTCACGGAGCAGTAGCTCCGTAAATTGCGAGGGCGCGCCGGCAAAATTGCCCGGCGTAAGCGCGCGCAATTTAAATGATCCCGCAGGGGGCGGGAATAATTTAAATTAGGCGCGTTCCCGCGCCGATCGTAAAGCGCATGCGCCGTCGGGAAACTTTCCCGACGTGCATTGCGGCAAATGACGTCGCAAGGACGTCATTTGCTTCAAAGTGAACGTGAATGGCGCCCAGCGCCATTCACGAATCACTTACGCAAACGGCGTGAAATTCAAATTTCACGAAGCGGGAACGGCGGGTATACTTTAGCATTGGCTGCCCCTACTATTAGAAGGGGCAGCCTTACGCTAAAGACGCCGTACGGAAACTCCGTAACTTGCGTACGCAGGACTCGCGCAACTTTGTGAATCGGTGTTAGTATGCAATTTGCATACTATACACTGAGCACAATGGGAGCGCCCCCTAGCGGTCATCGCAAGAATGCAGCCTAAAATCTGCGTGGCATAAGAGCCTTATGCCACGCAGATTTTAGGCTGCAGTCGGCGTTACGATGTTCCTTAATCAGGAGCATTCGTAACGCCGGCGCAAGCAATTGCGCTGCGTAACTATGGTTACGCAGAACCGACGTTCGGCGCAAATTCTTTCAGGATACGGAAAATACGCTGAAAGTTACGGCGGCGTAGTGTATCTGAGATACGCTACGCCGGACGGAAAAATGCGCGCAGGTACGTGAATCTGGCCCTTAGACTGTAAACTTATTTTTGAATCCCTGGTGGTTTGGGACGACCCTTGGTCTTCTGACCCAGTGGTTTTCCACCCTGTCAAGGGGTCCCTCCAGTAATGTTTTTTTGGATCCCCACAAACATAATGCAGATATATGTGAGGTTGTCTGGAAAACATTGTAAACTGACATACGTTGTTAGTGGACCCTAAGGATAGGTTTTGGAAACACTTCAAGAAGATGCCCCATTTTAAGGAGTAATCTATTGTTTTTCAGTTTGCGGTCAAGTAATCCCCAGTCAAATGAAATAAAATGTTTAGTTAAATTAAAAATTCTATAGACATACAGGTAAGAATTAAAACATGAAAAGGTCCTTAATTTTCCTGAAAGAATAATATCATTTTCGTTCATTTTTTATATATATATTTTTTTTGTGCTGAATTGGTTCTGTTGTCTTTTTTTTTTTTTTAGAGCTCGGTGAAATAAAAAATGTAACCACAACTCAGCCATTACTGGAGCTGGATGGTCTGGAGAAATACACAAACTACAGTATCCAGGTGCTGGCCTTTACACGGGCTGGAGATGGTGTGCGCAGCGAGCAAATATTCGTCAGAACCAAAGAAGATGGTAAGAGTCACAGCTGGCAATGCTGGCTACCTACAGCATGTGTTTTGCCCAGACAGATGTCACTCTGTATGGACTGTGGGCAGCTTCCAGTGTGCCAATCTGTAGACCTCCTTTGTAAAGATCTTTGCTAGAGGTGCAGACGCTGAACAAAAAAAAAACATTCCACTGGGAAGTTTCCTAATTTAGAGGTTTTTGTTTTAATTCATTTTTCATTTTCATACACTCCTATCTGGTCCGTGCCATCGTGCCGACGTATATCGTTGTTTGGCGGTCGGCAAGTGGTTATGCCTACATAATTTTGCTAATAGGTGTCCCATGTTCCCATCTCAAAAATTTGGGAGGTATGGCCTTAGAATAATGTATCCAAAGGTGCTTTTATTTAATCTCCCTTTGTTATTACACCAGTCAAGGCCTAGATACAATTCTCTTTCTATTTCTGTACAACAGGCATTATTTAAACTGTCCACCAGAGGGCATCAGCTGGTCACCATGCAACAAACTGTACTATAGTGACGGTTCCATGGCATAGCTAGTCTTAAAATAATCCATGTTAGATTTAATTTTCCGGAAACCTTTAATGTGAGTTAAACATTCTTCAAGGCAGCCATTGAGCTCAATCAACAAAAGCATAATGTACTTGCTATTTTTATATCCGGTGCTTTAACATTTTTAACAGTTACATTTGAAATAATCATCTCACTAAAGGCTTATTTTATAGATTTTTTGGGGGTTTTCCTCTTCTCTTCTAATTTTAATGAGTGGCCATGTGTCTTATTAAACTCCCTTCTACGGAAAAGTTTTATCCCTATTGTAGGGTCACCAGTACGATATTTGTAAATTGTAATCCTATCCCCTCTCAAGCGTCTCTTCTCCAGAGAGAATAAGTTCAGTGCTCGCAACCTTTCCTCATAACGAATATCCTCCAGACCCTTTATTAGCTTTGTTGCCCTTCTTTGTACTCGCTCCATTTCCAGTACATCCTTCCTGAGGACTGGTGCCCAGAACAGGACAGCACACTCCAGGTGCGGCCGGACCAGAGTCTTGTAGATCGGGAGAGTTATTGTTTTATTTCTGGTGTTCCTGGTTCCGGGACCATGTAGGTCCGGAACATTTAAAGCTGTGGCGGAGCCCCAGTAATCGACTGGGTCCCCAAATCCTGAGAAGATCCCAAGCGAGTTCCCAGTGAGAGGAAGCTGTTCGGTGGGGAGTCCATCTGAGGAGAGCCAAGAGAGGCTGGCAATCCAATAGGGTCTCGACAATCCACCAGGGATCAAGGGAACCAAACACTGAAAGACTGGACGTTGGTCACCTGTCAGTCGGTCACCTGTAAACTACCTGAAGGAGATCCAGGCCAAAGCCTATTAAGGAGGATTACCTCCGCTACCTCAATCCTAAGGAGGGTCTGTGGCAGAGACTTTTTCTCCAAGTTCCGAGTGATACTCTGGTTGCCAGGTCAGTGAGAGAGCCATGTCCAGGTACACTATGCCCATTCCGGCTGGAGTGGCGAAGAAGACTCAGGCCTCGTACACACGACCGAGTTTCTCGGCAAAAAGATACTTTTTTGCCGAGGAAACCGGTCGTGTGTACATTTTCGTCGAGGAAACTGTCGAGAAACTCGACGAGCCAAAAAGAGAGCAAGTTCTCTATTTCCTTGACGGGAATGGAGAAAATTGGCTTGTCGAGTTCCTCGACAGCCTAACAAGGAACTCGACGAGGAAAACGATGTGTTTCGCCCGTCGAGTTCCTCGGTCGTGTGTACAAGGCTTAAGTGTTGTTGGAAGCAGGACTGTTTGATAAACCACAAAGTTTTATTGTTTTTACCCGGCTGGGTAATAAAGAGCACAGAAAAAGACACCTGTCGTGGACATTCCGTTAATGCTACATCCACCATACACCCTTAGAGGGCAGAGGAGCCACAAGGTAACATGCCACCCAAAACAAACCAGCAGCCTTTTTCAGGGGTAGTGCTACAGATGCATGCCAATAGTCTGTTTGCTTTGTCAGCAGCAGCTTGGCATTGCATGCCATTGCTGAGCCTATCATCTACTAAGGCCCCCAGGTTCCTTTCCATCCTAGATTCCCCCAGAGGTTCTTCTCCCAGTGTATAGATTGCATTTGTATTTTTGCCACCCGAATGCATCATTTTAAATCAGATCTTCTTGCAAGGTTTCCACATCCTGCAGAGAAGTTATTGCCCTGCTTAGCTTAGTGTCATCTGCAAATACAGAGCTTGAGCTGCTTACCCCATCCTCCAGGTCGTTTATAAACAAATTAAATAGTATTGATCCCAGCACAGAACCCTGGGGGACCCCACTACTCACCCCTGACCATTCCAAGTACTCCCCATTTATCACCATCCTCTGAACTCGCCCTTGTAGCCAGTTTTCAATCCATGTACTCACCCTATAGTCCATGCCAACGGACCTCACTTTGTACTGTGAACATTTATGGGGAACTGTGTCAAATGCTTTTGAAAAATCCAGATACACCACGTCTACGGGCCTTCCTTTATCTAGATGGCAGCTTTTAAAGAAGATTATAATTTATTTTTAATGTATTGAATAAAATGTGTTATTTTAAAATATGTTGTAGTGCATTACAGTGGCACCTCGGTTTACAAGTAACGTGGTTAACAAGTAACGTGGTTAACAAGCGTTTTAAAAGACAAGAAGCATTTTTATTTAAAGCCTGACTGAGGTGCGGGGGTGCTGTTGACACTCGGAACAGTTCGGAGCCGTTTGGAAATGCTCTGAATCACTTCGTCCCCGGGTATTTCAGAGGCTTTTCCAGCGCCCCACCCAACCTCTGGCCACATGCGGTATTGCATGCCATAGAAGTCAATGCGGAACAAATTATCTTTGTTTCCATTGACTCCTATGGGGAAACTCGCTTTGAAATGCGAGTGCTTTGGATTACAAGCATTTACCTGGTACGGATTATGCTCGTAATCCAAGGTTCCACTGTATCTTGGTCTGGCACCCCAAAAGTCCCCATTTGCATTTTTCCATATAGTTTCTAATTTATTGGCATGTGTTGCCTTGCTCCCCGTATCCTTGGCTGATACTTTATTTATCTACTATGGGTATTTTTGTAGTCTTCACCTACGGAGAGGTGTATGATAAGAATAAAGTGCATCTCCAGCAAAAAATGCACTTGGTCAGTAAATTTCGCAACAAATATTAAAGATAACCATTGAACCATTATGCCTTGGAAGGGTCATATTAGTGTACTCTCATGCCTCGTACACACGATCGAGTTTCTCGGCAAAAACCAGCAAGAAACGTGCTTTTTTTTTTTTGTGCAGGAAACCGGTCGTGTCCACATTTTTCGACGAGGAAACTGTCGAGGATCTCGTCGAGCCAAAAAGAGAGCATGTTCTCTTTTTGCTCGAGGGGAATGGAGAAAATTGGCACGTCGAGTTCCTCAACAGCCTAACAAGGAACTCGACAAACAAAATGATGTGTTTCGCCCGTCGAGTTCCTCGGTCGTGTGTACGAGGCCTCAGTCCATCAGATCTTCTGGGGCCTATTTCATAATGCTAAAAGCATCGTGTGGACTGTCGCAGCCAACTGGGGATCATAAGAAATGGATAGATCAGTTAAACCAGCGAAATAAGTATTTTTTTTACTAACTGCTATGACTTATTACATGATGTCAGTATGTAGGTCGAGTCTCGGGTGATGTTTTGTTTGTAACCATTTATTAACCTTCTTTCTCGGTTCTAGTTCCAGGTCCCACTGCTGGTGTTAAAGCTGCCGCAGCCTCCGCTTCCATAGTTTATGTATCGTGGCTCCCCCCTTTAAAACTAAACGGAATAATCCGAAAGTACACAGTGTTCTGCTCACACCCCTACCCTACGGTAAGTACCAATACTTTAATACCTGCGTATGTTTGTTTCTTTAGAAGAAATGGTAAAATCAAAGTGAACCTAAAAGATATCATTTTTCACCTTAAAGCGGGGGTTCACCCAAAAAACTAATTTTTAACACTAGATTGAGGCTAATTGTGGGAAGCACAATCGGGTGTTTTTTTTTTAAAATCAATGCAGTACTTACCTTTTTAGAGATAGATGTTCTCCGCCGCTTCCGGGTATGGACTGCAGGACTGGGCGTTCCTATTTGATTAACAGGCTTCCGACCATCGCATACAGCGCGTCACGAGTTGCCGAAAGTAGCCGAACGTCGGTGCGCAGGCGCCATATAGAGCCGCACCGACGTTCGGCTTCTTTCGGCAACTCGTGACGCGCTGTATGCGACAGTCGGAAGCCTGTCAATCAAATAGGAACGCCCAGTCCCGAAGATCATACCCGGAAGCCGCGGAGAACATCTATCTCTAAAAAGGTATGTACTGCATTGATTAAAAAAAAAACACCCGATTGTGCTTCCCACAATTAGACTCAATCTAATGTTAAAACATTTTTTTCGGGTGAACCCCCGCTTTAAGCCCCAGACCATTATGCAGCTTAAAGATCGGGCCACTTTTTGTGATTCGGCACTGCGTCGCTTTAACTGACAATTGCGCGGTCCTGCAACGTGGCTCCCAAACAATACTGACGTCCTTTTTCCCCCACAATTGGAGCTTTCTTTGGGTGGTATTTGATCACCTCTGCGGTTTTTATTTTTTGCGCTATAAACAAAAATAGAGCGACAATTTTGAAAAAATTCAATATTTTTTACTTTTTGCTATAAAAAATATCCCCCAAAATTATCTAAAAAAAACATTCTTTTTCCTCAGTTTAGTCCGATACGTATTCTTCTACATATTTTTGGTAAAAAAAATCACAATAAGCGTATATTCATTGGTTTGCCCAAAATGTATAGCGTCTACCAAATTAGGGGTAGTTTTATGGCATTTTTATTATTATTTTTTTCTAGTAATGGTGGCGTTCAGCGATTTTTATCGTGACTGCGACATTATGGCGGACACATCGGACACTTTTGACACTATTTTGGGATCATTGTCATTTTTACAGCGAACAGTGCTATAAAAATGCACTGGTAACTTAAAAAATGACATTGGCTTTAGATTAATGTTAACAGGGGCCCCACATAAAATTCTAATAGAAGCCCTGGAGGCAAACTCATTTTCCCACCAATGCCCGACTACAAAGCTAATTAACAAAGTGTGGCAGACCATGAAAGCTTTGCTGGGATATACCGGGGTAACTGAGTTTGTTCCCCTGTGGAACAATAAGAATTTAACAGAACTCAAAGATATAGAAATACCTCAAATTTGGGAGAACCGGGGAATAACACGGCTATTACATATGTATGAGGGTAACCTCATCAAAACGATTAATCTATCTAATTTATGACGAATTTCCCCACAAATATTGCACAATTCTGCAAGTGATTATAATTTATGATCGCTGTTTTCTAGCTGATCTAAAACCATTTTTGACATAAAGGGACACTTTTGGACAATCTACAGTTTTCAGGCAGAAAGAATAGTTTTTATTTTATAAAAGTACATGTAGGACACTGGGCAGACCACTAGGGACAAGGGGGTGTGTATTTTTTACATACAGTACTGTAATCTGTAAGATTACAGTATACTGTGTGTATTGTGTTTGTTTACTTTTTTGAATTTGGCGCCGTTCTCCGCTCCCGTGCGTCGTAACGTCGCAGGGAACGGAGATCGGCGGCACACAGACACTGTGAATCGAGCGAGGAGGACCTGCCGAGCGAGGAGGACCCGCCGAGCGAGGAGGACCCGCCGAGCGAGGAGGACCCGCTCGATCACACAGCGGGGTGGCATCGCCGATCACACAGCGGGGTGGCATCGCTGGATCCAGGGACAAGGTGAGTAACTTGCCTGTGAATCCAGCGAGAAGGTAAGCCGCGCCGCGCCGCTGCACACTCTGCACGTCCACCCCGAGCGCTCCCGCGTTACTCGCGCGATAAAAATATTGACGGCGTTAACATGGGTTTGCGTTAACGCCGTTAATATCGCGTTTAACGCACAGCCCTAGTTGGAACCAAAGTGACGAAAGCCCCAGGTGTAAGACAACAGGGGACCTTGTTCATATGTTCTGGAGATGCCCTAAGCTCTTCAGATATTGGACAGAAGTGATAAATAGTCTCAACAAAATATTTAAGACCTCTCTAGAGCCAGAGGCTAGAACTTGCCTGTTAGGGGGTATGGAAGATCATAGAGTCCCCACTGGAGCTTTGGAAAGTGTGCTGAGGTGCCTATTCCAAGCTCGGAAGTTAATAGCACAGAGATGGCAAGCGCATGTTCCTCCATCTGATGAGAATTGGGTTGAAACGATCAACGCTTTGATCTGGTGCGAGAGGGTGGCCTTTATTAAACAAGGAAATTATAATAAATTCACAAGAATGTGGGGGCCTTGGTTGAGGGAAATGGGATTCCCTTTGTAAAGATAGCTTTTATAGGGGGTTTGAAACCCCCTATACCTTGGATGCCGACAATCTTCCCTACAATTAGAGACTAATGACAAGGAGGACTGAATTTTCACCTCTTTTTTCTTTTGATCTGGTCTGGTTTGGTTCCTTTCTATGATCTTTGGTTTTTTCCTCTCCTTTTCCTCTTTAACTGCCTCTCTTTATGCTTACCTAACTAAAGGATAACCTAGACTAAGATACCTGCTCCTACTTTGGGGCAGTAAAAACAATAATATGTCACAGCATTTATAGGGGGGGGGGGATAGGATATGTTAATACACTGTGGGGCAGATTCATGAAGCACTTACACCGTTTTTTTGGGAGATGCGCGGCGTAAGTGCAGATTTGCACCGGCGGATCGCTGCGCCGTACCCAGAGAACCAGATTACGCCTCCAAATAGACTTCATCGCCTCGGTGTAACATTTCCACGCCGGGGCGGCGTTGGTGCAGATTTACGCTGGTCGGATCTGGCGCGGCCATGGTTTTTGTGTTTTAAATATGCAAATTAGGTTTTTGGGCCGATTCATCAACTTAAGCTTGTCCGGCGCAGGCTACTCCCGGTGAGCGGAAGAGAAAATTCCGGCGCCAATTTACCCCTCATAAAAGCAGGGGTAGCTTTGCACCAGACTTGCACAGGTCAGCTGGAGAGCAGCTAAAGCAGCAGCGTTACACACGACCTGAGCAACAACACTTGCTGGACAACACATCTGTGTGCCAACATGCCAGGGGCAGCCACTCTGTGGCCCATAGAGGCGGTCCCCATGTTGGGAGAGGCCCTCAATAATTACAGCCCTCTCCTCTGGGCTGAAATTGGTCATCCGCCCACCTGAGGATTCCTCATCAGCCATAACTGCCCCACCACAATGCAAACGACCTAGCTTGGAAAAAAAAAGCTTCATTACATTTGCACCTGCAGGGCGGAAGTCTGGGCTGATTTATGGACTGGGCGTTGGTAGTGGGCCGGCGTAGCTCAGGGGTCACGCCAGGGCGCAGTTCTGAGCATGTGCAGATTGGGGCATTTACCCCTGGATGTCACTGAGCATGTGCGGTCTAAGATGCGCCCCGGCGTGACCCCTGCGCCACGGTCGGCACTTCATTAGCATAGGGTGACTCCCATTTGGCCTTACCCCGCCTTACGCCGTCTAAAATCCGCCCCGCTGGGGCATCGTAGACAAAAAAAGTTTCTTGAATCACCTAACTGCCGCTCCGCGCTGGACCGGTGTAGTCTAAAAATGATGCACCACGCCGGTGCAAATCTGCACCATTGTACATGAATCTGGCCCTGTATGTACACAATGTATGTTTATTCATATATATTAATATAACTGCACTAGATAATTCATATTATTTGTATGTAATTCTACAATTTTTTAAAAAGAAAAGAAATTGGAAAACAATAAAGAGAAAAAGAAATGACGAAATCTTCACTGATCTTCTGTGATACATCCTGCCCGTTCTTGTTATAAGTCTATTCTAATCCGGTGGGGTTAATCTGAACAGTTGGATGAACCGGTAAACTGAGACCTTTAGTTCCTCCACTTCTGGATAGTGCTGGCTGCCAATTCTTTTCACTTTGCTCTTGCGTTAATAGTTGTGTAGGTGGTCTTTTCCCTACATTTCTATTCAGATGTGTTATTGTGTGCAAGTGACTCAGTGGTGGAAATATTGTTCCCGAGAGGTGGCCTTGATCACACACACATTATGAGTCTTACATCAGAAAAAGACCTCACTTGATCTGTGTTATTGAATCAAGTCAACCTGTTCTTTATAAACCCTGTGTTCTTGATTTTTAAATGGAATGTATCATGCTATTATATATTTTCTTCAAATATATCTTCTATCAAATAAGCAAATGTGAAATATTAAATGTGAATATTTATTATTTTCGTATGTAGCCAGTAGGAGATGCTCTTGGTTCATTTTCACGTTTTCCTGCAGATTCTTATCTATTTGCTGAAAAAAGTACTCAACTTGTTTGCAGAGTGCAATAGCTCAAGCTTCAAGCAACAATTTGCTTTTCCCATACTTCCTACACCCCCCATCCCCTCCAGGTCAACTGTATTCTGATGTACCCACCCCAGTTGACTGGCTACTCTTACATCACACTAACAATCATGACTTTTTTGTTTTAAGGGGATAGGTGAGTGAGTGAATAACTTATATAGAGCTACAAATGCGAACTAAATCGCCTCAAGGCACTTTGCATCCAGTGACATCCTAATCCTTCAGAAGAGGTGGGTCTTAAAGCGGTAGTTCACCCTCCTTTCCATCATTAGACCATTAAATTCGGCATCGTAGCGCGAGCTACGGTATGCCGGTCTTAAATTTTTAATCCCCGTACTCACTGTGGTATCGCTGATTGAAGAAATCGACTCCCGCGGGGAATGGGCGTGCCTATGGAGAGGGAGGATGATTGACGGCCGGCTCTGGCACGTCACGCTCCCCGAAGACAGCCGGAGTAGGTCTCGGCTATTCACGACGCCTGCGCACAGGCTATGCGCAGGCGCCGTGAATAGCCAAGCCTATTTCGGCTATTTCCGGAGAAGCGTGACGTGCCAGGGCCGGCCGTCAATCACCTTCTCTCACCATAGGAACGCCCATTCCCCGGATTCTTCAATCAGCGATACCGCAGTGAGTACGGGCATAAAAAATGTAAGACCGGCATACCGTAGCTCGCGCTATGATGCCGAATTTAATGGTCTAATAAAAAAAAACTTTTTTTTTTTTTTTAACAGGGCGAACCCCCGCTTTAAGTTTTATCCTGAAGGCCCGATGGTTTTCTCCATGCGGATGTCCGTGGGTAGAGCGTTCCATAGCCGTAGTCCTTGGACTGCAAATCTTCGTTCTCCCTTCGATTTGTAGCGGAACTTGGGGATGCAGATCAGTAACTTTACCCAACTTCTCTACTACAGAGCTACCC
Organism: Rana temporaria; assembly: GCF_905171775.1. Taxonomy (NCBI): domain Eukaryota; kingdom Metazoa; phylum Chordata; class Amphibia; order Anura; family Ranidae; genus Rana; species Rana temporaria. Next base: position 512,881,196 of record NC_053490.1, read on the forward strand.
CACTACAGAGCTCCCCCCATTACAGAGCCCCCCCCCTCCCAGTACAGAGCTCTCTTCAATACCCCCCCACCCCCTCCTCCCAGTACAGGGCTCTCCCTCATTACTCCTCTCAGTACAAAGCTCTCCCCCAATACCTCCTCAGTACAGGGCTCTCCCCCAATACCCCCCTCAGTACAGGGCTCTCTCTCCAATACCCCCCTCAGTACAGGGCTCTCTCTCCAATACCCCCCTCAGTACAGGGCTCTCTCTCCAATACCCCCCTCAGTACAGGGCTCTCTCTCCAATACCCCCCTCAGTACAGGGCTCTCTCTCCAATACCCCCTCAGTACAGGGCTCTCTCTCCAATACCCCCCTCAGTACAGGGCTCTCTCTCCAATACCCCCCTCAGTACAGGGCTCTCTCTCCAATACCCCCTCAGTACAGGGCTCTCTCTCCAATACCCCCTCAGTACAGGGCTCTCTCTCAAATACCCCTCTCAGTACAGGGGGTCTCTCTCTAATACCCCCCTCAGTACACGGCTCTCTCTCCAATACACCCTGAGTACAGGGCTCTTTCCTAAAACCCCCTAGTACATTGTCCTCCCTCCAATACTTTCTTCAGTACAACGCTCTCTCCTCAATATCCCTCAGTACAGAGGTCTCCCCGATACCCCCTAGTACAGCGTCCTCCCTCCAATACTCCCTTCAGTACAAAGCTCTCACCTCAATATCCTCTAGTACAGAGCTTTTCTCTAATACTCCTTCAGTACAGAAATCTCTCCCTAATATCCACATCAGTGCAGAGGTCTCCCCCAATCCCCCCTCAGTGCTGAGCTCCCCTTCCTCCTTCCCAGTGCAGAGTGGTAGAGATAGGTGCTGCTGTGGAAGAGCAGCAATTACTTACCAAGGAAAAGTCGTCAGTCCTGGTTGGAGGTGAGGGCTGCTTGAGGACCTACTGAGGTGAAACTGGTGCAGTTGACCTCCTCTGTGTTTCCTGTAGCAGGGAGTGCTATGCCCCTGGGCCACCTGAATGGTGCTCTGTCACTGTAAACACAGAAGTCATCAGAGGAAGGCAGGACCAGCTTCTTTGTCAACACTAATAGTTTGCAGTGGAGGTTTTGTGCAGGAGGAGGGAAGTCCTGGGAGCAACAGTCTGCAGGAGTTTATGCAGAGGAGGAGACACAATAGTCTGCATGGGTTATGCAGGGGAAGTGAATGTAAATGTTAGAGTGCATCAGTTCTTCAAGCCTCAACCTATTTTACCAAGTTATTTAAATATGATGGCAAAGCATCTTGTTCTTTGGGCATCCCATATTCCCTTTCCTCCAACCAAGTTATATCCCCCAATAAACAAAAACAAAACAATGCACATGACTGTTCATGGTCTCTAAGGTGATAGATGGTGGTCTAGCAGCAGTGTGATATGGTGGATGTTATTAACTAGTAGCAACCATCCGCTACACAACCTTATGGCAGTAGTTTGAGAAGGACCCTATTGGGTTTCAGCATGACTGTGTCCCTGTGCACAAAGACAGTTTCATAAAGATGTGATTTGACCAGTTTGGTGTGGAGTAACTCGAGTGTCCTGCACAGGATTCTGAATTCAACCCTACTGAACACCTTTGGGATGAATTGGAACAGTTATTGCAAGCCAGGTTTTCTCATACAACATCATCAGTACCCAACCTCATGTAGCACTACCCCCGTAGGAGCTGCTGGTTTAGTTTTGGGCTTTGCACGTTACCTCGCTCTTCGTTGTCTAGGGGATGAGATGAGAGTCTAAGAAACTTCAATGTCCACACAAGTTGTAAATCCCTTTTCTGTCAGGTTTTTATTTTTACACAAACTTGTATAGGTAGAGGTTAGGGGAAGGTTCAGGCACACGACGCACATCACTGGTGAACATTCTATGGTTTCAAAAGTCAACTCACCACTTTCCTCAGAGTGGGTATTGCTCACCCGGATAGGCCTCTCTCACTGGCCTCGCAGCCGGGATGATGGACGAACAAAAAGAATAGAATACAGTCTCTGCCACAGACTTTTCTTTGAAAGTAGAAATAAACTGTTCCAGAATCCTCTGTCACAGGATTTAGTACCCGGATCTCCAGCCGTACAGTTTAGAGCCTTTAAGCCAACCCGGCAACACTGTAAGGCATCATATCATACGGTGCATCCTCCAATAAAGTTACTAGGCCTCCCTGGAGATAATCAGCTTTCCGCTTGGTCCTCTCCAAGACAGGTTCTCCCCTGGTTTCCTCCATTGAGTGGCTTCCTCTCGCAGGACAGACAGCACAGGATCACCTTCAAAGTGCAGGCCGCAGTCAAGACGACTGGGCCTACCTGGTGGAGTTGCAGCCTCGGGCCAACGTGGTCCCGGGGCTGAAAATGGACCATCACATGCCTCGAGCCAGGAGGGCCACGAGGGCCACAAGGCAAAAAGGACCCAAGAAAATGGCGTCTACCCCTTAAGTATCCTTCCCAAGCATGTCCAGTGGGGAGACCACTCTCACCGGGCTGTTCCCGGGGAAAGACACCCAATACACTCTGGCTTTCCTGTGTCCCAACATTGGCCTGCGGTGGTAACGCCACTTACAGGCAAACAATGGGAAAACCCTCCAAGCACAACTATAGCTGGAACAGAGGCTGATTTAGCCTTAATCATCAGAGTCTGAGCTTACTACCAGCTCAGACACCCACTAAATTTAAACCTAGCGCCTGGTCATTAATTGTTCTTTTGGCTGAATGGGTGCAACCTTATGGAAGTAGTTTGGGAAGGACCCTTTTAGGTTCCAGCGTGACTGTGCCCCTGTGTACAAAACCAGCTCAATAAAGACATGGCTTGACCAGTTTGGTATGAGGGAACTCGAGTTTCCTTTACAGAGCCTTGACCTCAACCCTACTGAACACCTTTGGGATACCGCTGATTGTGAGCCAGGTCTTCTCATCCAACATTATCCGTACCCAACCTCATAGTTGTTTTTTTGGCTGAATGGGTGCAAATTCCCAGAGACACACCAAATCTTGTGGAAAACCTTTGGAGTCTGTTATAGCTATGTTAATAGAACAGGGAATGGAATGTCCATGGGCTTATATAGGTGTGATAGTCGGACGTCCCAACGCTTTTGGCTGTATATTGTACCTTTTATGGGAACATGACCTATGAATGTTGCTCTACAGCTTTTCCTTCTAGTAATATGTGGATTGTAGATTCAGTATTCAGCAGTATCCTATTCATTTATAATGCTGAGTCAGTGGTCCGTGTATACCTAAAGTAAGGTTCTGATACAGTAAAACCTTGGTTTGAGAGTAACTTGGTTTGAGAGCGTTTTGCAAGACAAGCAACATGTTTTAATAAAATGTGTCTTGGTATACAAGCGAAGTCTTGATATAAGAGTAGCGTCATGTCACAACTGAGGATAAAAAAGAAGAGAGGAGCCTCTAAGTCAGACCTGGGCAAACTACGGCCCGCGGGCCGTATACGGCCCGTCGGACCTTTTAATCCGGCCCCCCCCGCCGCCGAAATCGCCGCCGCTGCCACGTTAATCACCGCAGCGGGGAACATTACAGACAGCGTTCGTTTGAACAGCTGTTTTCCCCGCTGCGCATAGACACTCCCCCTTGGACGGATCTGTCCAATCGCGAGCAAGGGGGAGTCACATACACTCCCCCTTGCTCGCTATTGGACAGATCCGTCCAAGGGGGAGTGTCTATGTGACTCCCCCTTGCTCGCGATTGGACAGATCCGTCCAAGGGGGAGTGTCTATGCGCGGCGGGGAAAACAGCTGTTCAAACGAACGCTGTCGCCGCGGTGATAACAGTAGGCAGGGCCGGTGTTGTGTCGAAGTTGGTTTCCCCAAGGAAACCCGTTTCCCCTGGCTTTCGGCTGCGATCGGAACTCCGCCCCTCCAGCCTGATGCAGACCATCTCCTCCCGGCTCTGCCTCTCTAGCCGATCGCAACTCCGCCCCTCCAGCCTCCCAGTTTACTCCGCTCCAGCTCCGCCCATTGTCTCTCCTTGCTTCATTGCCCGCCTTATACAGCTAATGGCACAACATTGAAAAAGCGATATGTGCCTGGCTTGCGACTGATTTAACCCTTTAAATGGCGCACTACCATGCTGCAATAGTGTGCATTGCAGGTCCATGGGGCTCTAATGCAAAGTGAATGGTGGCTGCACTGTGACCAGCTCACAACTGCATGTAATGCACACCACTGCGATGTGGTCATGCGGCATTTATTGGGCTATATTAAGAGGAAGAGGCAATACATTGATATAAAATGCCTCTGAAAAGCAAAAAAAAAATGTGGATCGCTCTTCACCGCCTGATTTAACCCTTTAAATGGCGCACTACCATGCTGCAATAGTGTGCATTGCAGGTCCATGGGGCATGCACACCACTGCGATGTGGTCATGCGGCATTTATTGGGTTATATTAAGAGGAAGAGGCAATACATTGATATAAAATGCCTCTGAAAAGCACAAAAAAATGTGGATCGCTCTTCACCGCCTGATTTAACCCTTTAAATGCCGCATGACCACATCGCATGCAGCCACTGTTGTCAATTGTTATTGATTAAACAGTGGCTGCCTGTCACCAGCCTCTGTCCCCCTCCTGTGTCATGTCCCCAGCCTCTGTCCCCCTCCTCTGTCATGTCCCCAGCCTCTGTCCCCCTCCTGTGTCATGTCCCCAGCCTCTGTCCCCCTCCTGTGTCATGTCCCCAGCCTCTGTCCCCCTCCTGTGCCATGTCCCCAGCCTCTGTCCCCCTCCTGTGCCATGTCCCCAGCCTCTGTCCCCCTCCTGTGTCATGTCCCCAGCCTCTGTCCCCCTCCTGTGTCATGTCCGTAGTCTCTGTCCCCCTCCAGTGCCATGTCCCCAGCCTCTGTCCCCCTCCTGTGCCATGTCCCCAGCCTCTGTCCCCCTCCTGTGTCATGTCCCCAGCCTCTGTCCCCCTCCTGTGTCATGTCCCCAGCCTCTGTCCCCCTCCTGTGTCATGTCCCCAGCCTCTGGCCCCACTCCTGTGTCATGTCCCCAGCCTCTGGCCCCACTCCTGTGTCATGTCCCCAGCCTCTGTCCCCCTCCTGTGCCATGTCCCCAGCCTTTGTCCCCCTCCTGTGTCATGTCCCCAGCCTCTGTCCCCCTCCTGTGCCATGTCCCCAGCCTCTGTCCCCCTCCTGTGTCATGTCCCCAGCCTCTGTCCCCCTCCTGTGTCATGTCCCCAGCCTCTGTCCCCCTCCTGTCTAATGTCTATAACAAGTACTCGTACCAGTTGTCCAACAATGATATTTACTGCTTTTTATAAAGAAATACAATTGATTTTATGCAGTATTGAGTTTAGCCTTTTGGCCCGGCCCTCCAAAATATTTTTAGTTTCTCATGTGGCCCCATCGAAAAAATAATTGCCCACCCCTGCTCTAAGTGTAGCAATATGGTTACATTTAATGAAAGTACATTTAGCAACTTATTGCTACACTCAGGCCTCATACACACGACCGAGGAACTTGACGGGCGAAACACATCGTTTTCCTCGTCGAGTTCCTTGTTAGGCTGTCGAGGATCTCGGCGAGCCAAATTTCTCCATTGCCGTCGAGGAAAAAGAAGACATGCTCTCTTTTTGGCTCGGCGAGATCCTCGACAGTTTCCTCGTCGAAAAGTGTACACACGACCGTTTCCTCGGCAAAAAAAAAAAAAAAACAGCAAGTTTCTTGTTGGTTTTTGCCGAGTAACTCTTCAGAGGCGCCTCTCTTCTCTTTTATACCCTGTAAAAAAAAAAAATGCTTTGATATACAAGTGCTTTGGATTACAAGCATGTTTCTGGAACGAATTATGCTTGCAAACCAAGGTTTTACTGTATTTGTTTTTACCGATTGCTACATTTTATAGAGCTCTTTCTGCGGCACATACTACAACAATTCTTGACAGCAGGTGGCAGTGTTGCTCTTTAAATTGTTTTCCAGTCTTTGGCTTCTTCTCTGTAAGCACTTCACACCTACGCATCGGGGCTTCAGCTCTAGAAATTCTTTAGGGTTGACTTATGAAATGGGTAATTTTCATTTCTTGGTGAACATTCAATCAGGTGCAAATGGAACTTTAAAAAAAAAATAACTTGGATACAACTACGACCAATATTTTATAGTTCCAACTTATGTTATCGAATATTTGTAATGATGTACATTATAAACAAATCAAAATGTATTGTTAAAAAAATATATATATATGTCATATATCTGAGATGATAAGCAAGTTGTTATTGTTTTTTGTTTTTTTTTTGTAAAAAACACAGTTTTGATGATCTTTTATTTTATATTTTTAAGTTATTCTATAAAATGCAGACAGACAAAATGCCCAAATTTAACAATTGCTTCACAATTAGCATTTCACTTTTTTAGAATAAATAGGAGAAACCCCTAAGCCTGGCATACAATTTAAATGGCGACTGACCCTATTTACCTTGTCAGTACCTATGACATTGCTTTGTTATGAATTGTGTTCTTTAACCACTTCAGCTCCAGAAGAGTTTACCCCCTTCATGACCAGGCATTTTTTTATTCAGCACTGTTCTAATTTAAAGCAGAGGTCCGGTAAAAAAAAAAAAATAAATAAAAGTCAGCAGCTGCTAACACTGTAGCTGCTGACTTTTAATAAGATCCTTACCTGTCCTAGTCGCCAGCGATGTCAGCTCCCGCCGAGGCCGATCCTCGATCCTGGCAGCTCCAGGCGCCGCCATCCACTGTAAGGGAAACAGGCAGTGAGGCCCGTGCGGCTTCACTGCCCATTTCCTACTGCGCATGTGCGAGCAGAGCGGCGCTTTGTGAATGGGCCGCCTGCTTTCTGGGATACACACAGTTCCCAGAATGCAGCGCGCCCCATTCACAGGAAGAAACCGAGTGTAGGAGGAGGAAGAGAATCCACCGTGGAGGATGAAGAGGCAGATTCAGGACTTCCGCATAGCAACAGCTATTTAGGGTAAGTATACATTTTTTTTTTTCATTTGATTTTTTTTTTGATTTTTGGTGGAAAGATTTTTTTCAGGGTGGAACTCCGCTTTAACTGGCAGCGCTGTATGTAAACAACATATATATTTTTTTCACACAAATAGAGCTTTCTTTTAGTTGTATTTGATCACCACTGGGTTTTTTTCCCCAATATAAACTGAAGACCAAACATTTTGGGGAAAAAATATATATTTTTTATTTTCTGCTTTAAAACCTATCCAATAAAATTTAATTTTTTTTTTTGCCCAAAATATATTCTGCTACATGTTTTTGATATGAAAGGGAACAATTTGCTTATATTGATTGGTTTGCGTGAAAGCTATATAGGTAGATTCAGTAAGAGTTAGGCCGGCTTATCAGTAGAATCTACGCCGACTTATGTTTAAGTGTATGCTCAAACAGAGATACGCTTAAACATATCTAAGAAACGACGGCTTGCGCCGTCCTATCTTAGATTGCAATATTTTGGATGGCCGCTCGGTAGCGCTTCCATTGCGGTCGGCGTAGAATATGTAAATGAGTACATACGCCGATTCACGAACGTACGCCCGGCCGCCGCAATACATTTACGCCGTTTCTGTAAGCCATTATCAGGCCTAAAGTTATTCCATCTATTAGATGGAATAACAATGTTAAAGTATGGCCGCCGTTCCCGCTTCGAGATTCAACATTTTTACGTCATTTGCGTAAGTTGTCCGCGAATAGCGATTTACGTCGTTTACGTCCACGTTGAAATCAATAGGCCCGTGCGGCAGACGTAGCCGCAATGCACACTGGGAAATGTAGGCGCCCGGCGCATGCGCAGTAAAAAAAAAAATGTCAAGCCTTATTAACATAAAACACGCCCCCTTACACATATTTGAATTCGGCGCCCTTACGCCCGCCCGCTTTAGGCTACGCCGCCGTAAGATAGCAGGCAAGTACATTGTGAATCATGTACTTGCCTCGCTAACTTACGGCGGCGTAGCTTAAATTCCTTAAGCTACGCCGCCGCAAAGTTAGGCATAGGTACCTGAATCTACCTAATAGTGTCTACAAACTACGGGATAGATACTGACATTTAAAAAAAAAATGATACTAATAATACTAGACTAATGGCAGCGATTTAAAGAGTGCTGCTTTTTACTAATGATCCCTCAGTTTCTCACCCCTGCTTTGCAGAGATAAGAAACACAGAGATCGTTCCCTATGTACAGAGCTCTGTGTTAAATGTCAAGACAGAGCTCTCGGCTATGAATGTACACAGCCAATCAGCACATCCCAGCTGTGAATCATTGGCTGGGGCTTGCTGATAGGCTCCCGCTTTGTATAACCTCTTTTTTTATTTTAAACAAGAAAAAATATGCTTGAGTATCATTTTAACTCCTGATATCCACGGTGTCTCACTCTTTGAAGGCTAAAGTAGTTGGTCTCCTTCTTGCTCCAGTCTCGAAAAGACTTTTAAATGTGAAAGCTTTAGGACTATGACTCTCTAACATAATCAATCACTCTCGAGGCTCCTAATTTTTGCCTAGTTATGGATCTTTTTTACATTCATTTCTTTAGCAGTTACACCTTTATTTTGGATAGCGTGAAGAGGGATTACAACCCCTGTCCAGTTCTGATCATGTCCTGGGGAAACCTGCCACATAGAATGTCTGAGGGACAAAAACCGAGGGCAATCTCCTCAATGGGGTTCTAGCCATCCTCCACTCCAAGAATATGTTTTTATTGCTTTGTGTGTGTTTCAGGATAACAAGCACTTGAAGAGCATACCTGGATGTTCATCAAGGGCAACTTTATTGATCACCTACAGACAGGGCCTTTTTTTTCTCAGAGAATAGGTGCAGGAACTCCCTACTTCCGAGTCACCTGTTGGGTCCACCCCCTACCCACCTCTGAGCACCATTCCTTGGTTTCACCCCCTACCCACCTCTGAGCACCATTCCTTGGTTCCACACCCTACCCACCTCTGAGCACCATTCTTTGGTTCCACTACCTACCCACCTCCGAGCACCATTCCTTGGTTTCACCCCCTACCTACCTCTGAATGAATGAATGAATGAATGAATGACTTGTATAGCGCAACGCATGCGAACTGAATCGCCTCTGGGCGCTTTTTCCAGCCAGTATCTGCTTGGCTGGTGCGGTCGTTTTTACCCCGTAGGATCATGACACGCTAGGGACACACAGTCATACACACATATATACATATATACTGGGCCAATTTGGACGAGATCCAATTTACCTACCAGCATGTCTTTGAGCACCATTCTTTGGTTCCACTACCTACCCAACTCCGAGCACCATTCCTTGGTTCCACTCCCTACTCACCTCCGAGAACCATTCCTTGGTTCCACCACCTTCCCACCTCTAAGCACCATTCCTTGGTTCCACCCTCTACCTACCTGTGAGCACCATTCCTTGGTTCCACCCCTACCCACCTCTGAGCACCAATTTTTGGTTCCACTCCCTACCCACCTCCGAGCACCAATCCTTGATTCCACTCCCTACCCACCTCCAAAAACCATTCCTTGGTTCCACCCACTACCCACCTCTGAGCACCATTTGTTGGTTCCACCCCCTACCTACCTCTGAGCACCATTCTTTGGTTCCACTCCCTACCCACCTCCAAGCACCATTACTTGGTCCCCCCCCCATACCCACCCATAGCTCCCAACTGTCCCTGATTTGGAGCAATGTCCCTCTGTCCCTCAATCCTCCCGATTTGTCCCTCATTTTGGTCTGATCTATAGAGTTGTATATAAAATGCACTTTGTCTCTTTCAAAAAGTGTTTCCCAGTGCTAAACCTTTCATCCAAATTTTAAATTGCTGCATTTGTCAGTTTTAAAAGCCAATATAAAACAATATTAGTGGTAAAAAAAGCACTTGTGGATTTAATTATCCATTTTTTTTGGTTATGTCTCCTTTAAGGGTGTGTGGCATATATCTACATACGTTTGCTAGTAGGTGTCCCTCATTCCCATCTCAAAATGTTGGGAGGTATGCATACCTCTCATTAATGGATACAGAACCAAGTATCAATTTGTGGTGCTAAGTAATTTGTTAATGATAGGAAGTAAAATAGATCTCCTGTAGCCAGAAAAAATGGAGCTGCCCCAGCAACAATAGACTCTGAACAGCTAGCAACAATAGATCCCTCCCTCAACAGGTGATGTCTCCCAGCAACCATTGTCTCCTAGTAGCACACAAGCCCCCCCCCCCCAGAAACAATAGATCCCCTATTAGCGATTACTGACCTCTCCAGCAACAATAGATCCCCTATTAGTGACAACTGACCTCCCCAGCAACAATAGACCCTCCCCCTGTAAAAATAGATCCCCTCCAGCAACAATTGATCCCCCAGCAGCCAGCATTAATAGACCCTCTAGTAAACCCCAGCACCCCTTGCCATTACATACATTCAGAGCTGGAGGTGCCGGAACTGTGTTCCCCCACGTTCCTGCCGAAAAAAAGCCCTGCCTACCGATAACGCTTTGGAGCTGTCGATATAGTTGTTCTTGATGATTGTTTAGGTGTGCTGATTACATGCTTTAGATTCTACTGAATTGTGATGGCGCCACCCATTGTTGTCATTGCTTTACTGCTTGGTCTCCTAGCTGTTTTGAGTGTGCCTGAACGTTTGTTGCCAAGATTTTCCCCAACTTACTGTCCCAATTACAGCATGCCAGGAATTGAGTAAGAAATCTCTCCATCAGGGACTTAAACAATGATAAAACCTGACAGAGGGTGCACTATTTCAATATATCGGTGTCGGGTTAAAAATTGAAGTTTTGGTTGGAATTTAGCAGTAAGCGCTGCCTTGGGTGGCACCACGCTGCTGAAGATCCTTGGTCACATCAGCTGACTTTCAGATGGGATCTTTTTTTTCCTCATGTTCCTTCCTCAGACACCTGTAGAATGTGAAAATCCTAATGTTCACAAACATGGGAAGTCTCACAGAGCTAAATGTCCAATTTGGGTCTCTGGAGAGCGGCTGGTGTAACTCGTGACCAATTAGACACGGAGATTTGAACGCAATGCAAATTGTAGCAGCTCCGCGGCTTTGTCAGCTATAATCCGTTCTCCCCTCTCATGTCTCGTTAGACACAGCTATGTCACAAAGGATCCATCTTGCTGTTCCAGATTAAAGGAAACCTTTACTGAGAGAAGGGCGAAGGCTTCTGCTACTGACCTAATTCTGAAAATGCTAGTTGCCTGGTTGTTTCTATGTGGCAAGTGGAGTCTGAATTCCTGATATTGAGTCAGTGATGGCAGTCTATATTTTCTCTCTATAGATAATTTAAATCAAGTGCCTTTGCTTCATAAAGGGGTATTCCACTCCAAGCTCTGTAAAACCAATAATCGTAAAAAAGGATGATTGGAATTGGTTTCTTCCTCCAGTGTGCACCTATCCAGGGACATAATCTAAAGCCTCGTACACACGTCCGAGGAACTCGACGGGCGAAACACATCGTTTTGCTCGTCGAGTTCCTTGTGAAGCCGCCGAGGATCTCGGCGAGCCAAATTTTCCCATTCCCGTCGAGGAAAAAGAAGACATGCTTTCTTTTTGGCCCAATGAGATCCTCGACGGTTTCCTCGTCGAAAAGTGTACACACGACCGGTTTCCTCGGTAAAAAAAAACCCCAGCAAGCTTCTTGCTGGTTTTTGCTGAGAAACTCGGTCGTGTGTACGAGGCCTAAGGTCTACAAGCACTTTTGTTCCCCTATTCCAAGTGTATTAATTTGAAGAATAGTGCCTTGATTTATTACAAAGGGTTCCTCAAATGTCAACCCTCCCCCCACGAGGCCTATGCAGTTATTCTTGTTACACAACGTGTATTGGACCCCCTTAAGCATGTATTATTATCCCACAGAGCCTAACTAGGACAGGAGGATCTTATCTAAATGTTCTGCAGGTGTCCAAAGTTGGTTGCCTGCTAGCAAGAAGTGACATTACCATGCTTTCCAGGGATGGCAGCATAGCATAATACAAGGATGTCAAACTCCATTTAATCATAGGCTACATTAGAAGTATGGTTGCCCTCAAAGGGCCGGTTGTATCTGGAGTGTGCTATGTACAGAGTGTAGGGTTCAGAAGGATGATACATGCAGAGTGCAGGGTTCAGGAGTATACGGCGCACAGAGTGCAGGGTTCAGGGGTGCGTTACGTACAGAGTGCAGGGTTTAGGTGTGCGTTACGTACAGAGTGCAGGGTTCAGGAGTGCATTACGTACAGAGTGTAGGGTTCAGGAGTGAGTTATGTACAGAGTGCAGGCTTTAGGGATGCATTATGTACAGAGAGTGGGGTGCACTATATACAGAATGCGGTTCCAGCGGTGTCCTATGCTCAGAGTTCAGGGTTCAGGAGGATGGTACATAAAGAGTGCAGAATTCAGTGGTGCACTATATACAGAATGCAGGGCTTAGAGGTGTGCTGCCTGGCACTAGTACCTCCCTGTCTCTCAGATTCTGGAGATATGTCCCCACCATGCCTCACCATGAGACAAGGCCTGATGGGCCACATTTGATCTGCAAGCCTTGTGTGGCATACTAGGTTTCTATGATGCTGGTGGCTGCTCAGCATCTTTGCTTGCTAGGGCTCTAGCAGCCACACAGCATCATTGGTTGCTAAGAAGCTGGGGGATGGACAATATCATTGGCTGCTAGGATGCAGAGGGCCGCACAACATCATTGGTTGGTAAGACATTGGTGGATGCACAGCATCGCTGGTTGTTAGGCAGCTGGTGACCACACAGCATCACTGGTTACCAGGATGCCTGCAGCTGGGCTGCACAGCTTCATTAATTGTTATGGTGCAGATGGGCACCTGCACTATAACAATCAATGACGCTGGGTGCTGACCATACACTGACAATGGAGGCCAGTGTGGCCACTTCAGCCCCAGTGCCACCCACCACATAAGCGCCGTCTGGGGCGGCTGCCACATTTGGCCTCATGGGCAGCATGGTCCTGTCTATCCTGCACTCAGAGGCCCAGATTCTCAAAGGCGTTATGCCGGGGCACCTTGATTTGCGCGGCGCAATTGAACAGATGCGCCGTCGTATCGGTGCGCCGTACCCACAGAACCAGGTACGCCAGAAATTAGTCTTGTTTCGATCGGCGCAACGTTTGTGCGCCGGCGTAGCGTAGGCGCACATTTACGCCGAGAACGCCCAGCGCTCCCATTGATTTCATAATCAAATATGCAAATGAGGGATATACCGAGATTCCCGAACGTACGACCGCCCGACGCAGGCTACGAGCGGTGCGCGTAAGCTGTTCGTCCGGTGTAAACTTGCCCCTCATAAAAGCAGGGGCAACTTTGCACCAGACGTGTGCAGGTCAGCTGGAGAGCAGCTTTAGCAGCACCCTTACGGACGAGCTCAGCAACCACACTTGCAGGACAAGACTTCTGTATGCCAACATGCCAGGGGCAGGCATGGTCATAGCACAACTAGTGTGCGCCCAGGCGCTTCGAATGAGAAGGAGAAGGAGGAGGGCACGGCAGCGTTTTTACCGAACGCCATTAGACGTCTTGGCCATCGGGGAAGCAGAGGTGTATCGCCTCTTCAGATTTAATACTCAAGCCATCCAGGAAATAACCACAATCCTGCAGGATGACCTTACAAGCCCAACACACCGCTCACATGCAGTGCAGCCACTGATCAAGGTCCTGGCAACACTCCACTTCCTGGCCACTGGATCTTTTCAGCGCACAAGTGGAGGTGTGGCTGGGATGTCACAAACCAGCATGAGCAGATGTGTGCACCAGGTTGTACCCGCAATCCTGAGACACATGTCCAACCAAATCGTCAGACCCACCCAGGAGGTCCAGCGGAATAAGGCAAGGGCAGATTTTGTCAAAATTGCAGGATTCCCACGCACCATCGGGGCAATTGATTGCACCCATGTGGCACTACAGCCCCCCCGTGACACAGAGCACCTATTCCGCAATCGGAAGCACTGGCATTCTATCAATGTCCAGGTTATCGTGGATGCCCATGGCCTCATATGGCACGTCCGTGCCAAACACCCCGGATCCTCTCATGACAGCTTCATCTACCGCCAAAGCGACATCCCAATGGAGTTTGACCAGAATGTGTACGGGGACAGCTGGCTGGTTGGTGAGTGACATGGGTGTCAGGTATGACTGTCCCCCCCATGACGCAGACATTACGAGGGACACATGCATGACTAACCTCCTCCTGTCTTTTCTCTTCCAGGTGACTCTGCATATGCACTTGGACCTCATCTAATGACCCCATTCCGGAACCCACAAACCCCAGGAGAGGAAAACTACAATGCTGCACACATAAGTACCCGTGCAGTGGTGGAACGAACCTTTGGCCAACTGAAGTCCCGTTTCCGATGCCTGGATAAGTCTGGGGGGACCCTGTTGTATTCCCCAGACTTTGTGTGCCAGATCATCGGGGCATGTTGCATTCTGCACAACTTCGCAGTGAGAAAGGGCCTGGAGGTTGAACTACGTGATGACCTGAGCCCCCAACCCGACAATCCCCCCCTGCCTGAGGGTACCCCGTCTGCTGAGGGATCAGCAATCAGGAGATGCCTCGTTGAACGTCTCTTTGAACGTTAAACACACACATTAAAAATGGCACAATGTGAATGCACACGTGCACACCACTGTGGTCCCTAGCACACACCCCCCACATGCACATCGAATTGGATTAGACCCAATCAAACCACATTGTTTTAGGGAGCAGTAACGCCGCGCCAAGGCTCCAATTATGTTACTGTACATTCATACACCTTTCACACGGCAGAGGGTGACACCCCTTTGCTGGCAGGAGTGTCAACCCCCCCCCCATTCTCACACCAGTCACACTATTCTGCACGCCTCACCGTGTGCATTTGTCAACACTAACTTAAAAAACTCTTTACCAGAGCAATACTTTGAAAAATAAATAAAAAAACTCTTTACCAGAGCAATAATCAACCCGAAAAACTAATTGGCCTGCCTTCGGCCACGGCCCCGGCCCCGGCTCCTCAACTGCCTGGTTGAGGGGGGGGGGGTTTCATCAGGCAGAGGAGCATCCACCGTGGCTGGAGGCCTGCCCTCTAATGCCACCGCTATCCTCCTCAGGAGGTTATTGGTCTCGGTTTGAACACCAACAATGGCAGCTGTGTGCCCCTGGACGGACTCATTTAGGGTCTGCACCTCTTTCACCAGGCTTGCTGTGGTGGTTTCGAGATCCCGCAAACATGTGATAATTGCAGTGGTGTTGCCTGCAATGTCCTGAATCACATCGGTGACATGTCCCCTCTCCCCTAGGCTGTCAGCCACTCGAGTGAAGTCCTGGCCCATCGCACCCATAAGGCGGGTCTGGTCTTCCTGCGCAGTGGTCAGGGTCACAGACAGCAACTCGGGTACCCCCCTGGTTCTCCGCGTTGACCTCCTTGGTCCACGAGAGGCTTCAGGCCTGGCATAGGGTGAGGGATTAGATGGAGGGGGTGGGTTGGAGATGGAGACAGAGGGAGTGGCTGGGTTGGAGATGGAGTCCGAGGATATGGAGGATCGTGGGCTTGAGGTCCGGGATGGACCAGCCAAGCTTCCCAAATCCTCCAAGAAAAGGGACAGTGACACCTCCTCCCCCAAATGCTCCGCATCCTGCAGAACCTCCTCAATGGAGGCGTGGCCACCACTCTCCTCCACCAATGCCGCTTGCCTTCCCTGGGGGTCAGGGGCATCTTCATCAGATGAAGATGGTGTGTGACGGGCAGGGACATCAGCATCAGGGGATGGTGTGGGACGGGCAGGGACATCATCATCAGGGGATGGTGTGGGACGGGCAGGGGCATCAGCATCAGGGGATGTTGTGGGACGGGCAGGGGCACGAGACGGGCCAGCTTCATCCTGGACACCTGTGGATGACACAAAACATTCACATGTTGGTGGACCCACAAACTTGTCACATATTCCCTACCTCCCCCCACACACATGCTACACACCAGATAGTTGAAATAAACACTTACCTGTCCTCAAGGGCGGATGAACAGAATCATAGCCCGGCATTCCCTCAACTTGAACCCTGGTAAGGCACCGGGCAACTACCTCCTCATCTGGTGTCAGACGGATCCTTGAGGCAGGTCCCCCACCAGTGCCCCTGGCATGCCTCGCCATGAGGGCCATCTTGTCCTTGACCCTCCTCCTAAGGTCATTAATTTTCTTGCCTATATGATGGGGCCTCCTCGCCTCATTGCCCACAGCATTCACTTGATCCGTTATCCTCTGCAGGATCTCATCCCTTCGCCCCTTGCTTGTGGTTTTACTCCTGGACCCATGGAGGCGGTCATAGTGCCTCTCCATGCCTGCGAGAATGATGGCCCTCTCCTCATGAGAGAAATTCTTTTTCCTTCTACTTGTACACTCAGCAGACATGGCAAAGCACTGCAAAAGTAAGCTCACCACCAACAGTAAACTAACAGGTGTACTTTTGCACATGATGGGCGCATGTCTGGGCGTATTTATGCACTTGTTTGGAGCAACTCGCCAATCGCGTTGTGCGCATGCGCATAGGGGCGGGGGACACCCGGTCACGTGACGGCGCATGCGCCGTCCGTTCAGACCATCATTTGCATAAGGTCACGGTTCATTTAAATGTATCACGCCCACTTCCTTCCTACTTTCACTTACGCCCACATACGCCCACGAATTTGCACTACGCCGGCGCAAATTTGAACGCCGGTGCTTCGGGAATACGGAGCTTACCTCTCTAAGTTAGGAAGGCGTAGCGCATCTTGGATGCGCTACGACCGCATAAGGATGCGCCGATGTACGAGAATCTGGGCCAGAATGTCTAACCTACACACGTAAAGGTTGGGCTAAAAAAATTGAGATCTGTAGTGGATGGCTTAGTGACCCTGTCCTGACACCACCTGCTTTTGTTATAAATATGTTACTCAATATTATTAATTTCTAGGGTAGACTGCTATCAACTCTTTTTTTAATCTTCAATATGTTAAAACACTGTGCATGATTGGAACACAAGGCATCATTTCTTTATCACTGAAAACCTTTATTGAATAACATTTATTTATATGTTTTACAGTCATCATATGTTTAACTGTCTGCCACAAGTACTGGTGTACCAAGAGAGAAGACTGCTGATTGCACTTGTAGCACCCTCTTGTGTGCTAGTGTACATAGTTGTTAGTGTAGGTAAATTTGACTTGGCTGAGAGCTAGGCCTGGGTTGAATCTGGATCAGGGCTTAGTAACTCAAGGAGCATGGATGACTCATCAAGCAGCACCTCTTGCAACTCCCTTTGCTGTCTGGAACCTTCAAGAGGCTTCCAGAAGTAGAGGGTGGAGTCTAGGAGGAGCTGCTTGGAGTATTGATGAGGGCCCCAGCTAATCCCCAACAAAGTGGGCTTGCACCCCTTAAATACTCCTGAGTCATGCCAGCAGGGGCAGTCAGGTGAAATAAGGAGTGCTGAGGTGCCCTTGAGGGGGGGTAACTGGGGGCCTGGTACTCAGTTGCTGGAGAGACCCTCTACAACACACAGAGGAACCCATGCATGGGAGCAAGTGTGAGGACAGCAGGAGAGAAGACTGGGAAGACTGGTGAGCACCAGTCAGGAGGAATGGTGAGCGCCAGTCAGGAGAACTGGTGAGCGCCAGTAGGGAGGAGCTTTGGCAATAATACCAGGAAGCTTATTGATTTCTTTGCAGAGTTGCACCAGATTTTACACTCTCCAGCTTTACTAAATAACCACAGTATATACTAGGAGTTGTCCTTGAAGTTGTTTAAAGTCAAGTGGGCATCCCATAATACCCCTTCCCCCATCCAAGTTTTACCCCCTCAAGTGTGTCTGTGGAAATTCAGTGTGCCTGGCTGTGCATGGTGGGGGATCCCAGATCCTAAGTGGGATGCGCTACACACTTAGGGCCAGATTCACAGAAGAGATACGACGGCGTATCTCCTGATACGCCGGCGTATCTCTGTTTCTAACTATGCGACTGATTCATAGAATCAGTTACGCATAGATAGGCAGAAGATCCGACAGGTGTAATGGACTTACACTGTCGGATCTAAGGATGTAGTACGGCGGCCGCCGCTAGGGGGAGTTTGCGTCGTAAACCAGCGTTGGGTATGCAAATTAGGAGTTACGGCGATCCACAAAGCTTTTTCCTGTCATTACGTCGTCGCGAGTGTTAGATTTCCGTCGCAAAGATAGTGCACCTTTAACATGGTGTAAAAGTACTCCACCATGTTAAAGTATGCCTGTCTTTCCCGTGTCGCTTTTGAATTATTTTAAATTTTTTTAATTTTCCTGGCGTAACTCTTTTTTCACGTCGCGATTCACAAAACGTCGGCGCGTCGTAATTTCGCGCAAAGCACGTCGGGAAATTTGCGACGGGAGCATGCGCAGTACGTGCGGCGCGGGAGCGCGCCTAATTTAAATGGTACCCGCCCCATTTGGATTGGGCCGCCTTGCGCCGGACCTGTTTACGATACACCACCGCAAATTTCCAGGTAAGTGCTTTGTGGATCGGGCACTAAATCGGAAAAATTGCGGCGGTGTAACGTAAACCGGTTACGTTGCGCTGCGCCCGCTCTACGTGAATCTGGCCCTTAAAGTCTAATACTTTGTACAGAGCCAGGGTCTGCAAGAACCATTTTAGACTTATTAGAAACATGTTGTCAGTAAAGTCTGGATGTTATTAGACATTGGCCCAGATTCAGTAAGAATCTGCGCCTTTTCTTTTGAAGGCACAGGGCAGCGTTTTTGCAAATTTTCTGCGCTGCCCGCGATTCACGGAGCAGAAGCTCCGTAAATTGCAGGGGCGCTGTGTTAACTTGCCCTGCGTAAGGGGCGGGAATCATTTAAATTAGGCGCGCTCCCGCGCCGAGCGTAGAGCGCATGCTCCGTTGGGAAACTTTCCCGACGTGCATTGCGGCAAATGACGTCGCAAGGACGTCATTTGCTTCAAAGTGAACGTGAATGGCGTCCAGCGCCATTCACTAATCACTTCCGCAAACGACGTAAAATTTGAACGTCGCGACTCGGGAACGTGGCTATCCTATAGCATTGGCTGCGCGTGCTATTAGGATGTGTAAACTTGCGCGAAACCCGACGTACGCAAATTACGTAATTTGCGTACGCAGGGCCCGCGCAAGTTTGTGAATCGGTGTTAGTATGCAATTTGCATACTATACGCTGATCACAATGGGCGCGCCCCCTAGCGGCCAACGCAAGAATGCAGCCTAAGATATGAAGGCATAAGGAGGCTTATGCCTGTCATATCTTAGGCTGCAGTCGGCGTAGCGATGTTCCTGAATCAGGAGCACTCGCTACGCCGGAGCAAGTAAGCAATTGCTTCTTGAATCTGGGCCATTGCTGAGACATGAAGTAAAGCCTATGGGGCAAAAATCTGGAGAAAGTTCCCTTACAAAATGCAATTTCCTTTGCAAAGTCAATAACTTATTTGCCTTTAGTAAATGAACCGCCTACATCTCAACCATCTCCACCAGATTCTGACATATTTTGTGATGGGGACAAGGATCTGGCCTGCATGTCCCTTGCTCTTCCATTCCAAGGACATACAGTAAGGGCAAATGTTTGTTCTTTGCATTTAATGATTTCGGGAATTCCTCATTGTAAAAACATCTTCTTGCTTTTTCTGTTAGACTTAATTTTCCTTCCAGGTCTTCAGCTGTCAGTGATGTGCCCGGCGATGTGTCTCTGCTGTCAGCCTTTCTCTTGGCGGTGTCAGCTTCGATACTTCTACATATCTCCCAATCTTCATTGTGATCAGCAGCTTTGGGAGAAAGTGCAGTCTGGGCAGGATCGGCAGACACAGTGTCACCTTTCTGCGGACTGGCACCGACAAAAGTGCACAGTCAGTGGGCAAACTTTCCATTGTGATCAGCACAGCATCTGATGGATGCTGAAATGTCACAGCTGTGCCAGAGCTGTAGCAGTGGCAGTTCAATTAGGCATCTGAAGCTGCCATACAATACACAGACTTCTAGAGCAATAACATTTAAGATGGGTACGGCAGATCGCCTCCGGTTTTCAAGCATTCACTAAGCCCTAATTCTAATTGTATTCTGCTTAATATATCAATTTTCTATGCTTGTCCATTCCACAATGTGGTATTTTTCCAAAAACAGATCAATCAGGAAAAATACTGCATTATGATCACTAGATGGAGCTGACAATTAGAGGAAATTACTGTTTTAACCTTTTCCTGGCTATCACACCCTTCTGATGTCATGTGACATCATGTAATGTCAGAGGGGGCAGGGTCACCCGTTTACGTCAGCGGGGGGGGGGGGGGGGCAAGATAGGTCCTTTGAAGGACCTATCTCAGTTTAGCGATTACAGCAGTTGTGCAGATTGTCTAAAAATGTTTTGCAGTTCAGTAGAGAACACAGTTTAACCAGCCATACACACTTTGGGCCAGATTCTCAGAGACTTACGTCGGCGTATCAGTAGATACGCCGCCGTAAGTCTGAATCTGCGCCGTGGTATATTTAAGCGTATTCTGGAAACCAGATACGCTTAAATTTGGCTAAGATACGAGCGGCGTAAGTCTCCTACGCTGTCGTATCTTAGGGTGCATATTTATGCTGGCCGCTAGGTGGCGCTTCCGTTGTTTTCCGCGTCGAATATGCAAATGAGCAAGATACGCCGATTCACGAAACGTACGTACGCCCGTCGCAATTAGTTATGCCGTTTACGTAAGACATACGCCGGCGTAAAGATAAAGCAGGTCTCTAGGTGGCGTAGCCCATGCAAAGTATGGACGTCGGAACAAGCGTATCTTTTTACGTCGTTTGCGCAAGTCGTACGCGAATAGCGCTGTGCGTAAGTTACGTTCACGTCGTGGGCAGTGTTCGACGTATCTTAGGCATTCTATCCGACGCATGCACACTGGGATACGTCCACGGACGGTGCATGCGCCGTACGTTCAAAACGTCATTTACGTGGGGTCATGCTTTATTTGCATAAAACACACCCACCTCTTCCCAATTTGAATTAGGCGCGCTTACGCCGGCCGATTTACGCTACGCCGCCGTAACTTAGGACGCAAGTGCTTTGTGAATACAGCACTTGCCTCTCTAAGTAGCGGCGGCGTAGCATAAATAAGATACGCTACGCCCACACAACGTAAAGCCGCCCTACGTGAATCTAGGCCTTTGAATTCTATCTGATTCTCTGATTCCTCTTATTCTATCTGATTCTTCTTAAATTGGCCAATTTCAAGTCGTGGCTCTTTCAGCATCACCCTACAAAATCCTGTAATATAGGGACAGCACAGTGGCTAGGTGGTTAGCATTTCCGCAAACCTGAACTTATCTTTGAGGCCCCATACACACGATTGAACATGTCTGCTGAAACTGGTCCGCAGTCACTGCGTATCGTGTCCGCGCGGATTTCTGTCTGATGGTGTGTACAACCATCAGACAGAAATTTCCGAGCGGACATGTCCGCTGAAAACGGTCCGGCGTACCGTTTTCAGCGGACAGTCCGTCCGTGTGTACAAGGCCTAAGAGAAGACTGTACCCCTTCCCTTCTCCCACACAACCCAAGTAGGGGCGAAAGGCACGTGTAAGCGTCCAGTACGTCAGAATCGGCATCAAGTTTTCGGGCTCTCTGGTGGCTCTCTGCAGGAGACCAATTAGAAGTAAGCCCAAGCATATTATATATGTCTTCTCCTAATCATTATCTTGGCTTTGATTTTTTTAGCTCCATGACAAGTTGGCTTTCACAGCATGGAGTATTTTTGTTTGCTGTTCCAATTCTGTTCTGCTTATTTTCTGAATATTTACCCACTAATAAGCCTAAATTATGTCCTAGTTACCTGGCAAATCTATTCCTCACGTTCCTTATTATGGGCTCAATGTGAAGGATGCATTACATGTTTTACACCACCACCAGCCTGAACCATTGATACAAAGCAGGATGGATCCATGCGTTCATGTTTTTTACACCAAATTCTGACCCTTCCATTTGAAGGTCACAGCTGAAATCGAGACTCATCAGACCAGGCAACGTTTTTCCAATCTTCTATTGTCCAATTTTGGTGAGCCTGTGCGAATTGTAGCCTGTTCTTAGCTGACAGGAGTGGCACCCAGTGTGGTCTTCTGCTGCTGTAGCCCATATGCTTCAAAGGTTGATGTGTTGTGCATTCAGACATGGTATTCTGCATACCTTGGTTGTAACAAGTGCTTATTTGAGTTGATGTTCCATAGTATGGAGGGTGGTATACATTGTATTATTTTTTATTACATTATATATATTAATCAATATTCATCCTGATAATAATTTGGAGATTTGTGTACCCTCCTTCCTTATCTTTAGGAAATCGCCCCCCATACAATTTTTTTTAAAATTTTTTAATTACAATTTGAGTTGCATAGTTACATAGTTAGGTTGAAAAAGACACAAGTCCATCCAGTTCAACCATAAAAAAAAAAAAAAAATATCGTACAATTCCACATACCCAATTCTATACCCACAGTTAATCCAGAGGAAGGCAACAAAAAAAACCCCAGCAGAGCATGATCCAATTTGCTACAGCAGGGGAAAAAATTCCTTCCTGATCCCCCGAGAGGCAATCAGATTTTCCCCGGATCAAATTTACCTATAAATGTCAGTACTCAGTTATATTCTGTACATTTAGGAAAGTATCCAGGCCTTTCTTAAAGCAATCTACTGAGCTGGCCAGAACCACCTCTGGAGGGAGTCTGTTCCACATTTTCACAGCTCTTATGCCCTGTACACACGATCTGATGGATTTTTTTATCAGATATCCGATGAAGCTGACTGATGATCAGTCTTGCCTAAACACCATCGGTTAAAAAAACGATCGTGTCAGAACGCGGTGACGTAAAACACAACGACGTGCTGAGAAAATTGAAGTTCAATGCTTCCAAGCATGCGTCGACTTGATTCTGAGCATGCGTGGATTTTTAACCGATGGACGTGCCCACAGACGATCATTTTTTTCTATAGTTTTTTACCATCAGATAATTTTAAAACAAGTTCCTTGTTTTTTCACCGATGGATAAAAAACTGATGGGGCCCACACACAATCGGTTCGTCTGATGAAAACGGTCCATCAGACCGTTTTCATCAGACGAACCGATCGTGTGTACGCGGGATAAGTGTGAAGAAACTTTAACGTATTTGGAGATTTGATCTCTTTTCCTCTAGACATAAAGAGTGCCCCCTTGTCCTCAGTGTTGACCGTAAAGTGAATAACTCCGCAACAAGTTCACTATATGGACCCCTTATATATTTGTACATGTGGATCATATCCCCCCTTATTCTCCTCTTCTCAAGAGTGAACAAATTCAGTTTCTCTAGTCTTTCCTCATAGCTGAGCTCCTCCATGCCTCTTATCAGTTTGGTTGCCCTTCTCTGCACTTTCTCCAGTCCCCGATATCCTTTTTGAGAACTGGTGCCCAAAACTGAACTGCATATTCCAGATGAGGTCTTACTAATGATTTGTACAGGGGGGAAATGATATCTCTCTCTCTGAGTTACTGTTGCCTTTCTATCATCTGGAACCAGTCTGCCCATTCTCCTCTGACCTCTGACATCAACAAGGCATTTTTGTCCACACACCTGCCACTCACTGGATATTTTCTTTTTTTTAGACCATTCTCCGTAAAACCCGAGAGATGGTTGTGCGTGAAAATCCCAGTAGATCAGCAGTTTTTGAAATACTCAGACCAGCCCGTCTGGCATCAACAACCATGCCACGTTCAAAGTCACTTAAATCCCCTTTCTTCCCCATGCTGATGTTTGGTTGAAACTTCAGCAAGTTATCTTCACCACGTCTAGATGCCTAAATGCAATGAGTTACTGCCATGTGATTGGCTGATTAGTAGACATGTGCACTGCTGAAAAATGCATTGATTTTAGTTTTCGTTTCATTCGTTTTTTAGCTTTTTTCAGAAATTCTGAAAATTTGGAAATTCTAAAATTTTAATTAGAAATTTTCGATTTTCAAATTTTCAAATTTCCGAATTAACACATTTTTCAAAATTCCTTAAAAAAACTAAAGGAATTGCACATGTCTACTGATTAGTAATTTGTGTTTTCAAGCAATTGAACAGGTGTACATAATAAAGTGGCCGGTGAGTGTAAACAGGGCCGTTTTTAATATTGATTGGACCCTGGGCAAACATTTTCTTGGGCCCTCACGAATCCACTTATCAACTATTTTTGGGTAGTGCCGGTTTAAGGAGCAGCTGCTTTGGGCTCCACAATAATGACTATGCCCAGGGAAGCTGCCCCTTCTGCCCTGCGTTAAATACAGCCCTGAGTGTATACTAAGGCCTCGTACACACGATAGCTTAACCAGAGGACAACGGTCTGATGGACCGTTTTCATCGGTCAAAACCGATCGTGTGTGGGCCCCATAGGTTATTTAACCATAGGTTAAAAAAAAAGCCAACTTGCTTTAAAATTAACCTATGGATTCCTAACCGATAGGTCAAAACCGATCGTTAGTAGGCACGACTATCGGTTAAAAATCCACGCATGCTCAGAATCAAGTCGATGCATGCTTGGAAGCATTGAACTTCGTTTTTTTTCAGCACGTCGTTGTGTTTTACGTCACCTCGTTCTTACACGATCGGTTATTTAACCGATGGTGTGTAGGCAAGACTGACCATCAGTCAGCTTCATCGGGTTAACCTATGACAACGGTCCTCCTATCGTGTGTACAAGGCTTAACAGTAATGGTAACAGCTGAACTATTTACCGTATTTATCGGCGTATACCGCGCACTTTTTTGCCCTGAAAATCAGGGCAAAATCGTGGGTGCACGATATACGCTGATATCCGCTTTCCCGCGCCAAGTTTGAATACTGCGCCGGCATATACCGAGCGCAGTACACTCGTGTATAGTCGGGCAGGCTCGGCTCCTCTCGCGCTCACGTCCTGGACGTACAGGACGTGAGCGCGAGAGTAGCCGAGCCTGCCCGACTATACACGAGTGTACTGCGCTCTGTATATGCCGGCGCAGTATTCAAACTCGGCGGGGATCGAGCGGGGAGGACGCCGCAGAAGGAGCCGGACCCGACGAAGAGGACACCCAAAGCCGCAGACGGACGCCGGACCCGACGAGGCCGCCGATGGACGCCGCGCAAGACACCAAAACTGTAAGTACAAAAATCTTTTTTCCACAGGAATGCGGGTCCACTTTAGGGGTGCGCGCTATACACCCGATAAATACGGTATCTTAGAGAAAATACTGCTCCAGGCTCCCTCCAGTGCTGACCATGAAAAGCTTAGGCCTTTGGCTACGTGATCTCTGATGATAAGGGAGAAACAACCAATCTTCCCTCCTTCTGATCCTCCTCAATGACAGAGATGACATAACCAGATGTTAATGAGAAAATCAGATGTTTGGTTAGGTGAGCAGCACCGGAGGGGATCTGATGCAGCATTTTCTCCAGGACAGCTGATTATTTCAAGCCATCCTAGCAAGGCTGTTTCTATACCTATAGACTTGAGGTTTGCTTTAAATTGGAGTAATCATTATTACCCCATTTTGCTGCAGGCAAAACTTCTGTGGCTCATTTTGTATTTGCTTTAATAGTCCCTTTAGGAATTGTCAACCTCATCTTTTTCATCACACCAGCTTAAGTTTAAATATAAAACAAGTAATCTAATAAAGGAATTAAATTAAGAGACTTAGCACAGCTGTAGAATCTAAATACAATTTGCCCAAGCATATGTGCGCCTGTAATTGTGCGAACGCTGGAGCTTTTCCCTTCTCAGAAATACTGGGCTGTCAGCACTGTTTGTGTAACTTCCCTACATATGCTACTCACTTTTAGTAAGACGCATCCTAGCTAGTCTTAAAGTGGAAAACCTGGGCGAGCCGCTAACACAAATTTGTGAGATATTTTTCCTGCCAAATGATTTACAGCCAGTCATGTGATCCACACACCCAAAAATGTACCTTAACCACTTGCTGACCCTGGCTATTTCTGACATTTGTAAAAATCTGTATTTTTTTGTTAGAAATATATATATATATATATTTTTAGCAGAGCCCCTAGAGAATAAAATGGTGGTCGTTGCAACTTTTTAGGTCGCACTGTATTTGTGCAACGGTCTTTCAATTTATTTATTCTTTAAATACATTTTAATGAATTAAAAACCAAAACTGTAAAGTTAGCCCATAGATACCTAACATGTCATGCTTTAAAATTGCACGCGCTCGTGGAATGGCAGCAAACTACAGTACTTACATCTTCATAGGAGATGCTTTAACATTTTTTAAAGGTTACCTGTTTAGAGTTACCGGGGCAGATCCACAGAGATCTGCACGGGCGCAGCGTCGCTACGCCGCTGTAACGTACATTTTTAAACTTTGAATCCTCAAAGAATTTGCGCCGTAAGTTACGTCGGCGTAGTGTATCTCTCGCGGCGTAAGGGTGCCTAATTCAAATCGGCGATTTATGGGGCGTGTTTCATTTAAATGAAGCGCGTCCCCGCGCCGAATGAACTGCGCATGCGCCATCCCTAAATTTCCGGCCGTGCATTGCGCGAAATGACGTCGCAAGGACGTAATTTTTTAAACTTGGATGTGACTTACGTACATTCCGATTCACGGACGACTTGCGCAAAAAAAAAGAAAAAATTCAAATTTCGACGCAGGAACGACGGCCATACTTAACATGGCAAATCTAACTATACGCGCCGAAATAGCAGCTTTAACTATACGCCGGAAAAAGCCAACTACAGACGACATAAAAAAATGCGACGGCCGCGCGTACGTTCGTGGATCGTCGGAAATAGCTAATTTGCATACCCGACGCGGAAAACGACGTGAACGTCACCAAGCGGACACCGAAGAATTGCATCTTAGATCCGAAGGCGTACGAAGACGTACACCTGTCGGATCTAACCCAGAAGCCGTCGTATCTTGTTTTGAGGATTCAAAACAACGATACGACGCGGGAAATTTGAAAGTACGCCGGCGTATCAGTAGATACGCCAGCGTACTCTGTCTGTGGATCTTCCCCACAGAGAGGAGGTCTTGTGCTAGCAAATATTGCTCTCACTCTAAAGCGGCGTACACACAACCATTTTTAATGTCCTAGAAAAAACAGTTTTTCTCGACCTGATTTTTGTCAAGCCTGCCTTGCATACACACGATCGTGAAAAAAAAAAATGCTCAAGCAAAGCGCGGTGACGTACAACACGTACAACGGCGCTATAAAGGGGAAGTTCCATTTGGATGGCGCCACCCTTGGGGCTGCTTTTGCTGATTTCGTGTTAGTAAAAGTTTGGTGAGAGACGATTTGCGCTTTTCAGTCTTCGTGCTTTTCTGTCTGTTACAGCGTGACGAATGTGCTATCTCCATTACAAACGCTAGTTTTACCTCCCGTCTCATAACTTGCTTCTGAGCATGAGCATTTTTTTCCCGTTGTTAAAGCCTACACACGACCGTTTTTCACGACGTGAAAAACAACGAAAAAAATTCAACATTTTTAATGCCCATTTTTCACGTTGAGAAAAATGCTCTGGAGCCCACACACAATCGTTTCTTTTTAAATTGCATTTTTCCCGTCATGAAAAACGGTTGTGTGTACGCGGCATAATAATGGCGATGATACTTCATGTGTGGTTTGAAAACTGTTTACATATGCGTGCGAGCTCGGAAGGATAGGGCGCTTTAAATAATTTTTATTTTCTTATTCATTTTACTTTTTATTTTTATGCTGTACCTTTTCATTTATTTTTTTGATAATTTTTATTCCTATTACAAGGAATATAAGCATCAGTTGTAATACAAATAAACATGACAGGTCCTCTTTTTTGAGAGATCTGGCATCAAAAGTCCCCAAATCTCTCATTTACATTTAAACGCAAAAGAAAAAAAATGTAATTTTGAAAAACTCTTTGAGCCCGAGAGTTGAAAATGACGTCAGACGTCGCTCAGGTCCTCCAAGGGCATAGAGCTGAGTGGGGGCTCTTTTGTACTTATTCAGCTTCCTGCCCAGGCATGCAATGTATTAGATCAGCTTCGGCTTACCGACGGCTCCGGTAAGCTTGAAAATGACCGGGAAGCAACAAAAGAGGGCACCTCTCCTGCTGCCTGTAAAAGTGATCAAAAAAGTGGGACCACTTTTATATGAATGCCGACCACCTTCTGTAAATAAAGATACCAGGGAATGGCAGCTAGGCAGCTTTTTTGTCAAAAAGTCAACATTTGAATGTAGCAGTGCTGTTTAGTCTGTATATATTGGGGTAAAGGGTTCCATACAGGGCTCAAATTTTCGCCAACCTTTTGCTGAATTAGCTGAAATTTGAGCTGTGGGTGCTACAGGTTCACTTTTAGAACACCAGAGGTCCAATTTCCATGACACAGCCCATACAAAACTTTACCAGGATCTTTGAGGGACCTCAGAGAGTAAGAAAAAGTAACATAAAGCTCCTATGTGTCTCTGTCTACACCACTGAGCTAGACAAAAGCCAACTGTTAATTGAATTTTATGGAAGGAACCAGGATGCTACAGGTTCACTTTTAGTACACCAGAGGTTCCATTTCCATGCTGCAGTCCATAAACAACTTTATAAGTATCTTCAAGGGACCTCAGAGAGGAAGAAAAAGTATAATAAATGATGACCAAACTTTCTCTTGCCGCCTGATCAATAAATGCAGCCAACAGCCTTCAACAAATTTGCCTGGCTAAGCCTAAAACATGAAAACAATTTTTTACAATATAAAAATGCCAAACTGAAATTATTCTTTATTAAGACAGAATTGCTTTAAATGTAGTAGTCAGAAAAATGCCCGTCTCTTCACAAAAGTTTTTGTTTGGGCATCAAGTCACCAGATGGAACATCTGAATTGCTTTGGTGACTTTTGATCTCTTTTTTTTATCAGTCAAAGTGATTTCAATCAGTGAAGAACACTGTTATGTTTATCAAGTTGTTGAAGCACTTAAAACAGAAATGGAGGTCCTTAGGCGCTATTATGGTCCCTCTATTGCAGTAAATAAAAAGTAATGTTAAACATAATTCTTCACAGCTAATTCATGTAAAATAACAGCCGGTCAAACATGTTCTGTACTCTCAACCCTGTACAACATCATCTTCTTGATGACTGCAGTCTGTTATTAATACCCTTCATCCACCCAATCTGCTCTACTGTACTTACTTTCCAAAAGACCCTCATTCAAACACAGATACACTGAGGTAGGTTTACTAAAACTGGAGCACTCAGAATCTGGTGGTAGCCAATCAGCCTCTAACTTCAGCTTGTTCAATGAAATCTGGAAGCTGCACCAGATTTTGTATGCTCCAGCTTTAGTTAATCTCCCCCTATATGGCCACATTTTTGTGGATACCTGACCACCACATCTATATGGGCTGTTTGAAATCCTATTTAAAAAAAATGGACATTGAAATTAACCTGGCCCTCTTTTGTGGCTAGGGCCTCGTACACACGACCGAGTTTCTTGGCAAAAACCAGCAAGAAACTTGCTGGGAGATATTTTTTGCCGAGGAAACCGGTTGTGTGTACATTTTCGTCGAGGAAAACTGTAGAGAAACTCGACGAGCCAAAGAGAGAGCACGTTCTCTATTTCTTAGATGGGAATGGAGAAACTTGCCTTGTCGAGTTCCTCGACAGCCTAACAAGGAACTCGACGAGGAAAACGATGTGTTTCGCCCGCCGAGTTCCTCGGTCGTGTGTACGAGGCTTAAAACATCCCCCACCTAGTCTGGGGACGTTTTCCCACAAGATTTTGGAATTTGTCTTTGGGAATGTGTGACCAGTCGGATGTGTGGTGAGGAAGTTAACAAATGGCAACTGTTTGTTTGATTTGTAGACTAAAAAAAAAAACAGAATAATCTTCAATGAGTTGCAGTAGGGGTTCTTTGTGACAGTTTGACAAATAATGAGAGGCAGTGAAAAGCATAAAACAAGCCCAATCCTTATCCAGCTTATTGCAAATAACTACACTATTCCATTTGAAACGAACTATGTACCGAGTTTATAAACACCTGACCATCACACCTACAGTACTGTATACAGGCTTGTATTTAAAAAAACACATGCATTGATGTAGAGTTGTCCTACATTTATGGCTGCATCAGTCTCCACTCCATTGAGAAGGCATTCCAGAAGATTTGGGGATTTTTTAACCTGCTTAAGTCAAAAGAGCCTTTGTGAGGTGAGGTACTGATGTTAGACAAGATACCTGTCTCACAATCTACGTTCCATTTAACCCAAAGGTGTTCAGTGTGGTTGAGGTCAGAGCTCTGTGATGGCCACTTGAGTTTCTTCACACCAAACTTGGAGCTGATTCTGTGTATAGTCAAGCTGGAACAGAAAAGGGCCTTCACCAACCAAATGGTTTTCAGAAGGTTGCCTAAACACAGGTGTCTAAAATATATTTGTATATTGTTAGGTAGATTCACAAAGAGTTAGGCCGGCTTATCTACAGATAAGCCGACCTAACTCTGAATCTAAGCTGACCTATGTTTAAGTGTATTCTCTAACAGAGATACACTTAAACATATCTAAGATAGGACGGCTTGCGCCGTCCTATCTTAGATTGCAATGTATTGGCTTACCGCTAGGTGGCGCTTACATTGCGGCCGGCCTAGATTATGGAAATTGGGGTATACGACGATTCACGAGCATACGCCGGGCCTACACCGTCGCATTTCGTCGTTTCCATACGCGATAGGCCGCCTAAAGTTATTCCACCTATGAGGTGGAATAACAATGTTAAGTATGGCCGCCGTTCCCGCCGCGAGGTTCGAATTTTTTATGTCGTTTCCGCAAGTCGTCCGCGAATTGGGATTTACGTAGTTTACGTACGCGTCGAAATCAATAGGCCCGTACGGCCTACTTAGCCGCAATGCGCACTGGGTAATGTAGTCGCCCGGCGCATGCGCAGTGTAAAAAACGTCAAAAAACGTGAGGTCAAGCCTCATTTCCATACTACACGCCCCCTCCCAGTCATTTGAATTAGGCGCGCTTACGCCCGCTCGTTTTAGGCTACGCCGCCGAAAATTTGAAGGTAAGTGGTTTGAGAATCACTAATAGCCTAAATAATTTTCGGCGGTGTAGCCTAAAAAGACTAGGCTAGGCCGTCCTAATTTTAGGCCAACCTATGTGAATCTACCCATGTAATATTAACAGTACCCTACCTGGAAACACCTGACCTTAATATTTTGGCAAGGTGTCCACTTGTCTTTCCATATAGTGTAGATAATGCCAATAAAGGAAAGTTATTTATCCTCTCTCATGAGGCCACTAATGCATTTAATTTCCTTGGGTATTCATTTTTTACTAGTATGGTCTCGTTTGACTCCCTCCGTTTTTGGAAAATGTCTTTATCCTTTAGCCCTGGTTCACACTGGGTACGATTTGGAACGATTTGAGATGCGATTTGACATGTCAAATCGCATCTCAAATCGGCGGCAATTGTCGGCAATGGCACTGTCCTAATCAGTGCGACGCCGCATCTGCGATTTCAAAAAGTAGTTCCTGTACTACTTTTTGCGATTTCGGGCCGCGATTTACATTAAATTGCGTCCGAAATCGCGGCAAAATCGCAGCCGCGAAATCGCGGTAAATTCGCGCTTTTTACCGCGATTTTGAATTCGCAGCAGTGTGAACCTAGGCTGATTCTGTGACAGTCTGCCCGGCACCCCGCTTGGGTGCTTCTGCCAAACGGTGCCTCCTGCACTCAAAACCCTTTCAGCAGACTGATGGCTTGCACCAGCCCTTTACCCCAACCATCGTACACAGATAAGATGTTGAAGTAAAAGCCAAAGAATGACTTTATTGAACATAAATACATTTTTTAAGTTTTATACACTTCAAAAATAGGGGCAGTCATCACGTGAACAATAAAAACAAACATTTGGGTAAACATCCCGCAATGGTCATGTAACGAGGTGAAGTTGCCACAAGACTAATCTAACTGGTTAAACAATTCTGTTTCATTGGTCATCTATACACCTACAGCCTTCTTGTTGGACATTGAATGAGAGTTATTGCCTCTGTCCTGTGAGTAGGGAGCTGATCTACAAAGCAAAGAAGTAGAGTGAATGTACTGACTAGCAGAGGTCTGTATAATGAGAACAGTTGGCCAAAATTCCAAAACCTTTGACTGGTAATAAAAGAAACACATATACATTTCACCTGTGTATTTAGCGGTTTGTCTGCAGTACCAGTTTAAAAGGAAGCATCTCTCAAGGGTGCCCCTTATCGCCATACCTCTTTGCAATAATAATTAAGGCTCCAGTAATCAAAATTCAGTCAGGCCCAGCTGTTCAGGGGCTGCTCGTTGGTCCATTTGTTGTAACCGCCGAATCTCTGTCAAGTTATTGCTCTATCTAAAAAATTCAGGTCCAGCTCTCTCAAGGGTCTCTCAGATAATTGATTCTTTTAGTTTCTACTCTGGTTTATGCATAAATTGGCAGACATCCATAGTTTTCTGTCTGCATTCTCCATCTCCTCATGCCTCCGGAGTAAGACAAAATCTCCAACGTGTAAATGCTAAAAGAATATCCCGAAATATATATTTATTAAACTCCTCCTCAGTTTTATTAAGTGAAGTTCAGACTAGATGCCTGGAATGTCAAGGAATCTAAATGGATCTAATAAAAATTGTTTATTAAAAAATGCCCCCCCCCCCCAACACACACACACACACACACACACACAGGACTCCATGGTTGACATCTCATTTTTCAAAGAACTAAATGGATTAATGTCTTTATTTAATTGACAAAACAACAGAATGGTAGTCATACTGGCCTTATTTGGAGGCCTTAAAACAACTCCCGCTTTCTTATCTAACAGGACAGTCACAATACGTGTGGCACTGGGTGGCCAACATCATTAATTTAGAATAGATAACACATAAATACGAGTTGTTAGTGCTGCACACCACGATTTGTAGAATTGAATGGAAGATCCCTCAAGGGTTTTTTTTAGCAGCAAGATTGTATTAGAAATGAGCAACAATTAATTTCTATAAAATTTTGTATTTATTTAGTGTATCACAATATCAAGAAAATATATAGGCACAGATACATAGGAGTCTTAAAAAGCAATTCTGGACATAAAAAAACTAAACTCATCAGCAATAGGAAAAATACACTCAAATTGTAAAATCTATGAACTTCAAATTTTACGAGTGGATGTGTTTACCAATCCTCGAATGCAACTCTCTCGTTGGGAATTGGTAACCACATCCAGCTTTTTTACAAATAGAATAGAATGATTATGTAAAACAAAATAACGATGTATTTATAGACAGTATAATCCACACATCTTTTTCTTTTTTGCATAGAATACCCTGAAGAAGACCGTTGACCAAACAGGTCAAAACTCGTAGGGATATTATGTGAAATTTTACACAAGTTCATTGATTTTACAATTTGAGTTTGTGTATTTTTCCTATTGCTGATGAGTTTTGTTTTTTATGTCATAGCCAGAATTGCTTTTTACGACTCCTATGTATCCATGCCTATATATTTTCTTGATATTGTGATACACTAAATACAAACTTTTTATAAAAATGTATTGTTACTTGTTTCTAATACAATCTCGCTGCTAAAAAAAACCTTGAGCCAACATCATTAATAACCCTGTAGAGGCTGGAAGAATGGACAGCCGCACTTCCAAGAAAAAAACTTGGGTTGTCTTTATTTTAAAACATTAGGCAAATGCACTACAAGGTACAGCAAAACAATGGAGATGGCATCCTACGCGTTTCACACTGGAGTTAGTGCTTAATTAGCAGTGATTAAGCACTAACTCCAGTGTGAAACACGTAGGCTGCTATCTCCATTGTTTTGCTGTACCTTGTAGTGCATTTGCCTAATGTTTTAAAATGAAGACAACCCAAGGTTTTTTTTGGAAGTGCGGCTGTCCAATCTTCCAGCCTCTACAATTTGCCTTGTGCATTGCCGGCACTCCTGGTCTCCTGAGAAGCTATTGATTGTCCAGCACACCCACCTGGAGCGGTAACTCCCTTTATCATTGATAACCCTGTATGCAAATTGCTATGTGGCTAATATTGGAAATGCCATGATTTATTTGCCTGCTTTGAGTGCCATAGTTAATCAGATTTAAAGTGGAGGTTCCACCAAAATTCCTTTTTTTTAAAAGCCAGCAGCTACAAATATTGCAACTGCTGAATTAAAAAAAAATGGACACTTACCTGTCCAGCGCGCCCGCGATGTCGTCAGCCGAGGACGAGCAATCGCTCGTCCCTCAGCTGCACCCGCCGCCATCCTCGGTTAGGGAATCGGGAAGTGAAGCCTTGCGGCTTCACTGCCCGGTTCTCTACTGCGCATGCGCGAGTAGCGTACCGCGCCGTCACTGGTCCCCGCTCTCTCCTGGGAACAGTGTATTTTCCAGAAGACAGCGGGGGCTGCGGGTAGGGGCGTGGCTGCCGCAGTACCGTATTCCCGGAAGTGGGTGCAAATACCTGTCTTAGACAGGTATCTGCATCCCCTCGCCCCTGAAAGGTGCCAAATGTGACACCGGAAAGGGGGGAGGGTTCCGAAAAGCGGAAGCTCCATTTTTGGGTGGAGCTCTGTTTTAAATAAGTGTTACTGGCAAGACCAAATACATTTCAGCATTACCAAAGCAGTTGGAGACCTTGTCACCAGACAACAATTTCAACAACAATCTTGCCATATCATATGTGCATTTAACGTATTTTATGCCTATTATTTAGCAATAAAACTCTCACTTGTGTAGACTTCTAAAGGTCCTGAGACTGTTGCTGGGCATCCACATTCTTGGATGTTAGAAGCCCCAGCAGACTCAGAGCTGCCACTCAGTTGACACTCTATCATCCGTTTTCAACCTTTTTACCCCAGAGAAAATCCTAAAAAATGTAGGTCTTGGGGAACCCTTGCTGAAATAAATTCATCTGGGGGCAATGGCAAAATGCCTTCTACATTGGTTGTCAGTAGGCAGAATAAAACCTTTACAGTGGCATTGGCCACGGAACAAAGCAGGCACCATCAAATTGTGGGGTCAATCAGCAACAGCTCAAGGAACCCCTAGCAACCTTTGGAAGAACACTGGTTGAGAATGGCTGCGCTATAAAGCTGGAAGCTACATAATAGGCTATGTAGGCTGTAGGGAGTTGAATGGAGGAGCTGGGCCGGTATTTAGATAGTGAGGTCTGACAAACCCCAAACTGTGTGGCTTTGTTTAGGTAGGCTGTACTTGTTTTTTAGAGTGTTGTTGCTCATAATAATATACAGATTTATGTCCTAGTATGTATCTTTTACAGTTATTTCCATATATGGATTGTCTGTAGATAAAATCAATGTATAAAAAAAAACTGAACAAAGGCAGATTAAAAGACTTAGTGTTACTAAACCCAAGAGCCTGCATCCACTATATCTGGTCTCCCACAGTACACAGAACATGACAATGCAATTATTTTAGTACATTTAAACTGCTAAATACATTTTCTCACCAGCAATATATACTGTAGCAGTCTTGTGACTGTATCAGTGTACGGCTGAGCACTGATTAACTGATTGTAGGAGGAGTTTTAATTCGCCTTTGACTGTCCTATGAGGCTGCAGGACCCCTGACTCCCTGTCTGGACAGTGCTGGTTGGCCATGTGCTGATCACATGCACCCTCCCAAGAAAAAAAAACTCTCTAGCAATACACACCAAACTGAGCATGTGCAAAGTGTCTCCAAAGGTTCTGTCGTATCAGGAGATGCATTGTAGACAGTGGACGAAGGGGAGGATCAGAGAAGACAGGATCAAGCAGTCTTTTTACACAATGTGGAGTATTAACCCTGTAGGTTCCACGGTGAGTATAACAAGCATGCTTTACTGCATATACAGACTGATTTTACTGTTGTGGGTTTAGTAGCACTTTAAATCAAGCAGGGCTGTATTCACTAATACATTATTACATATAGTGGTAAAGTGCCTCATTTGACCTGGTATCAGCCTCTTGCAGTCACTGTAGAGCAGAGCTCAAACCGGGAGAGGGAGAAGCAGCACAAAGAGCCAATAAGCTGTGATGCTTTGCTTATGTGCTAGCAGTGGGCCTATTCTGCATCTCCTGGCCTTGTCTTCCCGGAAGTAAGCCATATTCCCTATTGTTGAGCAACTGGGACAGCATCCAAAGGAGACACAGAGTGAGTGAGTGAGTAACTTGTATAGTGCTATAAATGCGAACTAAATCGCCTCAAGGCGCTTTTTGCATCCAGTGTAGTCCTGATCCTTCAGAAGAGGTGGGTCTTTAGTTACACAGAAATCATTAACAGAATGACAGAGGTTCTAACCCTTCGCCACTCTTTAAAAAAAACGTGTTTATCTTGATTTTATACTTTAACTACAGTAATAAGAATTCTTTGTGCAGTCTTGGGACATCGCTTACATTACATTAATGTTAACCCTTATGCAGAGTTGTGGGATTATATGGTGATTTCATATCAACCTGATGTAATTTTGCAGATGCTAGAAGCCATAATTACATGTTCTTCATGACCTTTTCCCTAGGATAACCCCAGAACGTGATCACACGCTAAAAGAAAGTCTCTGGCGTTTTAATGAGGCAGCCAGCTCAGCTTGTTGTTTTGAGCCATAATCTTCACTTCGCTCAAGGCAATCAGGGAAATTCTAATAAAGCAATTTTACAAAAACCGAGGTTACATACAGAGCTTATTGGTTCAAGAGTTTACTGCTGGCTGATGAAAAGCATTTACTTATTCCTGAGCATTACTCTTCTAGAAGGTTTCTGCTCATGACTGCTAGCTTGAAGAAAGTGTCCTTAACGGACAGATCTTGTCTAATTAAAGAAAAAACATTCCAGCCAGGAGAACTATGTATATCAATTGTTAACTTACGAGGTATAGGGGGTTTCAACTGTGGCCCCTGAGGTCATCAATGGGGTGCAAAGTAATGCCCATTATATGTGATTCTACAGGAGTCTGCCGATACAGTATATTACAGTAGATGGCCAGAGACTGCAGATATGCTACAGGAGTGGTTGTAGACTACGGAAATGCTTCAGGGCTTGGAAATGGCCTTGGGACATG
Organism: Rana temporaria; assembly: GCF_905171775.1. Taxonomy (NCBI): domain Eukaryota; kingdom Metazoa; phylum Chordata; class Amphibia; order Anura; family Ranidae; genus Rana; species Rana temporaria. The sequence goes on from NC_053490.1 coordinate 512,918,206, forward strand.
TTACAAGAGACTATTAAGCTGGTTATAGATGGATGGAAATGTAGGCAGTTCAGCAGGGACCAGCTGAATTGCAATCTATCTATAAGCATTCCCGCTAGAAAGAAGTGTCTAATAATCGACTTCTGCCAAACAGGATGTCATGGATATGCAATAGTCTGGCAGCTTACCTGTTTCCATCTGTCTATTAAGAGGCCTGACTGTTCTGGTTACCTTCTTATGTCCTCTCCTTCCTGTATGGCCCCACCCAGGCCATCCCAGGAAGTCTATATTAACTGTTGCACTACAGGCCTGCTCAACAGTGTTGTCTGCTTTAGTTCCTGTCTGCAGTGTGCTTCCTGTGTACCATTTTTGGCTCTTCCCTGACTTCTCCAGTTTGCCTGTGATCCTGACCTTTTGCCTGTCCCTCGGTTACCTCTGTCTGCCTGTTGCCCCGTCTTCGGCTTACCCATTACTACCGCTTGTCTGCTTGCTGCTACCCCTCTCTCCCTGCGGAGCGTGACCTAGGGGGTCCCAGGGGTCTCGACCTGGATCCAGCTGCGGCGAAGGCCATCCTCACCACTAGAGGCTCTGGTGAACACAAAGCTGGGTCTTAGACTCCGCGCCCTGGGCGATCTTGGGTTTACACTTCCTCTCTTATCGCAGCAGTCGGTCATAGGTTTCACTACCCTGTGGTGCATCCCTGACCCCAACGGGGTGCACTTGTCACCTAGCCACAGGTGACCTGACACAGGAAGGTTGGAAAATCTTTGTTGACCGGTGGCTGCAGGCAAGCAGAGAAGGAGTCCCGCTGTCAGAATACATAAGCACAGAGGGAAGGATTCCTCTATCCACCTCAGTTGTGTGGATGGGGGGAATCCATGTATGGCCAACCTTAAGCCCCATACAGACCATTAGTTTTTCTGCAGATTTTTGTCTACGGATTTACCAAAACCATGTAGTACAAGGGCCTGCCTGGCTGCATACAAATTGAAACTCTTAAGGTTTGACCTCATATTATATGGATTTGGTAAATCTGAAGACAAAAATCTGCAGAAACTCTAATGCCGCGTACACACGATCGGTTTTCCCATCGGAAAAAGTCAGATGTGAGCTTTTGGACGGAAATTCCGACCGTGTGTATGCTCCATCTGACTTTTTCTGTTGGAATTTCCACCAACAAAAATTTGAGAGCAGGTTCTTTGTTTTTCCCAATGGAAGAAAATCCTAGTGGAAAAAACGTTCGTCTGTATGGAATTCCGACACGCAAAAAAAAAACGCATGCTCAGAATCAAGCAGAAGAGCTGAACTGCCTATTGAACTTCATTGATCTCGGCTCGTCATACGTGTTGTACGTCACTGCATTCTTGACGGGCGGAATTTGGTGTGACCGTGTGTATGTAAGACAAGCTTGAGCGGAATTCCGTCGGAAAAAACATCCAAGGTTTTTCCGACGGGAAAACCGATCGTGTGTACACGGCATTACACGTGTGCATGGGGTCTTCGAGATCACAGCTATTGCAGCCTCCCACAAATGACTGCATTGAGTCAAGGGCCACCCAACAAGTTCTAAAGAACTTCAGGTTTGGCACATGGGATTGCAAGGGTTTTAGCAAAACATTTTTGCAGATCCCTAACATCTGTTTTCTAATAATTAGTCTTTTCCAAACTGGTTTCTGAACAGGAGGGTCCTTATTATTACCCGAATAATCTCAATGCGGTAAGATGAAAAGTTGGATTGAGGAGTCCTAAAGCTGAATTCCAGGACATCGGCTACTTTGTAAAAAGTTCAGGTCTACTGTGAGTTAGGTCTAATGAGGTGGCTGCCTCAAAGACTTATCTTTATTATTCACATCTAACAGTTTTTTTGGGCTCCAGGAAGATAACTTCCAGAGCTCCTAGCTGCTCACTGTGGTCTCAATTCCTTTACAAGCAGAGTCACTGAAACTGCTATGCCCACCCCTCCCATCCCTCTGCCCATTCATAGAAGCCTTTTTATTATGTGAACACATTCACAAAATACAAAGGCTTCTGTGAATAGGCATCAAAGGGGAGGGATGGGCATAGTTGCTATGTGTGCCCTCCGAGAGTGCAATAAACCTGTCACAGTAATGTAATGTCAAGTAATAGAGAAGTCCTAGAGGTGACAGTGACATGAACCTAAATGGACTTAACACATAATGTGCTTGCACTTTTTGCAAAATTTCTGAATTCCTGGCATTCAGCAACATTTTGGATATCTTTTTAGTCATCGGTTGAAAATACCAACAGGTTGTTTGAAGTGGAAAGGTAATTTTAAATAAAATTAAAGTGTATATTTACATAGAGTAGCTTACACAGTGACCCCAACTGTGCCAAACGTGAAAGGGACCTGGGAAAAAGGTGCTACACCTCATCTGGAGATGCCCCAAACTATTTAGGTGCTGGATCGGTCTAATCCACTCTATTATGAATACAGTGTTTTCTTCTTCTTTGTAATACAATCTTATTACATGTTTATTGGGTTATACAGAACCTAGATCAACATATTATAGATTAGCCTTTCTCAACCTTTTTAACACAGAGGAACTCTTTCTGGTCCCAACGAAGCCCTATGAATAATTCCTATTTTACAGCTCATAGTGTGATGGTCAGTGGTAAGATTCTCCTTACATTGGTGGTCAGGGGTAGGGATACTCCTTACATTTGTGGTCAATGTTAAGAATCCTCATCTAGCTGTAATAATTATTGGTGTCAGTAGGGACTTATCTGAGTCATAGAAATTGTTCTTCGCTCAAGGAACCCCTAGCAACCATTGTTGGAAACCCTTGTTTAGAAAGGGTGCTATAGGTGCTTTTAACAGAGTTGTGTATTGCTAGGAAGCTGAAAATGGGGTGTTTCCAATTCCACCTACTGTTGGAGAATGTTGGAGTATATTCCATCTCCTTGACACTATATGAGAACCCATATCCTAAAGGGCAGAGTCTATTCCATCTCTGGCACTAAATGGGAACCTCATATCCTAAAGGGTAGTCTTTTCAATCTCCGAAGCTACATGGGAAGCCCGTATCCTAAAGGGGGGAGTCTTTCTATCATTAACAGAATTCCACATATTTTTATCTACATAATATTCACATTTATCTTAACATTTCTGCAAGCATAAACTCTACTTGTACTGGCTCTTTAAAAAAAAATGAACCCAACAATGTCAGCAATGTCTCTAACCAAATTGTGTTTTTTAGCAGCCTTGCTACTGTTTGAGGTGAATGTGCTTCTAACAAATGGTGAACACTTATCTCCCATCTTTCAGGTGATCAGTGAATTTGAAGCTGCACCGGACACCTTTTTCTACCGAATACCAAACTTGAGTCGGAACAGACAGTACAGTGTGTGGGTGGTAGCCGTGACTTCTGCAGGAAGAGGCAATAGCAGTGACATCAATACTGTTGAACCCGTGGCTAAAGGTAATACTCACATTGTGGCTTTATTGTTAAGTCTTTTCTAACGTGATATTAGAATAATGCATGCTTAAGGCGATTGTTGCTGTATTTATTTTAACCGTTCTTGAAAATAAAAAAAATGGATCATGGACAGTACTCGGCTGTGTAATATAGTACACTAAATAGGTAACAATAAGCAATAGCAAATTTAAAGTGAACCAGCAGTTTGTCCACGCAGGGCAAAGCAATAGATACCATTTAAGTATTTGCCTACCAGGGCAATTTTTCATATTCCGGTACGTTAAAATCAGCATTTTTTGCTAGAAAATTACGTTAAATCCTCAAACAATTATATATTTCCTGAAAGCAGAAGGCAGAGAGAGATTAAAATGGGGGTAGTTAGTGGTGGGCGCTCCATTAGGGGCACAGGGGCGCCGCCCCCCCTTTTTTTAAAGCACATGATTAAAGCCTGAGGCTCTAGTTTTAAAAAAGGGTGGGCTTGGGGCACAGAGCACTGCACCCTGAGCCCACCCAGTTGTGTGACAATAGCGAATTATTATTCCCTGTTGTCTTTCTGCTTTTTTTCCTGGCCAATCAGGAAGCTGGTCAGATTTGCCGAGAGGAGAGGCGGCGGTATTGGCCCTGGCAATAGGGAGTATGTATGTGGAGACCTGAGAGATCCGGATCTGGAGAGATCTCTCTGTGGCAGTTCTCTGCATCGGCACCGACACAGCCTGACCGCTTGAGTACCAACCACTGGAGGCCCTAGAGGGTGGTCGGGTGCACTTCGCTGCCATCTTCTGTGTCTCAGTGCTCTGCATCGGCACCCACGGACGAGGGGAGCCTGACCACGTGTGTACCACCCGTGGGGGGGGGCTGTGGGTGGTCGAGTGGTTTGTTTGCTGCCCCCCTCAGCTGGAGTACCAGGGGCAGTTGCAGTTTTTTATGCTGCATTCTTATTTTTGCATCAGTTTTTATAATACGCTTATTTTAGAAAAATATAAAAGATAAAGTTGCATCAAGTAAAAGTGAATGATCAGCATGTCGAGCCTTCAAATGTTGTGCCCCCTTGAAATGGCACAAAACTATAATATCCCAAAATTTCTATAGGCGATTCTTTGAAAGCCTTTACAGGTTATCGGTTTAGAATTAACTGTGAATGATGGCCCTAGAATTATTGCTCTCACTCCAACGCTTGTAGTGAAACCTCATATTTGGTAGCCACTTTAAAGTGGAGGTTCACCCGAAAAGTTAATTTTTAACATTAGATTGATGCTCATTTTGTCAAGGGGAATCGGGTAGTTTTTTTAAGATCGAAGCAGTACTTACCGTTTTAGAGAGCGATCTTCTCCGCCGCTTCCGGGTATGGGCTGCGGGACTGGGCGTTCCTATTTGATTGACAGGCTTCCAACGGTCGCATACATCGCGTCATGATTTTCCGAAAGTAGCCGAACGTCGGTGCGCAGGCGCCGTATAGAGCCGCACCGACGTTCGGCTTCTTTCGGCTACTTGTTACGCGATGTATGCGACCGTCAGAAGCCTGTCAATCAAATAGGAATGCCCAGTCCCGCAGCCCATACCCGGAAGCGGCGGAGAAGATCTCTCTCTAAAACGGTAAGTACTGCTTTGATTTTAAAAAAACTACCCGATTCCCCTTGACAAAATGAGCATCAATCTAATGTTAAAAAAAAAAATTCGGGTGAACTCCCGCTTTAAGGTGCGTTAAAGTTGAAGCAAGTGTATATGAGCCCCCTAAAGTAAAAAAAAAAAAGCCTGAGAACAGAAAGCGAATGCAGCCACCACACCTAAGGACTGGTAAGCTGCCATATATTATATTTTTAGGTTTAGATACACTTTAACTTTGGCCGCCTCTTGACTCTTCAGGCCTTATATAGAGAATGGCTGTATAGACAGGAAAAAGCGTGTCCCCAGCACAGTTAACTTCAAAAGCCTCTGAAATCGTCCAAGTCCCAGATGTTATGTCAATTAACTTCCATGGTGTTCTCCCCAGAGCTTTATGAGAAATTTCAGTAGTTGCTTATCGATGAAGAACATCTTTTAATGTTCTCTTTTCTCAGGCCGAGTGGCATTCCGAAAATGGTACTATTTAAGATATAGCTATCTGCTGAGGTGGTAATGTGCCGTGAATAAAATTGTTAGTTTTACATTAAAATAGTTTTGCCTGGTCGCCTTGACGCAGCTTGTCAATTTCCATGTTTCTCACGCTTGCAGAGTTGGCTTGCGAACCTACATTTGCCTAGGAACCCAGACTGTGTTATTTAACTCCCTACATTCATGTCCTCAGGGCGTGTGTAGAAGTGAAGTGCAGTGTTCTTTCTCTCTTTATTTCATTTTTAATATACGCAGTCTTATGAAATGTTGAGACTAAACGTGTTTTAACAAGACCCAAAAATATGAATTACAATAAATGAGGAAATAAATGTGTTTCTTAGAGCCAGCTCACACCAGTTCATTGCAGTATTGTATATGAGTTTAACCACTTTAAGACTAGGCCTGTTTTTCAAACTTGTTAAGTTAAAATCCGTTTTTTTTTTTTGCTAGAAAATTACTTAGAACCCCCAAACATTATAATTTTTTTTCTAACACCCTAGAGAATAAAATCTGTCACACCGTATTTGCACAGCGGTCTTACAAGTGCATTTTTTGGGGGGAAAAAAATACATAGCTAGATTCAGAAAGACTTAGGCTGGCGTATCAGTATCCTAAAGTGTAATTTTTAGGCTGACCGATAGGTCAGCGTAGAATATGTAAATCACTAGATACGCCTATTCACGAACTACGCCCAGCCGACGCAGTACATATACGCCGTTTACGTAACGCATTATCAGGCCTAAAGTTATTCCATCAAATAGCTGGAATAGTAATGTTAAGTATGGCCGTCATTCCCGCGTCGAAATTTGACAATTTTACGTCGTTTGCGTAAGTCGTCCGTGAATAGGGATTTACGTCATTTACGTCCACGTCGAAACCAATAGGACCGTGCAGCGTACTTTGCCGCAATGCACACTGGGATATATAGGCGGACGGCGCATGCGCCGTTCGTAAAATACGTCAATCACGTAAGGTCACCCCCCATTAGCATAAAACACGCCCCCTCAGCCAAATTTGAATTATGTGCGCTTACGCCCGCCCGATTTAAGCTACGCCGCCGTAACTTAGCAGGCAAGTACTTTGTGAAACAATGTACTTGCCTCGCTAACTTACGGCGGCGTAGTGTAAATGCCATACGCTACGCAGCCGCAACTATGCGCCCGCCTACCTGAATCCACCTAACAGTTTTTTTAATGAAAAAATAAGACAACAGTAAAGTCAGCCTAATTTATTTTATATTGTGAAAGATGATGTTACGCCGAGTAAACTGATACCCAACATGTCACGCTTCGAAATTGTGCCCGCTGGTGGAATGGCGACAAAGGTCTAGGGCTAAAATTATTGCTCTCGCTCTAATGATCGCGGCAATACCTCACATGTGTGGTTTGAACACCGTTTTCATGTGCGGGCACTACTCACGTATGCCTTCGCTTCTGCACGAGAGCTCTGCGGGCTATTTTTTATTTTTATTTTACTTTTTAATTTAAATTTTTACACTGTTCTTTAAAAAAAAAAAAATAATTGTGTCACTTTTATTCCTATTACAAGGAATCCCTTGTAATAGAAAACAAAGCCTGACAGGACCTCTTAAATATATGATCTGGGGTCAAAAAGACTTGCAATTGTATGGAGCCGAGCGGGGTCCATCTTCCCTTAACTCAGCTCCATGCCAAGCAGGGGAAAGGACGCGATTTCCTCCTCCGGTAAGCGACGGAGGGCACCAGAGGGGAGGGGCCCTCTCCCACCACCGATAAAAGTGATCTTGTGGCGAATCCGCCGCTGAGGCCACTTTTATCTGAAAGCGGACTGCCCACTGAAGAAGTGTATACCGGGGTTATGGCAGCTAGCTGCTACCATAACAACGGTATTCCACTTCAAAGTGCTGCCATAAAATGATGGCGGGTGGTCTGTAGGTGGTTAAAGAGGTGTTCCTGTCCCACCCCCCATGAAAAATTAGAAGTCAGCAGCTGACGTTTAATATTAGGACACTCACCTGTGCAGGGATCTCTCGATATCGGCACCCCAGCTGATTTTCGGATTATTTGTCAGGTGCTGCCACTGCCGTTCCTGGTAAGGGAAACCGGCAGTGACACGCTACACTTTCTAATTGGCCCGGCGGCGGAGGAGGGGGGCCAAACTTTCGAGGGACGGTGACGCCGAGCCAACTACAGAAGTAGGGAAGGAGGACCTGTCAAAAACAGGTCCCTGTTCCCCTCCCTTCTCCCTGAAAGCTGCCAAAGGTGGCACCGAAAGGGGGTAGGGACAGATAAACGGAAGTTCCACTTGTGAGTGGAACTCCGTTTTACCATTTGGTATCTTTGAGCAGTCCATTCATAAGGCTACCATAGCTCTGCAACTCACTAATGGGTCTATATCAGGGGTGAATGCTGTTGAATATATGCCATAAATAGCGACGGTGTGTGGTGTGTGTGGGACCAAGGCCAGAAAAGTGGTTCGTCCCGGGAGCTGAGGTGGTCATAAAGCCCCATAGCCAGAGGGCGCACACGCAGCACCCCCCAAGCACAGATTGACAGTCTCCATAGTATGTCCAGAAAATTTGAAAAAAAAAAAAAAAACTCAAAAACCAAATCGCTTGGTTGGAAAAAGGATCACCCGCTCCTAAAAACTCAATCAGGTGCAGCTAATCACCTTCTCAATGGCACACAAAGACATTTGACTTTCAACTGTGATCATCTGTGGCCATTTTGATTAGCTCAGCATGGGCAAAAGAGATTTCCTGTAGCATTCCAATCCCTGGTAGTGCAACTGGAGCAAACAATCAACCATGGGTGGCAAGGCACTGTCAAAATATCTCAGGGATAAAGTTGTGGACAGTCACAAGTCAGGAGATGGATAAAAAAAAATCAAAGGCTTTGTCGATGCCTAAAAGCACATTGAAGTCTTTTATGAAGACGTGGAACAACACAGACCCTCCCTGGATCAGGACGTCGCTCCAAACTGGATGAAAGAGCCAGGAGGAAACTGGCCAGAGAGGCTACCAAGAGGCCTACAGCAACTCTGAACAGCTGCAGGAATATATGACAAATAATGGTCATTGTGTGCATTTGACAACAATATCACAAATTCTCCACAAATGTGGCTTATATGGGAGGTTTGCAAAACAAAAGTCACTCCTCAGGAAAGGCCACATGCAGTCATGACTGAGCTTTGCCAGAATGCACCTTGAAGATTCTGAGGTCACATGGAAAACAGTGTTCTGGTCAGATGAAACTAAAATTGTATTATTTGGCCTCAACACCAATACAACTCACCATACAACTATCACCATCCCTACAGTAAAGCATGGAGGTGGTAATATCCTGGTATGGAGGTGTTTCTCTGCAGCAGGGACTGGAGCACTTGTCAGGATAGAAGAAAAAATTGATGGGGCAAAACACTGTAACATTTTTGAGGAAAATCTGCTGCCCTCTGCCAGAAAGTTGTCAATGGGAAGAAGGTTTACCTTCTAACATGACAATGACCCAAATCACACAGAAATAATGACCACACAGTGCTTGAAGGAGAAAAAGGTGAATGTCCTTGCATGGTCTAGTCAGAGCCCAGACTTAAACCCCATTGAAAATCTGTGGAATGACTTGAGAAGTCCACAAACGGTCACCATCAAACTTAAAGGGGTTGTAAAGATTTTTTTTTTTTTTCTAAATGGGTTCCTTTAAGCTAGTGCATTGTTGGTTCTTTTATCTTTTCCTTTTATTTCCCTTCTAAATGTTTTTTTTTCTTTGTTTTCTTTGTTTGAGTTTCTCACTTCCTGTTCTACCTCAGTAAGCTGTTCTGGCTGACTAACCCCCAGCCAGAACGGCTCGGATGATGGGGGCAAGCTTACTGAGGAGAAACAGGAAGTGAGAAATTCAGACAAAGAAAAATAACATTTCGAAGGGAAATCGAAGGAAAAGGTAAGTGACCCAACAAAAAGGTAAGTCAACCAACAATGCACTAGCTTAAAGAAACCTATTTAGAAAATAAAAAACTATCCTTTACAACCCCTTTAACTGAACTTGAGCAGTTCTGCAAAGAAGAGTGGGCAAATATTGCAAAGTCTAGATGTGCAAAGTCAGTGGAGACATATCCTAACAGACTAGAGGCTTGAATTAAAGCAAAATGTGGTTCAGCAAAATACTGAAACGAGGGGGTGATACTTTTTCCAACTCGGTAATTCTGTTTTTGATTATTTAATTTTTTTTAGCAAACAAATGTGATTATTTTAAAGGTGATCAAATAACACCAAAAGAAAGCTCTATTTGTGGGGAAAAAGGGACATCAATTTTTTTTGGCCATAGCGTCGCACATCCACGCAATTGTCAGTAACGCAGTGCTGTATAGCAAAAAATGGCCTGGTCATTAACCACTAGTCATCCGCCCGCCGTTAAAAGATGGAGGGAGGAAGACTCTGTTATCCTGGGTGGACGTCATATGACGTTGCGCCTTTAAAATCCACTAGGGGGCGCGTGCGCGCCGCATCACCAAAGAACCCGATGCGCGTGCCCGGTGGCCGCGATGGCCGCCAGGCACCCACGATTGCTCAGGAACTGAGCAGGAAAGTGGATCTGTGTGTGTAAACACACAGATCCACGTCCTGTCAGGGAGAGGGTACCAATGGTGTGTCCCTTGGACAACCATCGGTCACCTCCCCCAGTCAATCCCCTCCCCCCACAGTAAGAATCACTAATTAGGGAATACATTAACCCCTTCCTTGCCCCCTAGTATTAACCCCTTCCCTGCCAGTCACATTTATACAGTAATCAATGCATTTTTATAGCAGGGATCGCTGTATAAATGTGAATGGTCCCAAAAATGTGTCAAAAGTGTCAGATGTGTCCGCCGCAATATCGCAGTCACGATAGAAATCGCCGATTGCCGCCATTACTAGTAAAAAAATAATAATAATAAAAATGCTATCAATCTATCCCCTATTTTGTAGACGCTATAACTTTTGCGCAAACCAATCAATATACGCTTATTGCGATTTTTTTTTTTTTTACCAAAAATATGTAGAAGAATACGTATCGGCCTAAACTTAGGAAAAAATGTGTTTAAAAAAAAAATATGGATATTTATTATAGCTAAAAATAAAAAATATTGTGTTTTATTTCAAACTTGTCCCTCTTCTTTTGTTTATAACACAAGAAATAAAAACCGCAGAGGAGATCAAATACCACCAAAAGAAAGCTCTATTTGTGGGGAAAAAATTATTAAAATTTCATTCAGGTACAGTGTTGCATGACCGCGCAATTGTCATTCAAAGTGTGACAGCGCTAAAAGCTGAAAATTGGTCTGGGCATGAAGGGGGTGAAAGTGCCCTGTAGGCAAGTGGTTAAGGGGGTGAAACCTTCTGGGGCTGAAGTGGTTAAAGTACAAAATAATAATGCTGACATGTCCAGCTCATTAACGTGTGATATGAATTTTAATTAAAGGGGCATTTTGGGTTAGCAGGATGCTCATAGTTCATTTCATGCCAGATGCTTGTTTTTCTACTGGAATGACCGATCGTTTATTATCCAGTTAGGTAAACTGCAGGGTGGCCTTGTATTTAAATTGTTTTACAGCAGCCCTTAAGTAAGTTTGTGTTTGTGAACAAAATGGTAGTGCCAAGGGCAGGAACTAAGCAGATATCCCATACATACATAAATAGATAGGATGAGTTTACCAGTAAGTACAGTTTTATTAAATCAGACAAGTGGATTCCGTAAACAACATTTTGTACATATTGAATTTTTCATGCTTCAAATATTTGGATATTACTGGCCTTTTAGTTGACGCCACTGGTCTCCTCCTGGGCATGTGTACAAGTTAAGCTGAATTATATAAATTTAGCTTAATACGTCCTTTAAATTACAGAGCCTTAAAAGATTTTTGGTAAAATGTTTAAAAAAAAAATAGTAAAAGCATAAAAAATATAGTTTTTTTTTATATATTTCCTATCCAAAATCAGTACCTGGAGGCTAAGCTGACTGCGAAAAGTTAATTCCTCTGTTTTGTAAGGTTCCCGGCGTGCGGTTGCCTCCGCTGTAAGCGCTAAGCTTGAGTTAGCGGCAGTAATGGATGTCTGTGGCAGGGACACACTGCGGGGAGGCCCTCAACAGCATCAAAAGCTCATTATCGCTCTCATTATTTTCACTGCAAACTAAAAGAGAGTGACATCGGGAAAATGAAAGCTGAAAATTCTCTCCAAGCGCGTGCGTCGCTGAGATGTGTTATGCTTCCAAACACCGTGCGTCAGCTTGTTTCCCGTAATTCGATAAGAAAAGTGTAATTAAGGAGACCACAGAGAGGTTGTCACAAGGCAAAAATCTGCTGAAGGATTTAAAGGACCCAGAACAAGATGAAAACTAGTATAAGATTATGAGTGAGAAAAGGACTGGATAAAAAGAAGCTAGAATAGTGCTAGACTAGAGGAGTAGGAAGCGTGCTAGACTGGGATAGTAATAACAGTGATAGACGGAATGAGAACAGTACTAGACTTGTACTAGTACTAGAGGTGTGAGGACAGTGCTAAACTAGAATAATGAGTACAAAAGTGAGAAAAGTGCCACAATAGAAGAGTGAGAACAGTGCTAGGCTTGAGGTGTGAGGGCAATGCTAGACTAGAGGAAGTAAAGTGAGAATGGTGGTAGACTAGAGGCTTGAAAACAGTTCTAGACTAGAGGGGGGTTAATGGAGGACTAAAAGAGTTAGAATGGTGCTAGACTAGAGGGGTGTGAAAATTGCTGGACTAGAGGCATGAGGCATAAGAACAATGCTAGGCTAGAGACTCATCCCCTTCATCCCGGAAGAGAACACAGCAGTAGTAGTTGGAACTATCATCAACTCACGACTCGACTACGCAAACTCCCTCCACTTAGGACTACCAAAATACCAGATTTCACTTCTACAAGTCGTCCAGAACATGGCAGCCAGACTGGTAACAGGTAAAAAGCCGTGGGAACCAATCTCCCTGGTTTTGAGGTCCCTCCACTGGCTGCCTGTACAGGCCCGGGGTGACATTCAAGACACTCTGCCTCACACACAAATGTACACAGGGTAACGCTCCTCAATACTTAAGCGAGAAAATAAAACCCTGCGTCACCAAGCACGTGCTCCGGTCAACCAACCAAAACCTTCTCCAAATCCCGCTACAAATCTAAGGGAAAACTTAGATTTGCAGTTCAAGGACCACGGCTCTGGAATTCTCTACCCACTACCATCCACTTGGAAGAAAACCATCTGGCTTTTAGGAAAAAACGAAAGACCCACCTCTTCTGAAGGACCTGTACGACACTGGATGCTAAGCGCCTTGAGGCGATTAAGTTTGCATTTGTTGCGCTATACAATGTAGTCACTCACTCAGAAGCATGAGAACAGTGCTAGACAAGAGGAGGAAGAAAGGTAGAGTGGAAGCATTAGAACAGTGTGAGGCTAGAGGCATAAGGACAATGCTAGACTGGAGTCATGAGGACAGTACTTGACTGGAGGTGTGATGAAGAAAGTGCTTGACTAGAGGCATAAGGATAATGCTAGACTAGAGTTGTGAGGACAATTCTGGATTAAAGGCGTGAGAACTGTGCCGGACTAGAGGAAGGAGAATGGTAGATGAGTTAAAACAGTGCTAGACTAGATGTGGGAGAATAGTGCTAGACTAGAGGTGAGAGAATAGTGCTAGACTAGAGGTGAGAGAATAGTGCTAGACTAGAGGTGGGAGAATAGTGCTAGACTAGAGGTGGGAGAATAGTGCTAGACTAGAGGTGGCAGACTAGTGCTAGACTAGAGGTGGCAGACTAGTGCTAGACTAGAGGTGGCAGACTAGTGCTAGACTAGAGGTGGCAGACTAGTGCTAGACTAGAGGTGGCAGACTAGTGCTAGTCTAGAGGTGGGAGACTAGTGCTAGACTAGAGGTGGGAGACTAGTGCTAGACTAGAGGTGGGAGACTAGTGCTAGACTAGAGGTGGGAGACTAGTGCTAGACTAGAGGTGGGAGACTAGTGCTAGACTAGAGGTGGGAGACTAGTGCTAGACTAGAGGTGGGAGAACAGTGCTAGACTAGAGGTGGGAGAACAGTGCTAGACTAGAGGTGGGAGAACAGTGCTCGACTAGAGGCTTGAAAACATATGAGGCATAATGATAATGCTAGATTAGATTTGTGAGGATAATGCTAGACTAGAGTTGTGTGATGCTGGATTAAAGGCGTGAGAACTGTGCTAGACTCAAGGCATAAGAACAGTGCTAGGCTATAGGCATGAGAACAGTGCTAGACCAGAGGCGTGAGCACAGTGGTAGACTAGAGGCCTTAGGGTTATGGCTAAGGGTTAGTCTAGGCTCAGTGCTATACTAGAGGAGGGAGAATGGTAGACTAGTATAGTTAGAACAGTGCTAAACTAGTGAGAATAGTGCTAGACTAGAGTAGTGACATCAGTGCTAGTTTAGACTGAGCAGTGGAGAAAAGCAGATGTGGAATAATGAAGAAGCCAATGATGGCAGCTTGAAGTCAATTTGTAGAACGGGTTAAATTCTGGTAACTAACTTGTTAATGGTGACATAACAGCAACCGTAGAAAAAACATACAACTCAGTATACACACAGGTGTACAATTATAATAAACCTGGAACAATCACAAGTAAGGCCTTGTACACACGGTCGTTCCAAACCGATGAGAATGGTCCGATGGCCATTTCCATCGGTTCACCGCTAAAGTGGCCTGATGGTCTGATGTACGTACACACCATCGTTCCAAAAACCGATCGGGTCAGAACGCGGTGACGTCAAACACACAACCTGCTGAATAAAACGAAGTTCAATGCTTCCAAGCATGTGTCGACTTAATTCTGAGCATGTGTGGGTTTTGAACCAATGCTTTTCTGTACTAACCATCGGTTTGGTTTTGAAGCATGTTTTAAAATTTTGGACCGAAGGAAAACAGACCGATGGTCGGTTTGGACCGATGAAACTGAACCTCGGTCCATTCTCATCAGTTTGGAACGACCGTGTGTACGCGGCCTAAGACTGACGTATTTTCTGGAAAGGTTCTGGAATCTTGTGGTGGAGCAGAACTTAAGGCCCAGTAATAAAACAGTTGTTCTATTGACCCATCTTCGATCACGACTCAAGTCCTAGACCTTCCTCAGCTGAAACTTGTGTTCTTTGAAGACTAATCTTTCCTGCTTACTCACCCTGTCATATTGTTGCTGGTCAGCAAAGAGTTTTATTTATCAACGTCCACAGAAATGCAGATTAATGGTCCTTTGATACATCCATTTATCTGAATGATTCCCACTGAATGAACTCTGAACAAGCAGGGAGTAATGTGTATAACGAATATGAATTCCATCTGGCGCTGTCCTTTAGATCATTTAGCAAGATGACCTATCAAAGTGAACTTGTTATATCCTAAAAGGTTAGCAATATTGCTCAATGATTTGTTTTGCTTTATCCATTAAATGAAGTCCTGTATCCATATGGAGTCTTATGGATTTCAGACCCGGACTGTACATACTGCCTTGACCTCGGTCCAGGTCCTCCCAAACCCCCACCCCTTTTGGTGCTACCCGACGCCACCTGTCATTTAAGTGTCAAATGGCTAAACCTCATTGGGCAGCGGCTGTGGCATTTGACAGTTCAATAGTCGGAATGGACCTTACCAAGGAAGAGGCGTAAAAGTTGGAAGCTGTCAGATTCTGGTTGATGCGTCTCACAAAAGTATTTTTGCTTTGTGACAGATTAACTTTAAAGTGAAACTCAAGCCAAAATGTTTTTTTTTTTTTTTTTTGGACAGAGTGTTTAATAGATAGAGCCTTTTTTTTTTTTTCACCCTCCCTGCCCCCAAATGGAGAGATTCACCATCACTTCCTGTCCTGGTACCAGTATTGCCAAAACAGAAAATAAGGGGAAAGTCAACATGTGCCAGTTGCCACTCTTATGCCGCGTACACACGATCGGTTAAACCGATGAGAATGGTCTGATGGACCATTTTCATCGGTCAAAACCGATCGTGTGTGGGCGCCATCGGTTTTTTAACCATCGGTTAAAAAAAGCCAACTTGTTTTAAATGTAACCGATGGATTCCTAACCGATAGAAAAAAAAACGATCGTTAGTAAGGCACGACCATCGGTTAAAAATCCACGCATGCTCAGAATCAAGTCGACGCATGCTTGGAAGCATTGAACTTCGTTTTTTTCAGCACGTCGTTGTGTTTTACGTCACTGCGAAAACGGTCCATCGGTCCGTTCTCATCGGATGGACTGATCGTGTGTACGCGGCATCACATGTGGTAAACAGAAACCCTCAAGTGTTCCAGAGATTGTCAAAGGTTGAATTTTTCCCTGTCTTTGGGCAGATTTTTTATTTATTTTTGAAATGTGAGGAGCTTTAGAGACCTTCAGGGAGAAAAGTTTATAACTAAGCTGTCCCCTTAACAGAATTTAAAGTTTAAACTGAAATTTTATGTACATAAGAGTCGACCCTCTCATTGTCCTCTTGGGTAGTTGCGATTACTGCCACACCTAACACACACGAGAGGCTATCTGTCTTTTATACCTCTTGTTATGCCCGGAAAGCTATACTAACTAGATGGAAGCAGCCAGAATCCCCCATGGTGTCACATGAGGCCATTAATAGACTCCACCCTCCCTCTCTATAAACTTACTGTCACGTACCTGGTAGGAGTCTGGAATGACGAGGTCGGCCTCCCTTGTATCTCCAACCCAAGCCCTACTGAAGGTGGAACAGATGGTGGCTAGGGTGAGGAGGAACACGAGTGCCTGTAGGTGTTGCATGCAGAACTTGTAAGTAGAGTTGCAGGCTTGGAGGTTCAGGCAAAGCATTCGGTAAGGAGCTGGACCCAAGAAAGCTGATAGGATGGATAGCCAGCACAGGCACTCGGAGACAGTGTTGAGCCAAGCAGGAGACAGGAGCAAGGTCACAGCGATAGCCGTGTTCGGTAACAGGCGGGCAGCGAGGTAACAAGGCATAGGCAGGAGGAAGGTCAGATGGGAAGCCAGGATCGGGGACCAGTAATTTGAGTAATCAGAGTCCAAAAGCAGGGTCAAGGAAAGCCAAGGTTCAGCAACAGGAATCAAGCCGGGTTAAACAGAGTTCAGATTATCAGGACACAGGTGAAGACCAGTCAGCACTTGTCATAAGTCAGGAAATAGTTTAAATAGGCTGTCTGGCGCCAATTGTAGCTAGGGGCATGCTCCTGTGCGTGAACGCCGTGCAATGCGCATGTGAGAATCTGTATCTGGCGCACGTGTGCGCGCCAGATGCATTCTAACAGTCCTCTTACACTTGCGTCCATGAGTCGCAAATGTCCAAAAAAAATTGAGAAAATATGGGGCGCCTGGGTCAAAAGCTGATGGCCACCCAACTCTGAGGAGGTGCCTTAATCAGCCATGGACTGAAGTCACCCGGAATTCCCCTGTCCAGACATCGACCTCGGTCATGGGGACCAAGCCACGCTGTATCTGGGGCCTCCCCCTGCTCTTGAGATGGGCAGCTCCCCCATCAGGGGAATTACATAAACAGTACTTCCCCTGGTACAATCACATAAGTGGATCCATAATTATACATGACATTATATCACCTGTTGGAGATAAATAAAATCTTTTCTCTTAATTTTTTTTTTTTTAAGAAACAATTCTCTATGTGTTAACACTCACTGATTGTGAGGTCTGCATGCCTCTAGCGGTCACTGGCATACAACACATGTCAAAATAAAGCTGAGGCTATCAATCACCTGCTGTGTGCTGGAGGGGTTGGCTGTTTCCCAGGACTGTCTGGTGTCGTCATACGCAGTCAGAGGAGACTCATGCAGAAAGCAGAGGAATAAGAGAGGAGACAGTACTAGGTGCTTTGGATTGAAGAAAATAACTCAATATAGAAGGATATGCTTTGTTCATGTTTCATTTTAGAGGTTTACAAACACTTTAAGACAATTTTTATGACCTTTCTGACACAGCTGCTGTGTTTACTGGATTCTATTAGTAGCTCATTAAAAATGCTTTTGCTTGGTTCCCTAAATTAGTTTTTTTAATCCATTGTCCAGCATCATGTTTCGCCGCTAAGCAGCTCAGTGAGCAAAATCGAGAGTTAAAACTTCAGCATAATTGCACAGTGAAATCCATTTAGTCAGAATCACTCCCTTTATGCCTATTCACAATCTGCTCCATAAGTTGTTTTATACACTCTTACTTTCCTCTAAACTTTCAGTGTTAGTAGACTGAGAACTGTGAACACATTTGGACATTTTTGTTAAAAAATCTAGTTAAAGTGGTTGTAATCCTAAAAAAAAAAAAAAATGCTCAACCTCTTGCCTACTGGGCACTTTTATCCCCTTGTATTATTCTACTTGTATACCTTCTCCATGTTTCTATTTCACAATAGGTCAATGTTAATGCAAATGCAGCACCAAGCTAGGTGTCAGAGGTACAATTAGGACATAATTAATTATGTTTGTTGGAAGAAATGTTATTTGGCGGAATATGATGAATTGCAGGTCCTCGGTATAAACCTTGCCGGTAAGGCCGTATTGTGCAGACTATTTTATCAGACGGGCAAAGTCCCCCCCACCCCTAGTGTTTATAACCAATTTGCAAAGATCCAACCCAGACTGCGTTAGCCCGGCCACCTTCAAGACAAGGAAAGGACATTTGCGGAAGCTAGAGATGGTGGAATGGTAAATTATTCATGCAGTATGTTCCCGGTTTTATCTCTTTGCTTTCAAATTCTGAACATTTTGCCAAAGATCTAGTGAGAAATCCCCCCCCCCCCCTTCCATTTCCAATACTGTAGAATAGAGTCTGTGAAAAAAGATTTTATGTATCTGGTTTCCCCTCCTCTGTCCTCAAGGACATCCTCGCGCAGAAGATCACCCTCTGGATAACAGAAAAGCAAATTTAGCCCCCGAGATGAATGTTGTAATAATTTGCCCGAGACTCTGCTGGTGGACGGTGAAGAGAACGCGGCTCCGGTTCCTTGTTTAATTGCCCTGCTCAAGCCGTAATGTTTGCTTGTTCGGTTTTATTGTGTAATGTGGTGTTTAATTTTAATTATTTATCGTACTATCGCTAATTGCTGTAGGCCGTTCTCAAAGAGAGGCCATACAAATGGCTTGACTATCAAAACAGAACAATAATCTCATTTCTTAATGGTCTTCTTGATTATTATTTTAATTTAAGCCTTTTAGAATGTTTTGTTTAATATTAAAGAGCAGTTCCAGTCAACAAGTGAATCAGTCCGTAGACGGGGAACGCTAGGCAGGAATTTTGCGGCTGTTCTATATTCAGCAGTAGAGAACAGCGCTGTCTCCTGAGAGCCCTTGTCTGGCCCTGGCTTCAGATCCTCTTCTCCATGTATTTGTTTCCGCATCATTGGGTTATAGGTGGTGACGCCTCAGAAAGAGATTGATGCAATGTTTACTAGAGTGCCTGTGCAGCATTAGCGCTGCACAAGCATCCATCACGTTTTTTTTTTTAACCAACAGTCCACTTCCGTTTAGTTGTATTTGGACAGAAAGCACATTTTTTTCATTGGTAACTGTAGAAAAGGCTAAAAATAACTAGATGCAAGTTAATCATTTATTTTTTGGTAATATACTCCAACCATAAGCCAGTGATTGGTGGTAATGTACTACCATACAGTACATCAGTGGTTCTCAACCCTGGGGTAGATTCAGGTAGGGGCGCGCAAAACTGCGGTGTAACGAACGACATTTACATTACGCCTTCCGCAAGTTTTACAGGGCAAGTGCTTGATTCACAAAGCACTTGCCTGAAAAGTTGCGGCGGCATAGCGTAAAAGGGGCCGGCGTATGCACGCGTAATTCAAATGATCCCGTAGGGGGCGTGGATCATTTAAATTAGGCGCGTTCCCGCATCGAACGTACCGCACATGCGCCGTCCCTAAAATTTCCCGACTTGCATTGCGGCAAATGACGTCGCAAGGACGTCATTTGCTTCGACGTGAACGTAAATGGCGTCCAGCGCCATTCACGAACGACTTACGCAAACGACGTAAATTTTGAAAATCGCGACGCGGGAACGACGTCCATACTTACCATTGGCTGTGCCTCCTAATAGCAGGAGCAGCCTTACGACAAAACCGACGTACGCAAACGACTTAAAAAACGACCGCTGGGCGCGCGTACGTTTGTGAATCGGCGTAAGTATGCAATTTGCATACTCTACGCTGACAACTACGGGAACGCCACCTAGCGGCCAGCGTCAGAATGCACCCTAAGATACGACGGCATAAGAGACTAATGCCAGTCGTATCTTAGGCTAAAGTCGGCATATCTAGCTTTCTGAATACAGAAAGTAGATACGCTGGCGCAACTAAGCAATTACGCTGCGTATCTATGGATACGCAGGCGTAATTGCTACCTGAATCTACCCCCCTGTCCTTAAGTACCCCCAGCAGGCCATGTTTTGAGAATTTCTCTTAAATAAAATGCTGCATTTCCCCCGAAAATATGACCTACCCTGAAAATGAAACCTAGCGTTATTTTCCAGGAGGGATGCAATATAAGCCCTATCCCGAAAATAAGCCCTAGTTTAAAATGCTTGTAAAATCCTATAATTAGTGGGAATGCTCAATAGCATTCCCAGTATTGTTATTCGTTTTTTATTATTCTTATTAATTTTAATTTTATTCCGTACGTTTTTTGGCTCTGCGTAACTTCTGCATACTTTCAGCTATTAAGACCATTCAATTTTTAAAATGTTCAGCTCTTTCAGCTAATGATGGGACGTCTTAAACTTTTTTCTACTATTTATACTTTTTAAAATATTAAGCTTTTAGACACTTTTTTTTTTTAACATTGAAGTCAATGAGAGCATGCTTTAAATCCTTAAAATCTTCTCTGCTACCAAAAGTTTCAGCTCCTTCATACTTTCACCTACAGACACCAAACAAACGTTAACATTTTCTCAAAATATTCAGCTATCCGGCTATATCTTTTCAGTTTGATATCTTTTTACAGTTTTTGTGAAAAAGCTGTTTAACCACTTAAGGACCGCCTCCTGCAGATATACGTCGGCAGAATGGCACGGCTGGGCACAAGCACGTACCTGTAAGTCCTCTTTAAGTGCCCAGCCGTGGGTCGCGGGCGCGCGACCCGGTCCGAAGTTCCGTGGCCGTGAGACCCGCAGACCCGATCGCCGCTGGAGTCCCACGATCGGTCCCCGGAGCTGAAGAACGGGGAGAGCTGTGTGTAAACACAGCTTCCCCATTCTTCACAGTTGCAGCTTCATTGATCGTGTGTTCCCTAATATAGGGAAACACGATCAATGACGTCACACGTCCAGCGCCGCCCCCCTACAGTTAGATAAACATATGAGGTCACACATGACCCCTACAGCGCCCCCTGTGGTTAACTTCCAAACTGCAACTGTCATTTTCACAATAAACAATGCAATTTAAATGCATTTTTTGCTGTGAAAATGACAATGGTCCCAAAAATGTGTCAAAATTGTCTGAAGTGTCCGCCATAATGTCGCAGTCACGAAAAAAATCGCTGATCGCCGCCATTAGTAGTAAAAAAAAAAAATAATAAAACTATCCCCTATTTTGTAAACGCTATAAATTTTGCGCAAACCAATCGATAAACTCTTATTGCGATTTTTTTTTACCAAAAATAGGTAGAAGAATACGTATCGGCCTAAACTGAGGAAAAAAAAAATTTAATATATGTTTTTGGGGGATATTTATTATAGCAAAAAGTAAAAAATATTGAATTTTTTTCAAAATTGTCGCTCTATTTTTGTTTATAGCGCAAACAATTAAAACCGCAGAGGTGATCAAATACCACCAAAAGAAAGCTCTATTTGTGTGGAAAAAAGGACGCCAATTTTGTTTGGGAGCCACGTCGCACGACTGCGCAATTGTCTGTTAAAGCGACGCAGTGCCGAATTGTAAAAACCCCTTGGGTCATTTAGCAGCATATTGGTCCGGTCCTTAAGTGGTTAAAATGCTTGTAAAATCCTATAATTCGTGGGAATGCTCAATAGCATTCCCAGTATTGTTATTTCGTTTTTTATTATTCTTATTAATTTTAATTTGATTCCGTACGTTTTTTGGCTCTGTGTAACTTCTGCATACTTTCAGCTATTAAGAACATTCAATTTTTTTAAATGTTCAGCTCTTTCAGCTAATGATGGGACTTCTTCAACTTTTTTTCTATTTATACTTTTTAAAATATTAAGCTTTTAGACACTTTTTTTTAACATTGAAGTCAATGAGAGCATGCTTCAAATCCTTAAAATCGACTCCGCTACCAAAAGTTTCAGCTCCTTCATACTTTCACCTACAGACACCAAACAAACGTTAAAAGTTTCTCAAAATATTTAGCTATCCGGCTATATCTTTTCAATTTGATATCTTTTTACAGTTTTTGTGAAAAAGCTGTTTAAGTTTAGTGATCATTTCAGGAAATGTTATCGATTTTAAGAGTGTCTATGGCCTGGGTGCTTAACCTGCGGCCATCCAGCTGTTGCAGAACTACAAGTTCCATGAGGCACTGCAAGTTGCTGACAGTTATTAGCATGACTCCGAAAGGCAGAGGTGTGATGGGACTTGTAGTTCCTCAACAGCTGGAGGGCCACAGGTTGAGCACCTATGGGGTTGCTTAGAGTGGATGATGTCATCGCTACAGCACCAAGCTTTAACCACTTCCTTACTGGGCACTTAAACCCCTTCCTGACCAGAGGACTTTTTGCGATTCGGCACTGCGTCGCTTTAACTGACAATTGCGCGGTCGTGCGACGTGGCTCGAAAACAAAATTAACGTCCTTTTTCCCCCACAAATAGAGCTTTCTTTTGGTGGTATTTGATCACCTCTGCGGTTTTTATTTTTTGCGCTATAAACAAAAATAGAGCGACAATTTTGAAAAAAAAAAAATATTTTTACTTGTTGCTATAATAAATAGCTCAATTTTTTTTTTTTACGTTTTTTTTTATCCTCAGTCTAGGCCGATACGTATTCTACATATTTTTAGTAAAAAAAAAAAAAAAAAAAATCGCAATAAGCGACTGGTTTGCGCAAAAGTTATAGCGCCTACAAAATAAGGGACAGAATTATTATTATTATTATTTTTTTTTTACTAGAAATGGCGGCGATCTGCGATTTTTATTGGGACTGCGACGTTATGGCGGACACATCGGACACTTTTGACACATTTTTGGCGCCATTCACATTTATACTGCAATCAGTGCTATAAATATGCACTAATTACTGTATAAAAATTTTTTTTTACTAGAAATGGCGGCGATCTGCGATTTTTATTGGGACTGCGACGTTATGGCGGACACATCGGACACTTTTGACACATTTTTGGCGCCATTCACATTTATACTGCAATCAGTGCTATAAATATGCACTAATTACTGTATAAATGTGACTGGCAGGGAAGGGGTTAACACTAGGGGGTGAGGAAGGGGTTAAATGTGTATCCTAATTAGTGTTCTAACTGTGGGGGAGGGGGGGTGACTGGGGGGGTGACCGATCTGTGTCCCTATGTACAAGGGACACAGATCCGTCTCCTCTCTCCCCTGACAGCACCGCTGTCTGCGAGAGCCGGGAATGAGAGATGATCTCATATGTAAACATATGAGATCATCTCTCATTGGCCGCACAGATCGCCTAGGAAACGGCCGCTCCGATTGGCCGTTCACGGCGATCTGTGACTGGCTGTGTCCAAGGGACACGGCCAGCACAGCAGTTCCCCGCTGCGCGCTCGGGAGCGCGCGCGGGGAACGCGAAAAGGGGCGGCCGTAAAAACACGGCCTCCCAGAGAAGTAGAGCCACCCGGCGGCCGTATATAGTCGTACGGCCGTCGGGAAGTGGTTAAAAAAATATCTTTGCTCTCACGCCCACAAGATCTACTTGTCATACACAATTTATACATCAAAACGTAAGTATGTTTGTCTAGTTTCAGGCAATGTGCTCAGTTTTGTGATACGACTTTTACTTTTGGCTGGTTGAGCTTCCAAATTACAAGAGTTCTACACTTTCTTCCATTGACTGTCCTGTATAAAATTCAGATTTAGACATTAATGGCCGTGTGTTGAGTTATTTTAAGGGGACAGCAAATGTACACCGTTATACAAGCTGTACACTCACTACTTTACATTGTAGCAAAGTGTCATGTCTTCAGTGTTGTCACATCAAAAGATAGAATAAAAGATTTACACAAATGCGAGGGGTGTACTTACTTTTGTGACATAATGTATGTGATCTCCCGCACACAGAGGGGTGTACTTACTTTTGTGAGATGCTGTATATATTTATTGTAGTTTATAAGTGGTTACATCACACCTGGCGTGTGCTGAGGTCTGCAGCAATGAAGGATTTTTGTATTTGAAACTTTAATGTAAATCTAGACAGTTGAGGGGGTGTAATATTCCCGCTGGGTGGAGTATGCGATTCCCCCTTACTTTCAATATCGCTCCAATCGAGGTGTGATTTTTGCCACGATTGTCGCCTGACAAATCGCAGGACTGCTTTTGGGAAACAGGCATCCCGTCATTTTGTTTGTGTGATTTATCAGGTGACAATATTGTCCCACGTTTTGCGGCAATTCGGGAAATTGCAGTAGATCCAGCCACATTGATAGTTGGTGATTCAGAAGCTGCTTATCAGAATCTTTTAAGAGATTGATGATTGATTGATGGGGGGGACTTTTTGATGGGGGGCACTTTTTGATGTGGGGCACTATTTGATGGGGGCAGTTTTTAATGGGTGGCAGTTTTTGATGGGGGGCAGTTTGGGGGCACTTTTTGATGGGGGGCACTTTTTGATGGGGGCAGTTTGGGGACAGTTTTTTTAATGGGACAATTTGATGGGGGCACTTTTTGATGGGGCAATAGGATGGGGACAATTTTGATGGGACACTTTTTGATGGGGCTATAGGATGGGGCACGTTTTGATGGGGCAATAGGATGGGGGCAATTTTGATGGTGCAGTTTTTAATGGGGCAATAGGATGGAAGCAGTTTTGAATGGGGGCAATTTTGATGGCAGTTTTTAATGGGGCAATTTTTGATGGGGCAATTTTTGATGGGGCAATTTTGATGGCAGTTTTTAATGGGGCAATTTTTGATGGGCAATAGGATGGGGGCAGTTTTTGATGTGGGCAGGTTTGATGGGGGCAATTTGATGGTAGTTTGGTGGTAATATGATGGGAGAAATTTGACGGGAGCAGTTTTGATGGTAGAAATTTTATGGGGCAATTTTATGGTGCAGCTCCTGCAAAAGGTAATTACTTTTAAAAAGATGCTAATTGTTGGGAATGCTGATTCTCACTTCAACTTTTTCTTATGGATTTAAGCTATTCATCCAGTTGGCTTTAGCTATTCAGCATTCCCGCGCATTTTCTGCAGGAAATGCCTTTTCTAGTCCACTCTATTACAGTAATATATAATGTACAATGTGTGTGTTTCTGTAATATAATTGTGGGGAGGAGAGCTCCGGCGGGTCACAGAAGCACAGAGCAGTGCTATAACGAAGATATTTGGCACAATTATATTACAGAAACACATACATTGTACTTTGTTACTGTAATAAAGTGGATTATAGAATTTTACAAGCATTTTAACTTGGTTCACACTGGGGAGTCCTGACAGGCAGGAAGAGAGAGGGGCAGAGAAGACAGCACATTACATTGTAAGACCTACCCCGAAAATACTGTGTCATTTGTTGCCAAAAAGACACTATAGGACCGGGGCTTATTTTTGGGGAAACACGGTAGCTGTCCAAATACCAAGCCATTGACTCTGATTTAAAGCACCTGTGCAAGATAAAGAAAAACCTGCAAACATGGCCTGTTGGGGGTACTTGAGGACAGGGTCGAGAACCACTACAGTACATCATACTGCTAGTTAAAATAAAACATTGACAATGAATAGTGAATCATGCTGAACCCTAAAACGAATATCTAGTGCTTAACCAAACCCTAATACCTCTCATCCCTATCGGATAACAGGACTAGTAGTAAGTAGCAGCTGAAACGCATTAGCCTGTACAGTTGTGTTTTTCTATGTAGCCAATAAAGACTGGATGATGCAGCGTAGCCAGCTTGAACTTACTACTAGTCCTGTTATGGGAGTGTGGGGACACCTCAGCCAGAGCACCGGTTCCTGGCCACAAGAAGGTGCATTTGTAGTCAAGCGTGGATATTGTACTTTTCTTATCCCTATACCTTATAGCCCTAGGGCCAGATTCAGAAAAGAGATACGACGGGGTATCTCCTGATACGCCGTCGTATCTCTGAGTCCGGCCATTGTATCTATGCGCCTGATTCATAGAATCAGGTTACGCATAGATATCCCTAAGATCCGACAGGTGTAAGTGTCTTACGCCGTCGGATCTTAGGCTGCAATTCCGCGCTGGCCGCAAGGTGGCGCTTCCGTTTGTTTACGCGAGGAATATGCAAATTAGTATTTACGTGGATTCAGAAACGAACGACCGCCCAGCGCTTTTTTTTTACGTCCTTTGCGTTTGGCTTTTTCCGGCGTATAGTTACCCCTGCTATATGAGGCGTAGCTAATGTTAAATATGGCCGTCGTTCCCGCGCCGAGTTTTGAATTTTTTACGTCGTTTGCGTAAGTCGTTCGCAAAAATGGCTGGACGTAATTTACGTTTACGACAAAAGCAATGACGTTTTGCGGCGGATTTTCGAGCATGCGCACTGGGATGTTTTCACGACCGGCGCATGCACAGTTTAAAAAAACGTCAAATACGCGGGGTCAAGCCCAATTTAAATAACACGCCCCCTACATCCCAATTTGAATTACGCGCCCTTACTCCGCAACACATACGTTACGCCGCCGTATCTAAGGGCGCAAGTTCTTACTGAATAAAGAACTTGTGCCCAAAGTTACAGCGGCGTAACATATCTCAGATACGTTACGCCGGGCGGACAGATACGCCAATGTATCTGAATCCAGCCCCTAGTCTTTATACCTTGCGTTGAGCTAAAACGCACAGTTTACTGCAAAATACTGTCGTCATTGTCCTGCCTTGCCGTGCCAACCCAATGCACCTTTCTAGTGCCAACCCAACGCACCTTTCTAGTGCCAACCCAACGCACCTTTCTAGTGCCAACCCAACGCACCTTTCTAGTGCACACTAAAAGAGGAGCCTAAGATACCTGGTGGTGGCTGGCAGCGTAGATCAGTATATTCAGACGACAGGGAAGTCCCCTCACTTTCAGAATACAAAGGCACAGCGGGAGGATTCCCCTATCCAACTGGAATGTGTAGAAAGGGGAATCAAGTCATTATTTATTTTTTTATTGTCCAACCCACTGGTTGAATGAATAAAAAAATTAAAAATAACTATCAATGGGCTGCCTTAGAGTAATCCTGATTTATTGGTTACCTCCATTAAGGTGAGCAGGTGGGGGGATCACTAAACATTGTTCTGACCACCCGATATGCCATGATCCTCCAGTCCTACTCAACAGCATAAATGACTTTGTCTGTTCTCTTTCAGCTCCTGCTCGAATTCTGACTTTCAGCGGTACTGTGACGACACCATGGATGAGGGACATCGTTCTGCCTTGTAAGGCCGTTGGGGATCCTGCTCCCGCAATCAAATGGATGAAGGAAAGGTAACCAGTGACCAAATGTGCACTTTAAAGAGGACCTGCTAATTTGTAATAGTCTGTTAGGCAGCCGGCTTGTTGTCAGTTTTGAAATGCTTTGATTTTTATGGAAGACAAGTAGCTATTTTCAGAGTGATGTCTTTGGCCTGACTCCCGACTGTTAGATCAACTCCTTCTATAGAAAAAAGTTACTATTAAAGTGTACATTTAAAAAAAAAAAAATAAGTAAAAATGTTTTTATTAAATGCAGAACCCCAGGCATACCCACCCACCCATTCTAACTAGTCTTTAACCACTTCCCGACGGCCGTACGACTTTATACGGCCGCAGGGTGGTTCTACTTTTCTGAGTCGCCGTGTTTTTACGGCCGCCGCTCCTCCTGGCCACTGGGGGGCGCGCGCGCCCGCTGCATCACTGGGATGCCGATGCGCGTGCCTGGCGGCCGCGATGTCCGCCAGGCTCCCGCGATCGGCGGTTACAGAGAGAAGGACATGGATCTGTGTGTGTAAACACACAGATCCATGTCCTGTCAGGGAGAGAGGAGACCGATCTGTGTCTCTTGTACATAGGGACACAGATCGGTCACCTCCCCCAGTCACCCTACTCCCCCACAGTTAGTAACACTATATAGGGTACACATTTAACCCCTTCCTCACCCCCTTAGTGTTAACCTCTTCAATGCCAGTCACATTTATACAGTAATTAGTGCATATTTATAGCACTGATTGCAGTATAAATGTGAATGGTGCCAAAAATGTGTCAAAAGTGTCCGATGTGTCCGCCATAATGTCGCAGTACCGATAAAAATCGCAGATCGCCGCCATTACTAGTAAAAAAATTAAATAAAATAAAAATAATAATTCTGTCCCCTATTTTGTTGGCGCTATAACTTTTGCGCAAATCAGTCACTTATTGCGATTTTTTATTTTTTTACCAAAAATATGTAGAATACGTATCGGCCTAGACTGATAAAAAAAAACGAAAAAAAAAAATTGAGCTATTTATTATATAAACAAGTAAAAAATATTATTTTTTTTTCAAAATTGTAGCTCTATGTTTGTTTATAGCGCAAAAAATAAAAACCGCAGAGGTGATCAAATACCACCAAAAGTAAGCTCTATTTGTGGGGAAAAAAGGACGTCAATTTTGTTTGGGAGCCACGTCGCACGACCGCGCAATTGTCAGCTAAAGCGACGCAGTGCCGAACCGCAAAAAGTCCTCTGGTCAGGAAGGGGGTATATGTGCCCAGTAAGCAAGTGGTTAATGAACATTGCCAATTGTATCTATGCAGTAAGGGCACACTAAAAACCAGCTTCTGTTATAGCTGGTCCACAATTTCCTTCTTGAACAGGACTTCAGGCATGGAGCTTATGAAGAAAAGCAGTATGCAGATGCAGTTTTCTTGTAGCATAAATTTAGTGTTGTCCCCAGGTGACAGTCTCCTTCTTCCCCTGGCTTTTATTTATAAAGTTTGCTAGCCATTCCCATAGGGACATAACCCTTTCTACTATCATCTTCCTAGATCAGTTTCTTGCAGGAAACATTTCCAAAAGCCTAGATGGCAATGTAGTATCATACATGCCATTGGTCTTATACAGTATACAGTATGGCAGTAGGTTAGGCTATTGTTTATTCTTGTTGACATATCTTGGGTGCAGTGTTTGACAAAAGCTCATCTAAAACAATGGCAGAATCTAAAAATATGTATGCTGCCTGCTCATTTATTTACATTATAATAATATATCACAATAGTAACTATTTCCTAATTATATTAGAAGACAGTGGAAACTAGCCATGTGAAAACATTGTTTCAGTGTCATGTGTCGATGTTGTTTACTTAGGAAAGACAACAGATGCATTTTATGTAAGTCTGGAAAAAAATTGGTGTGGCTATTTACATATATATAACATAACACAAGTGCTAACAAGGAACATGCTGATTGAAGGAGAGATTAAAGTGACAAAGAGATGAGCTCAATAGTATACTGCTTCTCCTTTCATTGTCCAGTCACAGGCTGGGGAGGGACAAGACCTGCAAGTATTGCTGCATTGCAGAAAATAAAAATCAGGTCCTCCGCCCAGCCAGACAGGATTGTGATATATACGGCAAAGCTGTGTTAATCTAAGAACTGGACGAATATAAATACATATTGTTTGGCGAGAAAAACAACGCCCATATATGTATTTCATCTGTGTATTTAGCTGTTTATCTAAAGTTCAACATTAAAGTGGTTGTAAAGCCTAAAAAAAATAGCCTGCACGACAAAGGCATAATGAGCTAGTATGCATAGCTACTAGTGGCTGACATCTCGCCTGGGCTTACTTCCGTGTTTCGCGGCTCCGACACTGTGATTGGCCAGGGCCACGATGACGTCACTCCCGCACATGGGCACGGGAGCCACTGTTAGCGGCACGTCTAACTGAAGCAATGGCACGACGTCTTAATATAGGCTTACCTGTAGCATAAAGTGTGTTGTAAGTGCTTACAACCACTTTACATTATACATATTAATAAATAAATGTTTTACAGGTGCCACTTGTTTTATCAAATGTTTTAAATTTAGAAGATCATGTCCCATCACACGTGACCCACCATATAAAATGTCATGGTAAAAATGTAATGGTACTGTGTTCAGCAGTTAAGATGTACAACAGTATTTGCAGTGCAAAATGATATTCTTCCTACTTTTTGTGACTTGCATTTTCTAATATAGTTTATGACAAAAATGCACACTTTCATATCTACCTTTATATCTAACTCCAGCTGCCTGGAGTTTGCATGTTCTCCCTGTGCCTGTGTGAGTTTCCTCTGAATACTTTGGTTTCCTCCCACACTCCAAAGACATGCTGGTAGGTTAATTGGCCCTCCCTAGTAGGGATGAGCTTCGTATTCGAATCGAACATTGTATGTTCGTTCGTTCGTCTAAATACGAACAAAGCGGGTCGTTCGCGCCAAATTCGAGTTACGTTTCACAGACCATAATTCACTGCGGCATCGCTGGCTGATGATTGGCCAAGCATGCACTATGACCCGCATGCTTGGCCAATCACAGCTTGCAAAAAACGGAGAGCCATAATTGGCCAAAGCCAGGGTGGCTTTGGCCAATTATGGCTCAGGGTACATGCCCCACACTATAAAAGGTCGCCTGCAGGTCGGCCTTGTGTAGTGTGTTGCGGTGGTTAAGAGAGGACAGAGAGAGAGTGTAATTTTTTGCAGGTAGATAGAGCAGGCAGGCAGGCAGGCTAGTCAGTTAAAGTGTACAGTGTGTAGAGGATATATATACATCCCAGGTGTTGTACATATATTTATACACTGTATAGTTTAGCTAGATCAGTTCTTCCTAATTTACTGGCAGGCAGGTGATTGTGCTAGCTGCAGTATTCTTACCTGGTTTATTGCCTGTGTCCTCTGCAGTGTGCACCTAAAGCTACTTGGTGTGTACTGGCCGTGTGCTCTGTAGTTTGCACCTAAAGATTCAGGAGCAGTGATTTTAATGATGGTTAAATAAAAAAATTAAAAATTCCTTTAAATATTGTACCTGCTGGGTGTCTATAGTATGCCTGTGAAAACGTCTTTGAGAACCCGGGTCTTGCCCCAGGGAACATATATCAATGGAAAAAAGTTTTCAAAGACGTTTTACAACAATAACTTGCATATTAGGCTTTAAAATGAGCACTTTTGAATTCGAACGTTCGAGTCCCATAGACGTCAATGGGGTTCTAAATGTTTGCGCGAACGTTCGGTCCTTTCGAAGGTTCTGGTGCGAACCGAACGGGTGGGTGTTCGGCTCATCCCTACTATGTGTATGTTTGCATGTGAGTTAAGGTGCTTAGATTGTAAACTCCTTGAGGTCAGGGACTAATGTAAATGTGTAATATACTGTATATGCAAAGTGCTGCATAATTTGTCAGCACTATATAAATGTCTGTAAACAAAATAAATAAAAAAGAAATCACCTCTTTCCAGGTGACCTAAAAGCTAAATATTAGGCCAAATGTTCTGCTTGCACTCAGGAAATATAATTAAAGGGGTTGTAAAGGTTCATGTTTTTTTACCTTAATGCATCCAAAACCTCTTATGATCACTGGCCCCCCAGCCCCCCCCCCCCCCGTTTTACTTACCTGAGCCCTGGAAAGTCTTGCGTCGCAAATGCGCTCTTCCTTTGCTCGGTGTCCTCGGCTCTTCATTGGATAGATTGGTAGCAGCGCAGCCATAGGCTTGCGCTGCTGTCAATCAACTCCAATGACGCAAGGGTTGGGGGCTATGGACGCTGAATACAGGACTTGGGAGCACGCCCGCAAGGTAACCCCCTTGGGAGGGAGATTCCCAGAGGGGGTTATCAGAAGCGGGGAGGAGCTGAGACAGCAGCCGAGGGACCCCAGAAGACGAGGATCGGACCACTCGAACTGCACAGTGGAGGTAAGTTTGACATGTTGTTTAAAAAAAAATATATTTGAACTTTTAGTGTCACTTTAAACATTATTTTAACTTATGAAATCTGCCTACAATTGTTTGGGGGATTTATGACCCCAGCATGAAGTTGTCTGCACCCCTTAGGGCCGGTGTAGACAGTCTTTGGGCTCCTTTCAGTGTGCAGCTGCAGCTTTTAGGTGCCCTCTGTTTGCATTTGATGCCAGTTTGAGATGGTTCTGAGATCAGAGTACAATGACAGGTGCATGTGACCTCACTTTACACTGCATCAACCTGCTTCAAGCTACTTTTGCATTCCCATGGACTTACATGAAGAGACAAGCAGTTCTAAGGTAAAGGAAAAACCCCATTCGTACATGTCTGGACTCTCTCGGCAGTCTGAGAATGGCTTTTCAGCCAAGCACCTGTTGGCATTAGTGAATTTAAATATACAGTAAAACCTTGGTTTGAGAGTAACTTGGTTTGAGAGCCTTTTGCAAGACAAGCAAAATGTTTTAATAAATTTTGCCTTGATATACAAGCGATGTCTTGATATAAGAGTAGCGTCATGTCACAACCGAGTATAAAAAAAGAAGAGAGGAGCCTCCAAGTGTAGCAATATGGTTACATTTAATGAAGGTACAACATTTAGCAACTTATTGCTACACTTAGAGGTTCCTCTCTTCTCTTTTATACCCTGTAAAAAATGCTTTGATATACAAGCATGTTTCTGGAACAAATTATGCTCACAAAGGTTTTACTGTATTTCTGTGGAGGGTGAAAAACACAGGAAAGCTGCCTTGCCTGCCCTCTAGTGGATTATTTGGAGAGTACCCTTTGGTCAGTGACACCAGAAGGTTTTTCCAGGGCTTGGAGGCTATAGTTTTGATAGCGTCATGTGGCACCTGAAGAAAATGTATGTCATTTCACTCCTGAATTATACAACCAGGATTCACCCACATAATTACAGAAGTTTGTGCCGGACTTTGCAGAGATTCTTAGCCTGTTATCAATCTTTATATCTCACAGCCAGTTGTCTTTCCTCTAGGTTCTTGTCACATCACATTTCAGTGAAATGTGTCACTTATGATTCAGTAACAGGGGACAAAGGCTAGTTTTATGATGACATAAAACCTCTGCTATTTCATCCTGTCTCTACAATTCAACAGTAATTAAGATCAATAAAGCAGAAAAGAGATCACTGATGGCTTTGTTGGGTTCCATGGTCCTTCCCCCCCCCCCCTTGTCTCTTTGGGGTATATTTATGTTTACTGCACATTTCCTACTAAATTCATATCTAGCACAAAGGCATATTGGAGTGACCCTTGTTAGGGTAGCTGAAGACGCCCTACAAGAGAAGCGCTTCCCCCCCCCCCCCCCCCCCCCAAAGTCCCTTGTATCCTTACTATTCTATGTTCTAGCACTGAAGCCTTCACTACTGTAGTCTCTTCGGCAGTTGACGGTTCTGGTAGTGCAGGATACCCGACACCCCTTGCTGAGCACTATGTTAATTCTTCCAACCCCTATGTCACTACAGGACATCACAGTGGCTTATGCCGCGTACACACGATCTGAATTTCCGATGGGAAAAGTTCGATGTGAGCTTTTGGTCAGAAATTCCGACCTTGTGTAGGCTCCATCAGACTTTCCAACAGCAAAAATTTGAGAGCTGGTTCTCAAATTTTCCGACGGGAAAAGTTCTTGTCGGAAATTCCAAACATCTGTATGCAATTCCAACGTGCAAAAAAAAAACACGCATGCTCTGAATCATTGAACTTCATTTTTCTCGGCTTGTTGTAGTGTTGTACATCACCACATTCTTGACGGTCGGAATTTGGTGTGACCGTGTGTATGCAACACAGTTTGAAGAAAAAATTATGTCGGGAAAAAAATCCACGGTTTTCTTGTCGGAATTTCTGATCGTGTGGACGCGGCATTAGATGTTGGAGGATTGAATCACAAGTTGCAGGGGACACAGTCATCTCACACACCCAGAAGTGTCAACGGGCAAAAATATCAATGGAGGCTGCAGTGCTAGAATAAAGTGACGTCAGTGCCGGCCCAAGACATTGTGCTGCCTGGTACCAAGAATGAAATGCGCCCCCCCCCCCCCCAAAAAAAAAATTACGCCCACCAAAATGCCCCCACATCCATTATTTTATATCATGATAACTAAAGTGGACCTATCATGGCTCTATACATGTATATAGGAGTATAAAAAGGACCTGTTATGGCTCTATTCATGCAATTAACCCCACAGTGGGGCGGAGAGCGGAACGGGAGGAGCGGTCGGGCGGCAATTAGCCCCACAGTGGAGTGGAGAGTGGAGCTGGCGGAATGGGATGGCGTGCAGGCAGGAAATTTGCTGCACCCCCTGAAAGTGCTGCCTGGTACAATGGTACCATCGGGTCCCATGGTAGGGCCGGCCCTGAGTGACGTTAGGAAACATGGACCTCTGGAGAGGTAAGTATAGGAGCTCTTCTTTTGCAAGGATTTTTTCCTGCCCTGACAGGGTTGGGAAGGGATCTGCATGTTCTTTCGTCACAAGTGGCATGTCTTCCTGTTGGGGGTGGTATGATCTGCAACACATTTGGTCCTCTGTGAGGTTAGCTATGACTAACCAAAACGGTACCTTCTGTTCAGATGATGACCATCCACATCATTTGAGGAGTAATGAGACCAGCATGCACGAGGTAAAGGGCTAACATATAAACACATTTTTCTAACCAACCAATGCCCATTGGGCCCATAGAGGTGCAGATCATAGGCTGAGAATGTTTCTTATGACCGCAACAGATAATCATTATATATATATTAATGGCTTTTTTTCTCAGACAATAGGTAGAGGAACTCAATCATTACACCACCCTCCAAACCGCATCAAATAGTGGGTGTGGTCAAATTTCACTAACAGGGGGATGGTCTTAACAGGGTCATTAAATACCAGGAGTGTAATATGTAACTATGTAATATGTACAGAGTGCATAGTTCAGGGAGGGGGTTACACACAGACTGCAGAGTTCAGGGTGTGCTGCATACAAAGTGCAGAGTTTAGTGGTGCGCTACACAAAAAGTGCAGAATTCAGCCTTCTTCCACAGCTGCTTATCTCTGCATCCCCCATCCCCATCTCACAATTACCCCTCTTCAGCTCTGACCTCTGCATCCAACCCCCCTCTACTGCCCCCATCTTCTCTCAATCTTCTTAAAAGCTCCACCATCTTCCACATGTCTTATTTTTGTTGCTGTATTGAGCTGAAGCACCTAGTCAGCTCTAGTACTTTCCTGCATACTATAGTTGGCTCCACCTCTCTCACTTGCGGGTCGATCATCCAAGGGTGTTGGCATTTGCACTGCACCCCGTGTACCTGCATCTCCCTTATCCCCATCCTTCACTCAGCTGGAGCCACTCAGGAGATCTGATCTGTGGGAGCTTTTGGGGGACAAGCTGTCACTTGTTAGCATAGAAGCCGGACTTTTGTGTTTTCAATTAATACTGGTCAGCAGGGATCAGAGGGCCTGAGCCAGAGGTGAAAAAAGAAAAAAGCTCTGTGTGTGTGTGTGTGTATATATATATATATATATATATATATATATACATCCTTTAAAGTCCAACTGAATTCACATAAAGAGATAATCAGTCTAATAGACAACCAATAGACATTTTACTATTTTCATAATCTTACTTTTTTTGTCAGTTGAAGGTGTCTAAATATAACTGTGCAGTCCGTCCAATGGTCAGACGTAGTGTCCTCTGTAATAACCACTTACCGTATATACTCGTGTAAAAGATGAGATTTTCTTTCAGCCCTGAAAGTCCCCCCCCGGCTTATACTCGAGTCAGTGTACCTAAAATTATTGAGAAGCTGCGGGCGTCCATCGTTTAAAACTTGCGGTCACCTCCTGGTCCCTTCCGTGATAGGCGTTTCTCAGCAGACACAGTTCCACCTATCACGAACGTTCTCTCATCCTCACCCATCCCAGCAGACACTGTGTTCAGTGTTCTGCCAATCACCGACGCCTTTTCATCCTCATAGAAGAGGACGTCTGTGATTGGCGGAACACTGAACAGTGTCTGCTGGGAAACTGAGTCTGAGGATGAGAGAACGTCCGTGATAGGCGTTTTTCAGCAGACACAGTTCCGTCTATCACGGAAGGGACGAGGAGGAGACCGCGAGTTATAAACAATGAATGGACGCCCGTAGTCTGTCAAATTCAGGCACAATGAGGATGGGCACAGTAAGGATGGGCACAGTGACAATTGGCACAGTGGGGTTGCAATGGGCACAGTGACAATTGGCACAGTGAGGTTGCAATGGGCACAGTGAGGTTGGCACAGTGAGGTTGCAATGGGCACAGTGAGGCGTGCAAATGGGCATTGTTGACCCTCTTTTCCGCTTACAGTAGCTGCTGCATTCTCACCCTTGGCTTACACCCTTGGCTCGAGTCAATAGGTTTTCCCATTTTTTTGTGCTAAAATTGGGTACCTCGGCTTATGCTCGAGTATATACGGTAGTTCCAGACCTGGTCAGACTCGCCCCTCCTTCCCCCTTCTCTGCAATACAAATCTGAGTGAGGGCTCTTATGCTGAGGGATGTGATTGTTCCTGAACTCTGCCAGCACTGGAGGGGAAAACAGGAAGCAACATTCTTAAGCTGGCCATACATTATACAATTTTTTTATTTTTTTGCTCAATTTTCTTTAGATTTACCTTTAACTATGTATTGCAGGGGCCTGCAAATGCAAATTGAAAAAGTTTAGGTTTGACCTCATATTATATGGTTTTGGTAAATCTAAAGAAAAATTGAACCAGAAAATGGTATAATGTATGGCCAGCCTTAGTAAAGAAAATGGTGTTTTATTTGCTAACAAAAAAAAGTCACAAATCGTAAATTGTGGTGATATGAGTTGAGTTGAGTATCATCATAGCGTGGTTATTTATCCCATAGGATCCCGACGCGCTTGAGCTCAAGGCAGGGCTGTCTTAATGAGAGGGCACACCTGGGCACTGCCCAGGGGGCCCTGCTGCAAGGGGGGGCCCCTGCACTTTCCCCAAAGCAACTGGTCCTTGAGCCCACGCTGCCCCGAAATTGGGGGCCCCATGATGGCACTGAGAGTGATAGATGCAAAGGGGAGGCAGTCTGCTTCCTACCTACTTAATTTTCAGTTTACCTGCACTGTCATCATTGTAGGGGCCCCAGAGCATTACTTTGCCCAGGGGCCCATGATGCTATTAAGATGGCCCTGGCTCAAGGAGCTACAATCTACGGTCCCTAACTGACATTCATATACTAGGACCAATTTTAGAAAGAAGCCAATTAACCTACTGTACAGGACTATAAAAAGATAAACAATGCAAGACAATAGTTGTTCTTTACACGTTACACTAAAATTGCTGATAATACCAGACAAAAAAACAATACAGCAGAATTAAAAACAATATTTGCAATCTTGGTTTTTATAGCTACAGGAATTTACGTACTTCACAAAATGTGTTGCCACCTTAGCCACCTACTATGAGTCTTGTATTTTTGGGTTTATTGGTCCTTTAAGGCAACTGCGACCCGAGCACAGATGGTACTGCTCATCTGTTTGAGCGCTGTGCCTCTACTGAAGAATGATTCCCCAAATATGATGGATGGGATGCATACGGTCGATCTCCAGTCCAAAAGCTAAATTAACTGTATCATTTACTGTTTACTCTGTGAGATGACGGAGGGTTATGAATGCTCATGAATCTTTATCACTTTCCAGGAGAATATTCCAACTAATAAAATCTTTATGAGCTCAGTGTAGCATTGTGGCTGTCACCATATTTTAACTCTTGCAATGGGTGCTGATTTTTTATTTATTTTTGTCAAAGAAACATAGACAGGAACCAAGCATTGCAATTTCTTTATGTATTTTTTGCATAACTCAGTTAAGACCTAGCTGGGTAATAACAGGTGCCACACTACATGGAATCATGCTTCTCCTGGCATCTTGAGAGCCCCAAACCTAGAGGTTAAACTGACTTGAAAACTTAAAGCGGTGGTTCACCCTAAAAAAATTCAGCATAGTAGCGCGAGCTACAGTATGCCTTTATATTTTTTTTGGCGCCGTACTCACTGTTTAATCGCGTAGTAAAGTTTCAGGGGAATGGGCGTTCCTATGCAGAGGGAACGTGATTGACGGCCGGCTATGGCGCGTCACGCTTCCCGAGAAGAGCCGAAATAGGACTTTGCTCTTCACGGCGCCTGTGCAGTCAGCTCCGATGTCTGTGCGCAGGCGCCGTATTATAGCGCCGTGAACAGCCGAGTCCTGCTCCGGCTCTTCTCGGGAAGCGTGACGCGCCATAGCCAGCCGTCAATCATGTTCCCTCTGCATAGGAAAGCCCATTCCCCGCGGGGAGTCTGAAACTTTACTACACGATTAAACAGTGAGTACGGCGCCAAAAAAATATATAAAGGCATACTGTAGCTCACGCTACTATGCTGAATGGCATGCTAGAAACTTGTTTTTCAGGGTGAACCACCGCTTTAAGTTGAAATCCCAAATAGGGATCAGTGAAATCGAAAGTTTTCACTTCCTTGATATTTCAGCGATAATTATGAGATTTTGGAGAAATTTTGATGGAGTCAATAGGGAAAATTAAGGATGTTTTTAAGGATACAGACCATGTCAGCTAACTAAAACATCAATTAAAAGCTGTACTTGTAAAGGAAATAGTGGATACTTACAGTACATCTGTTGTCTACATCAGTGGTCATCAACCCTGTCCTCAGGGCCCACTAACAGGCCAGATTTTATGTATTACTTTGGGGAGATGCAGACTAGAATACTTCAATCACTGAGCAGCAAATTATATCACCCTTGATGTGTTTCAGTTATCTTGCAAACCTGGCCTGTTGGTGGGCTCTGAGAACAGGGTTGATGACCACTGGTCTATGCCACTGGTTCTCAACCCTGTCCTCAAGTGCACCCAACAGGCCATGTTTGCAGGTTTTCCTTCATCTTGCATAGGTGCAATAAATCAGAGTCAATGGCTTGGTATTTTGGACAGCTATATTATCTAAGATAAATTCCCAAAACATGACCTGTTGGGTAGGCTGACCAGACATCCCCGGTTTCAGGGGACAGTCCCCGGATTGAGGACACTGTTCCCAGACCAAGTCTGTCCCCGGATTGGATTTGAACAGGGGCTGGGGCAATTTCAAAGACAGTCCGTGTAGACTGTCCCTCGTTAGTTTCATAATTTTAAGAAATAGAAGTAAAGAAAGAAGTAAAGAAAAAAAAAATGAACGCAACAGTTCACAAATAACGACCTAATTTGAATAAAAATAAAATATGTTAAATATAACTATAATTTAAGGGAAATCCACTTATGTTCTGATGGTTAAAGATTGGCTCGCGATGGGTCAATAATATTTACAGTATGGAAGAAACCTTAGCAATGCAAAAAGAATCTACCACCAGATTCTTTACTCTTTCTGAAAATTACTAAAATGATTAAAATCATTGATACTGATGCCTGAACAAAAACTCACTGGCCACTGAACTTTGTTTTAATATACATGTAACACAACCTAGCATTTGATGAAAGTATTAAAACATCATTTTAAAGGGGTTGTAAAGGTACAAAAATGTTTTTTCATAAATAGCTTCCTTTACCTTAGTGCAGTCCTCCTTCACTTACCTCATACTTCCATTTTGCTTTTAAATGTCCTTTTTTTCTTCTGAGAAATCCTCACTTCCTGTTCTTCTGTCTGTAACTCCACACAGTAATACAAGGCTTTCTCCCTGGTGTGGAGTGTCGTGCTCGCCCCCTCCCTAGGACTACAGGAGAGTCAGGACGCTCTCTACGTTGCAGATAGAGAAAGGAGCTGTGTGTTAGTGGGCGTCCTGACTCTCCTGTATTCCAAGGGAGGGGTCGAGCATGACACTCCACACCAGGGAGAAAGACTTGCATTACCATGTGGAGTTACAGACAGAAAAACAGGAAGTGAGGATTTCTCAGAAGAAATAAGGACATTTAAAAGCAAAATGGAAGGATGAGGTAAGTGAAGGAGGACTGCACTAAGGTAAAGGAAGCTATTTAGGGGAAAAAAATTGTACCATTACAACCCCTTTAACCCTTTCACGCCGAGCGTACGCATATATGCGTCCTCGGCTTTCAGGGGTTGTACCGGGATGATGCCTGCAGCCGCAGGCATCATCCCGGTACCGTTGTTTAGAGCGGGCGATCGGCTTTCCAAACATAACAACCGATGCGGCTAAAAGCCGCTTGGTTGTTATGCCGGAGGAGCGGGAGGGGACATCCCCCCCCTCCCGCCGCCTCTCGCCGCTCTGACCGGGCCTCCCGTCGCACCGGGAGACCCGATCCACGATCCGGCGCCTCCAGCGTCTCGGCGCGCTCTGAAACAAAGCCGTAAACGGCTTTGATTCAGTGTGCGCATTGAAACCACGGAAGCGGCGTCATGACGTCACTTCCGGGTTTCTCGGCTGCCAATGGCGCCGGATTTAAAAAAGTACACAGTATTCAGAATCGCCGTTTTCGGCGATCTGAATACTTTGAAGTGCAAAGGAGGGCTCGGAGGTCTTTTAGACCCCGATCCCTCCATAAAGAGTACCTGTCACGACCTATTGCTGTCACAAGGGATGTTTACATTCCTTGTGACAGCAATAAAAGTGATCAAAATGTAAAAAAAAAAAAAAAAAAAATGTAATATTAGAAAAAATAAATAAATAAATAAGAAAACAAAAAAAAAAATTTTTAAAGCGCCCCCCTCCCCGCGAGCTTGCGCAGCAAAGAAAGCGCATACGGAAGTCGCGCCCACATATGAAAACGGTGTTCAAATAACACATGTGAGGTATCGCCGCGATCGTAAGAGCGAGAGCAATAATTATAGCACTAGGCCTACTCTGTAACTCTAACCTGGTAACCGTAAAAAAAGTTTAAAGCGTCGCCTATGGAGATTTTTAGTTACCGTAGTTTGTCGCCATTCCACGAGTGTGTGCAATTATAAAGCGTGTCATGCTTGGTATCTATTTACTCGGCATAACATCATCTTTCACATTATGCAAAAAAATTGTGCTAATTTTACTTTTTCATTTTTTTAAAATTCATGAAAGTAAATTTTTCCCAAAAAGTTGTGTTTAAAACACCGCCGCACAAATACCGTATGACATAAAATATTGCAACAATCGCCATTTTATTCTCTAGATTCTCTGCTAAAAATATATATATATATAATGTTTGGGGGTTCTAAGTAATTTTCTAGCCAAAAATATGGATTTTAACTTGTAAACACCAAATGTCATACATAGGCATAGGCATGAAAGGGTTAACATTGATCACATATTCTATAAAAATAGGTCACTCGTAGATATATTTTAGTTGTTTTTACATATTCTATATTTAATTGTATTTGTTTTGCTTTAACTCTCACCGTCTTTATATACTCCCTAAACCAATATAACCAACCTCACCCAAATAAAAAGTTCTATTATCTCATTATTGTGCATTTACTATTATGTTGTACAAGTTCATACTGTTGATCAGGGGTCAAGTCCTGGGGAAAAAAGTGTGGGAACTCCCACCCAAGATCCAATCCCCCACCAAAAAAAATAATGATACACTCATATGCATAATTACTAAACCGCATGTTTTTTTTTTTTCGATCCACTGTACCTTAGTAATCCTTTATGGTACTGGCCGCTTCCTGTATATGGATTCATTGGGTAGTGTGCGGGTATTCCGTCACTTCCTCAATGCTGCAATGTCTCCTGGGAGCTTTTGTCATTGTTCCCAGGAGACCTCCGCAATGTCTCCTGGGAACAATGACAAAAGCTCCCAGGAGACATTGCGGCATCGAGGAAGTGACGGAATACCCGCACACTACCCGATGAATCCATATACAGGAAGCGGGCAGTAACAAAGGATTACTAAGGTTCGCCTGCCCCTGACAGTGACTCGAGCTGGGCATCGCCACTTAGTGAAGGATCGGCTCGGGCGGCTCGGCTGCTCTCAGCTGCTCTAGTCCTGCAAAGGGAACTGAGTTCCTGCTGTGAAAAAAGTGCAGGAACTCCGTTCCCACGCGTTCCTGCAGGACTTGAGCACTGCTGTTGATGTTAACAAACGCAAAACTGTATGCTACATGTGATAACTATAACTCTGTACAATTGTTATTCTTAAACTACAATAAAGATTTGATTGTGAAAAAAAAAATGTAAGGTTTCCATTTTAGCAAAATTTCCCCATGAAATACATTTTGCTGAAATCACACAAATAGTGCATTTTGAATACTCTCCCCCACCAATAAAATCAAGAAGATATAGCATGCTCTAACTTATCTGTCTTTTTACCTCAGTACTGAATTATTTTGATTGTAATTATTTAATTTATGATTTTTGTTTCCTGTGAGGTAGTAACGGGACACCCACTCCAGTAATTACTGATGGGCGAAGAAGCATCTACAGCAATGGAAGTTTTATAATCCGTACAGTGAAAGCAGAGGATTCTGGGTACTACAGCTGCATTGCCACAAACACCTGGGAGACTGATGAGATTGTCCTCAACCTGCAGGTGCAAGGTAAGAAATGGATCACATTTTTACATTTAAGTTAATTGAAAAACATTTTATTGGCTAAACTCCATTTCCATTCTGATGTACACTGCATGGTCAATTAGTTCTCACTATATTGTTTTTTGTGTGTTAAATTATTGCACCTATGATGTTAGGGGAGTTGCACACTAAGAGTTGGGTCCCCAGAATAGCACATTGGAGTTTTAGGCTCCATTCAAACCTTGGCATTCCATTTTCTGCCCGTGATTCTGAAATTCCGCAAATCGCGGGATGCCCTTGTGATCCCCGCTATTTTGAATGGCACCAAATCGTGGCGCAATTTCGCCACAATTGTCGCCCGATAAATTGCGGTAAAAACACGCAAGCAGAATCTCGGGATGCCCAAAATAAGTTCTTGTACTTGTTTGTACTAGGAGTGACCATCATATTCCCCCCTTACATCTAGTAGTGCCCAACAGAGTTCCCCCTCCCCCCTTTACATCCAGGAGTGCCCAATAGAGTCCCCCCTTCCACTGTAGTGCCCAACAGCATTTCCTCTTATATCTATATGTGCCCAGAAGAGTTCCCCTTTACATCCATGTGTTCTCAACATCTGTGTTTACCCAGTGGTGTCCCCCTTTACTTTTCAGGTAGCAGAGTGGCTTGAAGTCTGGCCTTTTGGAAATTCCTGGGGATGGGGCAACTATATCATTGGTTGCTAGAGGGGGGGAAATCACTAAGGACTGAGGGGGGGGGGGGGGGGGGGGGTGCAAGGCTATTACAATGCCCATTCACTGTCAGCCAGCCAGGATAGTTGCTGCAGGTTGGATTAAATCTATGGGGTTATCCACACAGCCACCTTCCATAAATGTTGCAATCAATATTGGTCTATCCTGTTTGTTGTTACCTATCAAATCTATAAAAAAAAATTGAATTTCCATCCTGCCCCATGTAGTGATATAGATGTATAGTGTCCAGTAGTCCGGTTAGATAATTAATATCTTAGATGTTAGTATGATGTTTATAAATTTGTTGTTTCGCAGCAACACACCGGGCTCTCCAGAGAACGCAAATTTAAATTAACTTCCAATAACATACAAAGTCCAAAGTCCACAGACGATACAAATCCAACAGAGTATATAATTCCTAGACATGTGCCATATTTCTCGGTGAAGACCAGACTAGCTAAATGCCAGCTTGAGTGTCTCAAATATTGGTCTTACACTGGAGGGGGGGGGGGGGGGGGCAACCATATGTTCCCATTGAATGAATACCCCCCCTTAAGGCCCCGTACACACGACCGAGTTTCTCGGCAGAATTCAACCAGAAACTCGATCGGAGCTGAATTCTGCCGAGAAACCCGGCCGTGTGTACACTTTCGGCCGAGGAAGCCGACGAGTTCCTCGTCGAGCCAAATAGAGAACATGTTCTCTATTTCCTTGTTGTTCAATGAGGAAAGTTGGCTCGCCGA
This sequence comes from Rana temporaria, assembly GCF_905171775.1. Classification (NCBI taxonomy): domain Eukaryota; kingdom Metazoa; phylum Chordata; class Amphibia; order Anura; family Ranidae; genus Rana; species Rana temporaria. The sequence goes on from NC_053490.1 coordinate 512,961,723, forward strand.
GATCCTCGGTGGCTTCACACAGAACTCGACGAGCAAAACGATGAGTTTTGCCCGTCGAGTTCCTCGGACGTGTGTACGGGGCCCAAGTCTAATTACCATCAATAAATGCTTCCTTAGGTATGTAAGGAAATACCAGGCCATCTCACACACCTAGGTCGTCTTAGATAAGATTAACACATCAAAGGGTCCTCTGTACCTTTTGATACGTGTCGTTTGGCCACAAGATTTGGTCAGCAAACACCCTTTGATGTCTAACCTTAAATGCCTGTATGTAACACTATATATACTGTGCCTTACATATACCACAATATTTAAAAATACCTACATATCTATATTAATATTACAACACCCCCCACTCCCTGACACAGCTAGATCCCTTGAGGGTTGTTTGGAATGGGGTGTCATTTCTTCCTTTAGTATATGAAGTTGTAATAGATGTAATAGACACCCCATTGAGGGTATGTAGCAGTACTAAAGCTTTTTGATGAATTCTGTTATTGTGTACCTGATGCAACATAACCAAATAACCTGTACCTGTGTTAATGTGTTTTCACAAAAAATTCAATACAAATGATTGAAAGTAAAATCTATGGGGTTAGTGGGCTGTAGTTTGAAGGTCCTCGGTTTACAGGAAAATACCACATGCCATTGGGGATCCCATTTTAGCATAAGACTGACACTTGGGGATTCATTACTCTGGTACTTGGGGATGCATTAATTTGACACATGGGAAGAATAATTGTACATTGACAATCGGGGCCCCAGAACAACCATTCAATAATACCTGGTTCACATTGATTCCTGAAGACCAAAAAAAGATATATTGTCCACAAATGTCCTTCCCTTCCACTGTTATAGACATGCAATACTTCTTGATTGAAGTATTTCTCCTCCCGTTCTTTGAGCATGTTGTGAACAATACTCGCTCATTTAGGATGGAAGTCCTTTTGACAGGCTCTCATGCTGGCACCATAAGCATTTAACACGTACTGCCTAGTTTTTTGGGGTTTCCGCAGCTGTAGTGACACAGGTAAGTAAGAATCTGCTTGCCCCCCGGGCCCCAACCAATATCCCTGTACAATCTCCTTTAAAAACTTAACAACCTCTTGCAGTATTCTGGAGTCTTGTAAACTGCAGTAGCATAAGGAAGATGAAACGCTATCTTCTTCTGCGGTGAACGGACTATTTATATGGTAATCGGAGCGTGCTGGGGATAGACACAGCTGAAAAATCACCGGGGGTTCTGCACACAGAAGGGCCGTGGAATGTTCCTAAAATGAATTGATGCAGAGATACTGTAAAACTATTTATTAATGTCACAAAAGTCAATGAGTAATTTATGTAATTAAAGCTGAACTCCAGGCAGGTATAAATGACACAAATTATTGTAGCTCAGTATTCATTAATGTATCATTTTAATGTTTTTTTTGTTTTTTTTTATCTAAACCAGGGGTCTCCAATCTTTCTAAGCAAAGGGTCAGTTTACTGTCCATCAGGCTTAAGGGGGGGCGAGACGGTTTGCCCCAGAGTCAGTGCAGAATTGTTAGTTTTAATGGGACAAATAGTGCCCCATTGTTATCACTGAAAAGAATAGTGCCTCATTGATGGTGTCAGTAGGGGGCACGGTGCGCCATCTTTAGTGTCATTAGGAGGAATAGTACCCCAAGGGCCAGATGAAGGCAAGCAAAGGGCCACATCCATCCCCAGGGCAGCAGTTTGGAGGCTAATGATCTAAATCAGTGTTTCCCAACTCCAGTCCTCAAGGCACACCAACAGGTCATATTTTCAGGATTTCCCTCAGATGAAACGGCTGTGGTAATTACTAAGGGAGTGAAACTGATCAAATCACCTGTGCAAAATAATGGAAAGCCTGAAAACATGACCTGTTGGTGTGCCTTGAGGACTGGAGTTGGGAAACACTGATCTAAATAATGCATGTACCGAAATTTTACTTGGTTTTAGCCTTTTGGAACCTCCTGTACTAAGGATGAGCTCCGACGTGTTCCCACAGCCCACGTGCAGAACCCCCCAGGAAGTCGGCACTGCACCAATCACAGGCAGTGAGACATTTCCCGATCTCTTCAGCCGCACATCGGGAAATGTCTCACTGCCTGTGATTAGCGCAGGAGGAAAGTCCTCATATGTTTTTTTCGAATAGTGGTCTGATGGTCAGGTGTCATCATTCTTTTGGCCATCTAGTGGTGCAATAATCAGAAGTCCACATTCTTTTAGCCATCTAGTGGGGTGATGGTCAGAGGTCCTCGTTCTTTTTGCCATCTAATGGTGTGATAGTCAGGTGTCCTAATTTTTTTAGCCATTTAGTGGTGTTATGGTCATGTGTCTTCATACATTTGGTCATCTAGTGGTGTGATGGTCAAGTGTCCTCATTCTTTTAGCCATCTAGTGGTGTATTAATCAGGTATTTTCATTCTTTTGGCCATCTAATGGTGTGATGGCCAGGTGTCCTTATTTGTTTGGCCATCTAGTATATGTAAGCTATCCAGAGATTCTGTGGTATTTGCTATTTCTGTAATGCCTCATACACACGACCAGGTTTTCCGACGGGAAAACTAAGTGGAGAATTTTTGGCCGAGAATCCCGACCGTGTGTATGCTGCCTCGCAGTTTTTCTGACGGGAAAACTGCCAAAATCCACCGAACTGCCAACATTTTTTTTTCTCTTTTGGGAGGGGGGGGGGGGGGGTTTGTTTTCAGGGGGAAGAGGATAAAAGGAGAGAGGGATATAGGAAACACAGATTTGGGGCTTGATTTATGTGGCCTTGATGAATAGAATAAAGAAGGGTAGATGCCGATGTTTAGTTCATTGTCTTGAATCTGTGCTTCTAGTGAATGGAGAATTTTATGGAATATGTATTCGGTTTTTGTATGTATCTCTCTTTTGATAAAAAAAAAAATGTAAGATATGGGAAAAAAAAAAAATCCGCCGGCAAAAAAAAAAGAGAACCAACTCTCTATTTTCCCGTTGGGATTCCTGACTGATTTTTTCCCGTTGGAAATGCAGAGCGTGTGTACGTGGTATATGACCCTGTCTTGGACTATCACATGTATATCTAATAAGCAGATATGGTTGCTTGTACTTAAAAAAACAATTTAGAAAAAATATATATATATATATATATATATATATATATATATATATATATATATATATAATCTCAATCATACATTGGTAACATTATTTACAACAAATGAATAAAATACTGATGCGCTCGTATTAACTCATGTACAATGTGAATCGTACATATAATCAAACAATAAAGATTGGTGAAAAAAATATTAATATATATGTGAGTAGATCATGAAAAAGTCCTGATAATTGAATCAGTCAGTCTGCAGTGCTCCTTCCCTAATTGCCAAGCTCTCACTTCAGTGTGATCAGGTTTACAACAACCTCCCGCAGCAATCAGATGTTTCCAGTTTCATTCAGTCACATGCAAAAGAGGAGGAAAGGAAACATAGCGCAATATTGTACCATATAGATGTGGATAAAGGCTGCACTTAGTGCACTCACGTATCTTCGCTTATATTATAGACAGGGTATGTTGCCGCTCAGTTTAAATGGACTCCTCACTCGGGATAGACATCCGATGGTCCGTCACTGTAGGCTCCTCCCCCACGCGTATCGTCACTCATCACGTGACTTAATCATGGGTATTCTTGGTGACAGACGGCAACTCAGCCTGTTAAATAGCCATCTACAGGTCCGTAATTGCGGACAGCTGAGCCAAAAAAGGAAGGAGACAACAAAACATAATTGCGGGCAACATTTATTATTATTTACAACAAGCTTATCACATTACATCTACTGTACATAAAGAAATTAAAGACTTTTTGTAACCTTTAACATTTTAAAATGTAAAATCTGGAACTTTGTTTTTTTCAGTGCCACCTGACCAGCCTCGGCTTACCGTCTCAAAAAGTACGTCTTCCTCCATAACGCTGTCTTGGATCCCTGGGGATAATGGCGGGAGCTCCATCCGAGGTAATCTTGCTATGACAAAATCAGTGGTCACTTGGCAGCCCATGAGGAGTTTGTAATGTTTTGTTGGCACTTCAGGCTGTCGTAATCTCCATGAATTATCAATCATATACAATTTAGTGTTGAGCAGAATATGCCATATTCGATTTCGCGATATATCTCGAATATATATTCGAATATTCGAGATATATTCGCTAAATTCGAATATTCGTGATATTTTATCGAAATTAAATGATTGCGATTTTTCGCTATTGCGAATGCGAAAATAATTGCGATTTTTTGATAACTGCGGTAGGAGCACTCTGATTGGCTCAGAATATTCGTGATATTTTATCGAAATATCGCAACATGCGAATGCGATATTTATTGCGCAATTTCGAGAAATGCTGGAGGAGCGCTCTGATTGGCTCAGAATATTCGTGATATTTTATCGAAATATCGCAACATGCGAATGCGATATTTATTGCGCAATTTCGAGAAATGCTGGAGGAGCGCTCTGATTGGCTCAGAATATTCGTGATATTTTATCGAAATATCGCAACATGCGAATGCGATATTTATTGCGCAATTTCGACAAATGCTGTAGGAGCACTCTGATTGGCTCAGAATATTCGTGATATTTTACAATACAAAATAATTGCGAATATTCGGCAAATGCGGAAGGAGCACTCTGATTGGTTCAGAATATTCTTGATATTTTACAATACAAAATAATTGCGAATATTCGGCAAATGCAGAAGGAGCACTCTGATTGGCTCAGAATATTCTTGATATTTTACAATACAAAATAATTGCGAATATTCGGCAAATGCAGAAGGAGCACTCTGATTGGCTCAGAATATTCGTGATATTTTACAATAGAAAATAAAAAGTGTTTTGCATTGGTGGTGATTCTTTACTCTATCCATCTGTCACAGCCGTTTGTCAATCAAACACCTTGAAGATTGAACACGTTCATGCTGCATGCTTTGGACTTTTTTTCACTTCACATATCAAAGACATTTTTATGAAAGATTATTTTTCTATTATTGGGACTATATTTCTTTATATATTTGTTTCACTGTGTATTTCACAAGTTATTTGCGCTTGCTTATTTTAAAATTTGCCCACATGTCTTGTCACTAGACATATTTTTTATTCTTGTAGAGCGACTCCATTTTCTGTCTTGTATTAAATTATGTTGTATAACATTTTTGAGTTGCTGCTGTATTCTCCCCTTTTTTTAAGGTATGCGCAATTTTTTCCTTCTTACAAAAAAAAATAATATCAAACATACAAATATTCATAACAGAAACATACACAAAGCCCCCCCCCTTTTGCATCAGAGACAATCAGAGTTCTCCTACCACAGTTATCGAAAATTCGCAATCATTTTCGCATTCGCAATAGCGAAAAATCGCAATGTTTTTTTTTATATATTCGGCAACATAAAAGGATCGCCTCAGCTTAGCTACTCGGCCCAGGGTCTCTAATCATACCAGCAATGCTTTTAGACGTCGATAGGATGTGATCTGTTTTAAAAATCAAATTGAAAAAATGCGAATATTCGGAATTGCGAATATTCACCGCGAAATTCGAAATATAGCGCGATTTCTCGAATATGCCATATTCGAGCCGAATATTCGCAATGCGAATATTCGTGAGCAACACTAATACAATTGTTGGATATTTCTGTTCTTATCCGCATAAAGCAAATGCAACAATTTAAATTTAGTAACATTTTTCAAGTACAGTACCTGACAATTTTTCATTCAATTGCATTCATTAAAGCGAAGGCTGCAGTGACAGATCTGGTAATTCATGCTCTAGTCTAACCTTCCTCAACCCTTTTAATATGGAAGAACTGTTGAAATAATGTTCCAGTCTCAGGGAACCTCTGCTAAAAATTACTGCATCTACAGCTCACTGTACATTAGTGTGATAGTCAAGGGTAAGAAGGCTCTTCTGTCATCAGTGGGAATAATCTCCCTCTTACACATAGCTAAAAATATCCGTAGTTTCAGTGGCAACTTATTTGAATGGTAGAAAATTCTCCTTACTCAAGGAAACCTTAGCAACCTTTAATGCCCCTTACACATGATCAGATTTTCCGTCGTAAAAACTTTGGATGTTTTTTCCGATGGAATTCCGCTCAAGCTTGGCTTGCGTACACACGGTCACACAAAAGTTCGCTGAACATTCGACCGCCAAGAACGCAGTGACGTACAACACTACAACGAGCCGAGAAAATTAAGTTCAATGCTTTCGAGTATGCGTCGGAATTTTGGGTGTCGGAATTGCTACAGACGATCGAATTTTCCGAAAATTTGAGAACCAGCTTTCAATCTTTTGTTGGCAGAAATTCTGACAGCAGAAGTCCGATGGAGCATACACACTGTCGGAATTTCCGTCCAAAAGCTCACAGCGGACTTATATTGTCGGAATTTCTGATCGTGTGTATGGGGCATAAGACAGACTCTAGGTTTTTACAGAACCCGTGTTGAGAAAGCCTGCTTTAGTTTGTGGGAGATCTGAGTTCAAGACCCAGCATGTTTAGTTCCTTGCACCTCTATAGCAAAATAAGTACTTTCAGAAGGGGCTTTGCTGGAGAGAGGTAATAGTAGATATCTTATGGTAAATATTTATTAAAGTCAGGGCCTAATAGAGAGGGAAAAAATGTGTTTCGCACACTCCACAACTAGGGGACATCAGCCAGATATATATTAGAAAAATAAGTATTATAGAAGATGGGCTTTTAAATGGTAATCCCTGTGGTTCAGGTAAAACATATACTGTATATACATCAGTCATTATTAGAAAGAGAAACAAGTTTATTAATACAGATATTATTCATAAAACAGAGGCAAAGAAGGCAACTAAAGTCCAAAAATGTGTGGAAAGCACATTACACGAAATATCAAATATGAAAACACTTGAATTGTATGGGATCTGCCAGCATGTTTCGTGGTCATTCCGCTTCTTCAAGGCTTAATCATCCATATGTACATCACAAAACATCTTTAACATTGGATGTGTTCAGTCTAAGGCGGGACCAAACAAGGGAAAAGACACTCTACTCTACCTCACTGATATGGAGCATATGTGAAACTTGGTCACCATATATGGTGTGTGTTGTAGTAAAGGACACACCTGTATAGAGTGGTGACAGGAACACATAACGCATATACTTGAGTATAAGCCGACCCGAATATAAGCCGAGGCACTTAATTTTACCACAAAAAAACTGGGAAAACTTGTTAACTTGAGTATAAGCCTAGGGTAGGAAATGCAGCAGCTACTGTCAACAATGCCCATAGAAGGTCAACAATGCCCATTTGCATCGTCACTGTGCCCATAGCAGGCCTCACTGTGCCCATTGCAAGCCTCACTATGCCTATTGCATGCCTCACTGTGCCCGTTGCAAGCCGCACTGTGCCCATTGCATGCCTAACTGTATCGATATGCATACCTGATCAGCCCGTGTCATGCAGTCAGACAGCTGCTATCCATCCATTGTACAAAAGCCATGCCTCCTCCTCGCCCGTGATAGGCGGAACACTCAGTTTCCCAGCAGTGAGTAAGTGTTCAGTGTTCCTCTATCACGGACGAGGAGGAGGCGGGGCTTTTTTACACTGGTCGTCCGCCGCCTGAGCATGACACAGGCTGATCAGTTATGGAGGTGGACACAGACTTGAGTAAAAGCCGAGTGGGGCATTTTCAGCACAAAAAAATGTGCTGAAAAACTTGGCTTATACTCAAGTATATATGGTGAATTCAAGCTCTAGTAGAAGAAAACCGAGCTAGATGTTCGCATCTAGGTACAACATCATTCGGAGTTGATGCACCCCAAAGCATGGAACATTCCACCGGATGTCTGCACTAGCACCCAAGACATCAAAAAAGGGTCCAACAAAGGATGTGTGTCTGGCTCACCCGAGAGCCCACTGATTCAGCTTCCAGGTATCTTATGGTGCTTCCTTGTAAGCAGAACATATATTTCCAGTGCCAAAATCTTGACAGCAGATTCCTAGCTCCTGCCCTCTAGCCAGGGCTCAAGTCCTGCGGGAACGCGTGGGAACGGAGTTCCTGCACTTTTTTCACAGCAGAAACGCAGTTCCCTTTGCAGGACTAGAGCAGCCGAGCCGCCCGAGCCAATCCTTCACTAATCAGCACTGTCTGGGGCAGGCGAACCTTAGTAATCTTTTATGTTACTGGCCGCTTCCTGTATATGGATTCATCAGGTAGTGGGCGGGTATTCCGTCACTTCCTCGATGCCGCAATGTCTCCTGGGAGCTTTTGTCATTGTTCCCAGGAGACTTTGCGGAGATCTGCCACGAGTTATCGCAGGATTTAGAAAGAACATGCTTAAAAAAAAAAAATGCGGTTTAGTAATTATGCGTATGAGGGTACAATTTTTTATTTCTTTTTGGTGGCGGAGTGGATCTTGGGTGGGAGTTCCCACACTTTTTTCCCCAGGACTTGCCCACTGCCTCTAGCTATATGGAGACTGGTTCCATGTGTTGGATTCTCAACACATATTCAAAGGGAACACCTAAAAGAGGGAAAAAATAAGGAGAAACTCTCTACAACATTCTACAAGCAGATTTATATAATGGAATCTACAGACTCCGAGCACCTTGGAGACTCACCTCTACTGTTGTGTCCTCTATAATGTAAAAAGAAAAATGGATTAGATCAACTATCTGTGGGGGATATCTGTAGAAGGGTGGGTGGATCTGAGAACTCAGGTGTAGGCATCTCATTGCCGGGGGTTCCCAAGATACATTAAAGGCCAGCAGGTGATTCAATACATAAATGAAATAACACCTACTGGCATATTTCTGGAAATGAAATTCTCTGTAATATAGAATGCTGGCATTAGGAAGCGATCCATCTTTCTGTGTGTGGCCACGTATTTTGGGTACATTTAGAACTAGGTCTAGTAATTCAATTCCTATGATAAGAACTTAATTAAAATCTGTTTTTAATGTGCCATTTGCTCATGCTGGAATATTAAAACCAGAAATTTTTCTTGGTATTTGACATCTGAAGACCATCACGTCTGCTGTAAAGGAATTGGTCTGCTGTTTAATGTTCACTTTGAGAGCTTTAGATGACAGTATTCAATCACCGCAGCCTGGGGGTGGTTAATTAAGAATTTAAAGAGGGTGACTACAATTTAATATCTGTGTTATTGGCTTGTTTGTGTTCTGCCATAATCCTCCATAAAAAAGTGCAGTAATTCACTTCATCCAACTAGGTTTCAGTTACTGAAGTTGGGAAGAAGTCTCTTATGGTTCTGTGTGGAGCTGTTCTTTATACATATAGGTAGATTCAGAAAGAGTTAGGCCGGCTTATCAGTAGATAAGCCGGCCTAACTCCGAATCTACGCCGCCGTATGTTTAAGCGTATGCTCAAACAGAGATACGCTTAAACATATCTAAGATAGGCCGGCTTGCGCCGTCCTATCTTAGATTGCAATTTTTCGGATGGCCGCTAGGTGGCGCTTCCATTGCGGCCGGCGTAGATTAGCCGCAATGCCGCACTGGGAAATGTAGGCGCCCGGCGCATGCGCAGTAGCAAAAAACTTAAAAAAACATGAGGTCAAGCCTCATTACCATGAAACACGCCCCCCCAACCCATTTGAATTAGGCACCCTTACGCCCGCTCGTTTTAGGCTACGCCGCCGTAAATTAGCAGGTAAGTAGATTGAGAATCACTACTAGCCTAGCTAATTTACGGCGGCGTAGCCTAAACACACTAAGCTCCGCCGCCGTAACTTTAAGCCATTCTACCTGAATCTACCTAATAGTCTTTGCCCTGTCTTTAGTGGTAAAGAACATTTAGGTCATGCGGAAACAATGGTCCCCCCCTCTTGTGGGAAGGAATGACAGTTTCTACTATTTCCATGTCTGAAGTGTATATGACCCTTTCTACCCTGGCCAATGATACTGGCAGGAAAGAGGGCAAGGCTTAGCGGTAATAGGGTAGGACTTATAACAGGGGTGCTCAACCTTTGGACCGCTTCCCACATGTGGTACTTGGAGACCTCTGATGTGGCCCTCGACCTCAAAGCAGAAAAGTGCATGCCCAGGGTCGGCAACCCAATGATCATGATCTCGGCTTGCCAAGCCGCCATCCCAGAGCATCAGAGTGCATCGATCTGGCGCCAGCAGCGGAGGAAGCAGGAGCCACATAAGCCGATGCTTCATCTGTAGCACTGGCTCCCATCCCAGGTGGAGTGATACCAAGTGCACTTCATCTGGGACCATTCTAGCAGCCTGGAAAACGATGCCAGCAGAAGCAGGAAGAGGAACAAAAGTTCAGTGTAATGAACAACACATCTATTGTGCTTTTGCAATGGACATAATAGCACCTATAAAAGGGTTAACAACTATTAGGCTACTTCCACACTGATCCACGGGTGCAGCACAGTGCCCCTGCAGGTTTTTTGTGAGTTGGCTGCATCGAGCCATAGACTTCTATTATATCGTGTGGGTGGAGCCTGCTGGGTCCCTCCCACAGGCTATGTACAGCACAGTGATTATGTCACCACTACTTTTACAAGGTAATAGCTGTTTGCAAAGGCATTTGGTGTACAGAAAGTAGATTTCAATGCTTTGTGGTTTTTGATGAATATACACTATATTGTCAAAAGTATTGGGATGCCTGCCTTTAGACGCACATGAACTTTAATGGCATCACAGTCTTAGTCCGTAGGGTTCAATATTGAGTTGGCCCACCCTTTACAGCTATAACAACTTCAACTCTTCTGGGAAGGCTGTCCACAAGGTTTAGGAGTGTGCCTATGGGAATGTTTGACTATTCTTCCACTAGTACATTTGTGAGATCAGGCACTGATGTTGGTCTAGAAGGTCTGGCTCGCGGTCTCCGCTCTAATTCATCCCAAAGGCATTCTATCGAATTGAGGTCAGGACGCTGTTCAGGTCAGTCAAATGCCTTCACCCCCAACTTTCTCATCCGTGTCTTTTTGGACCTTTGTGCACTGGTGCGCAGTCATGTTAGGAAGGGGCCATCCCCAAACTCTTCCCACAAAGTTGGAGCATTAAATTGACCAAAACGTCTTGGTATGCTGACGCCTTAAGAGTTCCCTTCACTGGAACTAAGGAGCCAAGTCTAACCCCTGAAAAACAACCCCACCCCATAATCCCCCCTCCACCAAATGATTTGGAGCAGCGCACAAAGCAAGGTCCATAAAGACATGGATGAGCGAGTTTGGGGTGGAGAGAGCTGACCTCAACCCGATAGAACACCTTCGGGATGAATTAAAGCGGAAACTGCGAGCCAGGCCTTTTCGTCCAACATCAGTGCCTGATCTCACAAATGGGCATCTGGAAGAATGGTCAAAGATTCCCATAGACGCTCCTAAACCTTGTGGAAAGCCTTCCCAGAAGAGTTGAAGTTGTTATAGCTGCGAAGGGTGGGCCAACTCAATATTGAACCCAACAGACTAAGACTGCGATGCCATTCAAGTTCATGTGCGTGTAAAGGCAGGCGTTCCAATACTTTTGACAATATAGTGTATTTAGATGAAAGTTTTTCTGCCTAGAGTTTAACTGCTGTGCTGCTTAGCCACATATTCCAGATTGTGTGTAACTGCGGTTGCCTACGCCATCTCCCAAAATTGCGTTGGTAATTTGCTGTGCACCCACCCATAGCCAGTTATCGGTTCCTTTTGGCCTCTGCAGATGAACCAGTGCCGTTTTGCCATCCGTGGCTGCCAGGTCCTGTCAACAGACAGCTATTACGGTGACCAGGTTGGGCATCAGCTGGTAATGTGGCCAGAAAACAGGAGGCCGAGAAATGAGGAGAAGCTTTCTTTCTGCAGTAGCATTGTATTGTTTTCTAGGCATTTCACTGCAAAACTCCTGTATGTTACTGAAAACGTGGAGCTTTGCCCTACATGAGAAAAGTGCAGGTTCACGTTACTGAAATGTTAGAACCAGTGCTTTATCTGTCCAGTACTACTATAATCTACAACGATCAGCCACGCACCATAACATTATGACCACCCAAATATAGTGAGCTGGTCCCCATTTTGCCACCCAAAACAGCCCTGACCCCCAGCAGCATGGACTCTTCTAGACCTTTGAAGGCATGCTGTGGTATGTGGCAGCAAGCCATCAGTAGCAGATCCTGTAAGTTGCAAGGTGGGGCCTCAATGGATTGGTCTTCACATCCTGGTGCTATCTCTTCCCTAGGTAAGTGACGCACACACACCTAGCCATCCACATGATGTAAAAGAAAACGTGGTTCATCAGACCAGGCCACCCTCTTCCATTGCTCCATGGTCCAGTTCTGATGCTCATGTGCCCTTTTGTAGGCCGTTTTGGCTGTGGACATGTGTAGCGCCTGGTTACTTCCAAGTACCGGTGTTATTGAAATTTAGAGGGTGATCAGAGTATTAGTAGACTCTGATCCAATCAGGAGGGAGTTTCCTCGCTGGGCATGCTGGGAGAGGGTATTTATGGGACAGACGCCATTGAGTCTGGGTCTTCTTCGTCCAGTGTGGCACCCACCTTTAGGGTGGCCACATCACGGCTATCATGCAGATAGCAGCGGAAAGAGGCAGTGGACAGAAATTACACTTATTGCTCTGTATTGAGACAGGTGCACACTATAGAGAGATCCCTTGTTCAGATTTCATGTCTGAGGTTTACAATCACTTTAAAATTCCAGCACAGAATGTTAGGGGACTGGGGTGTAAGCCTACCCACACAGGATCAGCAATATCTGGAAGTTGGGTTTAGAATATACGCCTCATAAAGAAAAGGTCACAGCAAAGTAATGAGGGGAATAAATTCTCATTCCGAGGGTGTCCCCAAAGTGCACCGCCCTCCCCGTTCCTTCCAGACAGCTCTGGATATACAGTTTGGGGAGCTGTTGGCTATTTCTGATGACAGCTCTCAATGAATAAGTCATGATGGCTGCTTTGTTCACCATCCCCGGATCAGATCGTTTATTTTTAGAGAGCAGAGATGGCCTGTCAAGATTTTGTTTCCTTATCCTCAGAAGAGAAGAGGGGAGATATTACCCCCCCCCCACCGCCTCTACAAAACAACATCAAAGCTCCTCTGCTGACAAGCTATGATCTGAATAACATTAGTCAGTTTACACCTTCCATCTCCATGTTGGAGTGTGTGCGATCTCTCGTATTCCTGGTCACAAATTATTTGTTATCTGCTTGTGGCTCACAATAACGGAGGATGTTGTTTTCATCATGGGCTGTCATATCAAGGCGTCAGCTGTTCGGCCCAGTTGTGTGAACTTAAAGGGGAGTTCCAGCCTTTTTTTAAGTTTATTAAAAGTCAGCAGCTACAAAAAGTGTAGCTGCTGGCTTTTAATAAACAGGCACTTACCTGCTCCACGGCTCCAGCGACGCGCCAGCCGGAGCTCCGCTCCTCTCCCCCCCTCCCCGGCCGGCGTCTTCATTGTCACTGTGGGCACCCGGCCGTGACAGCTTTCGGCTTCACGGCCGGGCACCCACTGCGCATGCGCGAGCGGTGCGGCCCGGCGCTGCGCTGTTTAATTGGACAGGCGATCGCCTAGGACCTGTCAGGTGTCCTATGCAATCGCCTACAGGGAGGGGCTGCCAAAAGGCGATTAAGCTTAATCGCCTTTGCAGCCCCTAGGCGGAAGGAGGAAGTGGGACAGGAAGTCCCCTTCTCCTGAAGCCCCCACTCCCCCCCCCAAAAAATGACATGCCAAATGTGGCATGTAAGGGGGTGAGGAGTGGGATAAGCGGAAGTTCCATTTTTGGGTGGAACTCCGCTTTAACATGGAGATGATGGCTGTCATCTATCATTCAGACTTACACAAGTGCAAAACGGTGATCATCTTCACACGTTGAAGACCCTCATTGAGCCTCATGACGCGTACACACAATCGTTTTTCAGCATGTCCAAAAAACTACGGTTTTCCAAATTCATCATTAAAAACGATGTTGCCCACACACCATCGTTTTTGAAAAATGATGAACAAAGCGCGGTGACGTACAACACGTACGACGGCACTCTAAAGGGGAAGTTCTATTCGCCTTGGGGCTGCTTTTAGCTGATTCCGTGTTCGTAAAAGACGTTTTGCGCTTTTTTGTCTGTTACAGCATGATGAATGTGCTTACTCCATTATGAACGGTAGTTTTACCAGAACGAGCGCTCCTGTCTCATAACTTGCTTCTGGGCCTGAATCCTTCCTGAATGACTTTACAGCAGACGTGCAGACCAACTGTCTCATCCAGCTCCTGTTCCAGGACACCTCTCCATGACCGTTTAAGGAGAGGCTCCCAAGCTCCCTGCCTGAGGTACATCTCCCCAGAAAGGGGGTTCCCTCAGACACAACATTCTAACACTCCATTACCCAGTTCACCCAGCCACCCACTCCTCCTCCAGCAGGCTGACCACGAGTATATGTAGGAGGCCTGCCCCCTGCCAATCCTAGTTAGAGATTGGTCAGAGCTCCTCACCTGCACCCCATGTCGCCCCAGCTCTCTGCCCTGTCCCTTTTCCAGAACCTTCTCCCTGGAAACAGAGGAGGCGCCCAAGAGCTGAGGCACATGTCAGTCACCTACTGCTACACTAAACCACTCCCCTGCCCCCAGATCAAAACAAACAGGCCTAGCTCACAGAATAAGCCTGTCTAAATTTACCTGCACTGGCAGATTACAAAAACCTTTCACTTAGCACCTACCTACCTACCTAAGGTAGAGGGTGCTACACAAATAAGTTAGAAAAACTTCAGTGTATAAATCAATAAAATTACCAAAAATAGTAGTAGTAATAATAATCAATGTGATGAAGAAACATAAGCAGTAGGTCCATACAACATCAACAACTTTACAAGTCTGGTGTTGTGTTGTGGCAGCTCAGAGAGGAGTCTAGAGTAGCATAGCCAGGGCCGGCCCTATGATGGGACCGGGTGGTACCATGGGTACCAGGCAGCACTTTTAGGGGGGCAGCATACTGATGTCCGCCAGCTCCGCTACCCAAATAAAATTGATGTCCTTTTTTTCCCACAAATAGAGCTTTCTTTTGGTGATATTTGATCACCTCTGCGGTTTTTATTTTTTGTTCTATAAATATATATATATTTTTTACTTTTTGCTATAATAAATATCCCCAAAATTTAGAAAAATAAACTATTTTCTTCAGTTTAGGCCAATATTTATTCTTCTACATATTTTTGGTACCAAAAAACCCACAATTAGCGTACATTGATTAGTGCAAAAGACATTGTGGCCGCCGGCAATTCACAGGTCCCTTTATACTCCTGGATACATGTATAGAGCCATGGCAGGTCCTTTTATACGCCTATATGCATGTATAGAGCTGTGACAGGTCCTCTTTATACATCTATAGAGCCATGACAGGCCCTCGTTATACTCCTTTATACATGTATAGAGCCATGACAGGTCCTCTTTATACATGTATAGAGCCATGGCAGGCCCTCGTTATACTCCTTTATACATGTATAGAGCCATGACAGGCCCTCGTTATACTCCTATATACATTTATAGAGCCATGGCAGGTCCTCTTTATATTCCTTTACATGTAAAGAGTCTCGACAGGTCCTCTATATACATGTATAGAGCCATGACAGGTCCTCTTTATACTTATTTATACATGTATAGAGCCATGACAGGTTCTCTTTTTACATCTATAGAGACATGACAGGCCCTCGTTATACTCCTTTATACATGTATAGAGCCATGTCAAGTACTCTTTATAGTCCTATATACATTTATAGAGCCATGACAGGTCCTCTTGATATTCCTTTACATGTAAAGAGCCATGACAGGTCCTCTTTTTACTCCTATACAAGTATAGAGCAATGACAGGTCCTCTTTATACTCCTTTATACATGTATAGAGCCATGACAGGTCCTCTTTATACTCCTTTATACATGTATAGAGCCATGACGGGTCCTCTTTAGTTATCATGATATAAAATAATGAATGTGGGGGCCTTTTGGTTGGCGTGATTTTTTTTCAGGGGGGGGCAGCATTTCATTCTTGGTCCCAGGCAGCACAATGTCTTGGGCCAGCACTGAGCATAGCGTGCATGTACCCGGAGTGGGGCTTCTAGGACACTCCGGAGAAGAATTCTAACAGGTCACTGGTCTGTATTACCGTGTGGGGCTGTTCTTGTTCTTTGTAAGCTGCAATACGTTAATTCAAATAGTTGCTGCAATTGAATCACTTCAGCTTTTTACAAATGATCTAACCGAGGAGAGAATTGTATCAGTGCCCAGATCTAATCACCAAATCAAACTGAAAACGGCTATAAAGAAAAATCAAACTGAAAACAGCAAAAAAAAAAAGTAATTGTCTTTCATGGTCTGTATCAGATGAGACTCCAGTGAAAAACATTCACTTTGTTAAAGAAGATCTAAAACATGTAGTTTTGTTTCTCTGTGCAGCCACTTCATATCTATGTGCAGTCCCTCCAGGGTTGGCTAGATGTCATTACTAAGGGTGGGCTTCCTATTGGTGACAGTAGTATCAAATGGTGACAATGGACAGGGAATATCATTAGCTTACCTGGATGTACACTGATATTTAGACTGGGGGACACAGATTAGACCAGTCTTTCCCAATAAGGGTTCCTCCAGAGCTCACCTACAATGACCACCAATGTAAGGGGGCAATTTCCCACTGACCACCAATGTAAGGGGGTAATTTCCCACTAACCGCCAATGTAAGGGGACAATTTCCCACTAACTGCAATGTAAGGGGGCAATTTACCACTGACTGCCAATGTAAGGGGGCAATTTACCACTGACTGCCAATGTAAGGTGGCAATTTCCCACTAACCGCCAATGTAAGGTGGCAATTTCCCACTAACCGCCAATGTAAGGAGGCAATTTTCCACTAACCGCCAATGTAAGGAGGCAATTTCCCACTGACCGCCAATGTAAGGAGGCAATTTTCCACTGACGGCCAATGTAAGGGGGAAATTTCCCACTGATCGCCAATGTAAGGGGGAAATTTCCCACTGATCGCCAATGTAAGGGGGCAATTCCCCACTGACTGCCAATGTAAGGGGGCAATTTCCCACTGACTGCCAATGTAAGGGGGCATTTCCCCACTGATCACCAATGTAAGGGGGCAATTCCTCAGTAATCACCAATGTCAGGGGGCGATTCCCCACTGATCACCAATGTAAGCGACACCAACACTGATCACAAATGTAAAGGAGCTTGACCCCTATTTTTAGCCTAGGTTTACAGCAGTACAGTGCAACCTAGTGCCCATATGGTTTGTGTATGGCGCGTGTAGGGTAGCCTATTTATTTCAGTGGGCTGCCCTACCCATGAGAAACACAGGGAAAGAAGTCCCTACCCTTTTGTATGTAGTGGTACCCTCTGCTGAGTTTTGTAGTCCACCTGTCACCCTGCCCAGCCACTCACACCATTTCTGGTCACTCTCAGACAGAAAACGTGGATGGGGTAAAGGGTATATGGGATGCCCACTTGATTGCAGAACATTTACATTGGACCATCTATATACACTCTCTGTATATACACTCCAGTCTTCACTCCTGCACAACACTTACTTGCAGACCTTTTCCTCCTCAATACTTCCAGTACTTTACTTGCTTACTCTTCTAGGACCAGCTAGCACTGATTTGTAGGCCGCAACTGACTCAACCAGGCCTAAGGTAAGTTCCCTTTATAGGCAGGGACTGCGGGCCCCTTTAGTATAGTGGCAAAAATATGGTAGTCTTTTAGTGCTAGCTATCCACGTGGCTACTGAGCCCAGTACCACATCTTCAGGCCCTGCCAACCCTCGTGGCTGCAGCTGCCTCTTTTCACTACCCGTGTTTTCCACAGTTCTCTCACCTGGTTCTGCACCCATCTCAGACTGCAATCTTCCAGTCCTCTCAGGCGTGGCTCCCCAGTCCTCTCTTTTTCACTGACTTTCAATGTAAGGGGACACTTTTTTTTCTCACAGCCCACCAATGTAAGGGGACACTATACAATTTCCATTGTCTTGGCTATTATTATTAACAAGATCTGTAGATATAATTCGTTTTTAACAGAGATTCCCTGAAACCTCAAAATTATGTTTACGGTTCCCCTCGGATAACATGGTTGAGAAAAGTGAGTCAGATGTTGAAACATGTGCACTCTAAAATGATGGGTGCAATTTAATTTAAAAACTTGACTCAGTCTTTAAGTGAACCTTAAAGTGGATGTTAACCCCATTCATGAAATCTGACCTGGGCACATATATCTGTAGTGTTTACTTATCTCTCTCCAAAGCTCTAAGTCCAATGTCTTTCTGCTGCCCCATTCCTCTGTTATCAGCATGATCATTTCTGACAAGCTACCCAACACAGGAAGGAAGTACAACCCATCAGGGTTTACTTCCTCTTTAACCACTTGCCCACCGCAGTACGAGAATATACATCCTCGACTTTGTGCGGTGATATCTGAATGATGCCTGCAGCTACAGGCATCATTCAGATATCACCGTCTTCAGCCGGCGATTCTGTGTACAATAAGAACAATCAAAGCAGCAGTTCCGCCGCTTGATCGTTCTTATAGGCAGCGGGACGTCCCCCCCTCCCGTCGCCATCCGGTGCTTCTCCGGGCTCTCCCGTGCCATCGGGGACCCGGAGAGCGAATCGGCCGGCGTTCGCTGAAGAACCATAGAGATGACTGGTGACCAGACGGTCACAGTCATCTCTATGACCGTCGGAGGCCCGGGCGCAACGTTATGACGTCACGCCCGGTACCCGGAAGTAAACAAAGCCGCAATCGCGGCTGTTGGTGTGAGATCGGTGAATGTTTTTTCACCGATTTCATGCTTGTAAGCCTGGAGGAGAGATGTGGCCCCACATCTCTCCATAAAGAGGACCTGTCACTGTGATTCCTATTACAAGGGATGTTTACATTCCTTGTAATAGGAATAAAAGTGATAAAAAAAAAAAAAAGTGTAAAAATAAAGAAATGAAGTAAAATAAAAATACATTTTTTTTTTTTTTTTTAACGCCCCTATCCCCGGTAGCTCGCGCGCAGAATGAACACGCATGCAAGTCCTGCCCACATATGTAAACGCCGTTCAAACCCCACATATGAGGTATCGTCGCGTGCGTTAGAGCGCGCAACAATTCTAGCACTAGACCTCCTCTGTAACTCGAAAATAGTAACCTGCAAAAAAATTTAAAGCGTCGCCTATGGAGATTTTGAAGTACCGAAGTTTGGCGCCATTCCATGAGTGTGCACAATTTTAAAGCGTGACATGTTAGGTATCAATTTACTCGGCGTAACATCATCTTTCACATTATACAAAACAATTGGGCTAACCTTACTGTTTTGTTATTTTTTAATTCATGAAACCGTTTTTTTTTCCAAAAAAAGGTGCTTGAAAAATTATTGCGCAAATACCGTGCTAGAAAAAAAGTTGCAATGGCTGCCATTTTATTCCCTAGGATGTCTGCTAAAAAATATATAATGTTTGGGGGTTCTGATTAATTTTCTAGCAAAAAAATAGTGATTTTTACATGAAGGAGAGAAGTGCCAAAATAGGCCTGGTGGTCAAGTGGTTAACAAGCTTTGTTGCAGAATCCTTCCTGTTTCTGCTCTGAAGTAGAGGCTGTTTGTGTCAAAGTGCAGAGTGAATCTGAATGGGAGTGACTTTTTCATTATTATTTAGCTAATGCACTTAGTGTTCTAATGAGGAGAGTTGCAGGGTCTGCATCCCTTTGGTGGTTATTAACCCTTTGGGAGTATGTCACCGAAAATTGCATTTTTGTTTCAGAGGATTCCAAAAATCGGACTTGTATCTTAGTGCGGACTTCTGGGAAAATCAGTGAGCCAATCACACAAGCGGGAAATTAAATTTCTGGGGGGGGGGGGGGGTTCCTCCAGATTGCCATAATGTATTGCATATTACAGAAAATTACAGCACTGCAGTTTGAAATGAAAAGGTCTGTCATTTGTAATAGCATTCAATTGCAATGTGACTTATGCATCCATTGTGTACGCTATATATTTTTTTATTTACTATCCAATTCCCACAAAAGTGGATTTGTCCTTTAAAATATTCTTTATTTGTGCAGGGGGGGGGGGGGGTATAAAACCCCCAAAATGCATTGTTTTTTTATTTTTGTTATTTTGACCTTCTGTCATGCTAAATAAGGATTTACCGGACTTGCATTATAATTCTGGCGCGCTCATTCCCCACAATCAGAATTTCTCCTCGTTAGTTCTGCTTGTGCACCTGATTCCTACCCCCCTAAAAATGTCTTCTAATGTTATTAAAAGCTAATTTTCTGCCAGCTTGTATTTTAGGATTATTGTTGCATGAAGGTTCTAAGACATGGAAATAACAGTCCTATAAATACCCAGGTCACCTACACAGCAGCAGATGTGCAAACTTATTACACATTCAGGAACAATTCTCCCGCTGTGAATGAGAATAATGCAGCCAGAGCCCAGCCAACAGAACACAAACTGCAGCTTAAACCTCAATACCAGATAAACAGGGAAAACGAAAATTACACATCGCGTATCGTGTTCAGAAACTTCCCAGATCAAATGTACACCCCAATCACACCGGACCACATTGCAGTTAAAGGGAACCTGGCGGTTCGTAGGACAAACAGGAATTGTTTTGTGTAGTTCCAAACATGGTGCATCAGTTTTTCTTTTTGTGTTTTTTTGGAGGGGGGACTGAAAGCTTTGGGCCAGATTCACAGTGAGAGTACGCCGGCCTATCTACTGATACGCCGGCGTACTTTCAATCCTCAAACCAAGATACGACGGCTTCTGGGTTTGATCCGACAGGCGTACGTCTTCGTACGCCTTCGGATCTTAGATGCAATACTTCGGCTGGGTGGAGTTTGCGTCGTTTTCCGTGTCAGGTATGCAAATTAGCTATTTCCGACGATCCACGAACGTACGCGCGGCCGTCGCATTCTTTTACGTCATCTCTAGTCGGCTTTTTCCGGCGTATAGTTAAAGCTGAGATTTTGCGGCGTATAGATAGACTTGCCATGTTAATTATGGCCTTCGTTCCCGCGTTTATTTAGATTTTTTTTTTTTTGCGTAAGTCGTCCGTGAATCGGGATGGACGTAACTCACGTCTAAGTTCAAAAAAATTACGTCGTTGCGACGTCATTTCGTGCAAAGCACGGCGGGAAATTTCGAAACGGAGCATGCGCAGTTCAATCCGCGCGGGGACGCACTTCATTTAAATGAAACACGCCCCCTAATCGCCGATTTTAATTCCGCCGCCAGAAATGCACTACGCCACCGTAACTTTCGGCGCATAATCTTTCAGGATTCGAACCAAACCCGGAAAAGTTACGGCGGCGTAGCGTATCAACTAGGACCAAAAAAACTGGCATAAAATAACGTCAAATGATCTGCATTAGTAGGCAATTAATATCGTCAGTGCTGCTAATGATGACCGCAGATATAGATCTGTTCCTGAGTGTCCTGTATAAACATGCCACCTCGGTCAGTCAAGTATGGCTCATTACCTATTCACCGGCCCATATATATCTTGTATACATTCAAAATATTGAGTACTATGCAACTATTAATGTGTATGTGTATCCTTCTTTTTTGGTTTATAGCAGCTCTGTTGCATACGGTGTACCAATACCTTGTATTATATTTTACTAATATTTATTACCTCTCATGTGCTGCCAAGCTGACATACATGTATCTATTATGTTCATGCCATGTGTGCATGTGAATGTATATATATGAAAATACTTTTTTACTTGTTGTATACCATTGTTACAAATAAATAATGTTTACTAACCACTCTACCTCCACAAGTCAATTGCCTCATTTAAAGTCCCACATTCCTTTCTTATTTACTTGAACCCGGGATGAAGGTACATTTATTGTGCCTCATTTAAAGTCCCAAAACTGCCCCCTTCTCACCTCTCGGGATATGTACGTCACTTATCCCAGGAGGCATGAGCCTTCATTGAAGAACAGGAAGAGGGGCGGGCCTATCGGCGTATCATCGAGGTAACTGCCCACTGAACCTAGAGGAACTGGTGGGCCTCTCGATGATGTCAGATAGAACATGGTGGTGTGGGACGGAGCTGTGGCCAGGCATGAGATGGTTTCAACAGGTCATGCTGGATCCATTAAATCCCCACCAGAATACACTAATTTGACAAAAGCTGGATGTTAGACCAGGTTGTGTCAGACAGACGGTTGTACACACTGACCAAAGGTCCAGTCAGCTAGAAGTGAGGTTTACTTGTTTCAAGGGCAAAACCCTCTTTATCAGAGCTTAGTCCTTCTGCCCTTGAAACACCTAAGCCTCACTCCATCAATGGCAATAACTGGAACATTGCTATTGGATTTGTCTACTGGATTGTATTGATGTGTCTGATTTTACTTACTTTTGTGAATATATTGGAGATTTTGGGTTCACATATGTGTGAATTGAATGCGAGTTTCGCCGCATCCAATTTGCATGACATGCATGTGTGACCGGCTCTCAATGGAGCCGGTTCCCACAGGTCCTGGGTGCGCACGGTCCGCATTGAAAATCAGTCCTGTGTGTGTTTGGGTCCGATTCAGGTATGCATTCAGGCAAAAATTGGGACCTGATTCACACCTAAACCGGTGAACAGGAACACACCCAATGCTGGGAACCACGGCCCCACATATGTGAACCTGGCCTTAGGGTCAGGTTAAGAGCAGGGTCCAGTTATTGAGGGACTATTTTTGGTTTTGAGTACTTCTCTATTCTGAAAACATAATTTGAGACTTGAGAGTTTAAAATATAAATTAGAGGGGCAAGTGATACACAAAATAATAACTGAGGGATGTACAGTGTGAACTGATAGAGAAAGAGAAAAAAAGAGAAAAACGTTGAAGACATGAAGGATGAAGACATACATTTTCAAAGATCAACTATATGGGGATAGAGGAGGAGACAGCCAAACAGATTGGGGAAAGAGAGTTCCAGAGGATGGGAGAGGCTCTGGGGAAGTCCTGGACATGAGTATGGGAGGACGTAATGAGGGGTAGAGAGCAATAGGTCTTGGGAGGAGTGAAGAGGGTGGTTTGGTGATATTTTGAGATGGGTTTGTTGATGTAGCTCAGGAGAGAGATGTGGATGGCTTTGTATGTTGTTAAGTATTTTAAATTCGATTTCTTGGGCAAGCAGAAACCAGTGGAGGGATTGGCAGAGAGGAGGTGGCAGATACTGGATGGTTGACAAGGTGAACAATCCTGGTAGCAGAATTCATGATAGACTGATTGGGGGGTATAGTGTTGAGCAGAATATGCCATATTCGATTTCGCGATATATCTCGAATATATATTCGAATATTCGAGATATATTCGCTAAATTCGAATATTCGTGATATTTTATCGAAAGTAAATAATTGCGATTTTTCGCTATTGCGAATGCGAAAATAATTGCGATTTTTTTGATAACTGCGGTAGGAGCACTCTGATTGGCTCAGAATATTCGTGATATTTTATCGAAATATCGCAACATGCGAATGCGATATTTATTGCGCAATTTCGAGAAATGCTGTAGGAGCACTCTGATTGGCTCAGAATATTCGTGATATTTTACAATACAAAATAATTGCGAATATTCGGCAAATGCGGAAGGAGCACTCTGATTGGCTCAGAATATTCTTGATATTTTACAATACAAAATAATTGCGAATATTCGGCAAATGCGGAAGGAGCACTCTGATTGGCTCAGAATATTCGTGATATTTTACAATAGAAAATAAAAAGTGTTTTGCATTGGTGGTGATTCTTTACTCTATCCATCTGTCACAGCCATTTGTCAATCAAACACCTTGAAGATTGAACACGTTCATGCTGCATGCTTTGGACTTTTTTTCACTTCACATATCAGACATTTTTATGAAAGATTATTTTTCTATTATTGGGACTATATTTCTTTATATATTTGTTTCACTGTGTATTTCACAAGTTATTTGCGCTTGCTTATTTTATAATTTGCCCACATGTCTTGTCACTAGACATATTTTTTATTCTTGTAGAGCGACTCCATTTTCTGTCTTGTATTAATTTATGTTGTATAACATTTTTGAGTTGCTGCTGTATTCTCCCCTTTTTTTAAGGTATGCGCAATTTTTTCCTTCTTACAAAAAATAATAATATCAAACATACAAATATTCATAACATACACATACACAAAGCCCCCCCCTTTTGCATCAGAGACAATCAGAGTTCTCCTACCACAGTTATCGAAAATTCGCAATCATTTTCGCATTCGCAATAGCGAAAAATCGCAATTTTTTTTTTTTCAATTTGGCAACATAAAAGGATCGCCTCAGCTTAGCTACTCGGCCCAGGGTCTCTAATCATACCAGCAATGCTTTTAGACGTCGATAGGATGTGATCTGTTTTAAAAATCAAATTGAAAAAATGCGAATATTCGGAATTGCGAATATTCACCGCGAAATTCGAAATATAGCGCGATTTCTCGAATATGCTATATTCGAGTCGAATATTCGCAATGCGAATATTCGTGAGCAACACTAGGGGGGTAGCCTGTCCCGTGTAGGTCAACGAGGTGGGAGTTGCAATAGTTAAAGCCTTCTCTGCTACAAAATTCCATGAGTCGTCACTGTTAATTTCATGTAATAGAGTGAACACCAGTCCTGAAGACTTATTGCACAGTTTATTAAATAGCAACACTGTCCGTCTTTCATAAGCCTTGAATATTTTTGTCTGGTCAGGTATGTTAGTTCTCAAATGATTGCACCTTGACTGTATTTTAAGACTTTGCTTGAAATCCAGCATTGATTTGAAGAGCAGGTTTCATGTTTCTGATAGACACTGACCGTTCTGTGCTTCCTTTTCAGGTTATATACTCCAATACTCAGAAGATAACAGCGAGCAGTGGGGCAGTATTGCCATAAGTCCCAGCGAGCGCGCATACCGTCTGGAAAACCTAAAATGTGGCACCTGGTACAAATTTACCCTCACGGCCCAAAATGGAGTCGGACCCGGGCGCATCAGTGAGATCATAGAGGCTAAAACCCTTGGGAAAGGTACTGGAGTCTTGTCCTGCCCACCCAAAGCAGGAAGTAATTATTAACTATCCAGTTATTTGATTTTATCTCAATTTGTTTTTGAATGAAAATTAACCTTTTCTTCTGCCAACCACTCACATCTCTTGTGTGCATGGGTTTTTGTTTGCATCAGCTTTTTGCCCTATACAATTCAATAGCAATGGAAAAGCTACTTGGGAGATTTCACCTCACCTCCTATCCTTGTGACAGAAAAAATATCTCCTGGACAGTTAGGCCCCATACACACGATAGAATCTATCCGCAGATAAATCCCATCGAATGGGTTTCAGCGGATAGATTCTATGGTGTGTACACTCCGGCGGATATTTATCCGCGGATATTTCCGAATTCCAGCAGATAAATATTTGTCGACATGCACAGAATATCTATCTGCTGGAATCGGATCCCACGGATGGATCCGCTTGTCTGTACAGACTCACCGGATCCATCCGTCCAAAGGGATTCCCCGCACGCGTCGTAATGATTTGACTCATGCGTGGAATTCCTTATATGACAGCGTCGCGCCCGTCGCCGCGATTATGTATCGCGGCGGCGGCGCGACACGTCATCGCCAGAGGATTTCGGCGCGGATTTCAATGCAATGGTGTGTACACGCCATCGCATAGAAATCTGCTGAAATCCTCGAGAGGATGTATCCGCGGATAAATCCTCTCGTGTGTATGGGGCCTTAGACGGAGACTTAAAGGGTCACTAAAGGAAAAAAGATTTTTTGCTGAAATGACTGTTTACAGGGTATAGAGACATAAAAGTTAACTGATTCCTTTTAAAAATGATTACAAATAGATAAAAATCAATCATATAATGTGCCTGCAGGTTAGTTTCACTTTTAAACTGGTTTCATGTTCCTGTGAACTAGAGAGACACACAGAACAAAAACAAACAAATCCAGGGCAGTGTTTTGTTTTTTAAAATGAATCTGATTGGTTCTGTTAAGTTTTAGACACACAGTAATGACAGCTTAGACCAGGGCTCAAAATTTCAAGTCCTGAGCTACTAGCCAGGCCTCAAGAGTTACTCGCCACCAGTTGCCCCACCTAATTCATAAACTGCCCTGTGCCTAATTGCACCCGTAAACACGCCCTCGTAGATTATCTCATGGAATGACAATGTTTTATGCAGAATCAAGTTACAAAATTAAATATTACCAACAACAACTTTAACAAAATGGGACAGGGCACTGGGGGCAGACCAGAGGTACAGGGCACTGGGGGCAGACCAGAGGGACAGGGCACTGGGGGCAGACCAGAGGTACAGGGCACTGGGGGCAGACCAGAGGGACAGGGCACTGGGGGCAGACCAGAGGTACAGGGCACTGGGGGCAGACCAGAGGGACAGGGCACTGGGGGCAGACCAGAGGGACAGGGAACTGGGGGTAGACCAGAGGGACAGGGCACTGGGGGTAGACCAGAAGGACAGGGCACTAGAACTGGGTCTCTTCCCCATTCTCTTGCTGCTCCTCTGCAACTCCCATCCATCCTCTCTCTCCCATTCATCTCATCATCAGGAGCCTGTGTGTGCGGCTCCACGCTTGCATGTCCCCACTTCCCCCTTTTATTCAGGCTGGCAGAGAGGAGAGGAGCTGCAGCACAGCGGGAGGGAGTACAATCCAGCGCTGAGATCCACACAACTGCACAGCCATTGACACCATAGCACAGCGCACACTGACAGCGCACAGCACACATTGAGACCAGTCTGTTCACAGTGCTCAGGCTAAACTGTTGGACACTTACATAGAGCACAAGGAGAAGAAAACTGCACAAACTAGAAGGCTTCCGCTCTCATGTCAGGGCAACTTTCAGTGAGCGCTGCACCGGAGTGGTAATTTTTGCAATCATCCACCTCACTCATTACTTTCTGCTCTCCAGCTACACTGGTCGGGGGGGGGGGGGGGCAGGCTCAGAGAGGTCATACTGTTAGGTCCCATGGCTTAATGAGAATTGTAAGGAGAGCACCTGTGTACTGCTCTGCCTGTGCGCGGCTCACCAGACTACTTTTCCCGAGCATGCACCTTTCCTCTTCGGCCGCCAATCTCATCGGGACTCTAAGTGTAGGCACAGATTGGAGGGAGATTGGTCATGCAGCCCTGTCATCACTCGCCCCCAGCTTAAATCCACTCGCCAAATGCTAGTAGGCGAGTGGAAATTTTGAGGGCTGGCTTAGACCACCGTGAAAAGCTCCCAGTACCATGGTTAAGGAAACAGACAACCAGGAAGTGTGGAGATCAGAGCAGAATTACAGCAACTTCAAAGCAAAAACGAACAATAAGGACATGAAACCAGTACTACAGTAAGGTAAAGGAAGCTATTTAGCTAAAAAAAAAATCCTTTAGTGATCCTTTAAAGTAGAACTATAGGCACAACTTTTTTTTTTTTTCATTTTGGATAGTGTAATAGAGGGTTAGACCACACATCTGATTTTTTTTCACCATCTGTGTCCCATTGTGGAGATTTCCCTTTACTTCAGGTAGCCAAACAGGAAATGAGAAGAAATCCTTGCAAAATAGGGGAATTCCTTGGGGACCCCCAGGTCATCAGAACTAGTGTTCCCATTGGAAGATTTTCCCTCCTTTACTTTTCCGGGGACAACCCAAAGTTTGGGATTTTCTTTTATGTTCACGTTCAATGATAATGGTAAACAGAACAAATAGAGAGGGGGGAACGTCCTAACAGGGCACAAGCAGCAATAGGAACTGGCAAGCATTTTAATCCCTCTCCGCTCAATCCAAAACTAAAAAAAAGTCTTGCCTTTAGTTATACTTTAACCACTTCCCACCCACCCGATGAGTTTTTACAGCCACAATGTGGCTCTAAAATGCCGGGAGGCCGTCTATATACCGCCTCCAGCCACTGGGGGGTGTGCGAGTACCGCCGGCGGCACGTGTGCACGCCCGCCGCGTCACTCAGGTGCGGATGCGCGTGCCTGGCGGCCGCGATGTCCGCCAGGCACCCGCGATCGGCAGTCACAGAGACAGGGACATGGATCCACATCCTGTCAGGGAGAGGAGACCGAGGGTGTGTCCCTTGTATATAGAGATAACCATCAGTCACCTCCCCCAGTCAGTCCCCTCCCCCCACAGTAAGAATCACCTAGCAGGGCACACATTAACCCCTTCCTCGCCCTCTAGTGTTAACCCCTTCCCTGCCAGTCACATTTATACAGTAATCAGTGCATATTTATAGCACTGTTCCCTGTATAAATGTGAATGGTCCCAAAAATGTGTCAAAAGTGTCCGATGTGTCCGCCGTAATATCACAGTCCTGACAAAAATCACAGATCACCACCATTACTAGTAAAAAAATAATAATAATAAAAAAAAATAATAATAATTCTATCCCCTATTTTGTAGGCGCTATTAACGTTTGCGCAAACCAATCACTATACGCTTATTGTGATTTTTATTTTTACCAAAAATATGTAGAAGACTACATATCGGCCTAAACTGAGAAAATCTAAAAAAAAATCTTTTTTTAATTGGTAATTTATTATAGCAAAAAGTAAAAAAATATATATATTTTTTTTCAAAATTGACGCTCTATTTTTGTTTATATCGCAAAAAATAAAAACCGCAGAGATGATCAAATACCACCAAAAGAAAGCTCTATTTGTTGGGAAAAAAAGGACGTCAATTGTTTGGGAGCCACGTCGCACGACCGCGCAATTGTCATTCAAAGCGTGACAGTGCTGAAAGCTGAAATTTCGCCTGTGCAGGAAGGGGGTATATGTGCCCAGCAAGCAAGTGGTTATTAACCTGACAAAGGTTACAACCAGGGGCAGACTGACAACTCATGGGGCCCCCGGGCAATAGAAGATCATGGGGCCCCCAGGCTTACAGATGGCCACCACGCCAGGAGGCAGTGCAGAGGCGGGGCAGCTAAAATCTCTGGATTTTCACATCAAAAGGATGTCAGTTTCGGACCTATCAGGGACAGATGTAAAAAAAACACAGATTTTTACATACTGTCCCTGGTTTTACTGAGCCTGGCAACCCTGATGGGGCCCCCTAGTGGCATGGGGCCTCGGGCAGTGCCAGAGTGACTCAATGGTCAGTCCGCCCCTGGTTACAACCCTTCCCCATTTTACTTTATAAAGTCTGCTGTATGCCGGTACTGAGCCAGTGGTTCTCCTGAATGACGCTAGCCTTAGAACCAAGCAGGCCCCACTAGACAGGAGATCAAGCTATTGCTCCCTACAACTCAAACAATCATTTGTAACCTCTGGAGGAAGCCTCGTTGAGAAAGTTTGGTCTAACCTAATACATCTAACTCTCCCACAACCTCTCTTGGTTGTGTTGCCATAGCAATCTTACGTTCCATTTATTTTGAACGTGTCTTGTGTTAGGCATGTCAAGCAAATCTATTCTTCCTAAAAGATTTTTGAGTATTATAAGATTGGAATACTGTTATATTTCCCCTTTCTCTTTATATTTTGTTCTGTCTGCCCTTTAGCATTTAAGAATATCATTGTAACACTTAAGCCCTGTACACACGATCGGTCCATCCGATGAAAACAGTCTGATGGACCGTTTTCATCCGTTAACCGATGAAGCTGACTGATGATCAGTCTTGCCTACACACCATCGGTTAAAAAAAACGATCGTGTCAGAACGCGGTGACGTAAAACACAACAACGTGCTGAAAAAAACGAAGTTCAATGCTTCCAAGCATGTGTCGACTTGATTCTGAGAATGCGTGGATTTTTAACAAGTTTAACAGGCTTTTTTTTAACCGATGGATAAATAACCGATGGCGCCCACACACTTGATTGTCATTGGGACACTGTGTTGGTGTTGTAGTGGAGGTACCCAGCAGAGGATGGGGTTCAGGCTGATAGTTTTGTGTGTGTGCAATGAGAAGCGCCTAAAGTGAAGAATCACATGCAGAAAAGATTTGGTTCAAGACTTAATTTGCAATCAGTAAAAGATTTATATCCAATGCCCTTAAAGCCTCGTACACATGATCAGTCCATCCGATGAGAACGGTCTGAAGGACCGTTGTCATAGGTTAACCTATGAAGCTGACTGATGGTCCGTCGTGCCTACACACCATCGGTTAAAAAAACGATCGTGTCAGAACACGGTGACATAAAACACAACGTCGTGCTGAAAAAAACGAAGTTCAATGCTTCCAAGCATGCGTCGACTTGATTCTGAGCATGCCTGGATTTTTAACCGATGGTTGTGCCTACTAACGATCGTTTTTTTTCCCATCGGTTAGGAATCCATAGGTTAATTTTAAAGCAAGTTGGCTTTTCTTTAACCTATGGTTAAATAACCTATGGGGCCCACACACGATCAGTTTGGACCGATGAAAACGGTCCATCAGACCGTTGTCCTCTGGTTAACCTATCGTGTGTACGAGGCCTAAGAGGATTTGGACTTACCATTCTTCAAGTCTTTTAATGGTAATGCCATGGAAACTTTTCACAGTCTATGGGTTGTAGCAGCGAGTCAGTGTTACTCCAGTGTGGCAAAACCAGTGATTACACTATGACAACTGCTTAGCATCAGGTACCGGGAGGTCTCTGCACCTTCAGAATCTCTAGAAGTCAACTGAACAGTGTGTGCAAATTCCGACTGAGGCATGGTCGTTGCTCCTCAGCAGCACCTCTTGAGCTTTGGGGGCCAGGAGCACTTTGATAAAAAGGTATGTGCGGGCGACTTGCGATGTGGTGTGCGTGGAATCTTCTGTTGAGCATTTGTATTAGTTTATTCACTCTGACATGCTGACGAGTTTACTTTAAATCTGCACTTTGTGCCTCAAGGGCTTGGTATTGAGTATCTTTTCCCAGACCAGAAGCATTGAGGGCAATGTAGGCTCTTCTCTGATCCATGTGTGACCTGCCTATTCTTCACAACTGTATCTAATTTTCAATATAAATCGCATTTTCGTGCTTATAAATATTTATGCACATTGAATATAAGCCTGCATTCGTCTCCTCGGGTCAGGCAGTGTTTGCTTACCTTCATTGTCAATAAATTCAGTTTGCTGTCTTGGCAAGTTTATTGGGGAATAGTGCTTTGTATTGTAGATGGATAAGTGACACCAGGTTTTTTTCTTCTACCAGATCTCTTCCTTGAAGGTATATTTGTTTATTTTTATGTTTTTGGGGTTTTTAAACTTTTTTTTTGCAGTTTCGACTATATAAAATCTTTGTTTTAAAAACAATTAAACATTTAATGCAAGATGACTGAATGATATTCATCAATGAGAATTATGGATTTTCTCAAGACAGCTTGTACTGCTTTCACACTCTCTCTTTAATTAAAGCCTGTATAGCAGTGGATAGGGCCATGCAGAACAGCAAGGGTCATTCTTTTGACTCCTTCAGCTGTTTGTGTAATCTTGACTTCAGATGTTGAGCAAACAACTGTTTCTTTTCAAGGCAATGCTGATGGTAGGAAAAAAAGTATCAACCAAATAAAAACTTCATACCTACAAACAACATAATATAATATAACATTTACAAATGTAAGGGAAAGCCACATATATGGTGTCCAATGTGTCCCTGTTAAGGTGGAGTGGGCTCCTTTCAGGCAAAACCTTCCTTTTATGTACTGCAACGGCCAGTTATAGATTGGGGTGGTCTTTAGAGCTTGTCGGCTTGTAGGTAGGTGCAGTCTATACTCCACACTGTAGGTGGTGTCGACTGAAGCGGCATTGCAGAAGAGGAAGGAAGTTGTGAGGTGCTTGGTTCCTCTACGATTTCCTGTGGTCAGATTGGAGGCTGGTGCCCCTTGTGGTCTCAGCGGCCATCTTGGATCAGGGCAGTGGCTAATTAAGATCCTGGATTCTGGGTCTGGCATGCTTTTAGCGAGTAGCTAGTGTAGGGACAGGTTCCCCATCTGTTAGGGACAGTGCATAGAGGCAGGGATAGGTTCCAGAGGAGTAGGGAAAGTACAGGGACTATGCTATCTCCAATTACGAAGCCTACAATTTGTGTGGACTGGTCAGGCCACATTCATGTTCCTCGTTGCAGAAGTTAGTCAGCTATGACTAAGCGCCCTGTCTGGTGTGAAACATGTCAGCGGCTGTGCAGTTAGTCTGTACCCATCTTTGATGCCTTGATTTTATTTTCAATAAAGGTGAATATTTAGAGTACGGTTATCGAGCTATTTATTTTTTCCATTATCTCTGTTGCAAACAGAGCCAGCACCCTGCTTGATTGTGGAGACAGCTGACCTGGAGAGGTAATCACCCTGGAGCGGTGAACTCCCACTCATTGCAGAAGTTGTCGTCATCTCAGGATAGCGCTGTCTGCTACTGTTTCGTAAGCGGCTCCGGTCAGCTGTGCCTACCCACTGGGTCTAGTTATGCATTGTTGGGACTTTCTTTTTTTTTTTTTTTTTTTTTTTTTTTTTTTTTCAGTTTCAAAATAATTTATTGAAAGGCAGTACAGTACATAGTATGAGCCTCCAGCACAACCTGGGGCTAAAAGGTATACATACAGTATAGAGACTAAAGTAACAATATTGTCAAAAGGAGTATAGATCAAGGACATGACTTATACATGTAATTGGATATTTTCACCACTTTGGGACTAAAGTCTTCAAAATGGAGAAAACGAGAATATGAATGCGATTAAAAAATAATAAAATGGCAACTGGTACTGACTGCATTCCCGGCACCCCCAGTGGGATCATACTGTGCCTAGGAACCAGTGAATACTTTCAACTCGGAATGTGTGCCTACCTAGGGTGAAAGTGGACCCCCTGTCCCGGAATAACTGATGTTTCCGGGATCCTAGATCCATCCCAACGCTGGGATTAACCTATCCTAATTCCATATCTTAGTGAAGGCATGAGACTCCTGAGGAGAGCTTACTTAACAATCAATAATCTCCAGTGCTCAATATAACAGATAAGCATAAACAAAGAAGAGAAAAGAAAATGTTCTCTACTGTAATCTTTTCAAGGTGCAACTGCCTAACATACCTTAATGTTTTTCTGGAGATATGTAATGGAATAAGAAGAGAAGAAGAGAAAAAAAAAAAACAAGGAGAAAAAAGGGGGAAAGAAAAGAAACAGAGAGACAGAGAAAGACAAGAAAGAATGAGAAAGAGAACATAGATTATTGTCGCCAGCTATGGACTATATGATTCGCTCTATACGTCCCAACCTCAAAAAATAACAGCAGTCCAGAAAGGATGGATATCCTCCACCCTCCCTTATCCCTATAACAGAGAAATGCCTATATATCTAGCCCAGGGTTCCCATACAGCCTCGAAAGATTTAGAAGAATTGAGTATTGTACTGACCATTTTCTCCTGGTGCATGATCCAAGAGATTTTACTTTTGGTCTTCTGGAAAGATACAGACTGTTGTTTCCACGCCCCAGCCAGTGTGATCCTAGCCCCAGTGAGCAAGAATGCTATCAATTTTTGAGTGTATTTGTTGGCCTGGGGGACGTCAGCCCCCAATAACGCTATTTGTGGAGATTTATCCACCGGTATCCCGGTCACCTTCCTAATGAGGGAGAACACCTTGTTCCAAAAACCCCTGATTCTAGGGCATTCCCACCAAGTATGCAACATAGAACCCTGGGCTAAGCAATTTCGGAAACACAATGGGGAAGTGGTTGGGAACATTGCAGCTAGCTTGCAGGGGACCAAATACCACCGCATAAATACTTTGAGGTTAGCTTCTATTAGAGAGATGTTGATTAGACCCTTGGAAGCCCTCGACCCCACCTCATGCCACTTCTCCATGGTCCATGACATCTGTAGATCCCTCTCCCACGCTTCCATGTAGGAAGATTTGGATGTAGGTTCTGATAATGAATTGTATACAATGGAAATGCCACCTCTTTGTTCTGTAGATTTGATGCACCATTTCTCATAAGGAGTGAAATCAGGGGGATTTGGCTTATTTTTCCAGATTGAGTTAATAAATTGAGATATTCGGGAGTATCTAATTTTTTCTGTATCCGGCATTCCTAAGGTCCCCACACAATGTGCTAACGAGATCAGTCCCGATGGGGCAAGAAAGTGTCCAATCCTATAAAGTCCCTTGTCCAACCACCAACGAAAAATTGTAGAGTCCCCCTTCGGGTTAAAATAGGGATTTTGAAATAGATTAGCTAAAGGTTGAGTGGCAGAGGTTATAGCTGGAGACTTCCGCAAGTCGTCCCAAAGCCTGAAGGCTTGGGAGAGTGTAGGGGCCATAATGGCCGGTCTCAATCTTTGGGGACACCATAGTAAGTCATCCAGAGAATTGTGAGGAACTGCCTGACCCTCCATTTCTATCCAATCCGGTTTCTCACGACCGGAGTAGATAGAAGACAACTGAGCCAGCCGGGCTGCTTGATAGTAGCGAAAGAGATGTGGTAATCCTAAACCCCCTTTAGTTATGGGCCCATATAAAACATTTTGGGGCAACCTGTATCCTCTGCCTCCCCACACAAACTTCAGCACCTTTCCCTGGAATTTTTTAAGTTGATCTTTTTTTATTGCAATGGGGAGAGATCTGAATAAATATAGCAGTCTGGGTAGGAGCGTCATTTTGACGGAATTAATTCTCCCTAGCCAAGATATTTTGTGAGTGGCCCATGTTTTTAGGTCCATTTCGAGTTTGCGGTACATAGGAGGAAAATTAGCCTGATAAAGATTTTCAAATCTATTAGTTAGATTTATCCCAAGGTAGCGAATGGAAGAGTCCGCCCACTGGAACCCGAAGGAGGCCCTCAGATTCTCTACCATTGTGGATTGCAAATTTATATTCAAAGCATGTGATTTGTTCATATTCACTCGCAGTCCTGAAACATGTCCGAAAAATTCAAGTTCTTTGCAAATGGCCGTCAAGGATGTGTTTGGGGAGGTAACAAAAAGGAGACAATCGTCAGCAAACAAAGCACACTTATGAGTGTGTTGTCCGCAACCAACCCCAGAGATGTCTTGATTAGATCTAATGGCAATGGCCAAGGTTTCTATTGCCAATGCAAAAATCACCGGTGACAGGGGACAACCCTGTCTGGTCCCTCTTCTAATCTGTATCGGGTCTGAGAAGTACCCCTGTAGTTTGACCTTCGCCTGTGGTGTTGAATATAAGGAACGCAGTATGCCCAGAAAACTCTCTCCAAATCCCCACCGCCTTAAAACCTCAAATAAGTATGGCCATGATATAGAATCGAAGGCCTTCTGAAGGTCCAGTGAAAGGAGCATACCCTCCTGGGGATGACCTCCATCCCACCCTGACTGTAATAATGAGACCACATTGATTGCCCGCCTGATCTGATCCGGACCCTGTCTCCCTGGTATGAAACCGACTTGATCTCTGTGTATATAATGGGAGATGAACGAGTTTATTCTGTTAGCCAAAATTTTTGTAAGAATTTTCATATCGTTATTAATCAACGAGATGGGTCTATAATTTTCTACTAATTCCGGGTCCTTATCAGGCTTAGGGATAACCGATATGAACGCCTCGTTCAGATGAGGGTGCAGTTCCTCCCCTGTTCTCCTGGAGTTGAAAAACCTTGTAAGGTGAGGGGCGAGGGTATCGGCAAAGCTTTTATAATAATGGTTTGAGAAGCCATCCGGCCCAGGGGCCGAGCCGCCCTTCAAGTTCTTAATCACCTCCAATGTTTCCCTCACGGAGATGGGCGCCTCCATGAGTTCCACATGTTCCCTGTGAAGGCTAGGAATAGGTAGCTTGGCAATATAGGACTGAATCTCAGGAATCCCAGCTGAGACATCAGACTGGTAAAGTGTAGAGTAGAAACCTTGGAAGGATTTAAGTATGCTTTCAGGGTTGAGGGTTGTAGTCCCATCTCGAGTTTTAATTTTTGGGAGAGAGAATGTGCGATAAGTCGGTGATAGTTTGGTGGCCAGCATAGTGCCCATTCGGTCCTTATGTTGGTAAAATTTTGCTCCGCTCCAACCCAGGGACCCTTCAGCCCTTACGGTAAGCGCTAAATTAAGATTAATTCTAGCGGTTTCCAACTGAGAAGTCGTAATGGTTGTTTGTTTTTTTTTGTGTTGTTTGCATAGCTCTGAAAATTCTCTGTCTAATTTTTCTATTTCCAAAGCTTTGGCCTTTTTCAGTTTAGCGGCAATTTGTATCAACTTACCACGGATCGAGGCTTTATGCGCGGCCCACAAAGTCTCAACTGAGATGCCTTCCACATCATTTAAACTAAAGTATTCCAGTAATGCTTTCTCAATGTCCATAATAACATTTGGGTTCTTAAGGAGGGTTTCGTTCAGGCGCCAATGAAATTGGCGATAGTCACTTGTTCGACCTCTCAGGGAGCAGATCACCATTGAGTGGTCGGAGAGAGACGTATCCTTTATAAGTGCTTTAGTGATCAGGGGGATATGCCTCGAGGTGACAAGAATGTGGTCTATCCTTGAGTAGGAGCGGTGGGGGTTGGAGAAATGAGTATAATCCCTTTTAGAGGGATTAAATTCCCTCCAGACATCAACAAGGCCTCGTTGGAAGATCAGCTTTGCTATTTTTGAACTAATCCTAGTAGGATGGGTTAATTGAGATGATAAAGGTCTGGACTTATCAAGACTTTGATCGAAAGCCACATTGGAGTCTCCTCCAAATATGATTATCCCCTCCAGTAGTGGATCTACAGTGTTAAACATATCTTGAAAAAATTTAAGTTGGCCTCTATTAGGAGTGTAGTAAGATACAAAAGAGAAGAGCTGCTCATCTAACCACCCCTTCACTAGAATAAATCTACCTTCCGGGTCCCTGTGTATTAACTGCGATTTAAATTGGCAGGATTTGGCAAAAAGAACTGCGACCCCTCTGGTCTTATCCTCAGCATTTGCCAGGAAGAACTGTGGGTAATGATTGTGGATGAACGAGGGGGAGTAGCTTGCAGGGAAATGGGTTTCTTGTAGCAGAAGTACTCCCAACTTTTGAGAACTATAGGATTGGAACACCTTCTTGCGTTTGACCGGGGAATTTAGACCCTGTACGTTGTGGGACACCACTCTAAGGAGTGGAGACGGAGTGGTACTACGTGGCATAACCATTGAAAAACAATATCATATCATAGCTATGAAAACTTACCCCTGACAGTGGGTGTCGTGGGATCCTAGAGCAGACAGAACCAATGGGACCAAACCCCCGGAGAGGGCCTGGAAGGTGCTGTGTCCATAGACTGGCGACAATAGAATATAGACTAGAAAAACAGGAAAGAAGAAGAAAAATGCATATAATAAAGCATAATGAATGATACAGACGAGAGTGGTGGGAGCAAAACCCCAACCCCCTCCCGCCAAACAAAACATTCACATAGCCCAAATTAAGGGCTACCAGTCCAACTCCCGACTGCGAGGTATCCACAGTCGAAGGTTGGACGAGGGCACAGAGCATCTGCCCCGGCCAAAGCCATCCCTGGGAGGAATAAGGCTCATAAAATTATCAAAGTTATGTAAATCTAAAAAGAAAAAACTGTGACATAGTAGAACTTGTTGAACGAGGGCAGCCGAGGCCCCTGAATCAGGACTAGAATTAAATCAAACCCGGCAACATGTAATTCTAGAACAGTATCATATTGCAAAATTTTGCGTCTACGTTCAAAGACCCTGAGTCAATGATACCTAACGTAAGGTTCTGAGAGGGCCAAAAATAAGTGTAGATGTTGTCAAAAAATACCTAAAAATACCAAAAGAGTATTTATCTCAGATTTTCTCACCTAACTGGAACAAACATGAACTTAAATATGTAGCATAGTAGTACTGAAAAGTAAAAAAAAAAAAAAAAAAAAAAAAAAAAAAAAAAAAAAAACACCGGTAATGATAAGACTTGCAAAAGTCGATCCTGAGGAGGAGCAAAAGTGAACGAAATTGGATAAACATGTTTAGGTCCAAGTAGACCAGAGAGTCCCCAATGATGTTGGGAAATCCCGACGAAGAGGCCCCCATTAGGGACATCTCAGGAAACCTTTAAGAGGAAAGCAGGAGTGTTGACATGAGAAAGTCAAGTTGCGGCTGATTCTTTTATGCGTCTGCTTTTGTTGGATTTCCAAGGCGGCGAAATAGGGCTAGTGGGAGTAGGCCTTTTGGAGGATCCTGTCTGTGGGGTGGAAGTGTCCATTGCTGGATCCAACGAAATGAGCTTCAGGGACAATAGGATCTTTTCTCCCTCAGCTAGGGATGAGAAGGAGTGATTTTTTCCATTAAATGAAAATTTCAGGGCAAATGGAAAGGCCCACCAGTACCGAATTTCCTTTTGAGACAGAACCAATAGTAGGGGCTTTAGGGACCTGCGCCTCTGGATGGTTAGGGGGGATATATCTGCGAATATTTGAATGTTGCTTCCTTGAAACAAAATGGAAGGATGTTGACGTGAGGCTTTCATTACTTCCTCTTTCACTGAATAGTAATGTGGTTTTACTACAATGTCTCTGGGTGAGCCGTCCTTCCTGAGAGGGCCTAAGGATCTATGAGCCCTGTCCAGTTCTAATTTATGACCATTAATTGATGGCAAAAGGTGTTTTAAAAGGTCTTGAACTGCTGTGGGAACGTCCAAAATGGATTCAGGGAGCCCCCTGACCCTAAAATTCTCTCTTCTCGAACGATTTTCGAGGTCATCAATTCTATTCAAAGCAGTGTCAAGTTGTTCTTGTAAAGAATGTATATGGTCAGTGTTCTGGTTAGCCCTGGAGACTGTGATATCCAATTTTTGCTCTATCACCTCCATTCTGGAACCAAGGTTCTGGAAATCAGATCTAATATCATTAGTTATCTTATTAGCAGTAGTGGCTAGGCCCCTTTCTAGCAATTCAGATAATTTTAAGAAGAGTTCCCCTGCGTTTTGAGGCATGATGGGTTCCTGGCTGCCTGAGGAGAAAATGGCGCCTGAGGGGGAGAGAGCGGCTCCCATATGAGTAATATGAGGGACAGAATGCTGCTGTGATGGGTTCCCTTTATGAGGCTCTGAGGTAGTAGGTGAGAGGGACAAGAGGATAGGAGCTCCCTGTGCAGCCATTTCAGCATAGGAGACCGGGTTCTGGGATACAGCCTGTCTGCCTTCCTTCCTTCCCTCAGCGTTAACTTCTATTACCTGAGGTGCGGTCGCCATATTGGATTCGACCGCCACCTCCGTCGGCGTAGAACTTGTCCTCCGGTCCCGCCGGACCGAGCTGTTGTCCATGGGCTCTCAGCCCTGTGCTTCCCCGAGGTGTACAGCCAAAAGTTTCGGCTGCCGGCTGCCCTCGTTCGAGGCTAGGACGGCGGAATGGCCGGGGCAGTGCGGAGCTCCGAGCTTAAGCCGCCATCACGGGAGCCTCCGCGCATGCGCCCTCGTTGGGACTTTCTTAATACACTGTTCTTATTCACCTCGGCCTCTGTGCGATGTTCCCTCAATGGAGTTGCTTTACACAAAACAATTATGGTTAGCTTGGTAACCAAAAGGAGGCCAGGGTTCCACCTGGAAGTTTTAGATATAAAGAATGTACTATATTACATATTTCTCATATTAAAGCGGGGGTTCACCCTAAAATTTTTATTTTTTTCTAGCATGCCATCAAGCATACTAGCGCGAGCTACAGTATGCCTTTTTTTTTATTTTTTGGCGCCATACTCACAGTTTAATCACGTAGTGAAGTTTCAGACTCCCCACAGGGAATGGGCGTTCCTATGCAGAGGGAAGATGATTGACGGCCGGCTATGGCGCGTCACGCTTCCCGGAAATAGCCGAAATAGGACTTGGCTCTTCAACGGCGCCTGCGCCTAGTCTGTGCGCAGGCGCCGTATAGCGCCGTGAAGAGCGAGACCTACTCTGGCTATCTTCGGGGAGCGTGACGCGCCATAGCCGGCCGTCAATCATCTTCCATCTGCATAGGAACGCCCATTCCCCGCGGGGAGTCTGAAACTTCACTACTTAATAAACTGTGAGTACGGCGCCAAAAAAATAAATAAAGGCATACTGTAGCTCACGCTAGTATGCTGGATTTAATGGTAGAATCTTGTTATTTAGGGTGAACCACCGCTTTAAAGGGGTTGTAATGGTTCATGTTTTTTCATCATATGCATTAAGGTGTCAAAAAACATGACGATTACCGGTCCCCCAGCCCCCCGTTTTACTTACCTGAGCCCTGGAAAGTTCTGCGTCGTGAACGGGCTTCTCGGCTCTTCATTGGATAGATTGATAACAGCACAGGCTCGAAGGTAAACCTCGCCTATGGGACAAAGCGAGCAAAAATAAACCCTACAGGGGTTATAACCCGTCCATACTCTATGCAGAATGGAAAAAAAAAGTTTTGCCTGTAGTTCTACTTTAAAAGATAAATTGTATTAGTCAGGATAGAAAAGAGACAACTGCTGTTTTCGAAGCGCCAGGACCCCCCCACACTTCTCACTTTTTACTGACAACATTGCATACCTGGTTCTCTTATCCCTTTGTATGCCTTTGTATCACAGAAGAATAAAGCGTTAATAGAGATTTCCCACCAAGCAGGAAATTCATCCATCTCCAGTTGCCTACAGCACTGGCCCTCCAGAACATCAAGAGGACCTGGTAATCACAACTGTTTATGGACAACCTTATGTCCTGCTACTGTCAACACATCTACAGCACAACAACCCCACACAGCCTTCAACTACAGAATCACTCCCATATGAGGAGGACCTGTTAATCACAACTGTTTATGGACAACCTTATGCCATTGGCTTGCGCTGCTGTCAATCAAATCCAATGGCGCGGGCGACAGGGGCGGGGCCGAGTCCTGCACTCAGCGGCTATGGACGCCGAATGCAGGACTCGGGAGCATGCCTGCAAGATAACCCCCTTGGGAGAGCGCTTCCCAGGGAGGGTTATCATAGGCGGGGAGGAGCCGCTGTGGGACCCCAGAAAACGGCATTCGTTGCCACTCTGTGCAAAACGAGCTGCACAGTGGAGGTAAGTATAACATGTTTGTTTTTTTTTGTTTTTTATTAGAACCTTTAGTATCACTTTAATGTAAAAAGTGTAACATTTTAACAAAATATATACAAAAATACCATACTCTTTAACCTCGTGTTTATTGTCGGCTTCTCAAGAATTGTCTGTTGAGCAATATTTTATGACAGTGGGCCAGATTCTCTAAGATTCTGCGTTGGCGTAGTGTAAGCCATTTACACCACGCCACCGCAACTTACTGGAGCAAGTGCCGTATTCCCCAAACACTTGCTCCGTAATTTGCGGCGGCGTAGTGTAAATGGCCCGGCGTATGGCCGCGTAATTCAAAGGGGGCGGCTTGTATTCAAATTAAGCGCACCCCCACGCCGATCGAACTGCGAATGCGCCGGGCGGAAAAAGAGCCCAGTGCGCATGCTCCAGCTCACGACGGAAAACGTCAATGACGCCGACGTGAGCGTCATTGACGTAAAGGCGTATTCGCGGACGAATTAGTAAAACGACGTAACCGACGGAAAAAGACGACGCTGACCCGACGCCATACTTAACATGGCATACGGCGGACTGGCGTAAGGTTACCCCTCATATAGCAGGGGTAACCTTACGCTTATGGAAACTACGTAAACGGCGACTACACAAAAGGTACACCAGTAGCTAAGCAGCCAACAATAATTGGCAAGTGTTCTTCCTTCTCTTTCACTGTCATGGTGCAGTAACACTGCTGCATTAGCATTTCTTTAACGATTATTATTTAACAGTTGGTGAAAGTTCCGCTTTAGGCCCATAGCCATGGGAACAAAACTTGCAGTGGCAAGACCCTTCTTAATGACAGCAGCAGTCTCTGTGCTGCTCCGTTCAACTATAGTGTAATGAAGTGTAACAGAGATTTCTTTATGAACATCAGCTGCTACTATAAATATTAGACACCTGCCTGTTAACACCACATGGACCATTAACCAGGAATATTAAGAAAGTAAGGGGAGATAATCACTTGCATTAAAGAAAAACTAAACTTTTACTAGTTTGCAGGGATGTAGCTGTAAATTTTTATTGCAGTCACATCAGAAGACTAGCATCTCTGCATTTTGGTATTTATGCAACTGATTTGTCTGCCTCCTGTCCTGGGGCCTTAGCCCATGATGGTTTAACCCCTATTTACAGAATGAGGCCCGGATTCGCGTACGAGTTACGCCGGCGTATCTCCAGATACGCCGTCGTAACTCTGAGTCCGAGCCGTCGTATCTATGCGCCTGATTCTTAGAATCAGTTACGCATAGATTTGTATTAGATCCGACCGGAGTAAGTCTCTTACGCCGTCGGATCTTAACTGCATATTTACGCTGGCCGCTAGGGGCGTGTACGCTGATTTACGCCTATAAATATGTAAATCAGCTAGATACGCCAATTCACGAACGTACGTCCGGCCGACGCAGTACAGATACGCCGTTTACGTTAGGCTTTTCCCGGTGTAAAGTTACGCCTGCTATATGAGGCGTACATGAGGCGTACCAATGTTAAGTATGGACGTCGGGCCAGTGTAAAATTGTTTGCGTAAGTCGTTTGCGAATAGGGCTGGGGGCGTCATTTACGTTCACGTCGAAAGCATTGGCTTCTTGCGGGTTAATTTGGAGCATGCGCACTGGGATACTTTCACGGACGGCGCATGCGCCGTTCGTAAAAAGCGTCATTTACGTGGGGTCACATGAAATTTACATAACACACGCCCACATCTACCACATTTGAATTAGGCAGGCTTACGCCGGCCTATTTACGCTACGCCGCCGCAACTTTGGTTTGAGAATACGGCACTTGCCTGTCAAAGTTGCGGAGGCGTAACGTAAATAGGATACGTTACGCTCGAACAAAGATACGCGCATCTACGTGAATCCGGGCCTGAGTGTTTATGACACTTCTACGTAGCGACACGGACAACCACCACCAAATCCAAGTTATTCTGAACAGTGGCGGCTGGTGCTCAAAATTTTTGGGGGGGTGCAAACAAACGAAAAAAAAAAATCGCAGCCTCACTGTGCCCATAAAACACAGCTACTGTGCCCATCAATTGCCGCCACTGTGCCCATCAATTGCCGCCACTGTGCCCATCAATTGTCGCCACTGTGCCCATCAATTGTCGCCACTGCGCCCATCAATTGTCGCCACTGTGCCCCCTTTTGCCCTGTAAAATTCCGCTAGATTGCCCCCTCAAATACCACCAGATTAAACCCCACCCCCCCCCCCCCCCGCCCGACACTTGCTTTTCTTGGGTCAGCCATTCTCCCTCCACGCTGCCTCGATGTCATCTCCCGCCCTCGCTGTCGCTTCAGCCAATCAGGTTACCGGTAACCAAACCCAGTGAACCTGATTGGCTGAGACGCATATCAGTGTTAACCAGGGAACGCACACCCTGTGCATCCCCAGGTTAACTATTTGGAAGCTGATTAGAGCCCACAGGCCGCTGGCTCTGATAGACACTTCCAAAACCAACCAACTGCTGTTATTCAGATAGCTGCTACTATAAATATTAGACACCTGCCTGTTAACACCACATAAACCATTAACCAGGAATATTAAGAAAGTAAGGGGAGATAATCACTTGCATTAAAGAAATGTGTGTCCCCAGGTTAACTATTTGGAAGCCGATTAGAGCCCACAGGCCGCTGGCTCTGATAGACACTTCCAAAACCAACCAACTGCTGTTAGTCAGATGGCCAGCGCTCACCATCTGAATAGTGGGCGGCAGCGGCGCCGATGACAATACATAGATTCATGCAATGAATCTATGTATTGTTGACTTGAGTGACGGGTGCAGAGGAGAGGGGGCAGCGCTCCTGCGCCCACTAAGCATTTCACCATACAAGAAAACTGAGGTATGTCTGTTTGTAAAGAGGCTCTTGGAAAATGGACACCACCTTGATGCCAGATGGGGTTGGCCAAATGAAAAGTTGTTCTCAGAATCCCACTTTATCTAAGCTAATTTACTAATGATATAATGAATAATCTAATTTATTAATCAGTTCTTTATTTGTTATTTATCGAATCTGCCTAGAAACAACATACTAATTGATTACTGCTCTTCTTATATGGTGACTGAACTGATTTATTTAAATAAGCCTTTTTATACTAAGTTATACTAAGTTGTACTTGAAAAATGTGTATTTTATGAAAGACACTGGTAATCTTGTATAGTATTGTAATGTAATGTTGCTTTATATTGTTGTTTTTTTATATCTTTTCAGAACCTCAGTTTTCAAAGGAACAAGACTTGTTGGCCAGTGTCAACAGCACTCGAGTGAAGCTTAATCTCATTGGCTGGAATGATGGCGGTTGCCCAATCACATCATTCAACTTGGAGTACCGGCCTTTTGGCACAACGGTGTGGACCCTGGCACAGAGAACATCACTATCCAAGTCTTATATACTCTATGACCTGCAGGAGGGAGCGTGGTACGAGCTACAGATGAGAGTGTGCAATAGCGCTGGGTGTGCCGAGAAACAAACCAATTTTGCCACGCTCAACTACGATGGCAGTAAGTGCAATT
Source organism: Rana temporaria (assembly GCF_905171775.1). Lineage (NCBI taxonomy): Eukaryota > Metazoa > Chordata > Amphibia > Anura > Ranidae > Rana > Rana temporaria. The sequence goes on from NC_053490.1 coordinate 513,006,173, forward strand.
TTATGTTCCGAATAATTTATCTTGTTTAAATTTACCGCTATGGCTGCTGCTTTAAAGCTGAACTCCAGGCAACTGTTAAATATACAGATTAAATATATAGGTCTGAGATTTATGCAGCTCTGCTACACAGCCCAACTCAGGAGACCTGACATTTCTCTGTTGCAGTTAAGCAACATTTAAAGGTGGTGTTCCTCCCCTAGCCAGTGACTGCGCAGTGACTGGAGGAGCAGCTGACTGATGAGCTCATCACTCTGCATAGAGCAGGGGTAAACCCCTGTGGCATCATGGGAGTAGAGCCATCTTTATTATTGATTGGACCCTGGGCAAACATTTTCTTGGCCCCTCCGAATTCACTTGTCAACTATTCTCAGACAGTGTAGGCTCAAGGGGCAGCTGCTTTGGGCCCCACAACAATGACTGGGCTCGGGGCAGCTGTCCCTTTTGCCCTGACTTAAAGGCAGCCCTGCATGGGAGCTAAACCTTTATTTTTCTGCTTCAGACTCCTTCAGATAAGAAAATATATAGAAGAAAATTGACCACATACAAAGTCCAATTTTTTTTTTTTTAATAATTAACTGCTTTAATACCGGGCACTTTTAATATATGTTTTTTTAGTTTATGTTATAACATTTTGTAAATAAGTATGTTTTCTCCTTCACTGACGGGCACTGATGAGGCTACAATGACAGGCACTGATTAGGAGGCACTGATATACAGCATCTCCTATGCGCTACGCCGGCGTAACATTGAGAGGCAAGTACTGTATTCAGAAAGCACTTGCTCCCAAAGTTACGTCGGCGTATCGTAAATGGGCCGGCGTAAGCCCGCGTAATTCAAAGTAGCAAGGCAGTGGGCGTGTTGTATTGTAATGAAGCGTGACATGTAAATGCATGTCCGATCGAACGGCGCATGCTCGAGCATGCTCAGAATCACGTCGCAAATACTCTCTAAGATATGTCGGCTCAATGCTTTGTCGACGTGAACGTAACCTACGCCCAGCCCCATTCACGTACGACTTACGCAAACGACGTAAAATACGACGCTGTTCCGTCATACGCCTTACGTAAACGGCGTAGCTAAATCCGACGGGCGCAAGTAAATATGCACCCAAGTTACGACGGCTTAAGAAGACTTACGTCGGTCGTATCTTGAAAAATTCAGGCGTATCTCAGTTCCTGCATAAGCGCATAGATACGATGGAGCGCATTTGGACTTACGACGGTGTATCTGGAGATACGCCGCCGTAAGTCCTTTCTGAATCCGAGCCTATAACTTTTGCGCAAACCAATCAATATACACTTATTGGGATTTTTTTTAACCAAAAACATGTAGCAAAATATATATTGGCCTAAATTGATGAAGAAATTTGGTATTTTTTATTTTTTTTTGCTTATGTTTTATATCCGAGAGTAAAAAATATATATTTTTTTCATCATTTTGTTTGTAGCGCAATAAATAAAAACCAAAGCGATGATCAAATACCCCCAAAAGAAAGCTCTATTTGTAGGCAAAAAAGGACATATATTTTATTTGCGTACAGGGTCGCACGATCGCAGAATTGTAAGTTACGGTAACGTTGTGCCGTATCGCAAAAAATGGCCTGGTCATGAAGGGGGGAATTCAATTGATTAAAAAAAACTATGCATTTACAATCACTTAAATTTTTCACTTTGAACTGGACATGGAAAGCCCTAAAACGGCTTGTTTTGCAGCAGGAGCATTTTCTTTGCCGAAAATATATTGGAAGAATGTTTTATAGTTTGTTTAGGTATTACCGTATCTATCGGCGTATAACACGCACTCTAACTTTAAGTGGGAAATTTTGGGGAAAAAACTTTACACAGCCCCTGCGTATAACACGCAGGCACAGTTTACCCTCTATTTTCAGGGTAAAAAAGTGAGTGTTATACGCCAATAAATACAGTATTTAGCAAAGTGTAGATGATGGACTCAGACTGCATATTAACTGTCTAATGCCCCATACACACGATTGGAAATTCCAACAGCAAAACATCCGATGTGAGCTTTGAACGGAAATTCCGACCTTGTGTATGCTCCATCAGACTTTTGTTGTCGGAGTTTCCGCCAACAAAAGATTGAGAGCGGGTTCTCAAATTTTCAGACGGAAAAATCAGATCGTCTGTAGCAATTCCGACGTGCAAGATTCCGACACATGCTCGGGAAACAATTTGACGCATGTTCGGAAGCATTGAACGTCATTTTCTCGGCTCGTCGTAGTGTTGTATGTCACCATGTTCTTGACAGATGAAAGTTCAGAGAACTTTTGTGTGACCGTGTCTATGCAAGCCAAGCTTGAGCGGAATTCCGTCAGAAAAGCCATCCAAGGTTTTTCCTGACGGAAAATCCAATCGCGTGTACGGGGCATTACTCTTGGCAAGCAAATGTAGAATTTCACGTGTCTATTTTGGTGTTTTATTTTTTTTAGCTATCTTTTAAAGGCTGTAGGTCTCTATGGCCACATCAGTAGGTTAGGATGTTGGAGAATAATAGCACTTCCTAAACTGATTGCCATTAATAAAAATGGAAATCGGGAAATGAATCAAATTAATGAAAACGGCAATCAGAAAGATGAAAGCATTTGGGAGAATAGGTCTTCGAATCAAACTGCATTCACAAAAAGAGCCTGCTCCAACACCTTCCAGCCTTTTACACAACTTGGCAGGAGCTTTCATGAGCTGGAATACAGACACAAAAGAAGGTGCTCTGAAAGAATTCATATTTTTTTTCAGAAAAACAGAATATGCTTTAAATTTCAGCAAGAGGAGTGTGGCCATTTATCAGCATTGTTATGTAAATGTACATTTTGAAGCTATGAAAGTGACATTGGGCATTTCTAGAACAGTGTAGAGCTACATCTCCAGTCTTAGCCAAGGCCGGAGTTATGATGTAAGAAAAGTACCGGTACATGCTGCTCCTGGTAAGGAACTGGTGGGAAGGTCCTATTTACACTTGACTGGTGTAAGGCTGATGTGCTTGATGCCGTAAACCACCCTTAGTCCCCCTCTACTTAACCTTAAATTACTAAATTAAACACATGACACCTTCTGGATTAAATGGCCAACAATGGCCCCTTTATTAATTCCAAACATAAAAACTTAACATAAAAACTTTATAAAAACAACCTGTTATTTTAATATATATATATATAATATAACATATATAAATATATATACCGTATTTATCGGCGTATACCGTGCACCTTTTTCCCCTTAAAATAAGGGGAAAATCGCAGGTGCGCGATATACGCCGATACCCGCTTCCCGCACTGAGTTTGAACTGCGCCGCCGGCATATACCGAGCGCAGTACACTCGGGTACATTCGGCCAGGCTCGGCTTCGCTCGCGGTCACGCTCTGTGTCGCCTCCTAGCCTTTATGCGTGAGAAGCCGAGCGTGCCAGAGTGTACTGCGCTCGGTATATGTCGGTGGCGGCATTCAAACACAGCGCGGGAAGCGGGGATTCGACTCAGAGACAGCGCAGGAGGACACCACCCAGGCCGCAGACGGACGCCGGACCGGACAAGGCCGTCGATGGACGCCGGGCAAGACACTGACGAGGGGCATTCAAACTGTAAGTATTTTTTTTTTTTTTGGAAATTTCCCTTCCAGGTTGGGGGTGCGCGCTATACACGGGTGCGCGCAATACCCCAATAAATACAGTAACCCAAACATTTTAACTGACCCCCCCGCCCCCTTTAAAGGGGTTGTAAAGGTTTGTTTTTATTTTCTAAATAGGTTCCTTTAAACTAGTGCATTGTTGGTTCACTTACCTTTTCCTTCGATTTTCCTTCTAAATGTTTTTTTTTCTTTGTTTTTCTTTGTTTCTCACTTCCTGTTCCTCCTCAGTAAGCTGTTCCGGCTGACTAACCCCCAGGCAGAACGGCTCGGATGATGGGGCAAGCTTACTGAGGAGAAACAGAAAGTGAGAAATTCAGACAAAGAAAAAAAAAACATTTAGAAGGGAAATCAAAGGAAAAAGTAAGTGAACCAACAATGCACTAGCTTAAAGGAACCTATTTAGAAAATAAAAAAACAAACTTTACAACCCCTTTAAAGGGGGGGGGGGTTAAGGATTCCCCCCCCCTTAAATAGCTTCCTTTACCTTAGTGCAGTCCTCCTTTACTTACCTCATCCTTCGATTTTGCTTTTAAATGTCCTTATTTCTTCTGAGAAATTCTCACTTCCTGTTCTTCTGTCTGTAACTCCACACAGTAATGCAAGGCTTTCTCCCTGGTGTGGAAAAAACCTCTTGAGGGGGGAGGGGGCGAGCAGGAGTGTCAGGACGCCCACTAACACACAGCTCCTGTCTCTATCTGCAAAGTAGAGAGTGTCCTGACTTACCTGCTCGCCCCCTCCCCCCTCAAGAGGTTTTCTCCACACCTGGGAGAAAGCCTTGCATTACGGTGGTGAGTTACAGACAGAAGAACAGGAAGTGAGGATTTCTCAGAAGAAATAAGGACATTTTATTTAAAAGCAAAATGGAAGGATGAGGTAAGTGAAGGAGGACTGCACTAAGGTAAAAGAAGATATTTAGGGAGAAAAAAAATTCCTTTACAACCCCTTTAAGTTACGCTAACAGGTCTAATGCCTCCCCTAGCCTGTATTTAGAGACTGAAAGGAGATGCAGCAAACTGATAAGCTCATCTCCCTGTCACTCTGCTCTCTTCTCCTGCCAAGCATGTTCCTTGCGTGTACCGCAGCAGTCCTGATTGGCTCCTTGTGGTGCTTCTCTCTATCCCAACCTGAGCTCAGCTCATATTGGCTGATAACTGCGTAAATTCAGGTACTTACATTGCTTGCATTAAAAAAAAAAAAAAAAAAAAAAATTGAATCATGTATTAATGAATAAAGAGCTGCATTAATGCGTGTATTTTATATCTTCCCAAATGTTAGCTTTAAAAATAAGCCAAATGCAGATGATACAACTACAGGCAGGCTGGTTTTCTGCTCGTTTTTCTAGGCGATCCATCAAAGCACATACAATTGTATTTTATAAACACAATTTAAAAGCCTCGAGCGAGCTCCGATAATTTTATGCAACCTCAGACGGCGCTTGAATTAAAGTGCAGCTTTTTGGGTAGTTGCAGACAAGCGGTAGAATGTGCCTAAATTGTGTTTGGCTTTTCTTGTGCGGATCTTGAAAGTTTCCCAAAGTCAAGCTGAACAGTAAGATTTATGACGATGATTACTCTGTTAGATGCCAGCGCTGAGCTAATGGAGATCAATGGCTCTGATATTGTATGCTGGCTGGGGAGCACGGCGCAGATTGTTGTGTGTGTCGAGAAGCAATGATAGTGGACCACGCCGGTACAGTGCGCAGTAATGAAACATAAGTGGATTTAAAGGTAACGTATAGTGGTCGAGTACATTTTTTTTTTTTTAGGTATAGTACTGAATTTAAAAAAATTAAGAAGGTAAAAAATATATATCTACATATATATATATATATATATATATATATATATATATATATAGATATATAGATATATATATATATATATATATATAGATATATACATATATATATATATATAGATATATACATATATAGATATATATATATATATAGATATATAGATATAGATATATTTATATCTATATATCATGTTTTTTTTTAGGTACAGTAAATACATAGGGCCAGATTTACAGAAGAAATACGCCGGAGTATCTACTGATACTCCGGCGTATTTTCAAATTTGCAGTGTCGTATCTTTAGTTTGAATCCTCAAACCAAGATACGACGGCTTTTGGCTTCGATCCGACAGGTGTACGGCTTCGTACGCCTTCGGATCGTAGGTGTAATACTTCGGCGCCCGCTGGGTGGAGTTTGCGTCGTGTATGCTAATTAGCTGTCTACGGCGACTCACGAAGGTACGCGCGGCCGTCGCATTCTCTTACGTCGTCGCTAGTCGGCTTTTCCCGTTGTATAGTTAAAGCTGCTATTTCGTGGCCTATCTTTAGACTTGCCATGTTAAAGTATGGCCGTCGTTCCCGCGTCGAATTTCAATTTTTTTTTTTTTGCGTAAGTCGTCCTTGAATAGGAAAGGACGTAACTCACGTCGACGTTCAAAAAATGACGTCATTTCGCGCAAAGCACGGCGGAAAAATTTAAAAACGGAGCATGCGCAGTACGTTCTGCGCGGGAACGCGCCTAATTTAAATGATACACGCCCCATTTGAATTAGGCGGGCTTGCGCCGGACGGATTTACGCTACGCCGCCGCAAGTTTACAGGCAAGTGCTTTGTGAATCAAGCACTTGCCCATAAAACTTGCGGCGGTGTAACGTAAATGCAGTACGTTACGCCGCCGGAATTCTATGTGAATCTGGCCCATAATATTTAGCTCAATTTTTTTCTTTCTCGATCCAAAGGCTGTTGGGGGGAAAAAAAAGCTTTTACAGAGATTAATACATCAGGGTACAATTTACATTTTACATATAGATTCGGTTTAACCACCTCAATACCGGGCACTTTCACCCCCTTCCTGCCCAAGCCATTTTTCAGCTTTTAGCGCTGTCACACTGTGAATGACAATTGCGCGGTCATGCTACACTGTACCCAAATTACATTTTTATCATTTCCCCCCCCCCCCACAAATACAGCTTTCTTTTGCTGCTATTTGACCACCTCTGCGGTTTTTATTTCTTGCGTTTTAAACAAAAAAAAAGTGACAAGTTTGAAAAAAAACACAATATTTTTAAATGTTTGCTATAATAAATATCCAATTTTTTATTTATTTTTTAACTACCTAAGACCCGGACCTTTAGGAAGCTAAAGGACCCGGCCAGTTTTTGCGATTCGGCACTGCGTCGTTTTAACTGACAATTGCGCGGTCGTGCGACGTGGCTCCCAAACAAAGTTGGCGTCCTTTTTTTCCCACAAACAGAGCTTTCTTTTGGTGGTATTTGATCACCTCTGCGGTTTTTATTTTTTGCGCTATAAACAAAAATAGAGCGATAATTTTGAAAAAAATTCAATATTTTTTACTTTTTGCTATAATAAATATCCCCCAAAAATATATAAAAAAAAAACATTTTTCCTCAGTTTAGGCCGATATGTATTCTTCTACCTATTTTTGGTAAAAAAAAATTGCAATAAGCGTTTATCGGTTGGTTTGCGCAAAATTTATAGTGTTTACAAAATAGGGGATAGTTTTATTGCATTTTTACTAATTCTTTTTTTTTTTACTACTAATGGCGGCGATCAGCGATTTTTTTTCGTGACTGCGACATTATGGCGGACACTTCGGACAATTTTGACACATTTTTGGGACCATTGTCATTTTCACAGCAAAAAATGCATTTAAAATGCATTGTTTATTGTAAAAATGACAATTGCAGTTTGGGAGTTAACCACAGGGGGCGCTGATGGGGTTATGTGTCACCTAGTGTGTGTTTACAACTGTAGGGGGGTGTGGCTGTAGGTGTGACATCATCGATTGTGATTCCCTATATAGGGGAACACACAATCGATCAGGTAATATGTTACCTAGTGAGTGATTCTAACTGTAGAGGGAGGGGACTCACAAGGGGAGGAGACCGATCGGTGTTCCTCTGTACAAGGAACACACCATCGGTCTCCTCTCACATATCCACATATCCACGTGCACGCGCCCCCTGGTGGCCACTCACTAAAATTAGAAGAAAAGTAGTTTAACCTTAAACTGCGTAGAGGGTTCTTTACTGTAAGAGCTGTAAGAATGTGGAATTTCCTTCTACAGGCGGTGGTCTCAGCGGGGAGCATTGATAGTTTCAAATAATTATTCGATAAGCACCTGAGCGACCACAACATAGAGGGATATACAATGTAATACTGACATAATCACACACGTAGGTTGGACTTGATGGACTTGTGTCTTTTTTCAGTTGAAATTTTTTTCACAATCTCATGCTTTCCAGCCTGGAGGAGAGATGTAGGATCTTATTGACCCCGCATTTCTCCATAAAGAGGACCTGTCACACACTATTCCTATTACAAGGGATGTTTACATTACTTGTAATAGGAATAAAAGTGATAAAAAAAAAAGTGAAAAAAGGGTAAAAAATAAAAAAGTAAAATGAAAAATATATATATATATATATATATATATTTTTTTTTAAACGCCCTTGTCTCCGGGAGCTCAAGGTCAGAAGCGAACGCACACGTAAGTCCCGCCCACGTATGTAAATGTAGTTCAAACCACACATGTGAGGTATCGCCGCGTGCGTTAGAGCATGTGTAACAATTTTAGCACTAGACCTCCTCTGTAACTCTAAACTGGTAACCTGTAGAAATTTTCAAAACGTCGCTTATGAAGATTTTTTTAAGTAACAAAGTTTCCATGAGTGTGCGCAATTTTAAAGCGTGACATGTTAGGTATCTATTTACTCGGCGTAAGATCATCTTTCATATATTACAAACAAATTGGGCTACCTTTACTGTTTTGTTGTTTTTTTAATTCATGAAACCATTTTTTTCCAATATATATATATATATATAATTTGCTTATTAAAATTATTGCGCAAATACCGTGCAAGATAAAATGACCGCCATTTTATTCCCTAGGGTGTCTGCTTAAAAAAACATATATAATTTTTGGGGATTCTGAGTAATTTTCTAGCAAAAGAATGATGATTTGTACATGTAGGAGAGAAGTGCCAGAATAGGCCCGGTATGGAGGTGGGAATAAAAGCCCGGTATTGAAGGGGTTAAAGTACCGATATTCTGTTGTAAAATATTTATATTTGCCTTATAACTGCTCCTAGATTAAAACATTATATTAAAGCAATGTAATTAGGATCTTAGATCATTCTGAGCTTGGTGTGTTCATGAAATCTCCAGACAACTGAAGTGTATTAAATCTCGTTAATAAGAAACACATTAAGACCACGTACAGTTCCTTAGCCGAGCAGGTAGTAAGTTATGAGGCTGTTGGGGAACATTGATTATTTATACAAGCTAATCATAAAACCCTGTATCCTCCCTTCTATGGTATCCCACTGTGCGCCTGTCCTAACACAACGGAAGGCTTTAAAGGAGAACTCCAAGCAGGATATCGCATTGCATACATTTCACTTATGATTATTTTTTTGTTTCATTTTTTGGATTTCTTTTGGTTTGTATTTTAAAAAAAAAAACAATGTTCCAAGAATGATGGGCCTGAAACAGGAAATCAAACCAGTGGTGTTTGTCACACAAATCTTTCATCCATCAGTCTGAAAAATGTGTAAATTGTAGTGTAGAGCTTGCAGCAATGTGGACTAAGGCCAGAAGGGCCACAAGGTGAGGACTGACTAGAGCACATGGCGTCTGTCCCATAAATACCCCCGCCCAGAATGCACAGCGCATAGGAACCTCCTACTGGGCTGTTTCTGGAAAAAGAATATTCATTACAGCTCCACTTCCTTGTAATTCTCATACTGGCCTGTGGTACCAGTGACACCTACTGGCAACAGTGAGAATTGCACAACTCAACCAAGTTTAAAGGGGTTGTAAAGGTTTGTTTTTTTATTTTCTAAATAGGTTCCTTTAAGCTAGTGCATTGTTGGTTCACTTACCTTTTCCTTTGATTTTTCTCACTTCCTGTTTTTCCTCAGTAAGCTTTCCACCATAATCCGAGCCGTTCTGGCTGGGGGTTAGTCAACGTGCTCGCCCCCTCTCTTGGGACTACATCCCTGCAGGGACAGTGTATATACAATCAATCTGAGCTGTTTACAGCTCAGCCAAAAACTAAATTTACACTATAGCCCCAATTTTAGGAACAGGGGGCTACAGTAGGCTTGAGCTTGCAAACACTGCAGATCACAATGCAAAAGGTGCACTTAACCTGATATTAGGCGATTTTTTTTTTTACCCTAATTCTTATCGTACAGTACATTCAAGGAAAACTACAGTATACCTTATTCCAGGAATTACGTGTCCTGAAGCCCAATTCTAGAAAAAATATATAAAATATATAAAATATAAGCTTCTTAACTTTTAAGACTATGTGTAGGTTCTTCAGTTATACAGTGGGAGGGTCTCTAACCTAAGCCATAACTTATGACTAACTGCTTCCTTGTTCAGTTTTTCAAGGCAAACTTTCTCCATGATGGGCCTCTCTAATAACGATAGCTCCGGATAACTGTCTAACTGTCTAGGAACCTGCAGTTTCCAGCTTTACAATTCTTACATCCTTGCTGCAGTGGTTTTGCTGGACCTATTGGTTCTGCTCACATGTGCTGCTGGTTTCTGTGTTCACCTATGGGTGTCACCTGCTCTACTGTGAATTTATATCCGTTTCCCTTCTATAACCTCCTGGTCTGCCTCCCAGTCTGCTTCGCTTTTTCCGCGCAATACCTATTCTGTGTCTGAATTCCAGTGTACCAACCTCATTTTCGTCTACTGTTTTTGCCTGCCTGTCACATGCCCTAATGTTGGCATGTTTCTCCTACCATCTATACTCTGCTGGGCGTACCTGGGGGCTTTAACCTGGTTCAAGTCTCCTGCACGTTCATCCCCACCATCAGGGACCCTGGTGAAGAAGCAGGCCGGGGCTTAGACTGCACCTTGGGGAACTCCAAGTTGGCTTTCTACAAGGGCTTTCTATTATGGAAACCTTGCAAGTGCTTGGGGTGTGCCAAATCCAAAGGCCAAGCTAAACCAGGGCTTCTCAACCAGGGCTCCATGGAACCCTAGGGTTCCTCCAGAGGTTGCTAGGGGTTCCTTGAGCAAGGAGCAATTTTTCCCCTCTCAGATAAGTTCCCACGAGAACAATGATCTTTTTAGCTATCTGTAAGGGAAGGGGGTGATTCTTCCCAGTGTTCACAGATGTAAGTAGCATTCTTCCCACTGACCATCACACTAATGTATGGTTCCCTGAGACTGGGAAGTTATTTCAAGGGTTCCTCTGTGTTGAAAAGGTTGAGAAAACTGAGCTAGATGGACGTTTTCAGGAGACTGTAAACTGCACCTTTCCATAATGCCCACAGGTCTAAAGCCCTGTACACACGATCGGTCCATCCGATGAGAACGGTCTGATGGACCGTTTTCATCGGTTAACCGATGAAGCTGACTGATGGTCAGTCGTGCCTACACACCATCGGTTAAAAAAACGATCGTGTCAGAACGCGGTGACGTAAAACACAACGACGTGCTGAAAAAAGTTCAATGCTTGCAATCCACTGCTTCGTTGTGCCTACTAACGATCATTTTATTTACTATCGGTTAGGAATCCATCGGTTAAATTTAAAACAAGTTGGCTTTTTTTAACCGATGGATAAATAACCGATGGCGCCCACACACGATCGGTTTGGACCGATGAAAACGGTCCATCAGACCGTTTTCATGGGTTTAACCGATCGTGTGTACGCGGCCTTACTCAAGACAGGCCAAACTGCCTTATTCCCTTCAGAACCTGCTGCCATCGTCTTCATCCAGACTTTGGCTACACTGTTGTCTTTGTTGATTGCAGGAAACCTTTACTTTACATGTGGCTTGTAGTCTTCTTTATCGGCAAATAGTAGCACAACTTATAATGCATCCTTTCCCAACATGATGCAATCTAGCTTTCTCCCCTAGGGAAAAAGCGAATTCACCACTGCACCACACATGGTGCATGAGGTGCTCACCTTTCCTAGGAGGCCCTTTTACAAGGCCAGCAACTCTGACACCTCCAACTCACCCTCTAAGGCTGGGTTCACACAATTGTAAATTGGTCGCAGGTTTCTCAGTATCCAATTCGCATGTCAGGACATTGTGACCGTCTCTCTGTGGAGCCGTTTCACACATTTCCAAAGCAGCTCCTGGAGAAAATTGCACTGGAGTCCTGTAAGTCTTCTGGTCCGTTTCAGGTCCGAATTCAGCCAAAAATGTGGACTGAAATCGGATCTGAAATGGTGAACAGGGATGCATCGGACCCCTGCTGTGAGTCGCTCCATGCGGCAGTGTGAACCCAGCCTAAAAGATTTTAATTCCCCCTAGTGAGCGTAACTAATGGACAGTAGAGCACCCAAGCAACCCCTGGGTTGGACTATACCATAAAGTGAACTTGCACCCCATTACACTCAGAGCCATTCAACGATGGACTGGCCCCCTGAAGGGGCATCACCACAGCTTTTTGCACATAGTGTTATGATGCAAAGCGCAGCAGTGATGTAGTGGTGTCTCATCCCTTAAAGCTCAGAGTTGGGCTTTAGGTTCTTGTAATTTTACCTGAAAGTATTCCTCAGGACCAATTGCTTCAGAGTGTCTGCAGCTATAGAAGTTAGTAAGGGTTCTTGGGAATATGTGAACACTTAATGTTCTTAGCCTGCCCACATATTCATTTTAAAATAACACTTGTGTCTAATCATAGGAGCACTCAGGCAAAAAAAAAACTGAGACTCATTTTATTTTCCATGGAATGTCTTTTTTAGATGACCTAGCCCAGACTGGAGTCTCACAGCATATGGTGTGAATATGAGAACACGAGACGTCTGCAGCTCCACATTTATCATCTCCTCTCCATTTTCCACGTGGAACGCAATATTACAATTCAGTTCCCAGAGCTGTCCTTATTTGCATAGTTTGTTCTCGATCCTATCAAAGATGGCCGTAGGGTGACTTTTATCCATTGCGCTCATTAGAGCGGGCTGTGTTCTGCCGTGGCCTTTATCATCCTGCCAGCTCTTCATCCTTTTATATTTTGGCTGGGATCAAGCACAGATGGTGCCAGCGACTGGCACACATTTTTTCCCCCTGGTGTGCCGATGGCTCCTGTGCTGTGACACTGCACAGCTGTCACTAACAAGTCAAAAACACCTCATGCTGAAAAATGTCTGAGTGAAAAGCTGTTGTTGCCCATAGCAACCAGCTAAATTATTTCCTAGTGTGAGCCAGGTATGATGGGGAGAAACAAATGACTATGCAAACAAGAGACATAATCCTTTCTGACACAAGGAGCCCGGGAAGGGTATATTATGTGCAGCACCATCCATTAAAATGTGTGAATAGCCAAATGATTTATAACCCCAATATAAAGGGGGGGAGCACTAGAGTAAAACAGTATACAAAGTTTATTAAGCATACATTAAAACTTTTTTTTCTTCCAACTTTTAACATCCATGTAGGATAAGTGACAACATCCCCAAGGGGTATACTGAACTCCTATATCCTCCATGACTACAATATCTAGCCCAGACATTTACATGTGGTACATCAATATTGAAAATCGAGTATTCAAAAATGATATACAAGTATCAATGGGCTGGATGAAGACGGATCCAAACAAAGATTTTGATCTCTACACATTTCGCTAGACTTAGCTTCCTTAGGAGCTAAGATGTGGCTTGGGATTTTGCATGTTCACATTAAGAAGGAAACCGGCATCTAGATGAATACTCTTTTAGATAGTTACTGTAGAACCAGTGCATAGAGACTTGTTTCCTACCAAGTTTGGACTCTTAATCGTTATAAGACCAGCACTGGTCTGAACCAAGGACTAAACCATCTGCCTAGAGTGACCTTATCAATTTAAAGTGAGATACTGCCCTCTCCTTTTTTTGGGGGGTTTCCCCACAGCGTGCAATGTGGTCCTGAATGCATATTCAGTGCTGCTGGAAGGTTTGTAATGGACCACAGAATGTGCCTGTCCACAGACTCCGTTGATAGGCTCACATTCATAAAAATGAATCAGTCTTGGATCAGCAGCTACCAAACACCTGATGCTGATGTAACCGATTGAATTTTCTATGGATGTGGGATCCCTTGAAGACTGCCTATGCCTATGCTAAATGACTATCCTATTCCTCCTCAATCTTGATGATGCTAGCTTCTAAGAATATTTTTGGTTTAGGGCACCACCACTATTGCCTAATGCCCAATTCTTCTGCCCCTGTTTAAAAGGGACGTGTAATTACAATTTTTGATCTAATATTTCACAGCAGGGCCCGTTCCTGCGCCCCAACAAGAGTAACTGTGAGGGGTTACAGTGTTGTAGCACCACCACCAAAGGCCCAATTGTTCTTCCCCTGTTTAACAGGCCACCGTTTTACTTACCTGAGCCACGAAACTCCTGGGCGCTATCCCGCAATGGTTTCCCTTAGCTTGAGGCGGCTCCCACTGCTGTCAATCAAATCAATGGGGGGCAGGGCCGAGTGATACACTCGGCCGCTATGGCCACCACTGTATCACACGGGAGCGTGCCCGCAAGCTAACCCCATTGGGAGAGCGCTTCCCAGAAGGGGGTTAGCTCTTGCAGGGAGGAGGAGACGCTGAGGGACCCCAGATGACGAAGATCGGGGCCCCTCTGTGCAAAACGAACTGGACAGTGGAGGTAAGTATGGTATGTTTGTTATTTAAAAAATAAAATACAAATACTTTTACAACCACTTAAGCCCAAGGCCAGCATGCCAATCTGACACAATTCCCCCCCTCTCTCAAGATGTATGAGCATTATGTGTGTCAGCAAAATCCCCCACACAAAAACATTGAGCACTAATCTTCATGCTTACCCCTAAGCATATATCCCCTCTCCTTCCAGTACAAATCTGCCACCCTGCTGAAATCCCCCCGCTCAGCACAAATCTTTGCCTCTCCATTCCTCCAAATCAAATGCCCTCCCTCCCTCCAAAAAAATTCATTTACGCTCCCTAGCACAAAGCCTCTACCCCTAACATTTTGCCTCCTAGTACACACCCCCCCCCCCCCCAATTTCAAATCCCTCCCAGCACAAATTCCCCCCAAATCTCCCCATCTAGAACAAATCTTATATCCACACTCCCCCCTCCCAACACAAATCCCCATAGATCACCTCTTTTAGCCCCCCCCCCCCAATTTCCCCTTAGAACAATATTTACCCCCTGCCACCCCAAAATTCCCCCTTCCAACACAAATTTCCTCCTCCTTCACATGATGCCACAGTGCCTAGGGAAGCCATCCCTCCTGCCCACCCCTTGTCCCGGTCCTGTCTACATCACAATCAGAACAGGTTAAGTTTAAACATTTGAAATGGTCCTCAGGTTGGCTTTACAACCAAGCCTAATTCTACTTATCCATTTTCTATTTCACCTGAACACTGAGAAGTCGGGAAAGTCCTGGTGCTTACAGCAGCATGAAAATTAACTGTCATTACTTAGCTTGCAAAAGTACTCTGTGGAGTTGAATTTCAGATTCCTCCGGCAGCCCGCAGCATATATAAGCTACTACCTGGTGCCGCATGCAGGCTCCCGGCTTATCAGCTGCATCCTTATTGGCTAATTTGTCATCACTGACAGAGGATGTTCCATTATGAACCGTCACTGAATTATACCCCACAGCCGTCTAGAGCTTCCCAGATCTTGGCACGATCCCTGTGCCTATATATTTCATGCAGTAAGGGAAATCTTAAATAAAAAATAAAAAAGTTTGTTCTTTTTGCCTCTTAAATAAAACCAATATAGGGAAATAAAAGCTAAAGTAAGCTTGACACTGCTTAGCAGTTACCATAAAGTTGCAAAAATAAATCTTAGTGCAGCTACAGGTAGCTCCCACATTGGCCTTTTCTGCACAGAGCTGCCAATGCCACTTTGAGTTTGGTGAGGCTACCTATGGAGCAGGGTGACATGAATATACACAACAAGGGGTTCTTTAACAGGTAGGGGGTTACTTTAATCTGCCATGGGATTGTTTGCTGACCCACGGGCTTCTGTACTCAGCAGTAGGGATGAGCCGAACACCACCCCATTTGGTTCGCACCAGAACCTGCAAACAGACCAAAAGTTTGTGTGAACTTTAGAACCCTGTTAAAGTCTATGGGACTCGAACGTTTGAAATCTAAAGTGCTCATTTTAAAGGCTAATATGCAAGTTATTGTCCTGAAAAATGTTTGGGGACCTCTGTCCTGCCCCAGGGGACATGTATCAATGCAAAAAAAAGTTTTAAAAACAGCCATTTATTGGGAGCAGTGGGCCAGATTCACGTAGCCTGGGCGCAGCGTAACGTAACCGATTTAGGTTACACCGCCGCAAATTTTCTGTCTAAGTGCCCGATCCACAAAGCACTTACCTGGAAATTTGCGGCGGTGTATCCTAAATCCGTCCGGCGCAAGGCGGGCCAATTCAAATGGTGCGGGTACCATTTAAATTAGGCGCGCTCCCGTGCCGGACGTATTGCGCATGCTCCCGACGCAAATTTCCCGACGTGCTTTGCGCGAAATTACGACGCGCCGACGTTTTGTGAATCGCGACGTGAAAAAAAGACTTGCGCCGGGAAAAAAAAATGTTTTAAAAAATTCAAAAGCGACGCGGGAAAGACGGGTATACTTTTACATGGTGTAGTAAGTTTACACTTTGTAAAAGGTGCCCTATCTTTGCGACGGCAAACTAACACTTGCGGAGACATAGCGACGGGAAAAAGTTTCGTGGATCGCCGTAACTGCTAATTTGCATACCCGACGCTGGTTTACGACGCAAAATCCCCCCAGCGGCGGCCGCGGTACTGCATCCTAAGATCCGACAGTGTAAAACTATTACACCTGTCGGATCTTAGGGATATCTATGCGTAACTGATTCTATGAATCTGTCGCATAGATAGAAACAGGGATACGACGGCGTATCAGCAGATACGCCGTCGTATCCCTTTTGTGAATCTGGGCCAGTGATTTTAATAATGCTTAAAGTGAAACAATAAAAGTTAAATATATTCCTTTAAATTTCGTACCTAGGGTGTGTATAGTATGCCTGTAAATTAGCGATTGTTTCCTGTGCTTAGAACTGTCCCTGCACAAAGTGTAATTTCTGAAGGGAAAAAAAGTAATTTAAAATCACTCGCGGCTATAATGAATTGTCGGCTTCCGGCAATTCAGAGAAAAGTCATTCATAAAAAGAAAGCGTGGGGGTCCCCCCCAAATTCAATTACCAGGCCCTTCAGGTCTGGTATGGATATTAAGGGGAACCCCGCATCAAATAAAAAAAAATAACCTGGGGTTCCCACCAAATATCCATTCCAGAACCCTCCACCCCAAATAAAAAAAAATGGTGTGGTGTTCCTCCAATAATCCACACCAGACCCCTTATCCGAGCACGCAACCTGGCAGGAGGGGGGGGGGGGGGAGAGAGTGGCCCTCTCCCTCATGAACCGTACCAGGCCTCAACATTGGGAGGATGCTTTGGGGGTCTGTGACCCCTCAAAGCACCATGTCCCCATGTTGATGGGGACAAGGGCCTCATCCCTACAACCCTTGCCCGGTGGTTGTGGGGGTCTGCGGGCGGGGGGGCTTATCGGAATCTGGAAGAACCATTTAACAGAGGGGACCCCCTGATCCCGACCCCCCCCTATGTGAATTGGTAGTGGGGTACATTGTACCTCTACCATTTCACTAAGAAAGTGTAAAGAATTGTAAAAAAAAACACACACACCGTGGAGGCCGTTTTTAAAACTTTTTTTTGCATTGATACATGTCCCCTGGGGCAGGACCCAGGTCCCCAAACACTTTTTAGGACAATAACTTGCATATAAGCCTTTAAAATTAGCACTTTAGATTTCTCCCATAGACTTTTACAGGGTGTTCTGCGGCTTTTCGAATTTGCCGCGAACACCCCAAATTGTTCGCTGTTCTGCGAACAGGCAATGTTCAAGTCGAACATGAGTTTGACTCGAACTCGAAGCTCATCCCTACTCAGTAGGTGTGCTAATCAAGAAAGTTTGGAGGACAGGAGACACAGGTCTGGCGGAGGTGCCTAGCAGGGGTAGCCGAGATCAATCACATTTGGTCATTCTAAAGGAAAATTGTACAAGAAAATTGTATAATATGTGGCCATCCTTAACAATTCTACATAGAACAAAGGTTTTTAAAACATTTGTTGTTAATAAGAGCAGATGTCATCGATGTAACTGTTTGAAAAATAATCATTAAACCGTTTCTGTTCCCCTTTCATTGCTCGCATTCTGTAACATGTGTCTTTGGTCACTTGCAGGTACAATCGCGCCACTCATAAAGTCCATTGTGACGAGCGAAGAAGGTCTGTCAAACAACAAGGGGATAAAAATGCTGGTGACAATTTCCTGCATCCTCATCGCCGTCCTGCTTGTCTTCGCCTTGCTGCTGTTTGTCAGGAGGAGGAGGAGAGAGCAGAGACTGAAGAGACTGCGAGGTAAGACTCTCCCGTTGTCAATGTGTAGCATGTGCACCAAGCAGATAAGGAGGAGGCTTTGGTCTAAGCAAGAAGGACAACGTATTACAAATGTCAGCCTGGGTTTCTTGTTAATGTCAACTGTGCATTTCTGCTGCAGTGTGTAAATGGTGCACAACTTACAGCTCAAGAGAAACATAACAAGTTTTTGTATATTGGAGAAGAAGCAGGGTAGAATGTTTTTTTTTTTTTTTGAAAATCAACATCTCCTTCATCAGGCCCAAAAGCCTTTTTGTTGTGCTTTGCCTAGGGTTATTATTATACTGTAATACAGGCCAACAGTTTGCGCAGCTCTTAACAAAATAAAGGCAGACATTACCGTTGCATTACAATTTGGTACAAGAGGAATCAGAGGGCCCTGCTCCTTAGAGCTTACAATCTAAAAAGGGAAGGTCAATTGATACAAAAGGTAATGGCTGTGGGGGGTGAGCTGATGGATGACGTAAAACAGTGTTAGTTAGAAGCAGGATAGGCTTCTTTAAAGAGAAGAGTTTTCAGGGATTGTCTAAATATGGATAGATTAGGCGACAGTCGGACAGATTGGGGTAGAGAGTTCCAAAGGATGCAAGAAGCTCTGGAGAGCAAGCATGGGAGGAGGTGACAAGGGAGCTAGAGAGCAGGAGGTCTTGGGAGGACCGATGAGAGCAGCTTGGTTGGTATTTTGGGACTCGGTTAGTGATGTAGCTGGGGGCCGAGTTGTGGATGGCTTTGTAAATTATTTTTTAGTACTTTGAATTTTTTTTGTTGGGTGAGTGGGAGCCAGTGGAAGGATTGGCAGAGTGGGGTGGATGACGCTGAATGGTTGGTAAGGTGGATGAGTCTTGCAGCGGCATTCATAGCCTTCACTTCAACACTGGTTTCTATCTGGAGTGATGAGTCTAGAGGGGACTTCAGGATTGGACTATTATCTTGGGTTGTCTGTCAGGTACCTGACCAGTCCAGGTAGAAAGTTGAGCGTTGTTAGATCACTTATAACTTGGTGGTCCATTAATAAGGGAAATAGGCTCAGTGTTCTGTAATGTCAGTGGAGGTTGAACAAAAAAAGAAGAGATACTTGCTAAGTAACCCTGGGTCAGACTGAAGGCATAGAAAACAATGGAGAAGTAGGAAAAAATATTACAATGTTTATTAAAAAAAGTACATAGTATGAACAGAGCATTCAAAGATAGGTTAAAAATCATATATAATGATTCAAAATATACAGTGAGCCCTTGTGCGTCAACACGTTTCACCGCTAGGCTTCATCAGGACACGTTCAAGGTTCAAAGATAGCAAAAGAGAGAGAGAGAGAGTGGATCTCACTGTCTTGTAGGAGAATAAGCCTCGTACATAAATATCCAATAACGGATTTCAAAGATATCATCCAAAAGGGGCTAGCTTCAGTTGGTGGAGGGTCTTTTTTTTTTATCACCTATAGAAGAGGGGTTCTCTCCTTGGATTTTTAAGGACCACTTTTGAAGGACTCTTGTATATTTGAAAGCCCTACATTTTATTTTCCTATATATGCAAATATATACTTTTATAGGTAGATTCACAAAGAGTTAGGCCGGCTTATCAGTAGATAAGCCGACCTACCTCTGAATCTACGCCTGCGTTTGTTTAAGCGTATACTCAAACAGAGATACGCTTAAACAAAGCTAAGATAGGCCGGCTTGCGCCGTTCTATCTTAGCTTGCAATGTTTCAGATGGCCGCTAGATGGCGCTTCCATTGCGGCCGGCGTAGATTATGTAAATGAGGGGATACGCCGATTCACCCAGGCCTACCCTGTCGAATTACGTCGTTTCCGTAAGGCCTTAGGCAGCCTAAAGTTATTCCACCTATGAGGTGGAATAACAATGTTAAAGTATGGCCGCCGTTCCCGCCGCGAGGTTCGAAATTTTTGCGTCGTTTGCGTAAGTCGTCCGCGAATCGGGAGTTCCGACGTTTTCGTCCACGTCGAAATCAATAGGCCCGTATGGCGTACTTAGCCGCAATGCGCACTGGGAAATGTAGTCGCCCGACGCATGCGCAGTTTTAAAAAATTTCAAAAAACGTGAGGTCAAGCCTCATTTCCATACAACACGCCCCCCTCCAAGCAATTTGAATTAGGCGCCCCTACGCCCGCTCGTTTTAGGCTATGCCGCCGTAGATTAGCAGGTAAGTAGATTGTGAATCACTACTAGCCTAACTAATTTACGGCGGTGTAGCCTAAACAGGCTAGGCCGCCCTAAAGTTAGGCCAATGTGTGTAAATCTACCTATTAGTGCTGAAGTCTCTAGTTCATCCTCTCCCCCACATTGGTATTGGTTAGTACGGCAACCTATAACAATGATGGACCTGAAGTGATTTGGATAGAAGTAGTGGGTGGGGCAGAGCTTTGATCATCTCAGCCACCCAGAAGCCCCTGGGGGACTTGTGAAACTATAAAGAGCTATAGTATGTGTTGGCACATCTAGATGCTCGATTTGCAATCATATTGCCAATTTTGTCCTTTTATACCATCTGCAAATTTGCAGTTATCCTAGAATTAATTGTATGGCTATATACTGTACAGTCAGCCTGCTTCTTTAGGTGGGTCCAAATATCTCCAAGGTGAATAGTGCTATGCCTATGTGCAGTAAAGGACATGTTATCCATTATGTGCGTTGATTTACTTTGTAACTGCATTAACCTTCTCCAGTTCAGTGAACCTTTCCTCCAAGGTTACGTTGATTCACAGTGGTACAGACCTGCAAGTATTACCCACCAGCCTCTAGGAATGCCCACAGTGCAGGATGTGCATCATTTCTGAGCTACAGAACCACAGGCGAGCGTTGCTTGAGTTACTGAACATTGGATTGCATTGTGTTAAGTGTGAAGGATTAATTTGGTAGCTGCACTGTATACCCATACAGGTGTCACTCTATATCTTAGCTTGGGCTCAGTTGGCAGGAGGGAAGGATAAAGCTGCATTTGTTGAGCTCAGCTCCTGCATATATTATTTACAATCTGGTAAAACGAACCTACTGTGCCACTTACGCAGGGTCTCTTTCATCTCTCTCTCTCTGTCTCTGCCGGCTAATGGCTGCATTGTGCGTGATCACTCTTTTAAGTTGAATTACTTCCAGGGCTTGTAACCTTGACTTTTCTTCGAAAACCGATCATACATTCCCTTCCTAGAGTTCAGGATATGGTAGTCATTGACAGTAGTTCAAGGGAGAAATTACAGATGGGGATTGCTAGCTTTAAAATAGTTCAAACGGCTGTGTTACTTAAAGCAGAACTCCAGCCAAAGATAACAAGATAAAAATTAAAAGGCAATTAAAAGATAAATAACAAAACCAACTTTTGCCATAACATGCAGAGATTTCCCTTGCAGTGTGTTTTTCTTACCACTAGATGTCCTCAGTGTGATGGCCAACCTTATTCAGGCCACTTTCTCTGAGCCCAGGTCTTCCTGTACCCGACCCCAGTCTTTGCTTAGACAATATGGGCCAGATTCACGTAGAATCGCAGCGGCGTAACGTATTGTAGATACGTTACACTGCCGCAAGTTTTCATGGCAAGTGCCTGATTCACAAAGCACTTGCGAGAAAACTTACACAGGCGGCCTCCGGCGTAAGCCCGCGTAATTCAAAGGGGCGTGTGCCATTTAAGTTAGGCGCGCTCCCGCGCCGGACCTACTGCGCATGCTCCGTTTTGAAATTCCCGCCTTGCTTTACGCGAAGTGACGTAATTTTTTCGAACGGCGACGTGCGTAGCGTACTTTCGTATTCCCGTACGTCTTACGCAAGAAGAAAAAATTTTGAAATTCGACACGGGAACGACGGCCATACTTTATACAGCACATACGTGGGCTGTGTAAAGTTAAGGCAGCTAAAACGACGACTAAATTTGCGAAGGGAAACTAGACTAGCAGCGACGTAGCGAACGCGAAAAACCGTCGTGGATCGCCGTAACTACTAATTTGCATACCCGACTCTGGTTTACGACGCGAACTCCCCCCAGCGGCGGCCGAGGTATTGCATCCTAAGATCCGACAGTGTAAAACAATTACACCTGTCGGATCTTATGGATATCTATGCGTAACTGATTCTATGAATCAGTCGCATAGATACTCTGAGAGATACGACGGCGTATCTCTGCTGTGAATCTGGCCCTAAGACACTATCCACTTATAAACAATTTGTAGTGTTATAAACTGCAAAATTTAGTTAATGTGAAAAGCCAAGAAAATTAAAGTCCAAGAAAATGTGTGTGTGTGTGTATATATATATATACACACTATATTGTCAAAAGTATTGGGATACCTGCCTTTACAGGCACATGAGCTTTAACATCCTAGTCTTAGTCTGTAGGGTTCAGTATTGAGTTGACCCACCCTTTGCAGCTATAACAACTTTTCTGGGATGTCTGTCCACCAGTTTTAGGAGTGTTTCTATGGAAATGTTTGACCATTCTTCCAGAAGCACATTTGTCAGGTCAGGCACTGATGTTGGACAAGAAGGCCTGACTCGCAGTCTCCGCTCTAATTCATCCCAAAGATGTTCTATTAAGTTGAGGGCAGGACTCTGTGCAGGCCAGTCAAGTTCTTCCACCCCAAACTCGCTCATCCATGTTTTTATGGACCTTGCTTTGTGCACTGGTGCTCAGTCATGTTGGAACAGGAAGGGGCCATCCCCAAACTGTTCCCACAAAGTTTGGAGCATGAAATTGTCCAAAATGTCTTGGTATGCTGACGCCTTAAGAGTTCCCTTCACTGGAACTAGGGGGCCAAGCCCAACCCCTGAAAAACAACCCCACACCATAATCCCCCCTCCACCAAATGATTTGGACCAGTGCACAAAGCAAGGTCCATGACTGTATGGCAACCGGATGTGATGTCAGGACCTTTGTCTAGGATCCCCTAGATAAAGTCAAAAGCACGAAATGCATCAGTGTGTGCCAGGTACTTACACTTCTTTCATTTAAACAGTACATTTAATGATGTATTGATGATTACAGAGCTTATTTTTATTTTATTTTCCTTGCACCTGATTGGGAATTCTTTGCAAAGTGAAGCTTTACCACGTTTTCATTTACTAAGGAAAATTAGTGCAACTGCACTTGCAGAGTGTATTTGCCTTTAGTAAATCCTCCCCATTGTGAGCCATATTGTTGCAATTTTCTGTAGAGGAGGGGGAGAGGTCCTCTGTGGAGTGGCCCTTGTCTGCAGATAATTGCAGGGAGGCGGCTGAAGGAGGCAGAGCTGCGCCAAGAAGTTGTTGGAATGGAGGGGATGGTCGATGTCACACTGGAACACAAGCTCCTCTCGGTGCGACTAGGCAGTTTCCGGGATCACTTTGTCTGGCTTGGCAAGGTTTGGCTTCTCTCAGTTATCTTCGGCGATGACGTCGCTACGTCAGTGGGGGTGTGGCTATGTGTTTCAGGGCTAGGAACGCCCCTTTGTCAAGCTAAGGCTGCCACCAGTGCTGAGCCCTCCTCCTAAAAGTGTTAGTTGCCTTGCTGTCATTCTAATGCTTTGGCATCAGTACTTTCTTAGTTCCTGATCTGAAGCAAGTGTGTGAGTAGCTGGAGGTGGAGGGATGACGCAGCATGTCACACATCCGAACAGTGGTGGCTGGTGGTACCTCCGCTTACCCCGGAACTTACCCCATTGGTTGTAGGCGGGTGGGCTCCTATGGGCAGCTGGCAGTGGCTGGGTTGTGGACTCCTGTTGGCGGGTTGTGGACTCCTACAGGCGGCGGGTTGAGAGCTCCTACAGGTGGCGGGTTGCGAGCTCCTACTGGTGGTGGTTTGCAGGCTCCTACGAGTGGCGGGCAGCAGCTCCTGTGTCCTCTCTGCATCTTGGCGTCTTCTGCCGTGCGGCTCCTCCTCCTAGGCGTCCAATAGGATTGCCTGTCCTTTCAGCCAATTGGGCGACCGTGTCAAAACCCGCTTCCTGATTGGCCAGGAGGAGGATCAGTTTTACAACAGCGAATATTGATTCGCTGTTGTAACACACCAATATAAATTCAGAGCGCACTCTCTAGGACCCGAGCCCACCCTATATTGAAGCCTATTGGAGCCTCTTGGAATCAATGCGTCGGTGTCCTGAAAGGGGCCAGACGCATGGATAGGGGAGGCGGCAATGGATGGGGGGGAGGCAGTACTCCTGCACCCGAATCAGCAAAAATGGGTTCTCCTGCCTGACTATATAGTGTGGCATATATGCGTGACCCGCAACACTTGCTAAAGAGAATTTTAAAATCATTAAGTAGAAAAAAAAAACAGTTCCCAATGATGTAGTTCGATTGAGTATGTAGCCATCTGAGTTCCACTTTAGGCCCTTAGGGCTAAATGCAGAATTCTTTTCTAAGCTTTTGATAAGGGTGAAACATGGAATATTCTCTAAAATTCAATTAAATGTAACAATAGAGCATTATCTCTGCAAACAATCCATTTATTGTCTGGCAAGGAGTAATGTAATATTCCTTAGTGGTGTAGCTTGCCTCGCTCCTGCTCATGCCAAGTCTGACATTGGCACCAGCATCTGTCTTCCAGGTGTGTGCCGCCCGGCAGTGCTCAGGTTTGGGGTTTTATGGCTGGTCTGCTGCCAAGCAAATTGCAGATATTAACTTTGACGTAGGTTTTCGCATCAAAACCCAATCACTAAAATCTCATATAAGCTTTAACAATGTAAGAGGAATTCCAAAAGGTGATTTTAAGCCATTTTTTTTTTAATCTGAAACATTGATTAGAATAATTATCCTTTCATGAAGGTACTTGTTCAGGCACTTCATGTTATGGGGTGACAACTGTCCTGCAATTTGTTTATAGCACTGTCACCCTGTCACAAAAATAAGTAAAAAATAAATAAATAATAAGAATAAAATAAAAATGTAATAAAAATAAAATAAAAAACAAAAATAAAATAAAAAAAGTTTTATTATAGAATGCATTAAGGTGAAAAAACACAAACCTTTACAACCCCTTTAATGTTGTCTTAACAATTGATTCCATTACATTTAGCAAAAATGGCCAAATTTTGTAAAAATCATCCTAAATTTTGCCAAAATTTGGAGAAAATAAAAACAATTCTTTCATCTCTAGCAGCAATTTGAATTGGGACCCAGACTAGAAAGTCCCAGAACTTTGGTACATGAAGTTGGATGTATTTAGACGATGAGGTCAGAGATAAATGACGTCATAACCACTTCTCCCCAGACTAATTTGTGACCACGCATTTTTACATTTTTCTGAACTGACACTGCTGCTTTGTTAAGGAATAATATAGAATATGAGGTAAATGGGACAAATCCCACATAAAGTATTCATGGTGTATATATATATATGCAGCACAGTAGGCCTGCGGCAAGTTAGTGAGAAGCTAAATATGGCTCCTGTATTTATGTATTAGGTTATTCTTGGAAACTCTGCATTCTGGTACAATCTCTTCCATTTTCGTTATGACCTTAAAATACACAGGGGCTCTTATGTGTTCAGTAATGGCTGCCAAATTGGCAAATAACAGGAGCACGTGCTATTAGTCATGCCTTACACCATGGCAGCTCCTGAGCCTTTAGCGGAAAGAATAATTGTCCTTACGCTCGCCTGTTGGCTGGAACATGGCCAGTAGAGTTTCTTAAAGGAGAGACAGAAAGGGACTGACCGCTGCCCTCTAGGACACTCCCCACCTTTATTTCCTTGTTGTGCCATTTACTGTGTGGTCTGGTCACCTCCTGCCAGAGGGGGCGCTGTTTGTAAAGCCAATAGTCCGCCAAATTAAGTTGTGTGTGGGCCTTTCTTGCCAAGCAGTGTGCAGACTTAAGGGTCCACTATAGCAAAAGATGATATTTCTTTTTAATTCACATCTTTTATTTATAGTTATCTAATATTTCCTGCAGGCCAAGCTGTCCAGCAAAAGTGACAGTTACAGGGATTGGGACAACCCATATAAAACTGCCAGATGTTCTTATAATGGTCGCTTTTATTCATAAAAAATGGTTTAAATTATTTCTGCAAACGTTCAATAGTGTTAGCTGGAGTTGGGCTTGAACTACAAGCCCATCTACGACTACCCTGTCCAATGCTGTGTGATTTCACAGCAGAACAGACAGTGTTGTCATCCTGTAAAAGGAAGAAGAAAAATAACATAATATTACAGAAGGAAATCAGCCTTGTACAGGGTGAACTTTATTATAGACATTTACTGAATCCAATTGATACATTTGGTAGTGCAATTTTACAAAATATCTGCACATCAAGCCTAACTAATGGATAGTTGTGGAGGAAAGTGGAAATAAAATTTGGGTTCAAGAGGGACTGTCTTCTTAAACGACGGACAGGTGGAAGCTGTTAAATTGTAATGCCGATTTTAGATTTCACATCACATAGAACTGCGGCGGCGTAACGTATCGTAGATACGTTACACCGCTGCAAGTTTTCATCGCAAGTGCCTGATTCACCAAGCACTTGCGATGAAAACTACGCCGCCGGACCTACCGCGCATGCTCCGTTTCCGAACTCCCACCGTGCTTTGCGCAAAGTGACGTAATTTTTTCGAACGGCGACACGCGTAGCGTAATTCCGTATTCCCGGACGGCTTACGCAAACGACGTTATTTTTTCAATTTCGACGCGGGAACGACGGCCATACTTTATACAGCAATACGATTGCTGTGTAAAGTTAAGGCACCAAAAAAAACGACTAACTTTGCGACGGGAAACTAGACTAGCCGCGACATAGCGAACGCAAAAAACCGTCGTGGATCGCTGCAACTCCTAATTTGCATACCCGACGCTGGTTTACGACGCAAACTCCCCCCATCAGCGGCCGCGGTATTGCATCTTAAGATTCGACAGTGTAAAACAATTACACCTGTCGGATCTTAGGAATATCTATGCGTAACTGATTCTATGAATCAGTCGCATAGATAGAAACAGAGATACGACGGCGTATCAGGAGATACGCCGTCGTATCTGCTCTGTGAATCTGGCCCAGAGTCTTTAAGCATTTAAGCCAGGGGTGTCCAACCTGTGGCCCAAGACCGCTATGCATGGCGCCCAACTCAGAATCGTAACCTTTTCTCCTACCGTATACCCAGACAGCATGTTCTTTGAAAAAATACGATTTTTAGATGTTTTTTTATATTCTCCCCTAAGTCCACTATCTTTGTATGCTAGTGCCACTTCCAGGAGTCCCAACCACTTGACCTAGCACTGCAGTAGACCATTTGCCTCTTCTTGACCTCTTCATACTTCTGCTGTTTTCTGAGGATCCTACCACTGGACAGTCAGTAGGCAGTGCCCATGTCACCCAGTCAGAGATGTGAACACCCAAATAAGGACTTGGTAGCTGTGAACACAGATTTAGTTAAGGATTTTGGACAAGTAGCATAAAAACCAGGGCTGGTCTGTCAATTAAATGTGCACGGATGCCACCCCCCATCCAGCGCTGCCCAGCACCACCCAGCACCACCCCCTCCTAGTCATGCATCCGGCCCCTTGCCGGACACATTCTTTCCAATTGAGGGGTTGTTTTTTTTAAGCACATGATTGGCTTCAAAATAGAGTGGGCTCTGGGCGCAGAGCACTGCGCTCTGAGCCCAACCAGGTGTGTGAAATTGTGAATGAATATTCGCTATTGTAACACTGACTCTCTTCCTGGCCAATCAGGAAGTGGGTCTGAGACCCGTCACCCGAGTCGCTGAAGGTACAGGCGATCCTATTAAACACCTAGGAGTAGGGGAGGAGATGCAGGAGAAGCTAGCAGGTCGCCCGGAGGGAAACTAGGCTGGCCGCCGGGAGGAGCGAAGAGAACCACTACTGAAGGTGACACGCCGGTTGCCTAGAGGGAAGCCTGTGGTGAGTGTTGCGGTCGCTGGGTGACAATGACCGACAGACATGGGGGGGGTTTTGGTGCGGGTGACCCGACTGGGGGGGGGGGGTTGGTAGCTGGCTGGCTGTGCACTGTTTGCTGCCCCCCCCCCCAAATAAAATACCACCGGCTGCTACTGATAAAAACGTACAAAGTCCACTTGAAGGCAATAAAGTGTACCCCACGCCAGTCAACCTCCCCCACAGATAATTCATGTGAGGCTTACCAGAACTGCATGACCTTCAGATTTTTGGAAAGGTCATGTATGGTGTATGTTGTTATGCAGATCCACTGCAATGGCACTCTTCAGGAAACACCCACTGGTTGCAGACTGGGCATTGCAGTTGGACACAGCTGGTCACATGGGAAAAGAGCTTCATCATTGGCTCTTTACCGAGATCAGTGATGCGCCGTTTCCCAGGGACAGAGCGCACCACCGATCGCCATGCTGCACGGGCATGCAAGCACGGCAAGAGTGGGACGGCGTCATTATGACATTATCCCAGAATGAGAGAGCCACCTTACGCCCGTCATTTTACAATACGGCGGGCTCGAGGTGGTTAAGGGCCCGCCGAAAATTGATCAATAAAATGTTAATTTGATCGTGAAAGAAACTAAATTAATAAATAATTAACCCAGTGGTGATTAAATATTATCAATGTGGGAAAAAATTATATAAATGTAATTTATGTACAGCATGACCGCGCAAATTGTCAGTTAAAGTAACGCAGTGCCGTATAGCAAAAAAGGTCCTGGTCATGAAGGGGGGGTAAATCTTACAGAAGTCAAGTGGTTAACAACTTATAGTACATAAATCAGACATCAGGTACACATTAGTTTCTCCTAAAAGCTCACCTTCTTTCAGCTGTCTGCAATCACCTACTGAACACGCCTCATCAGGGATTGGCTGAGGCTCCGTGAATACAGTATTCCAAAATTTTGGTGCAACCTACATATAGTACGTGTGAGAAAGTGGTGGGCTACTCCAAAGTATTGCCCAATAATGCCTGTGGTGTTTGAAGGACTATCTCAGTACCCAGAAAATGAAACCGGTTTAGATAAGTTATATGGGGCCAGATTCACAGAAAAAGTACGCCGGAGTATCTGCTGATACTCCGGCGTACTTTTAAATTTGCCGCGTCGTATCTTTATTTGTAATTCACAAACAAAGATACGATGGCTTTTGGCTAAGATCCGACAGGCGTACGGCTTCGTACGCCTTCGGATCTTAAGATGCAATACTTTGGCGACCGCTGGGTGGAGTTCGCGTCGTTTTCCGTGTCGGGTATGCAAATTAGCTGATTACGGCGATCCACGAAGATACGCGCCTTCGTCGCATTCTCTTACGTCGTCGCTAGTCGGTTTTTCCCGTAGCAAACATAAGCCTGCTTTTTCATGGCTTACATTTAGAACAGCCATGTTAAAGTATGGCCGTCGTTCCCGTGTCGAATTAAATTTTTTTTTTTTTTTGCGTCAGACGTCCGGGAATACGAAAGTACGTTACGCACGTCTCCATTCAAAAAACATGTTGGGGCGCCGAAATTTCACGCAAATCACGGCGGGAAATTTCCTAACGGAGCATGCGCAGAACATTCGGCGCGGGAACGCGCCTAATTTCAATGGTACACACCCCATTTGAATTAGGCGGGCTTGCGCCGGACGGCTTTACGATATGCCGCCGCAAGTTTACAGGCAAGTGCTTTGTGAATCAAGCACTTACGCCGAAAACTTGCGGCGGTGTAACGTAAACGGGATACGTTACGCCGCCGCATTTGTACCTGAATCTGGCCCATAGTTATTAAGAAGAAATACATAAAGAACCAAAACAACAAGACAATATTAGAATTGTTGCATGTATTTGTATTCAATTAACACTTAAGAAGCATAGAACCCAACTGGTAGGTTGGAACATAGAGATGTAGGTATAGACGTGGTCCCCTACATGTTTTGCGACATATGTCGCTTCTTCAGGAGTCAACCAAAACATCTAAAAAGAGATACAATCTCATAGTTACAATATCAAAGAACAGGTGAAAAACATCATTGTAGCACAGCTAGGCTTTGGAGTATTAAGAAAGCCAGCGCAACTCACCAGTGGAAGCCCAAAAGGGCATAAGACGACATTATAAACACCCAAAACGGGTGTTTCCCCCGGGGGCGGACACGGGCAGCTGTAAAAGTTGGACGGACTTAAAATATACAGTAACATAAGAAAATATGCAAATATTATGAGTGTGGGTCCATTTCTCAAGCAAGCACACAAGAATTGAATTGAGTGAGGGCGTGTGGGGAAAGGGGTGGTTGAAGTGTGGGAAGGGAACTGGAGAGTGAAGAGAAGGAAATGGGGGGGAGTCAAGCAAAAGGGGGGGGGCAGGAGGAAAAGGGGAACAAAATGGGAATAAGAAGGAGAGGAGGAGGAGGGGGAGAAAGAGAGAGGGGGGGGGGGGGAGACGATGGGGTAGAATAGGGGAAGGAAACCAAAGGGATAAGTGGAGAGGGAAGAAAGCAAGAGATGAAAGAGTATGGTTGAAAAAGGGAAACCAAGGAGGAGATAATAAGCTGGGATTGGGAAGAGAAGGGAAAGGAGGGGGTAAGAAGGATAGGAGGGAGGAAGAGGGGGAGGGAGGGGACGGAAAAAGGGGGTACGTGTAATGTAGAGTGGTGATGGTCATCTCCATCTAGCAACCAAAGTGCACACTACTTAGTAAAAGTTATCTCACCAGAACGCACACGAGAAACCTCCAGTAACTTGCGAGGGGGCACCCAAGATTTTGACTGCCTAGGGGCCTCCACAGAGTTTAATCCTTCACTGCCCTCTACTTCTGTTTCACTGACAGTTCAAACCATTTTATAGTCTCTCACCGTCCATTCTGGGGACACCGGTCACCAGGACAAATAATGAAAGTGAAGCTCCCTGGCTGGGACAAACCAAAATCAAAGTCTCCAGACTCTATCCATAACAAAAACAAAGGGCCAGATTCACAAAAGAGATACGACGGCGTATCAGGAGATACGATTACGATCTCTGAGATACGATTGTCGTAACTATGCGCCTGATTCATAGAATCAGGTTACGCATAGATCTCCCTAAGATCCGACAGGTGTAAGTGACTTACACCGTCGTGATCTAATGCCCCGTACACACCATCACTTTATGTGATGAAAAAAAATGACGTTTTTAAAAATGTCACTTTAATTGACCGTGTGTGGGGGAAAACGTCGTTTTATGTCTTCTAAAAAACGACCAAAAAAAATTGAAGCATGCTTCAATTTTATGTGTCCTTTTTCAAAACGTCAACTTTTACTTCACAGAAATTGACCGTGTGTAGTAAAAAACGTTGTTTAAAACGAAGTTTTTTCACCCGCGCATGCCCAGAAGCTACTTATGAAGCAAGCTTCAATGGTAAAACGTGGTGAGAACGTAACCTCGCTTTGCTAAAACATTGTGAGAAAAACGATGGTGTGTAGGTAACTTCGTCTTTGAAAATTTAAGTTTCAAAAACGTCATTTTTTACTTCACAGAAAATGTCGTTTTTTTCATCACATAAAGTGATGGTGCGTACGGGGCATTAGGCTGCAATTCTAGGCCGGCCGCTAGGTGGCGATTCCATTGCGGTCGGCGTAAAATATGCAAATGACTAGTTACGCCGAATCACGAACGTCCGCTTTGCCCGTCACTGTAAATTTACGTTGTTTCCGTAGAGATACGCCGCGTAAAACTAAAGCTGCCCTCTAGGTGGTCTAGCCAATGTTAAGTATGGCCGTCGTTCCCGCGTCGAAATTTTAAATTTCACGTTGTTTGCGTAAGTTGTCCGTGAATGGCGCTGGACGCAATTTACGTTAACGTCGAAACCAATGACGTCCTTGCGACGTCATTTAGCGCAATGCACGTCGGGAAATTTTAGGGACGGAGCATGCGCAGTACGTTCGGCGCGGGAACGCGCCTAATTTAAATGGTCCCCGCCCCATTTGAATTAGGCGGGCTTGCGCCGGGCGGATTTACGATACGCCGCCGCAAGTTTACAGGCAAGTGCTTTCTGAATCAACACTTACGCTGAAAACTTGCGGTGGTGTAACGTAAATGTAATACGTTACGCCGCCGCAGCGTAGGGCGATTCTACGTGAATCTGGCCCAAAATGCCTTTAGCTACACTTTAAATGAGAAAAAGAAAGCATATAAAACAAATATTACATAAAAAAAAACGAACAGTTGTATTAATTGACTAAAATTTTTAATTATAGTGTGTTAACAGATTTGTGTTTTATTTTTTTCAGATGCGAAAAGTTTGGCTGAGATGCTCATGAGGTAAGAAGATTTTTTTTTTTTTTTTTTTTTTACACCCGGGATTATGTTATTTTTGCCAGTGTTTCTTTGAAGAAGACGTGCTAAAACCCGTGCAGACTCCCCTGCAGTCCAACTTTGAAATTTAAATGAATTGTTAAAATGACACGGCTTCCCTCCAGAGAGTACAGACAGCCTAGATTGAACATCTTGTATTTTAGACCCCTATAGATATTATTAGGGATGCACCGAGTGAGTTTAAGTAATATTACCAATGTCGAAAATTATGATAATTGAACTGCTTAGGCGAAATCTGCATGAAAAAAAATATACTCTTTTTCGATTTTTATTTTTAATTTTTTTTAAGTAGAAGCATAGAAAAGTGTCAGCAGAAAAAGACTAAGTAGTCCAACGAGTCTGCCCATTTTTTATTTTTTTATTGTCGGACTTTAGGGGGCAGATCCACGTACAGCGGCGCATATTTCCGCCGGACGTAGCGTATCTAAGATACACTATGCCGGTTAAAGTACCTTTTTTTTTTTCGAATCCTCAAAGAATGCGCGCCGTAAGTTACGGCGGCGTAGTGTATCTTTGGCGGCGTAAGGGCGCGCAATTCAAATGGATGTGATGGGGGCGTGTTTTATGTAAATACGTCGTGACCCAACATAAACAACGTTTTTTTTGAACGGCCGTGGGGGTATCCCAGTGCGCATGCTCGAAATTAAACCGGAACAAGCCAATGCTTACAACGGTGACATCATTCTATGCAAATCCCTATTCACGAACGACTTACGCAAACGACGTAAAAAATTAAAATTTTGACGCGGGAACAGCGGCCATACTTAACATTGAGTGCGCCACCATATAGCAGCTATAACTATAAGCCGGAAAAAGCCGAACGCAAACGACGTAAAAAAATGCACCGGCCGGACGTACGTTCGTGGATCGCCGTATCTAGCGACTTTGCATACTCGACGCGGAATTCGACGGAAACGCCACCTAGCAGTCAGCGTAAATATATACCTACGATCCGAGGGCGTACTAAGACGTACGCCTGTCGGATCGATCCCTCATTCCGTCGTATTTTGTTTTGTGGATACAAAACAAAGATACGACGCGGTAACTTTGAAATTACGCGGCGTATCAATAGATACGCCGGCGTAATTTCTTTGTGGATCTGGCCCTTGATTTGTCCCAAGCATGATTGAAGCTGTTTACTGTTGACCGTCTCGCCAGTGGCGGCTGGTGCTCAAAATTTTTGGGGGGGCGCAAACGAAAAAAAAAAAATTGCAGCCTCACTGTGCCCATCACATGCAGCCACTGTGCCATCAAACGCAGCCACTGTGCCATGCCACCAAATGCAGCCACTGTGCCATCAATTGTCACCACTGTGCCATGCCATCAAACACAGCAACTGTGCCATCAATTGTCACCACTGTGCCATGCCATTAAACACAGCAACTGTGCCATCAATTGTCACCACTGTGCCATGCCATCAAACAGCAACTGTGCCATCAATTGTCACCACTGTGCCATGCCATCAAACGCAGCCACTGTGCCATCAATTGTCACCACTGTGCCATGCCATCAAACGCAGCCACTGTGCCATCAATTGTCACCACTGTGCCATGCCATCAAACGCAGCCACTGTGCCATCAATTGTCACCACTGTGCCATGCAACACAGCAACTGTGCCATCAATTGTCACCACTGTGCCATGCCATCAAATGCAGCCACTGTGCCATCAATTGTCACCACTGTGCCATACCATCAAACGCAGTCACTGTGCCATCAATTGTCACCACTGTGCCATGCCATCAAACGCAGCCACTGTGCCCCTCAACTGTTGCCACTGTGCCAATTGTCACCACTGTGCCCTTTAATTGTCACCACTGTGCCCCATGATGCCACTGTGCCCCATGATGCCACTGTGTCCATTGTCACCACTGTGCCCCATGATGCCACTGTGCCCATTGTCACCACTGTGCCCCATGATGCCACTGTGCCAATTGTCACCTCTGTGCCCTTTGTCACCACTGTGCCCCATGATGTCACTGTGCCCCTTTCCCTGTAAAAAGCACTTACCTGAGGATTCCATGTGCTCCCTCGATGTCTTCTGCCGCTGTGGTGAAGCTTCAGCCAATCAGGTTCCTGATAACCAGAATCCGGGAACCTGATTGGCAGAAACGGCCGTTTGTCTTATACAATGAGCGCAGATTGCCTGCGCTCAGAGTATAGACAGCTGAGAGCCGGAGAAAAGCCTATCAGAGCCGCTGGCTTTGATAGGCAGTTCCCCTCAGCCAACCAGCTGCCGCTATTCGGGTAACCGGCGTCCCGCATCCGGTTATCTGAATAGACCAGGCAGCGCTGGCAACCAACAATAACATACATTTGTGCATTTATGCACGAATGTGTGTTATTTGCGAGAGGGGGTGACGCTGCAGCGCCCTCTATAGACGGCCGCCAGAACTGCGGCTAAAATGTCAAAATGACATTTTAGCCGAATAAAAGTTCTTAAAGGGCCCATTTTTTTTTTTTTTTTGTGACTGTGGGAGGGGGGGGGGGGGGGGGCCCGTGCGTCCCTATGGACGGGCCGCCACTGCGTCTCGCTACCTCTGCTGGTAGTTTATTACAAGTATCAACTACTCTTTCAGTAAAATAATACTTTCTAAGATTATTTTTGAACTTTCCTCCGGTTAGTTGGAGGTCATGTCCCCGTGTTCTTGATCTTGGTTTCATATTGAAAAAACTGCCCTCCTGAATCTCATTCACCCCCTTGATGTATTTAAAGGTTTCAATCATGTCTCATAGAAAAATGGGGATAGATTGGAGACATAGAGATGTCACCAAAATAAAGAAAGAAAGAAAAAGAATCGGCCACAGAAGAACATCAGCAGTTTATATAGACTTTATTAATGAATGCTTATAGTGTATATCATTTTTTGATACTATAAGCATTCATTAATAAAGTCTATATAAACTGCTGGGACAAGATTCACATAGGAGAGCGTATCTTTATGCGGGCGTAGCGTATCCTATTTACGCTACGCCTCCACAACTTAGACAGGCAAGTGCAGTATTCACAAAGCACTTGCTCCGTAAGTTGCGGCGGCGTAGCGTAAATGGGCCGGCGTAAGCCCGCCTAATTCAAATTTGGAAGAGGTGGGTGTGTTGCATTCAAATGAGCCGTGACCCCACGTAAATGACGCACCTAACGAACGGCGCATGCGCAGGCATGCTCAGTATCACGTCGAATTTACGCCCTAAGATACGCCAGGCCCAATGCCTTCGACGTGAACGTAACCTACGCACAGCCCCATTCACGTACGACTTACGTAAACGACGTAAAAAGATACGCTTGCCGACGTCCATACTTTGCATTGGCTGCGCCTCATATAGCAGGGGTAACTTTACGCCGGACGTAAGCCTAACGTAAACGGCGTAGCGGGCTCAAGTACGTTCGTGAATCGGCGTATCTACCTAATTTACATATTCAACGCGTAAATCTACGGAAGCGCCCCTTGCGGCCAGCGTAAATATGCACCCAAGATACGACGGCGTAGGAGACTTACGCCGCTTGTATCTTGGCCAAATCTATGCGTAACTGATTCTAAGAATCAGGCGCATAGATACGACGGCTCGCATTCGGACTTATGACGGCGTATGTGGAGATACGCCGTCGTAAGTCCTTTGAGAATCTGGCCCCTGATGTTCTTGTGTGGCTGATTCATCCTCAGACTTTATTTTGGTGACATGTCTATGTCTCCAATCTATCCCCATTTTCTATAAGTAACCCTTGTCTATTGGGAGGATCCCGTCTTACATTGACAAATCAGACCATCAGCAGCTATCTTACCTTCTTTTTTCTTTCAATAATGTCTCCCCTTTCCCTACTTTCCTCTAGACTGTACATATTAAGTTCCCGAAGTCGCTCTCGATATGTTTTATCCCCCAAACCCTTTACCATTTTTGTTACCCGTCTCTAGACTCATTCTATTTTATCATTATCTTTAGTTTATTTTATTTATACGTAGTGTTCTTTGTTTTTGTCCCACTTCTTTGTAATACATTACTTGGGTACCATTGATTTAAAGCGGAGTTCCACCCAAAAATGGAACTTCTGCTTTTTGGAATCTTCCCCCCTTCCAGTGTCACATTTGGCACCTTTCAGGGGGGAGGAGGGAGCAGATAGCTGTGTAATCCAGGTATTTTCTCCCACTTCCGGGCATAGGTCAATGTGGCGAGCTATGCCATGTCTGGCGCCTACTCCATCCCCCCGCTGTCTTCTGGGAGACACACAGGTCCCAGAAGACGGCAGGGACCAGTGGGATCACGCAGCGTGACTTGCGCATGCTCAGTAGGGAACCAGGAAGTGAAGCTGCAAGGCCTCACTTCCTGATTCTCTTACCGAAGATGGCATCGCCTCCACCCGAGAGCCGAGGGACAGATCGGCTTCGGGTGCCGACATTGCGGGCGCCCAGGACAGGTACCGTATATACTCGAGTATAAGCCACGTTTTTTAGCCTTTTTTTAGGCTGAAAATACCCCCCTCGGCTTATACTTGAGTCAATGTACCTGAAATTCTTGACAGGCTGCGGGCGTACGTTGTTTAAAAGTCTCTGTCTCCTCCTGGTCCCTTCCATGATGGGCGTTTCCCAGCAGACACAGTTCCACCTATCACGGATGTTCTCTCATCCTCGGACTCAGTTTCCCAGCAGACACTGTGTTCAGTGTTCCGCCAATCATGGACGTCCTCTTGTCCGAGGGTGAAAGGACGTCCGTGATTGGCGGAACACTGAACACAGTTTTGGCTGGGAAACTGAGTCCAAGGATGAGAGAACGTCCGTGATAGGTGGAACTGTGTATGCTGGGAAACGCCTATCACAGTAGGGACCAGGAGGAGACCACGACTTTTAAACAATAAAAGGACGCCAGCAGCCTGTCGAGAATTTTAAGTACACTGACTCGGGCACAGTGAGGTTGCAATGGGCACAGTGAGGTTGGGCGCAGTGAGGTTGCAATGGGCACAGTGAGGCGTGCAAATGGGCACAGTGAGGTTGGGCACAGTGAGGCGTGCAAATGGGCACAGTGAGGCGTGCAAATGGGCACAACAAGGTTGCAATGGGCACAGTGAGGCCTGCAAATGGGCATTGTTGACCCTCTTTTCTGCTTACAGTAGCTGCTGCATTCTCACCCTAGGCTTATACTCGAGTCAATACGTTTTCCCAGTTTTTTGTGGTAAATATAGGTACCTTGGCTTATACTCGGGTCGGCTTATACTCGAGTATATGCGGTAAGTGTCCTAATATTAAAAGTCAGCAGTATTTTGTAGCTGCTGACATTTTTAATTATAATTTTCATTATTTTTTTCGGCGGAACGCCGCTTTAAGTTCTGTATCTTATTGTCTTTCTTTGTTTTCACAGAAAGTAAAAAAAATAAAATGTCAAATAATGCCATTGTTTAGAACAAGAAAGGGGGGACCAGGATAGTTGAAAGGAAATTTCGTAACACTCAAGACCAAAAGGCCATTGCACCATTAAAAACCAGAAACAACCCCTTATTTTCACCTTCCTGCTTGTTTCTTATGCATCTAGCCAAAATGGCGAATTTTTTTCTAAAAACCTAAAATAGTTATTATGAACAACCTTAAAAAAATAAAAATTATATATATATATATATATATATATATATATATATATATATATATATATATATATATATATATATATATATCTTTGAAAGCATAAGACAAAGCTTTAATTTTGTTTTTAGATTGATGTTTGTCAGTTTAATTATCAGTTCAGTTATTAAATTCACCCACTCAAATCAAACATGATACTGATTGATGGGACAGTGACAGGTGCTTCTTAGGCCTTGTACACACAGTCGGACCAAACCGATGAGACTGGCCCGTCGGTCCGTTTTCAGCGGTTCACCTCTGAAGTGGCCTGACGGCCTGATATGTGTACACACCATCAGTCCAAAATCCGAGCGGGTCAGAACGCGGTGACGTAAAACACACGACGTGCCGAATAAAACAAAGTTCAATGCTTCCAAGCATGCGTCGACTTGATTCTGAGCATGCGCAGGTTTTGAACCGATGCTTTTCTGTACTAACCATCGGTTTGGTCCGATGGAGCATTGGTTCGGTTTTGAAGCATGTTTAGAAATTTTGGACCGAAGGAAACCAGACCGATGGGCTATACACACGGTCGGTTTGGTCCGATGAAAATTAACTTCGGTTCATTCTCATCGGACCAAACCGACCGTGTGTACGGGGCCTTAGACCGCTCAGCCATCTATAACTCTGTTTTATTATGAGCAATTTGGAGAACAAAAACTCTGCAGATAGTTTATTTTGACCAAACATTAGGATGCAAAACAACTAATTGTGGAACGATTGTCACTATCAATGCTGTTGCTAGAGCTTACAAAGAATGGTATAGACTTTAATGGTACAAAAAGGACGAACACAGAAATATTTATAATAACAAGTTTAGTTTTGCTGAATCGTCCAAGAGGTTGATGCGTTTCACATTAATAAACTCCTTCAGGACCTTTTATGCCTTGGTACAAATCGGCCTAAGCAACGCTTGGGAGACATAACACAAAGACAGCGATAAATGGCAGGGGTGTCAGGGTAGCTTGCACAGTCAACTGGACATAAGTTGTAAAGGTTGATGGGATAAAATATGTCCCAACTTGAGAGAAATTCAACTGGTAAGAGTAAAATAAACCTTATGCCATATCAGGAAGCAGATAATTATATCAACAATTGATAGGTGGAAGGTGATAGGTTGGCGTATAGACATGTGCATTCCTTTTTGTCCGAATGCATTTTTGTCCGAATTTCAGGGATTTTCATGTTCGATTTAACAAACGATAACGAACGCGCAGAATCCGAAAGATCCGACATAAAAAATGCTTTATTTTCGTTTTGTTGCGACTACAGTTCGATATAGATAGGAGATTCAACATGACGGTGACAAAAGCGATCGGTGTCTATCGAACCTGTGGTTTGATGTGCCTAACCTTAACTCTATTAGTCGAAGATTATTCTACATCGAGAGAAAAGATTCGACATTATAGAGACATGAAGATTCGACGAAGCAGCTAAAAACATACGATCGCCGCGAGCGGTCATTTATGGTCAAATGCTCTGCCCATAGGCTATAGAAGAATTCTAATGTTGGTTGACTAGTAATAATAATTAATAAATATAATTATTACTAGTCATACAACATTAGAATTCTACTATAGCTTGTGGGTGAAGCATTGGCCCAGAAATGTACGATTGCGGCGTCGTACAGTTTAGCCGCTTTGTCAAATCTTCTTAAAACATTCAACAGACACCATAAGCCTTCAATGACAGATTCGACCTTAATTAATTCGGATTTTCAGCCGAATGCATTTTTTAACTAAACAAAAATAAATAAAAACGAATTTCAGAAGTAACTAAATAAACGTATTTTTCGGATGAAAATGAAATTCCGAAACAAAATATTTCAGTGTGCACATGTCTACTGGCGTATAGGTGCTCCTCAGGTTGTTGGGTGCAGATAACTGGGGAAATACTAGTACAGTATGTGCAGTTCCCCTGAACAGATTAAGTGGTCACTTGGATACTGTGGACGATATATACATCATTGTGATTGGACCTGGATATAAGAAAAGTAATGTGGCAGATGGAAATCTACACCAATTGTTGACCTGCTTCCTGATATGGCATAATGGATATGGCAATATGGATAGAGTAGTAATCTCTATTTCTTGGGATGCAATAAGGCTAATCAGTTAGCAACATACTATATTTCTTAGCTGTATCCTTGTAGAGGATGTCAGAGCTGCCCCTGTAAAGACTGGTAATCTGATGGTTTGTGGAAAAATATTCAAGTAGCAGCAGCAGGAGAGGTTCAGAAAGCTTGGATCTGCAAAATGAATGACGTAGAAGCAGGATGGTCCTTGCACCGCAGGTCCTCAGCTACAGAATCCTCTCAAGCAAGTAGAATAATGAGCAGCACAGTAGGTCCTGAGCTCAGCAGAGGTGGCCTGGGCAGTCGCACAGAAAATTGGTACGGCGGTGGGGGAGTTACAGGCACCAATCTCCTTGTGTGGCCTTTAATGAAGCAGCTGACAGCCGCTTCTCCTCCTCACCTTTCCACGGCTATCAGCTTCTTCATTAAAAGCCACACAGGGAGATCAGTGCCTGTAACTCCCCCACCACCGTATCGATCATCCCCCGCTGTCCATCAAATGTCCCTTAATCTCTGGGCCACATGTCTTCCTGTGGCTCCTGGTGCCTTCCTGTGGCTCCTGGTGCCTTCCTGCGGCTCCCTGTGTCTTCTTGCGGCTCCTTGTGTCTTCTTCCGGCTCCCTGCCCCTTCCTGCAGCTCCCCAGGTCCTCCTGCGGCTTCCCTCTGTGCTCCTCCAGTCTGTCCTGGATCTGTCAGGATGGAGAGCGGAGGAAGGAGTCGGTAAATATGACTTTGACTGTCCACCATTCATTACTGAGCATCATAACCTGTGTTTACGATGTTTCAGTTTATGAATGAAGAGGAGCCTCTGTCTCCTCTTCATTCATCTTCAGTGCAGTTGTGGCTACAGAGAAAGGGACTGGGAAATCTGCGTCCTTAGTTGCTTTCCCTGTCTCAAAGGGGAAATGCCAGGGGTCTGTTTAGACCTCTGATATATCACCAAAGCCCCTACAACAGGGCTGATTAAAAAAAAAGAAGAAAGAGAAAGAATAATTCGTAAGAAATAAAAATTTACAAACGTAATTGTAAAAATAATAAAAAGTAAAATAAAAAAAACACTGACCCCCCCCCCCCCCAAAAAAAAGAAAAGAAAGCATTGTAACCAAATAACAAAAAAATGTTACTGTAAAAATAATAAAAGAAAAACATTTTAATTTTTTTAAATTGTAAAACAAAATACAAATAAAAAACTACTGGCACCATCCACTTCTCTACTGATACCATCCACTGCCCTACTGATACCATCCTCTGCAAATCTTCTCCCCAGAAAAAAGAATTGTGGGAAAAAAAGTTGAAAAAAAGAAGAAATGTAATTGTAAAAATAAAAAGAATACATTTGTGAAAATGTATAAATAAAAAAAGACTACTGACACTGTCCACTGCTCTACTGACACCATCCATCCACAACGGTCAGCAGCCACCACCACAAACATTACGTGGGAAAAAAATTGTTACATTTTTTTTTTAAATATAATAAAAAAAACTACTGACACCATCCACTGCTCTCACAAAATGTTTGTAAAAAAAATACAAAAATAAAATTGTAAAAAATAAAATAAACAATTTCTTTTTTTTACACTGTCTATTGCTTTGCTGACACTAACCACTGCCCTACTGACACCATCCTGCACATACCACCTACCACCATATACTCCACACTCTTTTCCTGCATGTAGTCATATCTCCAAAAATTGTAAGAAGTATCTCATGGACGAAATGTGAGAGAGAACATATGTATCATACAATCATTCCATAAACACATAGGGGTAGATTCACGTAGAATGGCGTATGTTTGTGCGGGCGTAACGTATCCTATTTACGTTATGCCTCCGCAACTTTTACAGGCAAGTGCTGTATTCTCAAAAGAAAGTTGCGGTGGCATAGCGTAAATAGGCCGGCGTAAGCCCGCCTAATTCAAATTGTGAAGAGGTGGGCATGTGTTATGTAAATTAACCATGACCCGACGTGATTGACGTTTTTCACGAACGGCGCATGCGCCGTCCGTGGAATTTACCAGTGTGCATTGCTCCAAAGTACGCCGCAAGGACGTATTGGTTTCGACGTGAACGTAAATGACGTCCAGCCCCATTCACAAACGACTTACGAAAACAACGTAAAATATTCA
The DNA here is from genome assembly GCF_905171775.1 of Rana temporaria. Lineage (NCBI taxonomy): Eukaryota > Metazoa > Chordata > Amphibia > Anura > Ranidae > Rana > Rana temporaria. The sequence goes on from NC_053490.1 coordinate 513,048,279, forward strand.
AAATTCGACGCGGGAACGACGTCCATGCTTAACATGGTACGCTGCATGTACGCCACCATATAGCAGGGGTAACTTTACGCCGGGAAAAGCCTAACGTAAACGGCGTATCTGTACTGCATCGGCCGGGCGTAGGTTCGTGAATTTGCGTATCTAGCTGATTTACATATTCTAGGCGTAAATCAGCGTACACGCCCCTAGCGGCCAGCATAAATATGCAGTTAAGATCCGACGGCGTAAGAGACTTACGCCGGTCGGATCTAATAGAAATCTATGCGTAACTAATTCTATGAATCAGGCGCATAGATACGACCGGCCAGACTCAGAGATACGACGGCGTATCTGGAGATACGCCGTCGTATCTCCTTTGTGAATCTACCCCATACACTGCATATATAATTTGAGAGAAATATGCTTAAAAAATTGTTTACTATTTTCCAATAAAAAAACAAAATTGTCCCGGATTTCATTTTAAAAATCTGGTCACCTTACAGTAGTGACCTCCTGAAATCTCACTACAAATCTGGTAAAACTAGTTGTCAGAGGCAGCTGTACCTTAGATAATCTCTTAATGCAGACATACAGATCTGAGGCTCGAGAAATCAGAGTGCCTAGGCACTGCTGTTTTTTTAAGGGAAATTCAAGTGCATTTTTTCGGGGTACTGTTTGGACACATTTAACATTTCTAGATGTTGGGCCAGATCCACGTACCTCGGCGCATTTTTAAGTCCGGCGTAGCGTATCTCAGATACACTACACCGCCGTAACTTACAGTGTATTTTCCGTATCCACAAAGAATTTGCGCCGTAAGTTACGGCGGCGTAGTGTAAATGTGTCGGCGTAAGGGCACGCAATTCAAATGACTAAGTTGTGGGCGTGTTTTATGTTAATACGTCTTGACCCCACGTAAATGATGTTTTTTTTAACGCCGCATGCGCCCGTCCGTGGGGGTATCCCAGTGCGCATGCTCCAAATTAACCCGCAACAAGCCAATGCTTTCGACGTGAACGTAATTCTACGCAAAGCCCTATTCGCGAACGTCGCATACGCAAAGCCCTAACATTGCGTATGCCTCATAGACCCAGGGGTAACGTTACGCCGAAAAAAGCCTTACGGAAAGGACCTAAAAAAATGCGTACGTTTGTGGATTGGCGTATCTAGCTAATTTGCATACTTGACGCGGAAATCAACGGAAGCGCCACCTAGCGGCCAGCGTAAATATGCACCTTAGATCCGACGGCGTACTAAGACGCACGTCAGTCGGATCTAGCCCAGCTTCAGACGTATCTTGTTTTGTGGATACAAAACAAAGATACGCCGGAGCATCCTAGAAGTTACGCAGCGTATCAATAGATACGCTGTCGTAACTTCTTCGTGGATCTGGCCTGTTGTCTATAAGATTGCGAACCTTCACTTCTTGAGTTTAGGTCCACTTGAACATTTATATTATGAAATATTGCGTATTACCATTATGTTTTTTTTTTTATCCAGTCAGCAGGTGGAGCTCTAGTTTCACTTTTATATAATAACTGTATCGCTTTCACCTCTGCTGAAAAGCTGTTGCATGAATAGGGCATGAGTTCAAGCTTTTCCTGCTGTGCCGTTGTTTAAGCCCCTAGAGTTTTGCAAACTACTTGCTAAATATTAATATGTAAAACAGAGATTGAGTATCTAATAAATAACAGATAGTAGAAATATTTTTTTACTTATAAATAATAGACTTATAAAAAAAAGAAAATAAATAATTATAGTATCCCTTAAAGCATGAACAAATCTCATCTCCCCCCAGTGGCTTGACTGTGGTAGGAGTTGATAGCTATTCCACCCCTGTTGCTATGCCACTGCTGCAGAGTAATAGTGATGATAATATATAACAAGCAGATGTACAGAAAATTGACTTTTTCTTTTTTTTTAATACTCCGAAATCTCTCTTATGCATCATAAATTGTGCCTGCAGCTAAATGACCTACCTGACAACCACTAAGCCAATTATAGAATGTAAAAGACTGGAAAATAGCCAAAACATAACACGTTTTGTATGCATATGGACAGTCTTTCAGCACTGGAGAATAGTTGCCTGTAATGGTGTTTATCACTGACCTTCACTTAGAGCGCCTGTGGCGATTTTTTTTCTTTTCTGTGAGATAATTGGAGAGCTTGTGTCAGTTTCTATTTTTAGGAAGTATCAAGGCTTTTAGTGCCTTCAAAGGGCTGTCAATGAGTTTTAAGAAAAGTGATTTCCTTGGTATAAAAAGGGGGACCCTACGCCTCTTATCGCCTCCTCCCCAATAAAACCCTGATGTTTGTCTTTTTACAGCTGAGAATCCCTCAGTAGTAAAGCCCATCCTAGCGGTTTGTGCTTATGGGGATTGGTGATGGATTACGATGCTATATGGTGGTAAGCCTTGAGTCCAAATCTCTCCTTTTGAAAGTTCAGTAGACTAAATCTGGTCATACACTAGTAGAGTTTTTTATTCAACAGTTTTCACTTTTAGAACATTTGATTTTTTAATATCTAGTGGGAGCAAATCGATGTTCACAATGATGAGAAACGTTGAAGTTCGGTGGAAAAGAGATTCTTGAACAAAGGAATTTCTAACCGTGAATGTTATTTTCATTTGGGAAATTACATTCATTCCAAAATCAATTGTTCCAAGCAAACCACATTTTGGAGTATTTTGGAATGACATTCATCAAGCTATCGAATGTACTGAGAATTTTTGTTAAAAGATTTAGTGGCCAGCTTATGTGGTGTTCTACCAAAGCAACGGACATAAGGTGGCCAGTCTCAACGTGCTGATACAGTCTCACCGGGCCCCACTCTTACTAGCTTAGACATGTACAGGTGCATCTAAAAAAATAGAATATCATCAAAAAGTTAATTTATTTCAATATTTCAATTCAAAAAGTGAAACTCATATATTGTATAGATTTATTACCCACAGAGTGAGATATTTCAAGCATTTTCATTTTGATGATTATGGCTTATAGCTAGTGAAAACCCCCATCTCAGAAAATTTGAATATTACATAAGACCAATAAAAAATGTATTTTAATACAGAAATGTTGGCTTACTGAAAAGTATGTCCATGTACAGTATAGTATGGACTCAATACTTGGTTGGGCCTCCTTTTGCATTAATTACGGCATCAATGCAGCGTGGCATGGAGGAGATCAGCCTGTGGCACTGTAGAGGTGTTATGGAAGCCCAGGTTGCTAGCGGCCTTCAGCTCGTCTGCATTGTTGGAACTGGTGCCTCTCATCATTCTCTTGACAATACCCCACATATCCTCTATGGCAGGGGTGGGCAATTATTTTTTCGATGGGGCCACATGAGAAACTAAAAATATTTTGGAGGGCCGGGCCAAAAGGCTAAACTCAATACTGCATAAAATCAATTGTATTTCTTTATAAAAAGCAGTAAATATCATTGTTGGACAACTGGTACGAGTACTTGTTATAGACATGGCACAGGAGGGGGACAGAGGCTGGGGACATGGCACAGGAGGGGGACAGAGGCTGGGGACATGACACAGGAGGGGGACAGATGCTGGGGACATGACACAGGAGGGGGACAGAGGCTGGGGACATGACACAGGAGGGGGACAGAGGCTGGGGACATGACACAGGAGGGGGACAGAGGCTGGGGACATGACACAGGAGGGGGACAGAGGCTGGGGACATGACACAGGAGGGGGACAGAGGCTGGGGACATGACACATGAGGGGGACAGACGCTGGGGACATGACACAGGAGGGGGACAGACGCTGGGGACATGACACAGGAGGGGGACAGACGCTGGGGACATGCCACAGGAGGGGGACAGACGCTGGGGACATGCCACAGGAGGAGGAACAGACGCTGGGGACATGACACAGGAGGGGGACAGACGCTGGGGACATGACACAGGAGGGGGACAGACGCTGGGGACATGCCACAGGAGGGGGACAGACGCTGGGGACATGACACAGGAGGGGGACAGAGGCTGGGGACAGGCAGCCACTGTTTAATCAATAACAATTGATTAAACAGTGGCTGCATGTGATGGCACAGTGGCTGCGTGTGATGGCACAGTGGTTGCGTTTGATGGGCACAGTGGCGACAATTGATGGCACAGTGGCTGCGTGTGATGGGCACAGTGGCAACAATTGATGGCACAGTGACTGCGTGTGTTGGCACAGTGGCTGCATGTGATGGCACAGTAGCTGCGTTTGATGGGCACAGTGGCTGCGTGTGATTGGCACAGTGGCTGCGTGTTATTGGCACAGTGGCTGCGTGTTATTGGCACAGTGGCTGCGTGTTATTGGCACAGTGGCTGCGTGTTATTGGCACAGTGGCTGTGTTTGATGGGCACAGTGGCTGCATTTGATGGGCACAGTGGCTGAGTGTGATTGGCACAGTGACTGAGTGTGATTGGCACAGTGACTGAGTGTGATTGGCACAGTGGCTGCGTGTGATTGGCACAGTGGCTGCGTGTGATTGGCACAGTGGCTGCGTTTGGGAACAGTGGCGACAATTGATTGCACAGTGGCTGCATGTGATTGGCACAGTGGCTGCGTTTGATGGGCACAGTGGCTGCATGTGATTGGCACAGTGGCTGCGTGTGATTGGCACAGTGGCTGCATGTGATTGGCACAGTGGCTGCGTTTGGGAACAGTGGCAACAATTGATTGCACAGTGGCTGCGTGTGATTGGCACAGTGGCTGCGTGTGATTGGCACAGTGGCTGCGTTTGATGGGAACAGTGGCTGCGTGTGATTGGCACAGTGGCTGCGTGTGATTGGCACAGTGGCTGCGTGTGATTGGCACAGTGGCGACAATTTATGGTGGCACAGTGGCTGCGTGTGTTGGCACAAGTGGCTGCATGTGTTAGCACAGTGGCTGCGTGTGATTGGCAAAGTGGCGACAATTTATGGTGGCACAGTGGCTGCGTGTGTTGGCACAAGAGGCTGCATGTGTTAGCACAGTGGCTGCGTGTGATGGGCACAGTGACCCCTCCCGCCCCTGCCTACTGTTATCACCGCGGCGGGGAACATTACAGACAGCGTTCGTTTGAACAGCTGTTTTCCCCGCTGCGCATAGACACTCCCCCTTGGACGGATCTGTCCAATCGCGAGCAAGGGGGAGTGTCTATGTGACTCTATGTGACTCCCCCTTGCTCGCGATTGGACAGATCCGTCCAAGGGGGAGTGTCTATGCGCGGCGGGGAAAACAGCTGTTCAAACGAACGCTGTCTGTAATGTTCCCCGCCGCGGTGATTAACGTGGCAGCGGCGGGGGGGGCCCGATTAAAAGGTCCGCCGGGCCGTATACGGCCCGCGGGCCGTAGTTTGCCCAGGTCTGCTCTATGGGGTTTAGGTCAGGTGGGTTTGCTGGCCAATCAAGCACAGTGATATCATAATCATTACACCAAGTATTGGTAGTTTTGGCAGTGTGGGCAGGTGCCAAGTCCTGCTGAAAAATGAAATCAACATCTCCATAAAGCTGGTCAGCAGAGGGAAGCATGAAGTGCTCTAGAATTTCCTGAGAGAGGGTCGTGCTGACTTGATAAAACACAGTGGACTAACAGCAGCAGATGACATGGCTCCCCAAATCATCACTGACTGTGGAAACTTCACAATGGACTTCATGCAACTTGGATTCTGTGTCTCTCCACTCCAGCCCATGTCCTGCATACGTCTGTGTGTGGTGGCTCTTGAAGCACTGACACCAGCCATAGTCCACTCCTTGTGAATCCCCCCTAAATTCTTGAATGGTCTTTGCTTCACAATCCTCTCAAGGCTGTGGTTATGCCTGTTGCTTTTTCCCTCCACTCATCTCTCCATAATAATGCTTGGTTACAGCACTCCGTGAACAGCCAGCTTCTTTAGCAATGAACTTTTGAGATTTACCCTCCTTGTGGAGGGTGTCGATGACTGTCTTCTGGACTACTGTCAAGTCAGCAGTCTTCTTCACGATTGTGTAACCTACTGAACCAGACTGGGAGTGTTTTTGAGTTAGCTGAATAGAATATGACACCATGAGTCTACAATATTAAGCTTTTTCACAACATTCAAATTTTCTGAGATACTGAATTTTGGGTTTTCACAAGCTGTAAGCCATAATCCTAAAAATTAAAGGAAAGCTGTGAAGGCTGATTGTCTATTACTTTTATTTTTGATCTACTTTGTGAAGGCTATGCCATTTGTCTAGAAGCCTTCACGGATTTATTACTTGTGTTTGTGATATTTTTTTACTTTTGTATGAAAAATTCCAAATACATAAATGTCAAAAAAAAAAAAAAAATGTAAAGAAAGAAATGCATATACATACAAAAAGTTCTTAGCCTAGAAAAAGAAAACCTATGCAACTAGGGATGCACTGATATGTTTTTTTGTTTTTTTTTACCTACGAGTACCGATCCTTATAGTGACTTTAGCTTGGGCTCACACAGGAGAGGTGCAGTAAACTGCATGTGATTCAGACAGGAATCGCACCACATTGCTGTTCGAATTGCAGGCAATTCTTTGGAGTGCGATTTTGTATGGGCTCAAATCACACTGCAATAGTATTGGTACTCGGTATCGTGAGTACTTGACCGAAAGTATCAGTATTTGTCAGTAAAAAAATGGTATAGTGCATTCCTAGCTGCATTAGTGTGCTTTTTTAGGCTGAGAACATTTTCAACAAGTACGGAAATACTTCTTCACCTTGCCAGCATTGCAATGTTCCATCACTTCATGTGGCATTAGTCCACCACGGAGGACTGAACAAATCAGAAAATTTCAGCCTGTGTGACAACCATAGCTCCCTCCATAGATGCAGTGAGGAATTAAGTGTAGACAGGGAGCTTGAGTAGGATCACCAGGTGATACAAGGACAAAAAAGCCTGAAAAAGGGAAACTAATGTTAGCTGAATAAGAGAAATCTATACATGCATAGGCGTGCACACAGGGTGTGCCAGGTGTGCCTAGGCACACCCGAATCACTCTGTGCAGCACAGATTCCCCCTACTGCCCTGGCTCCCATCTTTCCCCGCGCAGCGCTGCCAGCTTCCCTCCTCTTCTATCGGCTGTTGCTGCAGGGATGTTTCAGGAGTGGGGAAGGGGCCAGTAAATGTGATTTACCGGCTCCTTCCCTTTCTGAATGAACATCGTGAGTGATCGGTAGTTTGTGTGTTTGGGCTTTGGGGTGCACACCCTAATGCAATAGGCTGCGCACACCTATGTATACATGCATGGCTAGTCTTTAAGACCGGTACCTAAACGATGAAGACCCTCCTATTGCAGGGGGGGTTGGATGGGGGGTGGTTAGGGACACCTGACCTGTTATAATTTCCATTAATACCCATGTACAGCACCCCATACAGGTCATTATTATATTTTACTAAATAAGCAATACCGCTTTATAGGAGTGATGGCGAACCTTGGCACCCCAGATGTTTCGGAACTATATTTCCCATGATGCTCAACTACACTGCAGAGTGCATGAGCATCATGGGAAATGTAGTTCCAAACATCTGGGGTGCCAGGGTTCACCATCACTGCTTCATAGCATCCAAAGCTCCACTTCTTGCTACTCTTTTAGCCAGAATGTATAGAGAAATATTATATAATGCCATCAATACAATGTAAACATGTTGTCGTACAGGAAATCCACAATCAGTACTAAGTCACTTTCTCTACCCCGCCATGAAATGCAATATGTAATTCTATTATTAATAAAGCAGGTACTTTTGTGATTATACATCCAATGTAATGGCAATGACCCTGTCCTATATGACTTGTGCTCACATTAGAGCACAGACTGGAACACTCAGCCCTGACTAGTATTAGGTGAGTCACGCAATTAATGGAAATCCCTCAACAAAGTAATCAATTTGAGGCTGGTAATTGGATTATACACACTCAGGTTAATATAAACGGTATACTTGAGAGCCCAGGACCGAATTTAATGCACAGCGGACTTTTGCAGTGCTGTCATTTTCCGGCTCTTAAGGGGATCTGTGAAAGTGCCATTTATGTATAGCAGTCACGTATTGCCTGTATAATCTCACAAACTGTACCTTGCTAATCACAGGACAGACTCCTATTGGATGTATGGAGCAGTGCAATGCAATTCTGTCTACTAAGCAATCTCCGATACCCCACAGCGTTCTTTATAAATGTAGATTTAAAGGGACACTACCTTAATTTTGCTCTTTATGTGAGTGGAAGTGTTTTCATGTAAACTGCATTGACCTTTTATTTATTTTTTGTGTTGGATTTATAATTGCTGCCCCTCTACCCCTTACTGCATAGCAAAAAGACCTTGTGCATTCATTTCCATTTATAAGGCCTTATATCATATCGCCATATTATGTTAGGGCTTGTTCACACTTGCTCATAATACTGACGCTTATCGAACGTGCCTATAGAGTTAATGCACATTAATAGGTGCGGTTGATGAGCATTTAATGAGCATTAAAAATGCTCCCCCCCCCAAAGCCCTATGCACGTTTGTGGCACGCTTGACACCACAAACGTCTACAATAGCTGGTTGTATATATAAATAAACCTTGCGCGCTATCCCTATAGCTAAACGCCAGTCTGCATCCAGCCACCTGTGCAAATGAAATTAATATATACTACCTACAAGGGTGCAGCGCTCTCCTTCAATACGTTATGTGCATAGATCGATTAATGTATAAAGTTCATCAGCGTTGATAAAAATATTAATAAAATACAATAACTATTATATACACAAATACGTTTACATACCCTGGCAGAATTTATGATTTCTTGGCCTTTTTTCAGGGAATCTGAATGATAACACCAAAACATTTCTTTCACTCATGGTTAGTGTTTGGCTGAAGCCATTTATTATCAATCAACTGTGTTTACTCTTTTTAAATTATAATGGCAACAGAAACTACCCAAATGACCCTGATCAAAAGTTTACACACCTCAGTTCTTAATACCGTGTATTGCCCTCTTTAACATAAATGACAGCTTGAAGTCTTTTGTGGTATTTGTGGATGAGGCTCTTTATCTTCTCGGATGGTAAAGCTTCCCATTCCTCTTGGCAAAAGGCCTCCAGTTCCTGTAAATTCTTGGGCTGTCTTGCATGAATGGCACGTTTGAGATCTCCCCAGAGTGTCTCAATGATATTGAGGTCAGGAGAATGAGATGTCCACCCCAGAACCTTTATTCTGCTGTAGCCAATGACAGGTCGACTTGGCCTTGTGTTTTGGATCATTGTCATGTTGGAATGTCCAAAGACGTCCCGTGCACAGCTTCCTGATGAATGCAAATGTTCCATCGGTATTTTTTGATAACATACTGCATTAAATTTTTACCACATTTCCCATGCCTTTTGTAGCTCACACATCCCCCAAACATCAGCGATCCACCTCCATGTATCACAGTAGGAATGGTGGACCAGTCATCATAGGCCTTGTTGACTCCTCTCCAAATGTGGCGTTTATGGAAGTGGCCAAAAAGCAAAATTTTGGTCTCATGACTCCAAATGACTTTGTGCCAGAAGGCCTGAGGCTTGTCTCTGTGTTGTTTGGCATATTGTAAGTGGGATACTTTGGGGCATTTGCGTAGTAATGGCTTTCTTCTGGTGACTCGACCATGCAGCCTATCTTTCTTCAAGTGTCTCCTTATTGTGCATCTTGAAACAGCCACACCACATGTTTTCAGAGAGTCCTGTATTTCATCTGAAGTTATTTGTGGGTTTTTCTTTGCATCCCGAACAATTTTCCTGGCAGTTGTGCCTGAAATGGTAGTTGGTCTACCTGACCGTGGTTTGGTTTCAACAAAACCCATAATTTTCCACTTCTTGATTTAGAGTTTGATCACAGCTGATTGGCATTCTCAATTTCTTGGCAGAGGAGGAGTCACCTAGGCAGCCAGAAATTAAGTCCCACACCAATCCAGGTACCCAGCCAATTGGGGCATGTCGGGGGGCGAGGAGTACTTAAAGCGGAAGTTCCATTTTTGGGTGGAACTCCACTTTAAAGGAGGGTGAGTGCCAGAGCTTCAAAGATGGCAGCGCCTGTGAGGGAGAGTGGACCAGTATTAAGGGGATGCTTTTACTCGTATTTAAGAATATGATTGGGTTTTAAGATTACATATTCTGGCTCAGTTTACGTCAAAAAGCTAGGGGATGAAATGATCCATTTACGCTCTGGCTAAATCAATGCAAGCTTTAAGAGTGTACATTATCCTTGGCTCTATCAATGACTTACACCGAGCAATACTCAATTCAACAGAACTGCAGTGTGTACCAGGCTTGGACAAAAAGAACGCCCCGGCTTTAGTGGAGGAATGTCAGCCCACATTATTGTGTGTGGGAGGCTTTTTCTACACCCACCTGGGAAATAGGGCAAAGTATAAGATGTGTTTAGAACACAATGTATTTTCCTACTTTAGTAAAACATGTTTTATTTAGCCTGAGTAGGCTGAAAGTGTTAGTGTACTGTATATAAGCTCAAGAACAAAAACCGGTCCCTAGACTGCATTCTTTTTCTTTATTTTGTCTTATTTCTGTTATTTTGACCTGCTTGCCCTGCCAGTAGCACATGTAGTACTTTGTCTGATGTCGCTAGATGCTTTCTAACCCTAGTTATGAGGTTCAACCTGCCCCTCTCCCCTCCTGTCGTGACCGATCTGACAACAACTATGAAAGGAATGGCTGATTTGAAGCTTCAGCTTGTCTTGGCTGTGAGTGCTTTTCTGAAGCAAGCAACGGCAAGAGGAATGTAGAAAGCAGGGGAGGGGTGTCGGCCTCTGCGTTCCTCTTCCGGTTGCTTGTCTCAGGAAATTGCTCATAGCCGAGACAAAGTGCAGCTAGGAATCGGCTGTATCGGCTGTAACAGATGTATTCATATACAGATGTTGTTAGTAATAATCTTTCCACACTGTTTTTGAAAGAACAGAGTTCTTAAAAAAGCCTGTGGTCCAAAGGAGGCAATATAAACCATGTGTAGTAATTGTATGTGATTCAAGGATCTTGAATTGCCTCCCTCTCACAGACAACAGCTCATACAGCATGGGAATTGTCCCCCTCTCTTATGGGGACTGTGGTCCAGAGGCGGTCATAAAATCTATATGTAATGATTGTATGACATTCCAGGATCTCTAAATTTTCTCCCTCACAAACAACCACTCAGTACTACAACATAGGAGAACTGATTGCACACAATTCCAGGATTTCTGAGTGCCTCTTAGGCCCCGTACACACGACCGAACATGTTTGCTGAAACTGGTCCGCGGACCAGTTTCAGCAGACATCTTCGGTCGCTTGTACAGCCGAGCGGACAGGACTCCAGCATACATTTGCCCGCCAGACCGTTTTCGAGCGGGCAAATGTTTCTAAAGTTGCTTAGAAACATGCCCGCTGGAATCCTGTCCGTCGGACATGTTCGGTCGTCTGTACAGACTTACCGTACATGTCCGAGCGGCCGCCATCCCTCGCATGCGTCGAATGACTTTGACGCATGCGTGGAAGCATTGAACTTCCAGGGCCGAGTCATCGTCGCGGCGACGGCGCGGCCTCGTCACCGTGTATCGTGTACGCGCGGATTTCTGTATAATGGTGTGTACAGCCATCATACAGAAATCTCCGGGCGGGCATGTCCACTGAAAACGGTCCGGCGGACCGTTTTCATCGTACATGTTTGCCCGTGTGTACGAGGCCTAACAGGCTATTGCCTGTTGCCTATTGTTCATTCAACATGGAGATACTGATTTATATAGAGTCCTTTTAAGACAAAGATCCACTCATTTAGGAACATGAAGGTAGATCACGTTGGTACTGTGGCTCAGAGGAAGTGATAAAGACCATACCAAGCACATAGATATATTTCTCTTTCTATTTCAAATATTTTATTGAATTTTATAATTATCAACAAAATTCCATTAACAGAGCATATACAATAATATAATATAAATAAATATTCCATTAACAGAACATGTACAATAGTATAGTAGAAAAAGCCTCAAAGGGGTTGTAAAGGTAAAAACAATGTTTTCCTAAATAGCTTCCTTTCCCTTAGTGCAGTCCTCCACTTACCTCATCCTTCGATTTTGCTTTTAAATGTGCTTATTTCTTCTGAGAAATCCTCACTTCCTGTACTTCTGTCTGTAACTCCACACAGTAATGGGAGGCTTTCTCTCTGGTGTGGAGTGTCGGGCTCGCCCCCTCCCTTGAACTACTGTAGAGTCCGGATGCTCTCTAAGTTGCAGATAGAGAAAGGAGCTGTGTGTTAGTGGGCGTCCTGACTCTCCAGTAGTCCAAGGGAGGGGGGCGAGCACGACACTCCACACCAGGGAGAAAGCATTGCATTACCGTGTGGAGTTACAGACAGAAGAACAGGAAGTGAGGATTTCTCAGAAGAAATAAGGACATTTAAAAGCAAAATCGAATGATGAGGTAAGTGAAGGAGGACTGCACTAAGGTAAAGGAAGCTATTTAGGAAAAAAAAATTGTACCTATACAACCCCTTTAATCATTCAGGAAATTAACTCTAATAAATGTAAATGAAAATAGATAACCTAGCGGATTGTAGGATAAGATTATGTAACATGAAGTGTCATAATCATAGCTTCATGGCAGCTATTTAAACAATAGAGAAATTAAGTTGATTGAAATAATATAATATAATTATGTCATCTATGAAGAGAATATGATTGAATGAACCTATAAAGAAATATAAAGTTAATGTGTTATAGAATAGCTGGGGGAATAAATTAGGCTAAATCAGGGCCAAGTTCCTTCTCTTGGCTTGTCTTTATCTGGTGCAAAGGTCAAAAATCCCAACCATTCAAATCATCTGCTATTACAGTTGGTATATCAGATAATTAACAAGAATAAACCTAGTAGAGAGGATAGAGCACAGAGGGGAGAGAGAAAGAAATGTCCAGGGGGACCAATGGTTATAGAATCAGGTGAAGGTAATCATAGTAGCGGGGTGGATATTATAATTTCTCAGGGAGAAATTATTGAACAATGCAAACTAGGGGGTAACTAGTGTTTGATCCAAGGTCTCTATAAGGATTCACAATTAAAACATGTATCTAGTAGTATAGCTTCAGTTTTGGCATGTATCATAGATTGTGTGACTCTGTTTGACTGACTCTAAGCAGAGAGAGTTCGATTTCCACGCTTTTGCTATAGTTTGTTTAGCTGCCATGGTTATAAAAATAAGTAATTTGAATTAGTGGTGTGTTATAATTTGTGGTTTTCTGTTCAAAAGTGCTACTGAGGGATCGTGTCTAAGGGTTATATTGAACATAGTAGAAAGAATTTTGAGAATCATATATTTATCTTTATAACAATTGGCCACCTCCCTCTCACAGACTTCCATACATTCAAAGTGAGGACTCTGATGCCGCGTACACAGTCGGATTTTTCGTCGGAAAAACCGTGGATGTTTTTTCCGACGAAATTCCGCTAAAGCTTGGCTTGCATACACACAGTCACACAAGAGTTCTCTGAACTTTCGACCGTCAAGAACGTGGTGACGGACAACACTACGACGAGCCGATAAAATATTCAATGCTTTCCAAGCATGCGTCAAATTGTTTCCAAGCATGTGTCGGAATTTTGCGGGTCGGAATTGCTACAGACAATCAGATTTTCCAATAGGAATTTTTTCCGTCTGAAAATTTGAGAACCAGCTCTCAATCTTTTGTTGGCAGAAATTCCAACAGCAAAAGTCCAATGGAGCATACACACGGTCGGAATTTCCGTTCAAAAGCTCACATCAGACTTTTGCTGTCGGAATTTCCGATCGTGTGTACGGGGCATTAGAATCTCTTAGAATCTCTTATAAGGAGATCACTCATTACATGAGGGTATACAATGTTTCAGAAATCCATGAAAAGCAAAAAAACAGACGTCCTCCAATAGAGACATCCAGCATTAGTCAGCATATGCAAATGGCAACTGAGCATAATCCCACAGCAAAAGGGTTCCACCAACAAACATGAACACGGGGATTTGGGCACAGTCCCACGGTAGGCTTCAAACAGTCACTTTCTCGGAGAGTAAAATGTATTGTTAGCAGCTACTTTCTCAAGTATATATACTTATCGATCCTGCCATGACTGTTTCTTGTTGCTGTTCAGTGGGTGAGTAGATTTAGTGGTTGGAAATGCCTGACCGTAGTCGCCGACTCAAACCGGCTACTTTAGAGACAACTGGGGGTATTCTGGTATATATCAGCAGCCTCACCAAGGCTCTACTAACAAGATGGTTCTCTTTATCTCTAATGGAGGACAACATAATAGTAGATATAGCACCTCTCCTTTAATGTTCCCACAACATGGGTCCATAACCCCTACTGCAGCAGCAGCACAGCTTGGTCAAAAATACACTCCCAGCCTGCTGATTGGACAATAAGGAAGCAGAGAGTCATCAGGATACTTTCTTCTTCTGTCTGCATGCTGCCATAAAGCACAGAGCCTGGTTGGATACTATTCCTTCCCGTCTCTCCCTGTTTACTGCGCAGAATATAGTAAGCTACAGTAATATCAGGACATTTCCAGAGTTTCAGGTGCTTACATTAGATGTATTTTGAAGAAAGTTTATTGTTTTTCTAATGAATTTATAACCCTATTACTTGATGTATTTGTGTCTGCCTGGAGTCTGGCATTAAATACATTGGAGTTGTTCTTTAATAGACCAGCAATCATGCTCTCAGTGAAGCAGTGGTGGTCTTCCACTTGTATTCATCAAAGTCAGCACAGATCTCGCTTCATCTTGTGAGAAAAGAGTAGAGGCTGGAATTTTCCCTGAAAACTAGCAGGCGGTAGTGACCCCAGGAGCCTGTCTGTTCTTTCATCCAGCAGGCCAGAGCCCAGGTAAATAAATCCTATTATCTGTGTATGGAGGGCAAAAAAAGAGACAACATCCAAGCCTTTCAAGAAGTCCCGCATCCTCACGTCTTCTGTATTCTGTCTGAAGTGTCTGCTTGCTGTTTTCAGCAATGAGAACGTTTTTTCTGTCCCTTATGTAAAAAAAAACGAGGAAGAAATCTGTGAAATATCAACTCTAAAAGCATTCCTTGGTCTCTGGAAGAATTCTGTTCAGACATCTTTTCTTCTTCCTTTTTATTTCAGATCAATTATTCTTTTTTTTTTTATTGTTTTTCACCCTGTATAGACCATAGGCAATACATTTACAGCCCCATCTGGGACTAAGGGGCTGCTTTAAAAAGCAACATCATAGCCTTACTAGAGCCATACCACTGCCTTTTAAAGAAAAGGCAAATTTATAAAGCACAGTGACATGGAAAACAATGGAACCTCCGCTGTCCGGATTCCTCCCCCCTTCCGGTGTCACATTTGGCACCTTTCGGGGGGAGGGGGGAGCAGATACCTGCTCCTGAAATGAGCAATCCTCTACTTTTTGGGATTTGCAAAGGAATAATACATGATAATATCTTCTCTTCCTGCCCTGCTGATTAAGTCCCGCCCACAGGACGTAACATGTACAGGGGAAGGAGTCGCGTACGACGTCACCCATGGCCATCTCTTCAGTTGGGAACTTTGTTCAATGCCATTACGCCTTCACTTGGCTATAGTTCTTTACTTATTATTTACCTATTATTATTTTTATCGCAATTAATGGTTGATACGGAGAGCACTAGATCTCTTTTTATGTTTACACATATATCCTTTGATGTGATTGATCTACATCGTTGCTGAATTGCTTGGAAGTCGATGCCCCAAGGTGTGGGATACATACTGTATGACCTACTGTATTCAGGTCGAGTGCCTGAGGTGAGAGGCCAGGATTGTCTGTGGTGGACGGGCTGCATTCATCCTTATCACTGTATCGTCTGACACCAGGCACTGTTTACACAGAGGAGGACTTTTTTTCTTTCATGTTGGGACTGTGCTCTCTTTTAGAATTTGTATCTACTTTTTTACTGTTGATTTACATGTTGCGCTGCACTGTATTATATAATATCTTTGAGTCTTTTTTGGATTATCCTTGTAGTGTTCAGCTGGCAATTATCATTCTTGTTCTATCTTTATCTGCACTGAATATTTAATTGTTTTTTTATACATAAAATGAAGACAGGGTGGTTCTACATTGTGTGGACTATCTAGGGCCATGATTCTTGCTTAACTCCACCTCTTGATAACCTGTCATTAAAACTGTTCCCTATAGAGAATTTTGAGTAATATACACTATATGGGACACCTGAAAATTAATGGCGTCTTAGTCCGTAGGGTTCAATATTGAGTTGACCCACCCTTTGCAGCTATAACAACTTTAACTCATATGGGAAGGCTGTCCACAAGGTTTAGGAGTGTGTCTATGGGAATGTTTGACCATTCTTCCAGAAGCGCATTTGTGAGGTCAGGCACTGATGTGGACAAAAGGCCTGGCTCGCAGTCTCCATTCCAATTCATCCAAAAGGTGTTCTATCGGGTTGAGGCCAGGACTTTGTGCAGGCCAGTCAAGTTCCTCCACCCCAAACTCGTTCATCCATGTCTTTATGGACCTTGATTTGTGCACTGGTCCAAATCATTTGCTGGAACGGGGGATTATGGTGTGGGGTTGTTTTTCAGGCTGTGAGCCAGGCCTTCTTGTCCAACAACAGTGCCTGACCTCACAAATGTGCTTCTGGAAGAATGGTCAAACATTCCTATAGACACACTCCTAAACCTTGTGGACGGCCTTCCCAGTAGAGTTGAAGCTGTTATAGCTGCAAAGGGTGGGCCAACACAATATTGAACCCTATGGACTAAAACTGGGATGCCATTAAATTTCATCTGCGTGTAAAGGCAGGTGTCCCAATACTTTTGACAACATAGCGTACGTTTTTTGCCATTTCATGAGCATGCACAATTTTAGAGATTGTCCTTTTTGGTATATATTTACTCAACACAACCTCATCTTTTATATTTGACCAAAAACGTATGTAGTTTAAGGTGTTGGTGTGCTGAAAAACTTTTATATATACAGTTATATAAACAGTTAACGTGCAAAAGAAAAAAATTGCAACTGCCACCATTTTATTCTCCAGGGTTTCTGCTTTCTGAAATATATATTTGTTGTGGGATTTAAATAATTTTCTAGCAATAAATGCAGATTTAACGTGTGCAGAATATAAAAATATCGCCCTGGTAGGCAAGTGGTTAAGGTGACTGAGTTACCCGTCTGGCTATATATATATACCAGTATATGTTCCTGACACTTATTAGAACTGAAAAAAGCTACTTGGGTAAGTGGCAGAATGTCTTAAACATTCAACATTAACAAAGGAAAACAAGTCCGGCTGAAATAATGTGGATAACTAGCAGAACGATCTTCCTCTTGTAAACAGGACCAAGGGCAAAAGAGTGACTTATTGCTTTTATTACTCTCCCTGTGTTATTGTTTGCGCGTTTCTTAGTGTCTGTTGGAGTCTGGCGGCCAGGAGCATGTTAAGTGCAAGTCTTAAGTAGCCATTAAATTCAAGAATGTTTGCTGGTTTCCTTGAACTGGAATTTTTATTTGGCACCTGTAAGGATCGCATGCTCTGTCAATTCAAACTTACATAAAAGATTGTTTAAAAGACATCGCCCAGTAGATAAGTCGACCTAACTCAGAATCTACGCCAACATATGTTTAAGCGTATGCTCAAACAGAGATACGCTTAAACATATCTTGCGCCGTCCTATCTTAGATTGCAATATTTCGGATGGCTGCTAGGTGGCGCTTCCATTGTGGTCGGCGTAGAATATGTAAGAGATATGCCGATTCATGAACGTACGCCCGGCCGCCGCAGTCGTTTTACGCCGTTTCCGTACGGCATTAGCAGGCCTAAAGTTATTCCATCTATTAGGTGGAATAACAATGTTAAAGTATGGCCGCCGTTCCCGCCGCAAGATTAAATTTTTTTACGTCGTTTGCGTAAGTCTTCCGCGAATCGGGATTTACGTTGTTTACGTCCACGTCGAAATCAATAGGCCCATGCGGCGTACTAAGCCGTCAAAAACGTGAGGTTAAGCCTCATTACCATACAACACGCCCCCCTCCAAGACATTTGAATTCAGCGCCCTTACGCCCGCCCGCTTTAGGCTACGCCGCCGTATATTAGCAGGCAAGTACATTGAGAATCATGTACTTGCCTAGCTAACTTACGGTGGCGTAGCCTAAACAGGCTAAGCTACGCCGCCGCAAGTTTGCACCCAGGTACCTGAATCTACCTAACTGTCTCTATACCTATTTTGGGACGCATATGCAGTGAGGCGAGCAAGGGGCTTCCTCCCAGGCTCATCTTTGACTTGCATCATATGACCAATGAGAGCCAGTCAGGAGCCTAGGCTATGCTTTCCTCAGCTCTGAATTCTATTTCCCTGACAGGTGAGAGATGTCGGCTGTTGCAATGACAGGTGGTCATTAGGTCAGGACTCAAGTCAGGGCCGATCTTAGGCAGGCTGCGCGGGGTGGGGATCGCAGAGGTGAGGGCGCCGAAGCTCCAGAGTGCTCCCCTCCCTCCTCCTTGTCTGTGTCCTGAGGCGGAGCGCATGTAGCAGGTGCTGTGGTTCACCATCCCGCTTGCTCTCTCCGCTGGCAACTGACAAGTGCGCATACCTCCCGCTGTCCCCGGAATTCGGGCTAGGTACCGCAGCGGAGCCTAGTACCGGAATACGTTCTGGTACTAGGCTCCACTAATTATTCTGTCCACTGTGCGTGGAGCAGTCTCCTGTCTGCCCCGCCCCCTCTGCGTGTGTCGGCTCTTCTCCCATAGGCGGTGTGATGAGAGGCTTCTGGGTTGGCCGGAGCTGCTGCCAATCATCCCGTGCACTCCCAGAAATGCTCTCCGAGTGCCCAAAGATCCTGTATCATGTCTGCAGTATGTCTGGGGGCTCTTTCTAACAGATGCCCTCTCTGTGTGCATTAGAGAGACCCCCCTCCAGGTTTTATTATTGTTAAATATTTTTATTTATTGTTAAAAGATCATGGGAGGATCACAGGGTAATAAAGACTTCTTCGGGGAGCATCTCTGTGTTTCAGTCGTAGCCATAGAAACATTTGTAAAGGGGAGGAGTTAGTAAGATGACCACGCCTATGTGGGAGCACCAGAAATATTTCTGCACCCAGGCGTCTATGACCCTAGGATCGGCCCTGACTCAAGTCACCTGGCAGGAGATATGCGGCCCATGTGAGCTGGGCGTCTGGTGCTAGCAACACCCCTGATATGTACATAGTTCAACCACTCCCCACTATACTTCGATGTTGCCTCCCTGCTGTAGCACACCGCCTGTCTAAGGTCTTGTGTTGCCTGGTATTGGATCTTGGACCCCCCACATTACAGTATCCAGGCCTGGTGATTGGACTCTCAGGCCCAACACAGTCAAATATGGGATGTCTTGTGCTCCCCAATACCTGCTCTGGCAATAGGGGAGTATAGCTGGGTAACGAAACATATCTGGAGGGTTGGGTCATGTAGACACATTTTGGGCAAAGTTTTAATATCTCTTCAACGTAGACTGAAAAAATAATTGGGACTTCTGCAAATAGGTACTCTTTGGTTTTAATCTTGCGGGAGACGAGTAAGCATAATCTTTTGGAGAAAACTTTCCACTGGGTTTTATTCTCAATGGGTAAGGATGTTACTGGCTTATTCAAAAACAAACTGGTAAAATAAATACATTTTGCATTTAAACTAGACTTATGTCGTCTTTTAGTGGCCTTAATTTCTACTTTGGCCATCATCCAATGTTAATTTCAACTAAAACTGATGTGGGTCCCTTAGAGGAAGATCTGTGGGATAATACTTTAGGCTCAGTCTTGCTCTGTTCCCTCAATGCTTCCCAAAGACTTTCTCAGTTATACATTATTCTCTGTGCCCACCTCTTAAAATATGCCCTATGGGTATTTTGCAATCTTCTCTATGTGTTAGGTGACCTCATCTACAAGCTGCATCGCTATTGGCCAGACATTAATTAATGCTGTTTTTCAAATTGCCATTCCTGTTGAACTTGTTTGATGTATTCTGGGTATTCTCGATGACCTCCCACTAACTGAGTTTTAGAAGGTAGCCGTTAATAGGGCATTGTTACAAGCCCGCCAACTCCTTCTGCAACAGTGGAAATCAGACAGGGCCCCCTACCCACAAAAAGTGGGTTGTCCACATGGGTGATACCCTTATGCCGCGTAGACATGATCGGACATTCCGAAAACAAAGCCGTGGATTTTTTTTCCGACGGATGTTGGCTCAAACTTGTCTTGCATACACACGGTCACACAAATGTTGTCGGAACTTACGAACGTCAAGAACGCGGTGACGTACAACACCACGACGAGCCAAGAAAAATTAAGTTCAATGATCCCGAGCATGCGTCAAATTGTTTCCAAGCATGCGTAGATTTTTTGTGCATTGAATTGTGTACACACGGTCGGAGATTCCGACCGTGTGTACACAATTCAACGCACAAAAAAACATTTGTTGTCGGAAAATTTGAGAACCAGCTTTCAAAATATTGTTGTCGGAAATTCTGACAGCAAATGTCCGATGGAGCCTAAACACGGTCGGATTTTCTAACAACAAGCTCACATCGAACATTTGTTGTCAGAAATTCCGACCGTGTGTACGTGGCAGTAGACTGGAAAAGGTTATCTTCCAGCTTAGAGGGTGCCCAGGAAAGTTCAACAAACTTTGTGGGGACTGGCTGGCAGTACCAGGCTTTGTGCCTCTCTACTTAGTGATTAATAGAATTTTGGATTGAGACATTTTTTCTTGAGTGGTCATGTTTTTTGTTGCTATTGTACTTCCCTTCTACTACCCATATTGCTGGCTTGATTTTTCATGGTGGGTGTATTCTGGGGGGTGAATGTTGCTCTCTCTCTCTCTGGATTTATCATATTCCATACACCTTTTGAGTGCTTTGGAACACCACTAATGCTATGTGTACAGGTTGCATGTGCTTTGTTTATTGGTTGTAACTCAATAAACTTTATTTCAGATAAAAAAAAATCTGATTAATGGAATCTGAGTAAAAACAAAAATAATGTTTTAATCAAAAGACGCCATACTTAACATGGCATACGTGGGACTGGCGTAAGGTTACCCCTCATATAGCAGGGGTAACCTTACGCTTACGCAAACGACGTTAGCGACGGTTACGCGACGCGATTTCGTTCGGGAATCGGCGTATCAGGCTCATTTGCATAAACAAATGAGACCTGAACGTAAACGCCACCTAGCGGCCGCCGGCGAATTACATTTAGGATCCGACAGTGTAAGTGACTTACACTAGTCGAATCCTAGCCTAAATCCGGCGTATCTTGTTTTGTGAATACAAAATAATGATATGCCGGCGGGAAATTCGATTTACGCCGGTGTATCAGTAGATACACTGGCGTAACTTGTTTGAGAATATGGCCCGCTGTCTGTAGGTTTCCTGGATAGCACTTGCAGTTCATTGACTGATATAGATTTTCATCTACAGTTGCTGTTTGACAGACCAGTACAGTAACCTAAAACAACCAATTAGAATGCCAAAGAGGTGGGGCTTAGCAAGTGCACGTGAACTTGTACAAGCAGCAG
Source organism: Rana temporaria (assembly GCF_905171775.1). Lineage (NCBI taxonomy): Eukaryota > Metazoa > Chordata > Amphibia > Anura > Ranidae > Rana > Rana temporaria. Next base: position 513,069,794 of record NC_053490.1, read on the forward strand.
CTAATTTTGGCAGAACAGTCTTTGAGAAGGGCTGTAACATAAGCATGTGCTGATTTTATGAGGCTGGGGGGTAGGTGGGGAATAGCTGATAGGTGATGTTGGAAACTTTATTTTCTCGGCTGTTGGAGGGTTGCAGATTGGGGACATTGTACATCAATTCTGCCACCAAACAACTTCAGCGATAAATATTATGAGAGAGATTTACTTGAAGAGCACAGCTTGATTCATAAATACCTAAAAAGCAGCATTGCGCCAATATGAAACATGTCCTGACCGCTTCTTAGTGGATGCCGTTCACAAGTTCAGCAGTAAATCCATTGCAATAAATTAATGCGAAGAATAAGGATGATGTCTACAATGCAATAACCCATAGTAGTCAACCAAATTTACGGGCAGAAAATATGTATTTTAAATGCTCATAAAATTCTATATTGCGGTGCCTTTAAAGCTGAACTCCAGGAGGATAGAAAAAATTGGGCAGGTATATGTTTGTTTAAAAGCTATTAGGTTACATTTGCATGTAAGGGGTGGGCGGGCGATGATGGACCTTTCTCCATATTCCCCATTAACCCGTTGGGTGTCAAGTGTGGGTTACATGAGAAGACTACCCTTGGGTTCTTTGGGCTACATCAGTCGTTGAATGGGGTTACTAACCTTTGCACGTGGGGTAACACTTCACCCAAAGGCATGCTCATCAATGCCCAGGGACCAGGCAGGAGCCACGGTCATGTGAAGAGTCAAACATTAAGGCAGCCTCCCAACTCATAGACAAGCTCCATGTGTGCAGTACCCACAGTTCCTCTTTAAGCTGCTTCATTCCATGCCCTACAAACTTATACTGATGTATGTGTTGCATTCGGAGGGACAGGCTGAGCCTCTGCCCACTCCACCAGTCAGCGTACCTCTGTTACCTCACTCCCAGTAACAGAATGGGGTCCCGCTGAGCACATACCGCGGACCTCATGCGTGCTCTACTTAACTCTTCTCTTCCCGTACCTAGTGACCAGGCCATAGATCTCCGTAACGCTAGTCCACTCCCGGTGACCGGCAGAGACGGACAGCTGGAGAGGGAGTCAAAGCAACGACCCCCTCGCTACCGGAAGACCTGTCACCAAACCAGGTACCCCGCCAACGACTGGTTACTGATTTTCTTTGTGATTACTCATGGCAATTACCTCTTTCCTTCTTGTCTTGTTGAATGAACCTCTGTCGTAGTGATGTTACACATACCCCATCTCTAGTAATATGCCAGGATCTCACATGCACCCCTTGAGGAACTTCAGACCAGGCTTTGAGCCTGCCTAGATGCACATTGTACAATAGCTTCTCATTACCCCTTCCCCCTTTCACTCCTTTCCTGCAATCTCTTTGAGTATTTCCTAGCATGGCAAATAACTGACTACTGTGGCGCTAAATCTTTACCTTTGTCTTGTACCCTCTTCTCCAGGTGTGCTGGACTCTAATGCCGCGTACACACGATAATTTTTCGGCATGAAAAAATCTATGTTTTCGGCATTTAGAAAAAACTTATTTTTTTCCAACTTCATCATTAAAAAGATGTTGCCCACACACTATCATTTAAAAAAAATGCTCTAGCAAAGTGCGGTGACGTACAACACGTACGACGGCACTATAAAGGGGAAGTTCCATGTGGATGGCACCACCCTTGGGGCTGCTTTAGCTGATTCCGTGTTAGTAAAAGACGATTTGCGCTTTTCTGTCTGTCTCCATTATGAACGGTAGTTTTACCAGAACGAGCGCTCCCGTCTCATAACTTGCTTCTGAGCAGGCGCGGGATTTTAACGTAGTTTTAGCCCACACACGATCATTTTTTACAACCCGAAAAACGACATTGTTTAAAACGTCGTTAAAAAATGCAGCATGTTCGGAAAAAAAAATTGGTCGTTTTTCAGAACCTGAAAAATTATATAAAGCCCACACACGATCATTTTAAATGACATTTTTTTAAAACTTTGTTTTTTTCATGCTGAAAAATGATCGTGTGTACGCGGCATAAGACTTTAAGACACATTTGTGGAATGCACAAAAAACCCACATGGTGGTGCCATTAATTTTTAATGTGCACTCCAACGAACGTAATTTTTAATGGCACCCCAACGCACCTTGCTAACACCTTTGTACCAACATTCGATGCATTTTGGTGCACTGCAATTATTATAAAGGGTCATGCACTTATTTTGTGTGATTTTCACACGTAGGGTGACCAGTTATAAACATTGGGCTGCCCGAAACGCGCCACACAAAAACACACAACTACCATCACACCTGCATAGATGTGAGCGAAGCCTAAGGCTGGCCATACAAAAAATGAAAGTTCGTACAAACATTCTTATGAAAATTCTCTGCACATTTGATGATGACTTGATGTCATTGACTTGTTCGAAAGTACTTCAGAATTTTGCTTGCTTTGGACTTTCCCAATTTACAACTACATTCACTGTTAGAAATTAGAAGTTAGAAACATTTTCCATCCTGCTGCTTTGAATTTTCTCATCACTGCGCTAGAAAACTAACATCAGTTTGATCCCAATAAGTAATATATAGAATAAAAAAACACTCCTAAAATAAAAAATGTTAAACAAAATACGAGTAGTGTATAGCCAGCTTAAAGTGATTGTAAGGGAAATATTTTTATTTAAAAAAATAACAAACATGTCATACTTACCTTCTCTGTGCAGTGGTTTTGCACAGAGCAGATCCAATCCTCCTCTTCTTGGGTCCCTTGCCGGAGTTGTGAGCCCCTCCCCCTTGCCGAGTGCCCCCATAGCAAGCCACTCGTGCATGCTCGCTCTCAAGCTGTCAACTTAGCCAACTCGTCAAACTCCAACCACGTCACTTCCGGTTTCTTTAAACCACCAGTAGTTGGAGAGTTTGATTAATTGCTGTTTGGACGCAACACTGGCAACTGAATATAGCCTGGTACAGAAAGATTAATTGTTTTGACAGCACAGCAGGTAATGAGGACAAAGTTGTTGCCGTCTCGGAGGTGGCCATTTTGTTGGCTAGTATCGGAGCAGAGTAACAATCTCTGCTCATATCGTGCATTGGACTCTATTCGTTTTGCCGGTGTTGTGTCCAAACAGCAATACGTCAAAATCTCCAATTACTGATGGCTTAAAGATACCGGAAGTTAATTAGTTGGAGTTTCTGATGAGTTGGCTAATTTGACAGAACACCAGCTCTCTGTGTCCCGCCTCACTGGCTGTGATTGACAGCAGTGGGAGTCAATGGATCCTGCTGTTGCATCACAGCCATTCAGGAGGGAGGGGCCCGGGAGAGCCTCATGTCTCGTACACATCACTGGATGGGGCTTACTGTAGGTAAGTATTGGGGGGGCTGCTGGGGGGAAAGCTGCACTTTGAAGGTTTTTTACCTTCTTGCATAGAATGCATGAAGGTAAAAAAAAACTTCAGCCTTTACAACCACTTTATACTGACAATAAAATCTGGTTAAAAAATATATATTCTATAGAGTATGTATTCCTAACTTTACAAAACGACCTTCTGTCGCACTCTGCCTCTTCCATTTTTTTTTTTTTTTGCTGCTGTGATATGACCAGGGGTCAAGTCCTGGGGAAAAAAGTGTGGGAACTCCCATCCAAGATCCACTCCCCCACCAACAAAAATAAAAAATGATACGCTCATATGCATAATTACTAAACCGCAATTTTCTTTTTTTTTTTCGATCCACTGTACCTTAATAATCCTTTATGTTACTGCCCGCTTCTTGTATATGGATTCATCGAGTTATCGCAGGATTTAGAAAGAACTTTAAGCGAATTCTTTCTAAATCCCGTGATAACTCGCGGCAGACCTCCGCAATGTCTCCTGGGAACAATGACAAAAGCTCCCAGGAGACATTGCGGCATCGAGGAAGTGACGGAATACCCGCACACTACCCGGTGAATCCATATACAGGAAGCGGCCAGTAACAAAGGATTACTAAGGTTCGCCTGCCCTTGACAGTGACTCGAGCTGGGCATCGCCGCTTAGTGAAGGATTGGCTCGGGGCGGCTCGGCTGCTCTAGTCCTGCAAAGGGAACTGAGTTCCTGCTGTGAAAAAAGTACAGGGACTCCGTTCCCACGCGTTCCCGCAGGACTGGAGCCCTGGATATGACACTTGATATGTTAGAGGGAGGCTACTTTTGTTCTCCATGGTCCCGCTGTATGTAGGAATGAAACCACCCCCTCTTACTTGCTCTAGAGATGGACTACGGACTATGTGATTTGTAGTGTGTAAAGAGCAGTGCATGCAACCCCAACTAACATGCACTATTTGTTCCAAACAAAGGGAAGTGAGAAAAAGGAGAGGCTCAAGGAAGAAGGAAAACACAGTAAGAAATAATTTAATGAAAAATAGATTACAGTACCAATAACGCTTTCCCTCTGGGCCTAAAGCAGATTGACAGCCGGGTGGGTGCTTTCCTGTTCTGACTGGACGTCACATGAAATCCTTCACATTGTGCCGCTCATGCGCACCCCATGGCACAGCATGGTAATTGGTGGTGAGCTGTGTCCCTTGGACACACCGCATCTCTAATCGGGGTAAAGAGCTGATGACCATGTGCCCATGTGCCCAGCTGTGTCCAATCACAGCTGATCACATGTAAACAAATGTTGGTTATTGGAATGTCCTTTCCTCAGCGCTGTTAGCCGATCAACGGTTTTCCAATTACAAGGGACATTTAGACTGATAATCAGGGCACTGTTCATCAGTGCCTAGATGATCAGTGCAGCGTATCAGTGTTCATTAGTGTCTATCAGTGCAGCATACCAGTGCCTGTCAGTGCCGCCTCATCAGTGCCCATCAGAGCAGCTCATCAGTGCCCATCGGTGCCGCCTCATCAGTGCCCATCAGTGCAGCCTCATCAGTGCCTCATCAGTGCTGCATCATCAGTACCCATCAGTGCAGCCTCATCAGTGCACATCAGTGTAGTCTCATCAGCGAAGAAGATTTGCAAAATTGTATAACAGAAACAAAGAAAACGTTTTTTTTATCTTTGTTTTTTTTTTTAATTTTCTGTCTTTTTTTACTTGTTTAGCAAAAAATAAAAAACCCAGTGGTGATAAAATGCCACCAACAGAAAGGTCTATCTGTCTCAAAAAAAATGATAAAAATGTCATATGGATACAGTGTTTCATCACCGTGCAATTGTCATTTAAAGTGCGACAGCGCTAAAAGCTGAAGATTGGCCTGGGCAGGGAGGGGGTGAAAATGCCCGGTAATGAAGTGGCTAAGTAGCGGATCTGTATTATTTCTGGAGAATAAGGATATCGTTTAGTATCAGTTTAAAAGGACTTCAATCCTTGCACTTCAGTTGTTGAGCTCACGGATGTATTCAAATAACCACAAGACGCAGGCAGTGAGCCAGATTCTCAAAGGACTTACGACGGCGTATCTCCACGTACTCCGTCATAAGCCCGAATGCGAGCCGTCGTATCTATGCGCCTGATTCTTAGAATTAGTTAAGCATAGATTTGGCCAAGATACAAGCGGCGTAAGTCTCCTACGCCGTCGTATCTTGGGTGCATATTTACGCTGGCCGCAAGAGGCACTTCCGTAGATTTACGCGCTGAATATGTAAATTAGGTAGATACGCCGATTCACGAACGTACTTGCGCCCGATACGCCGTTTACGTTAGGCTTACGTCCGGCGTAAAGTTACCCCTGCTATATGAGGCGCAGCCAATGCAAAGTATGGACGTCGGCAAGCGTATCTTTTTACGTTGTTTACGTAAGTCGTATGGGGCTGTGCGTAGGTTATGTTCACGTCACAGGCATTGGGTCTGGCGTATCTTAGGGCGTATCTTAGGGCGTAAATTCGACGTGATACTGAGCATGCGCGCATGCGCCGTTCGTTAGGCGCGTCATTTACGTCATTACCTCTTCCAAATTTAAATAACGCGGGCTAATGCCGGCCCATTTGCGCTACTTTGCCGCAACTTACGGAGCAAGTGCTTTGTGAATACAGCACTTGCCCGTCTAAGTTGCAGAGGCGTAGCGTAAATAGGATACGCTACGCCCACACAAAGATACGCTCTCCTACGTGAATCTGGCCCAGTGTCTCACTTACTTTACAAAGTGTTACTTTGTTTATTGGCGTGTATCATCCTTTCTGAGACAGTTGTACCTAGTTGTATTTCTTAACGGATGTAAAAAAAATAAAACTTGACAGATAAAACTCGTGATTATGAATGAGGGATTGGTCTTCCACACTAAAATTTTTTTTAGTCATGCCCTTTACTAAATGAATAAAATGTATGCAAAACTGATATCCATGACTTGTAAAATAAAGGTCTTATTGGTGTACTCAGAATTCTTTCTTTTTTCTTTTTCCAGCAAGAACACCCGGACTTCAGACACCCTGAACAAGCAGCAGACGCTGAGGATGCACATAGATATTCCACGAGCACAACTTCTTATAGAAGAGCGAGACACAATGGAGACCATTGGTACGTCAACTCTGTCGCCGTTTCAGCTACTGCCTTAGGCTGAGCTGCTTGTGTACAAAAAACACCAACCTACACCCACCAGGGTGACCACTTTTCCAAACTACCATTCAGGGACACCCTCCCTTCCCAAAAATCAGCTTGTGCTGTAACGAATCACAGTGATTGGACACAAGAGGCGGGATTTATGATTTCTCCAATCACAAGCAGGGGGCGGGGATTGTGCTCCTCCAGGCATTCCCGTCCAGGACAAGTACTGTTATAGGTAGATTCAGTAAGAGTTAGGCCGGCTTATCAGTAGATAAGCCGACCTAACTCAGAATCTACGCCGACCTATGTTTAAGCATATGCTCAAACAGAGATTCAAATTTTTTACGTTGTTTGCGTAAGTCGTCCGCGAATCGGGATTTACGTCATTTACGTCCACATCGAAATCAATAGGCCCGTGCGGCGTACGTAGCCGCAATGCACACTGGGAAATGTAGACGCCCGGCGCATGCGCACTTAAAAAAAAACGTAAAAAACGTGAGGTCAAGCCTCATTACCATCAAACACGCCCCCTCCAACACATTTGAATTTGGCGCCCTTACGCCCGCCCGCTTTAGGCTACGCCGCCATATATTAGCAGGCAAGTATATTGAGAATCATTACTAGCCTAGCTAATTTACGGCGGCGTAGCCTAAATCCTTACTAGCCTAGCTAATTTACGGCGGCGTAGCCTAAACAGGCTAAGCTACGCCGCCGCATCTTTAAGCACTCGTACCTGAATCTACCTATTAGTGAGTAAAGCAGTGATGTGGCGGCCTTTTTTGAGGGCATCAGATTGGCCCGGGGGGAAGCTGTGTCAGTTTCATTCCGGGACACTGTATTGTCCTGGAATGAAGGTACCCGGGACAGACCTGCAAAATGCGGGACTGTCCCGGGCAATCCGGGACACGTGGTCACCCTAACACCCACACAATCCATACTGTGAGCTTGGCAGGCTTTTGCGCAATAGAAAATAAATTTCTGCACATGGTGAAAGAACTTAAGACAAAATAATTATCAGAAGGGCAAACATTAAAAGCCCAACCCCAGCTATTTCTTTTGGAAACAGAAAAGAAAGGATAGATCTACTTTCATATTTTAATTGTGGATTCCCCATTGGGGAAATTTCCCTCATTTCCTGTCTGGGTAAGGCAGGCAGGAAGTGATGGGATATCTCCCCAACAGGAATAGAAACAACAATAACCCTTATACCTCGTACACATGATCGGTTTTCCCGGCGGTCAAAAGTCCGCCGGGAAAACCGAGGGGAAAACCGAGAACCTGCTTAAATGCATTTCCCTATGTACACACGGCCGGTGAAAAACTGCCATGACAGCTTTGGTCGGGAAAACCGGCCATGTGTATGCTCCACTGCAGTGTTTCCCATAGGAAACACTGCAGAGCAAATAAACGCAGAGAATCGCGGCGGGAAAAAAAGAGAATTATGACGCGTACACACCACCATCATTTTTCAGCATTAAAAAAATAAACATTTTCAGCATGTTTAAAAAACAAAGTTTTTCCAACTTCTTCATTAAAACGACAGACATAGCCCACACACCATCGTTTTTAAAAAATGATCTAGCAAAGCGCGGTGGCGTACAACACGTACAACGGGACTATAAAGGGGAAGTTCCATTCGCCTTTGGGCTGCTTTAGCTGATTTTGTGTTAGTAAAAGACGATTCGCGCTTTTTTGTCTGTTACAGTGTGATGAATGTGCTTACTCCATTATGAACGGTAGTTTTACCAGACGCTCCCATCTCATAGCTTGCTTCTGAGCATGCGCAGGTTTTTTACGTCGTTTTAGCCCACACACGATCATTTTTTTTCTTTCTTTTTTTTTCTTTCTTTTTTTTAAAGTGTATTTTGTGCGTGTACTCGAGAGAGGAGCCGGACTGCAGGAGTTGGGAGTAGGCAGGCCTCCCCCAGAGGCAATCTGCCACCTTTCTCCATGCCCTGGGTGGCAATGGTGGGTGTGTAAGGGGGTCCTCCCACACAGCCCGCCCTACCTGCTCCGCTTTGAAGCCCAACGGGGCAGAGGGACTCCCCGTTAGTCCTTCGCCTCTCTTTTTAGAGACCGCATGGTCAAAGTGCATGCATGTTAACCCAATTTAGAGTGCGTGTAAGTGTGGTGGTTTTTGTGGGAGGGGGGTGGGCGTACTAAGCGCAGGCTTACCTCGCATAGCACACCCACCGGGAGCCGGGCTGAGACCACCAAACTCAATTCACATGTAGCTGAGACCGGGATCCGAACCCCTCGCTGCAGAGGTGAATGGCTTGTCAGCGCAGTGCCAATCGCGTTGAGCCACCGCAGCTCCCCCAATCATTTTTTACAACCCGAAAAACGACTTTTTTTAAAACTACGTTAAAAAAAATGCAGCCCGTTCAAATTTTTGTTTTTTTGTCGTTTTTCAGAACCTGAAAAATGATGTGAAGCCCACACACGATCATTTTAAATGACGTTTTTAAAAACGACGTTTTTTTCAAGGCCGAAAAATGATCGTGTGTACGCGGCATAAGTTCTCATTTTTTTGCTCTCGGTTTTCCTGTCTGGAAAACTGCTACGCAGCATACACACGGCCGGTTTTCCCGACCAAGAGCAAACATGGCAGTTTTCCCATTGGGAAATCCGGTCTCTGTACGAGGCATTAAATCCCTGAACTTCCTATTTAAGTGATTTTCTCTCCAAGCACATCCTTATACATCTATATAAGATTGACGTTCAGTTTTAAGGTTCTGTATATCTGTACAGCTGGGAGTATTCGTAAAGTCGTGCATGTAGCCCAGCAAATTCTCCCTGAGATGTTCCTGTAGGACGCTGTGTTTTTCCTGTGTCTAGAAAACTTCTAAGAGGATTACCGACTAATACAGAAAGTTGATCTGTCTCTATGGAGACATTTGTTTTGGAAACAGAATTTGCAGACCTCTTGCAGGGTAAAAATATTAATGACGAAATTGTTACACCTAGACTCTAAAAGTCGCGTTCGAGAACGATTGATCAGAGGAAGCGCTGTGTAATTTACGGTGGCAGATGTACTATAGTTTACTTTTGACCTCAGTCCTGGTACATAGTATTCTACTGCAGGGGAATCTCACTCCATTCCGGTCATTGTTATGTAACGTGTAAGCATGACCTTAAAGCCCAGTTGATTGAACCCTTGATGTAGTCAGGTTACATATACAATAGTTAATATGCCTCTTTTCACTTTTTTTTATCTGCTACAATAATCTGCAAAAAAACATCCTGGCAGCACTAGGGGCCATATTCTCGTATATTTTAGGCGGGCGGCGCGTAAGCCATTTACACTCCGCCGCCCCAACCTACAGGAGCAAGTGCTGTATTCCCCAAACACTTGCTCCGTAGTTTGGGGCGGCGTAGTGTAATTGGCCCGGCGTATCCCCGCGTAAATCCAAGGGGGCGGCTTGTATTTAAATTAAGCGTGCCCCCGATTCGAACAAACTGCGCATGCGCCGGGCTTAAAGTAGCCCAGTGCGCATGCTCCAGTTCTCGGCGTAAAACGTCAATGACGCCGACGTGTGCGTCATTGATGTAAAGTCGTATTCAAGAACGACTTAGGGAAACTACGTACCCGACGGGAAAAGACGACTCGGACCCGACGCCATACTTAACATGGCGTACGTGGGACTGGCGTAAGGTTACCCCTCATATAGCAGGGGTAACCTTACGCAAACGACGTTAGCGACGGTTACGCGACGCAAATTCGTTCGGGAATCGGCGTATCAGTCTCATTTGCATAAACAAATGAGACCTGAACGTAAACGCCACCTAGTGGCCGGCTGGGTAATTACATTTAAGATCCGACAGTGTAAGTGACTTACACATGTCGGATCTTAAAGCGGTGGTTCACCCTGCTGAACAACATTTCAGCATACAATTCGGCATCGTAGCGCGAGCTACAGTATGCCGGTCTTACATTTTTTATCCCCGTACTCACTGTTTAATCGTACCTAGACGATTCCGTCTGCCGCGGGGAATGGGCGTTCCTAGCAAGAGGGAGGGTGATTGACGGCCGACTCTGGCACGTCACGCTCCCCGAAGACAGCCGGAGTAGGTCTCGGCTCTTCACGGCGCCTGTGCACAGGCTATGCGCAGGCGCCGTGAAGAGCCAAGCCTATTTCGGCTATTTCCGGAGAAGCGTGGCGCGCCAGAGCCAGCCGTTAATCACTTTCCGTCTGGATTGGAACGCCCATTCCCCGCGGCAGACGGAATCGTCTAGGTAGGATTAAACAATGAGTACGGGGATAAAAAATGTAAGACCGGCATACTGTAGCTCGCGCTACGATGCCGAATTTTATGCTAGAATAATTTTTTTTTTTTTTTTTTAATAGGGTGAACCCCGGCTTTAAGCGTATCCATGCGAAAATGATTCTAAGAATCACTCGCATAGATACGCGGGTCAAAAAAGAGAGATACGACGGAGTATCCTGAGATACTCCGTCGTAACTATACTCAGAATATGGCCCTAGGAGTGTCAGACTGCAGCTGTCACACACAGACAGCCCAGGTCTCTGACACGCAACCCTGAACACTGCACCAATCAACATCCTAGCTCAGGGAGAAAGTTGTGATGTTGATTAGAGCAGTGTTCAGTGGGGAGTGTCGGATCGCAGAGCCACTTGTGTGTGGGTGTCGTGGACTGTCTTTCTTAGTGTTGCCAGTGCAGAGTATTTTAAAGTGGTTGTAAACCCCACTTTATGACTTTTACCTACAGGTAAGCCTATAATAAGGCTTACCTGTAGGTATAAAGAATATCTTCTAAACCTGTACGGTTTAGGAGATATTCCCCCCGCAATGCGCCGCTGATTGCAGCGGCGCATGCGCAGCGGGGATCCTCGGCTAAAGAACTGGCAGCCGCCGGACCTTGCCGAATTGAAGTCTCCCGCTCGCATGCGCGGGAGTGACGTCATCGCCGCTCCAGCCAATCACAGCGCTGGAGCGGCGATACCCGGAAGACACGCCGAGTCAAGATGACATCTCGCTCGGCGTGGACCAGGTAAGTTCCTCTCACCTCGTTCCAAGGTAAGTATTTCATAATGAGCTAATATGCGGTGCATACTAGCTCATTATGGCTTTTGCCTTTCAGGTGAAAAAAATTATAAAAAATAATCGCGGGTTAACAACCGCTTTAACCATGATTTTATATTGTAAAAGGCTGCGCACACTGTTGACGCTATATAAATGCTGTATAATAATAATGACAGCAGCATTAACCACTTAACCCCCGGACCATATTGCTGGTCAAAGACCAGGCCACTTTTTGCGATTCGGCACTGCGTCCCTTTAACTGACAATTGCGTGGTCGTGCGACGTGGATCCCAAACAAAATTGGCGTCCTTTTTTCCCCACAAATAGAGCTTTCTTTTGGTGGTATTTGATCACCTCTGCGGTTTTTAGTTTTTGCGCTATAAACAAAAATACAGCGACAATTTTGAAAAAAAATAATATTTTTTTACTTTTTGCTATAATAAATAATAAATATTCCCCTCATTTCAGATCTACCCCTCAGATTTACAGCGACTGCACTTTCACATGCACATTCAGTGCAATTTCAATTTCACTTTGCACTTGTAGTTTGCACTTGTAGTGCAAAGTGGATTTGCCTTTCGGAAATAACCCCCCTTGTGTTTTTTTTGAGTGTCTGAAATGACAGCCTTTATCCTTCAAGGAACCCTTTCTGGTTTAACATAGGGACAAGATGGTATTGCGGTACAGGACATCCTTCTTGTTTAAAGCAGTTTCTGTCTTACAGAGGAAGTAAACCCTGATGGGTTTTACTTCCTCTTTGTTTCCCTGCAAAGGTAAAGCAAAATGGGCTAGTATGCATCGCATACTAGCCCATTATGTGTCACTTACCTTAAACCGAAGCCTGCGACGTCACCGCTGTCCCCTGTTGTAGGAAGTGTCCATTCTTCACCCCTCTTCTTTCTGGGGCTGCAAACTCTGGCTCTGTGACTGGCCGGAGTCGCGTGACGTCACTCCTGCGCATGCACATGACCCCAGCTTTCTAGAGTGCGCATGGGCTGAATACACCGGTGCATGCGCAGAAGACATCGCTGTACGGGGAATTGTAAATATCTCCTAAACCGTGTAGATTTATGAGATATTTCCAGCACCTAAAGGTAAGCCTTAATCTAGGCTTACCTGTAGGTGAAAGTGGTCTGTTATGCTGCGTAGACACGCTCATTTTTCAGCATGGAAGAAAACGTAGTTTTTCTGCATGTCTAAAAAATGACGTTTTCCCAACTTCATCATGAAAACGATGTTGCCTACACACCATCGTTTTAAAAAAATGATCTAGCAAAGCGCGGTGACGTACAACACGTACGACGGCATTTTAAAGGGGAAGTTCCATTCGCCTTGGGGCTGCTTTAGCTGATTTTGTGTTAGTAAAAGACGATTTGCGCTTTTTTGTCTGTTACAGCGTGATGAATGTGCTTACTCCATTAGGAACGGTAGTTTTACCAGAACGAGCGCTCCCGTCTCATAACTTGCTTCTGAGCATGCGCTGTTTTTTTTCCGTCGTTTTAGCCCACACATGACCAATTTTTACAACCCAAAAACGAAATCTTTTAAAATGCAGCATGTTTGAATTTTGAAGCCGAAAAATGATGTGAAGCCCACAGGCGATCATTTTAAATTACGTTTTTAAAAACGTTGTTTTTTATATGCCGAAAAATGATCGTGTGTACGTGGCATGAGGCCCCTTTCACGCGGGCCATCCGATCAGCTCCGCTTGTCCATTTTCCAATCTGAGTCTCTATTTTCCTTTAAAGGCATGTGAATGGATTTGTGACTGTTTGCACCCGGCTACCTCTGATGCGGTCCAGCAAAAACAAATAGAAGGGGGATCTGTTCCCTTCTACAGGTATCTGGCTGGATCAGATCAGAGGGCAGTCAGGTGTAAACGGACAGCCGACTGCCGATTGAATAAAGCAGGCTAAGCAAAGACAGAGCGGACACAGAGCTGATCAGTAGACAGATATTCTGCTGAGCAAAACTGGATTCGGCCCGCGCAACAGCATCGCACCTTGCAATTTGCTGCGATAGCAACGCGATTTACCATGCGAAAATCGAGGCAAGATTGGGATGCCATTAGAAGTAATGACATCACAAATGTGTCCCGCGTTTTGCAGCTATTTGAAATTACGGGGGCGGATTCACTGCGATTCCACCTGCGATCATGTATGAATGCAGCCTAATGCCGCATACACACGATCGGTTTGTCTGATGAGAACGGTCGGATGAACCGATCGGTCGTGTGTACGTGGCATTATAGTTATTTCAGTTCCATTCAGTCTATTCTGTTTTCACTACTTTCATAGTGCTGGTTTTTATTATTTACTACTGTTTTTGCTAACTGTCGAAAAAGACTGAAGAAGGGTTACAAACTGAAAAGACTAATCATTTGTCATCTGCTTACCACTCTACAGTTTAAAATGATGGCAAGCTGCAAGATCAAACCTGCAAGGTGTTGTATTTTAAATACAAATAATAAATAAAATAAAAATAAGTGGAACACATACAGTAACACTCATTTTTATGTGAGTGAATATGTAATTAAATTGAATTAATAGAACTCAACTGCACTGCAATTACCTTCCTGTTCGCCTAAAAAACATCCATATGCCCATCCATATATATCCTTACACCATACTGTAACGGTCAGGGGTTAACGCCGTTATGATATTCCATTCCACCAACCCACGACAGCTTCCAACACTCCACAATCCAGCAGACAGGACCCATTGGATTTCCCCCAGAAAACGAGACACACAGCTCTCTGGTTCCAAACGATTAGCTTTAATGGTAAACTCAAGCTCTTCTTATACAGTTAGAAGCATGCTGCAGTAATCAAAGGGACAATGGCACGCTCCACCCACAACATCATACAATAGGTGCCAACGAGCCTCCAATACACATTTCTTAGGTAGACTTTCTGGCACCGGGTCTGACACAATCCACATGAGCTAATTACAAACCATTTACCCAGACGAGGTGACTCTGAGATAATCTCTTTTCACCTCAATACAATACACATTCCTTTAGTAAACATAAGTCAGACATCTGACCTTTTAGATTGTGTTAATTCATATTCCACATCTATCATCAATAGAACTTTCACACAATACAGTGTTAATTAGCATCACACAATGAACAGGTCTTTAGAAGCCAAACTAAGGTTAATTTACATGACAGTAGCAGACTTAATTTCCCCCTTGACAGACTATGTTCCATATTGAACGAGTCACTCTATTGACCGGTTGTAATTAGTTCTTCTAGACATTCTTAAATACATTGTGAATTATCATTACTGTCCCATCTCATGTAATCCAAGATATCAGTTCTCAGTCATCATATGCCCCTAGTGGACATAGGATGACCCTAGACACAAGAGTCATTGGTAAAGCTGAAACAGGAGTACCCCACACCCTTCTGGGTCCCACGGGCCATACCGTTACACATACCTCCCAACTTTTTGAGATGGGAATGAGGGACACCTATCAGCAAAAGTATGCAGGCATAAGACACACCCCTTGCCACTCCCCCTTAAAGGAGAGTTGTACAAAAAAAAAACAAGATTGGTTCAACCCACAAGTGCTTTTTTTACCACTACTATTCCTTTATATTGGCTTTTGGAATTTACAAATGCAGCAATTTAGAAATCAAATGAAAGGTTTAGTGCTGCAAAACACTTGTTGATAGATAAAAAGTGCATTTTATATACATCTAAATAGATCAGACCATGTGAGGGACAAATGAGGAGGAAAGTGCTCCAAATCAGGGACGTCCCTTGAAATCAGGGACAGTTGCCTTACTCCTATAAGGGCTTGCATGTCTCTAAAGAGGAAGAAATGCAAGAATAAAGGGATTAAGGGTTAACCAGGCCGTGGTGCAGACTTGGCACGGTTTCCATCTCTTGGCAAAGGATCAGACTTCTAACCTGCAAGCGTGGAACAGGCAAATTTCAGGCTTAGGCTCTCTGCTGCCTTGTTTGGGCAAAGTATGCAAACAAGAGAAGTCTGCAGGATTTCATATGCTGCTTGTCACATAGGAGCTTTAATGTTTAAGTGGAAAGCTTGCAGCACATCTTCATGACAAACTCTCTTTTATGCTGTTAAAATATCGCCAGGGCATCTGGAGAAGAGTTATTGTCTTGTCGTGCTTCTGGCTCTTGAAGCCTCACGTCTGATCTCGCTTTCCACCTGCTGCCCGCCCCAGACTGTATTCTTTGGGGTAGGATGAGGTGATGGGCGTTCTGTCTGTCAAACTGAGATCATCGCATCCGCCAGACCTGAACTACGTTCCCTAATTCACCCATGTGTATGGACACGGAGCATCTACGGTGAAGCATCTGCTCCTAACTGTCCCTGATTTGGAACAATGTCCCTCTGCCCCTCTTTCCTCTTCATTTGTCCCTCATTTTGGGCTGATCTATAGAGTTGTATATAAAATGCACTTTTTATCTTTCAAAAAGTGTTTTCCAGCGCTAAACCTTTCATCCGATCTCTAAATTGCTGCATTTGTAAATTCCAAAAGCCAATTGAATGGAATAGTAGTGGTAAAAAAGCCCCTGTTGGTTTAACCAAACTTGTTTTTGTGTACAATTCTCCTTTGAGGCCCCATACACACGGGAGGATTTATCCGCGGATACGGTCCAGCGGACCGTTTCCACGGATAAATCCTCTCGAGGATTTCAGCAGATTTTAATGCGATGGAGTGTACTCACCATCGCATTGAAATCCGCGTCGAAATCCTCTGGCGATGACGTGTCGCGCCGTCGCTGCGATTATGACGCGGTGACGTGCGCGACGCTGTCATATAAGGAATTCCACGCATGCGTCGAATCATTACGACGCATGCGGGGGATCCCTTCGGACGGATGGATCCGGTGAGTCTGTACAGACCAGCGGATCCATCCGTTGGGATGGATTCCAGCAGATGGATATGTTCTGCATGTCAGCAAATATTCGATCTGCTGGAATCCATCCCAGGGGAGATATATCCGCGGAAACAGATCCGCTGGCGTGTACACACCATAGGATCTATCCGCTGAAACCCATTTGCTGGGATTTATCTGCGGATGGATTCTATGGTGTGTACGGGGCCTAAGGGGGCGTGGCAAGGGGTGTTTCCTATGCCTGCTTACTTTTGCTGATAGGTGTCCCTCATTCCCATCTCAAAAAGTTGGGAGGTATGGCACCTGCTCCATTTTCTGACTAGAAATGGGAATGATTGCTAATTGATTGCAGCTATTTATGGCTGGTTATTGCACCGTTCTAAAGCCCTGTACACACAATTAAACCAATTGTGTGTACAGGGCTTTAGAACAGTGCAATAACCAGCCATAAATAGCTGCAATCAATTAGCAATCATTCCAGTCAGTCCAATGAAAACAGACCGATGGACTGTTTTCATCGGACAAACCGATCGTGTGTGGGCCCCATCGGTTTGTTTTCCATTGGTGAAAAAAAATAGAACATGTTTTAAATTTTTCCTAGGGGGTCTGTGTCCCAGGCAGGGAGTCCGTGTACTTAGCAGGGGGCTGTGGACAGTTTTTCCTGGAAACATCCCTCTTATGCTACGTACACACGACCGTTTTTCGGGTTGTAAAAAATGTCGTTTTTTTTTTATGTCATTAAAAACGATTGTGTGTGGGCTCCAGAGCATTTTTCACGATGTAAAAAAATGGGCATTAAAAATTTTGAACATGCTCTAATTTTTCACTACGCGTGTGGGTTTTAACGAAGTGAAAAAAAAACGCGCATGCTGAGAAGCAAGTCATGAGATGGAAGCGCTCGTTCTGGTAAAACTAGCGTTCGTAATGGAGTAAGCACATTCATTACGCTGTAACAGACTGAAAAGCGCAAATCGTCTTTTACTAACAGGAAATTAGCTAAAGCAGCCCAAAGGGTGGCGCCATCTGAATGGAACTTCCCCTTTACAGTGCCGTAGTACGTGTTGTACGTCACCGCGCTTTGCTAGAGCATTTTTTTTTCACGATCGTGTGTAGGCAAGGCCGTTTTAGCGATCGGGTTGAAAAAAACATTGTTTTTTCTAGACCATTAAAAATTTCATTTTTTACAACCCGAAAAACGGTCGTGTGTACGCGGCATTAAAGTTAGGTTGCGTGTTATACGCCTGTGTGTGTTATACGCCGATAAATACGGTAGTTGTTTTTTTCTGATCCAGGTGTGTCTGCTGTTGACATGATGCTGTCATTGTATTTAGCTAAAATCAGCTGGATCATTCAGAATTCAACAGTGTGTATCGGGCTTTACTGGATACAGAAATGAATTTGCTGTATCACATCTCAGCTGGTGCTCTTTTATGATTCTATCTCACCTTTGGCAATACATTGGGGTGGATTCACATAGACTTACGACGGGCGTATCAGTAGATACGCCGTCGTAAGTCCGAATCCCCGCCGTCGCAACTTTAAGCGTATGCTCAAACGTAGATACGCTTAAATGTTGCTAAGATACGACCGGCGTAAGTCTCCTACGCCGTCGTATCGTAACTGCATATCTACGCTGGCCGCTAGGGGCGTGTACGCTGATTTACGCCTAGAATATGTAAATCAGCTAGATACGCCGATTCACGAACGTACGCCCGGCCGTCGCAGTAAAGATACGCCGTTTACGTAAGGGGTTTTCAGGCGTAAAGTTATTCCACCAAATACATGGCGCAGCCAATGTTAATTATGGCTGTCGTTCCCGCGTCGAAATGTAAAAATTTTACGTCGTAACTCGTCCGTGAATGGGGCTGGCCGTAATTTACGTTCACGTCGAAAGCATGACGATTTGCCGACGTCATTTGGAGCATGCGCACTGGGATAGGTCCACGGACAGCGCATGCGCCTTTCATTAAAAACCTAAAATACGTGGGGTCACTAGTATTTTACATAGAACACGCCCCCAACCAGCCTATTTTAAATTAGGCGGGCTTACGCCGGCCCAGTTACACTGCGCCACCGTAAGTTTCAGCGCAAGTTCTATGTGAATACAGGACTTGCTGCTCAAACATACGGCGGCGTAGTGTATCTGAGATACGCTACGCCCGTCTATTTCTACCTGAATCTAGCCCAGTGTTTCTTATATAATATGAGCAATACATCCACACATGGCAAAAACAGGATTTGATGACAACATGAAGTTCAAATATCAGTCATCTTTTTAAAATCCTGATTTTTGGATTTCACCATATCCAGCATTCAATGTTCTTTTTTTATATATATATATATATATATTTTTTCTTCTCACCCGGCACCCCAGACAAATGTTTCACAATGAATATAATATGTTTGACCCCCCCATGTAACTTCTTAACTTTAAATTTTCAGCTGAAAATTTCACATTTCCAAACGGCACCACATTTCAAAGTCTATTTCAATCTGTGATGAATACCCATGTTATATATAGAGCCGCGCATATAAACAATCCTCTGCATTAGTGTCAGGGATCAGCAACAAAACCAACACAAGAAAAGTTTCTGCTTCAATTAATACTTTGCAGTTCTGCCCTCTCCACTGTACACGAAGCTACGGAGGTTTATGTTATTCTGCTAATGGCCTGGAACATACAGTAAGAATTTCCATTCCTACGCTGGACTTTTTACTCATTTAATGGGCTTTCCTGCTTTGTAAGCAGAGCGGTCCCTGAGCCTGTGTCTTCTTCTTAAAAGTGCTTTGCAGTCAAACGGCAAAATAAAAGATAAAAGAAAAAAATAAATAATCTAGAATCACACATTAGCAATCTTTTGTAGTGTGTCAACACACATTACAGTGCACTTGATTATGTGTTGCGTAAAAGATTAACCCAGGAAAGGTGAAAATCCTCCCTGGCACTGGGGCTGCCCCGAACTGCAAGGGTTGAATACTCATTTATATACTTGCCAAAGTCTACACTCCCCCAAGTAGACGCCACTCCCCTATACTTCCGCATTGGACTTTCCCTTGGTGTTCTCACATCCAATGCGTTATACACTCACTTCATTAGGTACACCTTGCTAGTTCCGGGTTGGACCCCCTTTTGCCTTCAGAACTTCCTTCATTCTTCGTGGCATAGATTCCACAAGGTGTTGGAAACATTCTTCAGAGATTTTGGTCCATAGTGACATGATGGCATCACGCAGTTGCTGCAGATTTATCGGCTGCATATCCATGATGGGAATATCCCATTCCACCACATCCCAACGGTGCTCTATTAGATGAGATCTGGTGGTTGTGGAGGCCATTGGAGTGCAGGGACCCCATTGTCCAGTGGTGAGATGATTTGAGCTTTGTGACATGGTGCATTATCCTGCTGGAAGGAGCCATCAGAAGATGGGGACACTGTAGTCATAAAGGGATGGACATGGTCAGCAACAATACTCAGGTAGGCCGTGGCATTTAAACAATGCTCAATTGGTACTAAAGGGCCCAGAGTGTGCCAAGAAAATGATCCCTTACACCACCACCAGCCTGATCCGATGATACAAGGCAGGATGGATCCATGCTTTCATGCTGTTTATGCCAAATTCTGACCCGACCATCTGAATGTCGCAGCTGAAATTGAGACCAGACAACGTTTTTCCAATCTTCTATTGTCCAATTTTGGTGATCCTGTGTGAATTGTAGCCTCAGTTTCCTGTTCTTAGCTGACAGGAGTGGCACCCGGTGTGGTCTTCTGCTGCTGTAGACCATCTGCTTCAAGGTTCGATGTGTTGTACATTCAGAGATAGTATTCTACATACCTTGGTTGTAACGAGTGTTTATTTGAGTTACTGTTACCTTTCTATCATCTGTCCATTCTCCTCTGACCTCTGACATCAACAAGGCATTTTCCTCCACACAACTGCCGCTCACTGGATATTTCTCTTGTTCGGACCATTCTCTGAAAAACCCAAAAGATGGTTGTGCGTGAAAATTCCATTAGATCAGCAGTTTTTGAAATACTCAGACCAGCCTGTCTGGTACCAACAAACATGACACTTTCAGGCCCCGTACACACGACCGAGTTTCTCGACAGAATTCAGCCAGAAACTCGATGGGAGACATATTCTGTCGAGAAACTCGGTCGTGTGTACACTTTTCGCCGAGAAACCCGTTGGGAAACTCGTCGAGCCAAATAGAGAGCATGTTCTTTATTTCCTCGTTGGGCAATGGGAAAATTTGGCTCGACGAGTTTTCTGACAGCCGAACAAGGAACTCGACGAGCAAAACGATGTGTTTTGCCCGTCGAGTTTCTCGGTCGTGTGTACGGGGCCTCAAAGTCACTTAAATCCCCTTTCTTCCCCATGCTGATGCTCGGTTTGAACTTCAGCAAGTCATCTTCACCACGTCTGCCTAAATGCATTGAGTTGCTGCCATGTAATTGGCTGATTAGCAATTTGTGTTACCAAGCAATTAAACAGGTGTATCTAATATCCTCCATCAGTATTGATGACACCAGAGAGCATCCAACTGCTGGAGCATGGGGGAGGAGTAGGGTTGCCACCTATCCGGGATTCACCCGGACAGTTCGGATTTTGAATCATGTGTCCGGGATTCAGGCGGACTGAAACACATTATTCAGACTGGGCTGAGGCTCCCCAAGTAACCAAGATAGTCACACACAAATCTGTTGCCATCTGGGGAGCTGTGGGTGGCTGGTTTGGCATCACTGGGATGCAGAATGATGTCAGCAATAGCAATTTGGCCACAAGCACTGTTCGCTACGGCATGCTATGTGCACCACATTACTACTCTTCTTGGTGCACCCAAAGGTGTCCTGGGCGGCTAAAGTGTTTGGGTTTGACTTGAAGAAAAGGTGGCAACCTTAGGGAGGAGAGGCCGTAGGACTGGTCTCAAAAAGCAGAGGAACCTTTGAGAACGGTGGATTGGGTAAGTAGGGGTCATTCACACAAGCAAATAACATAGCCGTTCCCAGGGCTGGACTGGGACAAAAATTTGGCCCTGGACTTCATCCAGACTGGCCCACTTTGATAGGTCTCTCCTATGGTGGCCGGACAACTCCCGCCCCCCCCCCCCCCCCCCGCCCAGCCACCAAGCCCCATCTCCCCCTTCACTAGCCACTAGCTGTTCTACTTTATTAGAGTAAAACGGCTGGTACTGGTACTCTTATAGGCAATACCAGTGGGGAAGCTAGACATTATTTCACCCGGGGCAAGGAATCAGTTTGGTGCCCCCCCCCCCCCCATGGGACAAGATTAGGCAGAAGTGAGAAACTCCCAGGCCATAGCTGTTGAGTCAGCTGTCTGTCCCCTCCCCCGTGCTCCTTCTGGTCCCCCCCATGCTCCTCTGTCATCCCCCTGCTTTTCTGTTCCCCCCCAGGTGAGCACTGCGGGGAGGGAGAGACAGAGGAGCGGAAGGGGGCAGCGGCCCGCTGTCACTGAAGCCGGCCCACATAGCCATCGGCCCACCGGTAAACTCCTTGTAGTCCCAATGGCCAGTCCATCCCTGGCCGTTCCTCTTCAAAGTGGTTTGTGGTCGAATGTTTATCAGAAGGCATCCCTCAAAATGCCATTCCACCATGCCGGTTCTGAATGGCAGTGCGGTTGTGGTGCGGCTCCATTCATTCAACCTAAAAAAGAATTTAGCCCTTGCAGTGTGAGGGGGTAGGCCCCACTGCATGGCAGAAGTTTTGCTTTCTTTGTTGGCAATTGCCCTCTACTGTACAATGCATTAGTGTGATATTTACAATAAATGGCAAGGGCAACACACCACATAGAGAAGACATTACCACAAGTGTGAATAATTATTTGCAATAAATGAGCATTTTCCCATTTTTATTCAATTACAAAATAGAAAAATATGTTGATGCAGCTGACAACAAACTGCATAATTCTTAATTCTCCTTTTTAGGTAGGAAGTAATCATTATAAATGCTTTAAATGTGTTTTTTTTCCCTCTATCTCTCTCCTGAAGGGCCTACATAGTGGTCCATTTAGCTGTGATAAGCATACTGGCTGGTATGTCCATACCATCACTTAACCGTCATATATCACTCCCCTTCCTATACTTTAAGATTTATGTTCAAGCAATTAATTCTGGCATTCTTAAATGCATCTAATATGGCAGAGCTGCAATAGGCTGTGCGTTATATACTCCTCTTAATTAATGTAGGAGCACAGCTTTAAATCAGTCACCTTTCTGTTATGCCAGCGTTAAGGTTTTAAGCCCCTTATATCTTCCTCTAATGCTATATCTTCTCTGCCTTCCAGATGACAGATCGACGGTGCTATTGACTGATGCCGACTTTGGCGAGTCATCAAAACAGAAGTCGTTAACTGTGACTCACACGGTGCATTACCAGTCTGTCTCGCAGGCTACGGGGCCCTTGGTGGACGTTTCTGATGCTCGCCCTGGAACAAGTGAGTGTACATTTAATAACGTTGTTTAAAAGGTTTTATTTTTATTTTTTATTCTCTGTTTTTTACTCATGTTAAAGAATCCATCACTTATCGTTCTAAGATAAAAATACATTTCCTCTTCAACTCAATAGTATATATGTTGTTTATTTTTTAATGGGGTTGTAAAGATTTTTTGGAATTTTTTTTGTAATAAAAATAACAAACATTTTATACTTGCCTGCTCTGTACAAGGGTTTTGCACAGAGCATCCCCAATCCTCCTCCTCTTGGGTGCCCTGCCAGCGCTCCTGGCTCCTCCTCTTCATGGGGTGCCCCCGCGGAAAGCCGATTTCCATGGGAGAACCCGTGCGGGTTCACGGAGTCATGCTGCTGCGTCCACTGACACAGACAGTGGGACTCGGCTCCGCTCCTGTGTCACTGGATTTGAGTGACAGCAGCAGGAGCCAATGGCTCCTGCTGTTATCAATCTGTCCAATGAGGAGAGAGACATCCGCTGGAGCTGCTGGGCTCATGCACATCACTGGATCGGATCGGGCTCAGGTAAGAAAATAGGGGGGGGAGGTGGGCAGCTGCAGCAAAGAAGGTTTTTCACCTTAAAGTGGATGTAAACCCCCAAGATTTCCTATCATCTGTGCCCAGTCTTGCCACACAGAGTTAATCCAGCGCTGAGCAATCCTCTTTTAATGTTCAGTGAAAATTAACAGAATTCCAGATAAAAACTTGCCAAATTATAAAGTCCGTTTCTCTGTTCTTGCTTTGTGTTACAGGTTATTTACATATCCTGGTAATATACAATGAACTTTGGATCACCTCATATTATGATAAACATAACATAACATATGATAAACATGTCCAAGCTCTAGATATGTAAATAACCTGTAACACAAAGCAAGAACAGAGAAACAGACTTTATAATTTGGCAAGTTTTTATCTGGAATTCTGTTAATTTTCACTGAACATTAAAAGAGGATTGCTCAGAGCTGGATTAACTCTGTGTGGCAAGACTGGGCACAGATGATAGGGAATCTTATACATTGTGACATCAAAAACAAAAAAAACATTTTTTGGGTTTACATCCACTTTAATGCATAGAATGTCCAGTGAGGGGAGAGACAGAGGCTGGAACCGCTGGGCTTGTGCACATCGCTGGATTGGACCAGGCTCAGGTAAGAAACAGTGGGGGGGGGAGTCTGGGGGAAGCTGCAGCAATTAAGGTTTTTCACCTTGATGCAGTGGCGGCTGGTGTTACATTTTTTTTGGGGGGGGGGGGCGGCCCCAGCCACACCCCCTATCCCCCAGCCAGCCAACCAACCAACTCCCAGTGCTTGTTCGGTCAATCAATGTGTACCCCCCTCGT
Organism: Rana temporaria; assembly: GCF_905171775.1. Taxonomy (NCBI): domain Eukaryota; kingdom Metazoa; phylum Chordata; class Amphibia; order Anura; family Ranidae; genus Rana; species Rana temporaria. The sequence continues at coordinate 513,094,021 of NC_053490.1, forward strand.
CACTCAATCGTCACATCGCTCGCCCATCGCCTGTCAGCCCCACACTTCCCATTCATGTCACGGCTTTGGCGGCTTCCCCCCCTGAGTCCCAGCCGTTGCTTCTCCTCCCGGCCAATCGGGACTTGGGACTCAAGGTAAATCGGGTCTTAGGACTACCGGACAATCGGTTCTCAGGACCTGCTTCCTGATTGGCCGGGAGGAGAAACTGGAAGACATTAGCGAATATTAATTCACTAATGTCACACAACTGGGTGACCTCAGGGAGCAGTGATCTGTGCCCCTAGCCCACCCTTTTTGAAGCCAATTAGAGCCTCTAATCAAAAGACATTGGAATCCATATGTTCGGTGCCCTGCATGTATATTATGGGCCGGGCACATGGATTAGAGGCGCTGCACCCTGCATGAGCGGCCGCCACTGCCTTAATGCATAGAATGCATTAAGGTGAAAAACCTTGAGACTGTACAATAACTTTAAATGTAATTTTTTTTAAATGTACTTATTTATAATACATATACGTAATTATATTTAATATTTATTTTCAACAAATGCCAAAACATATATTACCGGCACATCATGAATCTTTAATATAACGTCCAACAATTTATTACAGGAAACACATCACAGCAGTAAATTGCAACGCTTCAGGCACAAGCAGAACCCCTTCATCAGGCATCACATAGGGTTCCGCATGGTCCCGAAAGATCAACATTTACAGTTGTGATGTGACCGACTTAATACATTTTTACATGCTATGTTGAAGATCCATGGTGTGCTGCCAATATATGCTTTGACTTGTTTTAATACCGGTTTCCAGCTGCTAGTTGCTACAGCACCCACTTGCTTCAAGCCATCTCCATTAACATGTACAATGGGAATGTTCTGTTTACTTCCAACAAACATCCTGGATCTCCCTCCTTTCCTTGACTCTCCTACTCAAATTTTAAAAGTGCAATATATATATATATATATATATATATATATATAAATAAAAAATATTTTTTTTATATAAAAAAAAGTGGGTTTTCATCTGGGGCCCTAGGGACCTCCGGACCTCTAAAAAATAAATTGTCCCTTTAATAAAAAATAAAATAAAAGTATATTAAAAAAATGTATATATTTTTTATAAAAAAAAAAGGGGGGTTGCCATCTGGGGCAGTGTGGCCCTCCGGGGCCCTGGGGACCTCCGGACCTCTAAAAAAAAAAAAAAAAAATTGTCCCTTTAATAAAAAATAAAATAAAACTATATTAAAAAAATATATATATTTTTTTATAAAAAATAAATTAAAAAAAGGGGGGTTGCCATCTGGGGCCCTGGGGACCTCCAGACCCCTTACAGGTGTACTGCCTGTACCCCCCGAATGGCGGCCCTGTTAACAGCACTAACCGGCCCGGTGAGGAGGCTCACCCGTCCGGTGCCACCTACAACTGCACAGTGAAGAGACGGCGGTGGGAGACTCAGGAATGCTGACAGCATCTGCCATGGGGAGTGAGTTTTTTTCCATCACAAGGTGGAGGGAAATCAAGGTGGACATGGATGTAACCTACAGCGGGTAAAATAAGTATTGAACCGTCACCATTTTTCTAGGTAAATCTATTTTATAAAGGTGCTTTTGACATGAAATTTTACGGTAACGACCCATGCAATCCATGCATACAGAGAAACCAAAACAAATAAGTTCAGAAATAAGGTTATGTGTAATAAAATGGAATGACACAGGGAAAAAGTATTGAACACATGAAGAAAGGTAGATGCAAAAAGGCATGGAAAGCCAAGACTCCAGTTGAAATCTATCAGTAATTAGAAAGCAATCCTGTCCCTTTAATTGAAGTGAGAGACGATACCGCTCTAAAAACTGCTGATCCCTTGGTTTTGCTTCCGTCCCTCTAAACCAAAATGGTGCTGGCTATGCACAGGTGCATTGGATAGCCGATGAGTAAGCATCACATGATGTGAAACATGTCAGCCACCTTTTTCCTGTTGTTCACTTCATGTTGACTGCATCGCCTGGGTTGTTTTTTGGATTTCATTTGCGGCAGTCCAGGATCTTCTTCTATTCAAACCTGTCCCTTGTTAGTGGAAATTCGAAAATTTGATGGCCTATAAAAAGGTGTCTCCTTACCAAGGTGTCACACAAGAAACATGTCATGATGGGCAAAAGCAAAGAGCTCTCTCAAGACCTTTGCAACCTTATTGTTTCTAAACATACTGATAGCATTGGTTACAGAAGGTTCTCGAAACTTATGAATGTTCCAGTGAGAACTATTGGGGCCGTAATCCAGAAGTGGAAAGAAAATAATTTCACCATAAACCGGCCATGACCAGGTGCTCCTTGCAAGATTTCTGACAGAGTGAAAAGAATTATCAGAAGAGTTGTTCAAGAGCCAAGGACCAGGAATTTCCATTCTTGTGTAGTGGAGAGCTTCAGAAAGATCTGAAATTAGCAGGTACAATTGTTTCAAAGAAAACCATAAGTAATGCACTCAAACGCCATGGCCTGTATGCACGTTCCCCACGCAAGACTTCATTGCTGAATGAAAAAGCGGTGAAGCTCATTTAAAGTTTTTTGCACAACATGTAGACAAGCCTGTGACATACTGGGAGAATATAGTCTGTTCAGATGAGACCAACATCAAAATTGAACTCTTTGGAAGCCATATTACACACATGTTTCGAGTTAATATGGCACATCACCCCAAAAACACCCCCCATACCAACAGTGAAGTTTGGAGGTGGGAACATCATGGTACGGGCGGGGTTGTTTTTCAGCATACAGTACTAACAAACTTCATATCGTTGAAGGAAGAATGAATGGGAAAATTTACCAAGACATTCTTGATAAAAATCTGCTGCCATCTACCAGGATGATGAAGTTGAAACAAAGGGAGGACATTTTAGCAAGACAATGATCCCAAACACAAAGCCAAGGAAACTCTCAATTGGTTTCAAAGAAAGAAAATAAAGCTGCTAGAATGGCCCAGCCATTGAATTGAATTGAATTGAAAATCTATGGAAAGAACTAAAGTTTAGAGTTCATAGCAGAGGCTCATGAAACCTTCATGATTTGAATCTGTGTGGAAGAATGGGCCAAAAACACACCTAAGCAATGCATGCGACTCGTTTCAGGAGGCGTCTTGAAGCCGTCATTAGCAACAAAGGATTTTGTACAAAGTATTAAATACATTTCAGTTGGTGTGTTCAATACTTACTCCCTATGTCATTCAATTTAAAGGAGTTCTCTGACCTAAAACTTTTAACCCCCGCTGTGCCCGGGCTGTAAAACTATACAAAATAAACTTTCACTTACCTGCCTACGATCCCCCGTTGTTCCGATATCGCCGTCCCGTTCTCCGGTCCCGGTCTCTTCCGCTTCCTGTGTGTCGGTGACTCATAGTGCGCTCAGCCTATCAGCGGCCGCGACGGGACATTGCTGCGGCCGCTGATAGGCTGAGCGCACTATGAGTCACCGACACACAGGAAGCGGAAGAGACCGGGACCGGAGAACGGGACGGCGATATCGGAACAACGGGGGATCGTAGGCAGGTAAGTGAAAGTTTATTTTGTATAGTTTTACAGCCCGGGCACAGCGGGGGTTAAAAGTTTTAGGTCAGAGAACTCCTTTAATTACACATAACTTAATGTCTGAAATTATTTGTTTTGGTTTCTTTGTATGTATGGATTGCAAGTGAGACCCGTAGGAGAAAATGGATGGAGGGGCAGCATGACTAGGGGAGGAACAGAGTCAGGGAACGGTCAGCTAGGTCAGTAGTGGGGGCAGGGGTGGAGGACCTTACCTGATTGGAGGTAGAAGTTAGAATGGGCAGGGTTCAGAGGAGAGGGTCTTGTGTAGGGGTGTTAGTGGGCGTATTTGTGTCTCTAGTGTTGAGTGAGTTTGTTATGTTTTTTTTCCCCCCAAAAAAATTATTAAATAAAAAATGTACAATAAAATGAGACAAAATGAAAACTAAACGCATAAAAAAAACATTGTATATGGGTATAATTTACTGACTGGTGTATATTGCTCAATTTTGTCACAGCAGTCGTCGTTTCAAGGGGTCTTTGGGGGGTCAGTGAGGAATTACATGGTTACAGGATTAGTGGGGCACATCTAAGGTATGGCGCTTCCACTTGGTTAGCGGTGGTTCTCCCAAGAGCTAGGTCCCCTGGGGGAGGGGAATGTGGAAGTATGTGTGATGTCGGAGCGTCTTTGTGCCGGTTGGGGCACGGCTGAGGACATGGACCATTCCAGTTATAAATTGTGCCTTAAAGTCACCCAAAGACCTCTTGCTGATGGGCATTACTTTGTTGAAATTTGCACTTACGGGTATGTTTTACGTGATGTTATTTTATTCTTTGGTTAATACAATTTGGCTGCTGTGGCCATATAAAACCCATGTCACACAGTCCGTGTCTTTAATTTAATGGTAAGGACCAAGGTTGATGAATCCTTTAGCCATGGGTTGTTACATGTGACATGTGGGGGAAATTTCATGTCAATACTCAATAGCACCTTTTAGAATTATAATTTCCTATAAAAATGGTGACGTGTTCAATATTTATTTTCTCGCTGTATGTGACATTCATTTCCATTCTGATCAGACTCAGCAGGGGATCAGTCTAGGATTCTCTACTGAGACAGGACAGGGGGCGTTCATGTGAAAGGTGTCTAAGACTCCTGATATAATGTCAGTGCCTAATAATATGTAGTTATATAGAATTCAAAAATAAAATAAATGAAATGTAAAGAAGATCTAAACGGTTAAAAATTTAACAGCCCCCCCCCCCCCCCCCCAAAAAAAAGACAAGAAACAGTAACTAAATTTACCTATGGTCTTCCTGCATCCAATCTTTCCCCCATTATTGACTTACCTTGCTGCACTATGTCTGTGTGTGAATGCAGCCATCTTGGTAGAGGAGCAGTGTTTGCTTCCTCCTGTCAGAGCTATCCCCTTGATAACTAGTAATTGAGTATTCAGGAAGCAGCAGGAGAGGTGGAGAAAGCACAGAACCTCAGCATTGATGAAGCAGGAAGATCCTTCCACCACAGGTCGACAGGTATGGTTTCCTCTCCAGCAAGAAGAATAGGGAGCAACACAGCAGTGACATCACCACATCTCACTCCAAATATCGCGAGCAGTCATAGGCAGCAGTGCCTTTAGATCAGTGGTTCTCGACCTTTCTAGTGCCGTGACCCCTTGATACAATTTCCCAAGTTGTGGGGACCCCTAACAAGACAAGTAATATGCACCCCTAACCCAAGGACATTTAGCGCTCCCTGAGTCCCTTCAGTATTAAAACCCCTTATGGTACATTTTAGGATGTACCACTCTTTTTCTTTCCCTTTTATCTCTCTCTATCCTAATTTCTTTCTTTTTTTTCCCCCATCCCTTTCTCTTATTCTTTCTCTCTCTTTTTCTTTGTTCCTCCCCCTCTTTTCCTCTCCCTTCCACATATTCTCTATTTTTATTTCTTCTCTTACTCCATGATAGGGGGGGTGGGGGGAGTTGGGATGAGTGTCATTGTGGGTGGGGGGTGGGATGAGTGGCAGTGCTGGATGGGGGTGGGATAAGTGGCAGTGCTGGGGGGAGTTCTGATCAGCCAACTTAGGTGCTCTTGATCAAGGTCATATGCTGATCTGAGAACTGCAGTGGGGACTTTTATCGGTAACTATATTCACAGGTAGTGTTCTCACTGTGTCTCCGATTTTGTGGTGTTTTGCAGCAGTGACACCTATGCAGAAATCAGGAGATAGGGTCTCCTCCGGCCCCTCCCACTTCACATTCCTCACCAGTCAGCTGACCCCTATTCTCTGCCCCCCAGCCATGACATGAACTGAATGGGTGGCTGTGAAGTGGCGCCTGCGGGCTCCAGGAACAGCCCAGCTGGGTGGCCACAAGCTCCAGGGACAGTGAAAAGGCTGAGAGAGCAGTGCGGGATTCAGGAACAGTCCAGGATTTGGTGACCCCTGGAAAATTGTCATTCGACCCCTGAGGGGGTCCCGACCCCAGGTTGAGAACCACTGCTTTAAATGATCTCACACTCCAGATATACAACTATGAAGCTCAAGGCAACAGAAAGGTATTTTCCTTGGAACCATTGGCTGATAATGGAGGCTCTCACAGCATTCATTCTTAGGCCCCATACACACGGGAGGATTTATCCGCGGATACGGTCCAGCCGTGTGTAGTTTCCACGGATAAATCCTCTCGAGGATTTCCGCGGTACTCACCATCGCATTGAAATCCGCGCCGAAATCCTCTGGCGATGACGTGTCGCGCCGTCGCTGCGATGATGACGCGGCGACGTGCGCGACGCTGTCATATAAGGAATTCCACGCATGCGTCGAATCATTACGACGCATGCGGGGGATCCCTTCGGACGGATGGATCCGGTGAGTCTATACAGACCAGCGGATCCATCCGTTGGGATGGATTCCAGCAGATAGATTTGTTTGGCATGTCAGCAAATATTCGATCTGCTGGAATCCATCCCAGGGGAGAAATATCCGCGGAAACAGATCCGCTGGAGTGTACACACCATAGGATCTATCCGCTGAAACCCATTTGCTGGGATTTTTCAGCGGATGGATTCTATCATGTGTATGGGGCCTGAGACATGTGCAGACTGGAATATTTCATTTTGTTTTTTCGTTTTCGTTTGGAAAATAAATTTATTTAGTTACTCCCGAAAATCGTTTTAATTTATTTCGTTTTTCGTTGGGTAATAGCTTTCGTCCGAAAATCCAATAACACTTGGTTTCTGTCGAATGGTCAAAAGAATATTCGCCGGAACGTCGAATCTTTTTGGTTGCTGTCGAATGTTCAAAAGAATATTCGACGGAACGTCGAATCTTTACGTTGAATTCGCCTACAAGAATTCTAATGTTGTATGACTAGTAATAATGTCGAATCTATTCTCTATAATGTCGAATCTATTCTCTATAATGTCGAATCTATTTTCTCATAAATCGAAATCTATTCTGTGTAATGTCGAATCTATTATTTCTATAGTGTCGAATCTTTTCTCTATAATGTCGAATCTTTTCCCTATAATGTCGAATCTCTCTATATCGAATTTTTACCGCAACGAAAACGAAAATAAAGCATTTTTTATGTCGGATCTTTCGGTTTTCGTTTCTTGCACTTTCGTTATCGTTTGTTAACGATATGCATATTCTAACGATATTCTAACGAAAACGAATGCACATGTCTATTCATTCTATGTACAGGGCATAGAACTGAACATGCTGTCATAAAATGGTACATATCAGTTCAGAAGCTTCTCCTGGGCTCTGTCCAATTTTTAGAAAATTGCAATGGTGATAATATAATTATTTTCTTTCAGGTTGTCTAAATTGAAATACATGAATTGTGAAACTGGAGAGCAGTTTCTTTGTACAGAAGTTTAAATACAGGGAGCTGAAAAGGCAACTTTCTAGACATTTCCCATTTTATGGAGTCTGTTGAACTCTTTATAATGTACAGTAAGAACTCTCAGATCTTGACACCGCAGTCCCTAAACGATGTAAGGAGCTGATGGAAGTCAGCCTCCACGTAAAAATTCAAGCATCACTTTTTGTTAGACATATCCTTTCATGGGTAATAAAGGGCCTTCCTTGTGTATTCAGTTTGTGTGACAGAACCGGTTTTAGACTATGGGGGAAGAAGCTGCAGATCCCGGCTAGAGACAACCACAGTGCATGTACTCCATGGACACGGGCCTGCAAGTGCCTCACTTTCCTGACACTGACGTTGTGCACAGTAGGGCTCCATTAATTAATTTGCCAATTTCAAGCCTGGTAAATTATTTGCATTTCCTTAATCAGCTGGAATTGCTTTTAATAATATATCGAGTTATTTTGAAAAAGCTCTTAGCTATATGATTAATTGATTGAACAGCTAAAAAAAAAAAAATCATTTGCAAAATTAAACTGTAAGTTTGCATTTTTAATTTTACCCTGGAGATATGCAGAATGCAAAAGACAGGGAAAGGAAACAATTAACCCTTTTACATACAAGTCACTGGCCTCTAGTAATATGTAGGCCACACTACAGTAAGTGATGTCAATGGCCTTTAGAAAATAGGTAGGCTGTACTGTAGTGATGTCACTGGTCTCTAGTGAATGGATAGGCTACATTTTCAGTGATGTCACCAGTTTCTAGTGAATTGATAGGCTGAATTCTCAGTGATGTCACTGGTCTTTAGAAAATGGATAGGCTGCATTCTCAGTGGTGTGACTAGTTCCTAGGGAATACATAGGCTACATTCCAAGTGATGTCACTGGTCTAAAGTGAATGGATAGGATGCATTCTCAGTGTTACTGGTCATTATTAATGGATAGGCTACATTCTCAGCGATGTCACTGGTCTCTAAGGAATGGATAGGCTGTATTTCAGTGAGTCCACTGATCTCTGGACAATAGATAGACCAGTGACATCACTGGGAATGTAGTCTAATGTGAATAGATAGGCTGCATTCCCAGTGATGTCACTGGTCTCTAGTGAAGGGATAGGCTGCATTCTCAGTGATATCACTGGTCTCTAGTGAATGGATAAACTGTATTCTCAGTGATGTCACTGGTCTCTGGTGAATGGATAGGCTGCATTCTCAGTGATGTCACTGGTCTCTGGTGAATGGATTGGCTGCATTCTGACTGCATTCTCAGTGATGTCACCGGTCTCTAGTGAATGGATAGGCTACATTCTCAGTGATGTCTCTGGTGATGGGATAGGCTGCATTCTCCGTGATGTCACTGGTCTCTGGTGAATGGACAGGCTGCATTCTCAGTGATGTCACTGGTCTCTGGTGAAGGGATAGGCTGCATTCTCAGTGATGTCACTGGTCTCTAGTGAAGGGATAGGCTGCATTCTCAGTGATGTCACTGGTCTATAGTGAAGGGACAGGCTGCATTCTCCGTGATGTCACTGGTCTCTAGTGAATGGACAGGCTGCATTCTCAGTGATGTCACTGGTCTCTGGTGAAGGGATAGGCTGCATTCTCAGTGATGTCACTGGTCTCTAGTGAAGGGATAGGCTGCATTCTCAGTGATGTCACTGGTCTATAGTGAAGGGATAGGCTGCATTCTCAGTGATGTCACTGGTCTATAGTGAAGGGATAGGCTGCATTCTCAGTGATGTCACCGGTCTCTAGTGAATGGATAGGCTACATTCTCAGTGATGTCACTGGTCTATAGTGAAGAGATAGGCTGCATTCTCAGTGATGTCACTGGTCTATAGTGAAGGGATAGGCTGCATTCTCAGTGATGTCACTGGTCTATAGTGAAGGGATAGGCTGCATTCTCAGTGATGTCACCGGTCTCTAGTGAATGGATAGGCTGCATTCCCAGTGATGTCACTGGTCTCTGGTGAATTGATAGGCTGCATTCTGACTGCATTCTCAGTGATGTCACAGGTCTCTAGTGAAGGGATAGGCTGCATTCTCAGTGATGTCACTGGTCTCTAGTGAATGGACAGGCTGCATTCTCAGTGATGTCACTGGTCTCTAGTGAATGGATAGGCTGCATTCCCAGTGATGTCACTGGTCTCTGGTGAATGGATAGGCTGCATTCTGACTGCATTCTCAGTGATGTCACTGGTCTCTAGTGAAGGGATAGGCTACATTCTTGTGTTTGAAGGTGTTTTTTTCCAGTGAAGTCTTCAGCCTGCAAGTAATCATGATGTCATAGCTGACATAGCGATCACATGATTGGGAACCACCCTGGTTAGTTCCCAGTCATCAGGGGCACCACATTTGTCAGCAACAATAGTGATTGAGAACCTGCAATGTGGCAGCTGGCTCTCAGAGGCATCAGGGTGGAGGGTGTTCTTTTTATAGATTGCAGAGAGGAAGGGGAG